>NC_057348.1:93172991-93820491 GCF_016509475.1 Prionailurus bengalensis
AGAAAGAAAGAAAGAAAGAAAGAAAGAAAGAAAGAAAGAGTGAAAGAAAGAAAGAAAGAGTGAAAGAAAGAAAAGAAAGGAAAAGAAACTTTAAAAAATCTCTTAAAAATTAGAAAAACAACAAGCGATTATAAGAATAATTTAGATCCAAAAATTCTTCTATTAAAGAATGAAATAGTACAGGCCAGCCTGAGTTAATTTAATTTCTTGCCTATAATGATCAAATGCACAGAAAAACTGTTGATTTCTATTCTAACTGGCCTATGTAGACACAATTAAAAGATTTATTGTAAATTTCCCTCTCCTTACTCTATTCTTTGATCTCCAATAGGAAAAATAAAAATACCTTCTAATTCTGCTGAATTTCTCTTCCATATAACCTGAAACCCTTCACAGCATCATCAGTTCTGATCATATGACTTTAGATAAATAATGGGAAAATATCACAATGTGCATTCATGGATATGTGTTAAAACACAGAAAAATTAACTTGCTGGAAGTTATACACCAGTCAACCCTGAACCACATCCACTGTCTTCTGTCTCTTAGGCCTCACGTTCCCCCTTCTCTGCTTGCCTTGCTGCTCCCCGGCTCCACTTGGGGTAGGGAGCTTCTCCTGACACCTAAGCAATTCTAAGATTCAACTTTGGTCTTCATGCAATCATTGTTTTTCTTTTCAGATGTGTACTTCTAGGTACTTGGGTTGGAAGTGATTTTTTTTAACTTTGAGCTGTGAGCTTTTCACCTCTAAAAAAGTTTTGCAATAGTGCTCTTTCAATCTGTCAGCAAATGATGAGGTGTTTGTGCTTTGTTCTATGTCTAGTTTATGTCAACATTTTGGAATTCAGCCATAAATTTGGAATGTCTCTCATAACTCTGAGATTCTGATATTCTGTGGCTATTTCTTAAATAGATACTACCTGCCTAGAATTATATCAGGCACTGAATTTTGGAATACAATGAAGGGAGAAAATATTGGCAACTCATACTGTATTAGATGAGGGAGTCACAAGAGGCTACCTGGGGAGTACTGTGAAAGAGGTTTAAATAAATGGGGTGAGAGATGGGGAGAGATTATAAACAGTTTAACCTCAATAAAGGAGTTCCAACATGATTGGTAACTTTGGACAAAAAGTTAACAAAATCCTTTCCCTTTCTGCACAAGATGCTAATCTTCAGTTAATTTGCTATTCCTCTGATAACCTAGTAAGGGTAGGATTTTCACTGTATAGCTGCATAACATTACTTATAGGAACATTACCCTTGGATAAGGAGGGAATATAAATGAACTATAAAAAACTGATGAAGATGCCATACTTTGGACTTATCTGAATGTAGTAACTTTTTTAAAAATTTTTTTAATGTTTACTTATTTTTGAGAGAGAGACAGAGTGTGAGCAGGGAGGGGCACAGAGAGGGAGACACAGAATCTGAAGCAGGCTTCAGGCTCTGAGCTGTCAGCACAGAGCCCGACATGGGGCCCGAACCCATGAACCATGAGACCATGACCTAAGCCAAAGTCGGATACTCAACTAACTGAGCCACCCAGGTGCTCCTGAATATAGTGACTCATAACTGGTATGTCCTTGCAAGGACCCTAGAAACTATGCCTGCAGGGTTGTTATAAGAGCAACTTGCCCCTGAACAGTAGAAGACTTCTAAACCAGACATCTTCCTTGCCCCTGGGCTTTTGAACTGCTACAATGGCCTCTGAAGAGGTAGACCTGATGCTACCCTGGAGCAATCTGTGTCTTGGTTCTTTAAAATAGGTTGGTATTAATCCAGCTTTGATAGTCAAAATGAGTCGGAATGTTTAGTTGGGCTTAAGAAGCCCACACAGGGCATGTTGTGATAGCCAATGCAAATTGACCATAGTTTCTTGTATGGGAAGATGACCAAAAAAAGCACTTCAGGATGAGTTTGGTGTTGGAGGCTAAAGTGATGTTAGGATTCAGGGTAGATTAGAGAGAAGAGTGTGGGATGCATGGTTGATTAAAGTGAAGAAATACTGGAGGCATGAAATAAAGTTAGGTGGCTCTTAAGATAATGGGGGCCTAGGTTAAGGTAGTGTTCACCAGAAAATAAAAATAGAACAAAAAGGACAAATCTTTGGAGATAGCTTGCAGAGAAAAAAGTAACTTGGTAACAGATAAGGTAAAAAGATAAAAGCAGAAAATGTAAAAATGAATTCTAGCATTTCTAACCTGAGAAATGAGTATGGTGGAGAGGTCACTGACAGAAAAACAAGTGAAAAAGGCAAGTTGCTTATGAAGAATCAATTGACTTCTGTATCTGTCTTTGTGTAAGATAATGGCAAAGGCTTCAATAGGCAAAGACTTGATCATATTGACAGGACTGTGGTAGGTCTTGGCTACAGACATAACCATCTTTACATACGGTGGTGAAACCATGAAAGTGGGTGGGGTCTTCAAGACACTAACTGCATAGAGAGAAAAACCAAGGCTTAAACATTTAATGTTGGGGTAATACCCAGAATTAAAGGGTAGAAAGAGGAAGAACTAGCAAAAAAACCATCGAAGTAGGAAAAGAGCAGTAATATCCATGGAAACTGAAGGAGGGAAAGATCAGAGTAGTAACGGTCAAAGTTCTTTTCCGAAGGAAGGAAGGAAGGAAGGAAGGAAGGAAGGAAGGAAGGAAGGGAGGGAGGAAGGAATCAGTAGGTACCTTTGAAAAAGAAAAGCCAGTATAGAAGTAACATGTCGAGGAATTAAGAGGTCATGAGAAGAAGAAAATTGGAACCACGTGTGTAGATCACTCACCAAGTTATTTAGCAGGAAAAGGAACAGAAAAACAGGATGGCAGCTAGGAGAGGCAGAAGGATAAGGCAAAGATTAGTTGAATATGTGATAGAATCATGTTTGAAGGCTGATTAAAATTAATAAATGAACAAATAGATAAATCAGTGAGGGATTGGCCAATCATCAATCAACTGAGCAATCAGTAAAAACATTATTGAGGAATACTGTGAATCAAGCAATGTACTAGATGCTGGAGGGACACAAATATGGCATTATTACTGCCCCCCCCCAAGTAGCTCACTGCAGGGTGGGAACACAGGGAATAAATACAAACTAGATATAATGTGGCAAATGTTACCTATGAAAGGGCATCCTAGGCTGAAGGGCTGAGGCAAGGCTTTGCATGGCAGATGGCTTAAACTGTCAGTTTATAAGGATAGGTAGGGGTTGGAAAGATGAATAAAATGGGCTATGTAAGCAGGGAACAACCATAGTGTGTGTAAAAGAACAAGGAAATGGAAAAGCTGGCAATTTTGAAAAACAATAATAGTTTTATATGCATGGCATATAGGATGGAAAGTAGGGACTCAAAAAAGACAAAAGCCTGAATTAATAAAGTCAAAATGACAAATGCCTTATAGTCTAATTCTAGAGCTCGATTTCTTTTGAAACCAATTGGGATTCACTAAAGGGTGTAAAGCAGAATACTATGGCCTTTAAAAGAGGTTTTCTATGAATACTGTATTCATTTCCTATTGCTCTCACCAATTGCTTCAAGTTCCTTAGTGGTTTAAAACAAGATAAATCTATTATCTTACAGTTCTGGAGATGGGTCTCATGAGGCTGAAATCAAGGTGACAGCAGACTATGTTACGTTCTGAAGGCCTCAAGAGAACATCTATTTTTCTTGCCTTTTCTCCTTAAGGGCCCTCCCACATCCCTTGGCTGTGGTCCCCTTCCATCTTCAAAGCCACCAATGTCCTGTCAAGTCTTTCTCACATCTCATCACTCTGCCACTTTCACTTCTATTGTCCTCTTCTACATTTAAGGACTCACTTTTAAGGACTGCATTGGGCCCTCCTCAGATAATCCAAAATAATCTCCCCATATCAAAATCCTTAATTCAACTGTCTCTGCAAAGTCCCTTTTGCCTCACAAAATAACATATCCACAGTCCCAAGGATTAGGATGAGGACCTTCAAGAGACCATTTCAGCCTATCACAAATGTCTTACATTTTCTTACTCCCTTTATATCTGGCTTAACTGAAGGCAATGCATTTTCATAGCTGTTTCTGTAGTCCATGTGCTGTAAGAGCATACATCAAGCAGCCTCTGGAAAACTCCACTGTACATTTGTGAAAGAAGGGGAGTGAAAAGGGAAAATAAGGTTTAAGTATTATAATGAAAATAATTTTGATCTCATGAGCTGCTTGAAAGGGTCCTAAGAACCCAGGGATCTCAAGACACACTTTGAAAACTAGCTATACGAGCAATTTATAGACTATACAAGTATCTGAGTATTACAGTATCTAGCAGAGTAATTCACAGAATTGTTGCAGTAAGGTGAAAGACCTTATTATTTCCTCTGAGAATGAATTATTTTTGCTTGGAATACGAAGTTAGAATATTTAACTGCCCATCATCATTAGCTGTTTATAATGAAAATATATATATTCTTATGAACTCTATTATGGGAATATGTCATTTGTACCAATCAGAAATACCTCCCTCCTACATCCTATATGTATTTTCTCAATTCTTTTCAGAGCCATTTGTGGAGAAAGGATTTTGAGAAATGCACAGTTAGAAAACTAGGTGAAACCAGTGCACCACTGTATAGGAAAACAGCTGAAATCACAGGTATTCTTAAGGGTTTTCTCAAACTACTCAACCCTAAAAATCTGAGTGAGGAGAGCCTGGGTGGCTCAATCGGTTAAGCAACCAACTCTTGATTTCAGCTCAAGTCGTGATCCCACACTTCATGAGTTTGAGTCCTGCATCGGGCTCTGCTTGGGATCTTCTCTCTGCCTGTCTCTCTGCCTCTTCCCCACTTGTACTCTTTCTCTGTCTCTTTCAAAATAAATAAACTTGAAAAAAATCTGAGTGAAACTCAGTAGGCAAAGTTCTAGATGAGAGGGAGAATGTAAAAGAAGGCAGGGTGTCTCAATGGAAGATTGATTTGCCAGTGATAATGGGAAAAACAAAGGCCATTGTCATTTTTCCCAAATCTAACATGAAGGACTAGCAAAAATGAAAACAATTCAGAATTTTTCACAGTCCCAAAGAGCCCTCTGTCCTCATGTATGAAATGATATAAGCTTCCCAGGACATTATATATTAGCCAAATAACATGCTTGGAAAACAAAGCATTATTTGCAAAAATAACTACCAGGGGTTTTAATTAAAAATGGCACCTGTGGGAATGCAAGCTGGTGCCACTCTGGAAAACAGTATGGAATCTCCTCAAAAAACTAAAAATAGAACTACCCTACGACCCAGCAATTGCACTACTAGGCATTTATCCACGGGATACAGGTGTGCTGTTTCGAAGGGACACATGCACCCCCATGTTTATAGCAGCACTATCAACAATAGCCAAAGTATGGAAAAAGCCCAAATGTCCATCGATGGATGAATGGATAAATAAAATGTGGTATACACACACACACACACACACACACACACACACACACACACACTGGAGTATTATTCAGCAATCAAAAAGAATGAAATCTTGCCATTTGCAACTACGTGGATGGAAATGGAGGGTATTATGCTAAGTGAAATTAGTCAGTCAGAGAAAGACAAAAATCATATGACTTCACTCATATGAGGACTTTAAGAGACAAAACAGAGGAACATAAGGGAAGGTAACAAAAGTAATATAAAAACAGGGAGGGGACAAAACAGAAGAGACTCATAAATATGGAGAACAAACTGAGGGCTACTGGAAGGGTTGTGGTGGGGGGGGATGGGCTAAATGGGTAAGGGGCACTAAGAAATCTACTCTTGAAATCATTGTTGCACTATATGCTAACTAATTTGGATGTAAATTTTAAAAAAGAAAAAAAATGGCACCTGGCTTGAGGTGCCTGGGTGGCTCAGTTGGTTAAGTATCTGACTCTTGATCTCAGCTCAGGTTCTGATCTCAGGGTTGTGAGTTCAAGACCTGTATTCAGTTCCACACCCAACCTGGAGCATTAGGCTCCAAGGGCATGGAGCCTACTTAAAAAGAAAGAAGTTGATGGGGTGGTTCAGTTGGTTAAGTGACTGACTCTTGATTTTGGCTCAGATCACTATCTCCTGGTTGGGGAGTTCAAGCCCCATGTCAAGCCCCACAGAGTCTGCTTGGGATTCTCTCTCTCTCTGCCCTTCCCCTGCTCACACTCTCTTTCTTTCTCTCTCCCAAAATAAATAAATAAACTTTTTAAAAAATGGCACCTGGCTTTCTTTCCATGATGCAGTCTGTCCCCCCTTTCTCTTAGAAATACAAAAAAAAAAAGATGAAAGCCAACAAAAAGACTAATTGTCAACATATTGCTAGAAACAAGGTGTATTTTTCCATAACTATACCCTACCAATAATACTGAGCAAATGTATTGAGAAACACAATTTATGACTCATGAATACTTTGCCAACTGGAAAAAAAAAGATTGTCCATCCTAAAATATGTAGGGAAGGTACACAATCAATCACTCACTCAAAAATTTAGGAGCTGTATGAGCTGAGTAAAACTGAGCAGTCACTCCACACTAGTGGACATTGTATTTTGAAGCAGCCAGAGTTGTGTACCTTAGCTCTCCCTTCAGTTTCTCTTTCTTGGACAGATCTACAATAAACAACAGCTCAAAACTAGAGAGGGAACCCCTATGTTGTCATATGCCTCTGGGGTAGTGTAGACCCCACTTGTAAGAACAAACAGAAATGAATAGAAAGATCTCAGGTAGCTGTACAGGTCCTGCCTTGCTTCCTACTACCGGATTTTTAAAGAAGAAGTGGTAAGAGAATAATGCACACTTCATTCAGTCTGGCAAAGACAGATGACTGCTAGATATTAGGAATTAGACTCATAACTACACAGCTACCTGGTTTCCGTGGAGAATTTATGTGGAATTCAACCGCATCAAGTTGACTAATTCTAGTCCAAAAATTTTGACTATTTATAAACATCTCATGTAGAAAGAGCTGTCTCCATTCCAGAGATCATAGAGAAATCCTAGTCTTTCAATATATATGAACATGAATTTTAATCCTGGCTTCTGCATTCTAAGCCTTAGATTCATTATCTATTAAATGGAAGTAGTAACCATTAATGCCTGGAAATATCCAGCACAGGGTCAAAGCTGGAGTCAACACTCAGTAAGTGATGCCTATTATTGTAAGAAAAAAACAAAGGGAGGAAAATTACGATGAGTTTAAGCAAAAATATTGAAGATCAAGTAAGAGACTACAACATAGTAAAAGGGAAAGCATGCCTTTAAAAATGATTAATATAGGAATTGGAGGAAAATGTTTACTTTTTTAACATTTTATTCTTAAGTAATCTATACACCCAACATGGTGCTCAAACTTAGAACCTCAAAATCAAGAGTCACATGCTCTACCAACTGAACCAGCCAAGTGTCCCAGGAGGAAAATGTTTAAATACAATTACACTTTCTCAGAAAATTAAAAAGACACAGCCTCTATCAAAAAGAAACAGAAATCCAAGGGGACAACAAAGTAAAGTTAAAAGTAAAGATGGCCAGGGGTGCCTGGATGGCTCAGTTCATCCAACTCTTGATTTCAGATCAGGTCATGACCTCATGGTTCATGGGTTGGAGCCCTGTGTTGGGCTCTATAGTGTGACAGTGTGGAGCCTGTTTGGGATTCTCTCTCTCCCTCTCTCTGTCCCTACCCCTCTCTCTCTCTCTCAAAATAAATAAACTTTAAAAAATAAACAAATAAATAAAATAAAGATGGCCAAAGGAGATCTAAAGGATACATTTTAAACGTGGGTATTTTAAAGGAATATAAGAAAAATATATATATTGTTTTACTGGTGATAAAAGTTGCAGAGACAATATGGAGGAAAATAGAGTAAGTGATGAGAAGTATAAACTTGAAATGATCTCACAGAATGCAGAGGAGAAGATTAAGAAATAAATGAAAAGGATGAGAGTAAAGAAAAGAAAAATGAAGATTAAAACTCCAACTTCTTGATTTTCCTGAAAAAGAAATAAGAATTATTAGAACAGATGCAATTTATCAAAGACTAAATTGAAGTATACTGTCCTGAGTTGAGCCAAACCAACATAGAAAGAAAACATACCACCTGGATACCCTTTCTGAGGAAAATCACTAAGTATTCCAACTATATGGAACTTTGATGAGAATGATGAAGTCAAGAGAGAAAAGATGAGGAGATTTAAAAAAAAATGGTGATGGACAGATAAAGACCTTACTGGATGATTAAACTACTATAAATTATGCATAATATAAAAAAACAACTACCTGAGCACCAGACAGTGAACAAAAGTAGACAGAATCTGGTAGGGAGCGTACGTTAAAGGAAGAAAAAAAGGGAAGCTGTCAGAAGTAAATTTTGAGATTTCTCTGGTTAGACTGAAAATAAGTGCAGTTGACATACACATTGGAGTTGGCAGGCACAGGCACCAGAAGAAAAATGCACAGTCCTTCCTACATAAGCATACATGTTTAGAAAATCAAACCATTTTTCTCATTAGGTCTTATCTGCCCCTGCCCTGCTCTTATCTCTGACCCAGAACACATTCCAAACTAAAATACATTATGCTTTACATTATACATTATACTATACATTATACAGTATAATGTCAAATACTAAATCCATAGGTAATACGATTTTAACTCTCTCAAAGAGAACATAATTACAATAATAATTTGTGGGTTATTCCTACCAGAAAAAGTATGCTGGCACTGTTTTTTCTTTCTTTATCCTGAGATAAACAAAAATTTAAAACATCACCCATACAGTTATAATTTTTATGATTTTAGTTATTGTTTTTAAACAGAAAAAGCAGTTATTCTTCAATTCAGTTGATGCTCAAAAGTAGTACAAATAAATGTCCAGTGACAATCCATGTTCAGAAATTCACAGAATATGTATACAAAACAATTGCCAAGGGAGTGTCAAATAATCCACCTGTTTCCAGTTTTCTTCCAAAATATATTTATCATAAAGTTCTAGTGTCACAGGCATTTTTAAGTTACATTTACTTACTGCTCAAGTAAATAAAGGAAATGCTTAACATATGAGGCATAATTAGATTTTCTAAGATCTTCTATCAGAGGTAAAGTAAGTTTACAAAAAATATAACTGCTTTTTTAAAAGCATTATAGTAAAATCATAATTTACATGATTTATAAGTAACATTTAAAGAAGTAAACCACTTTATAAAAGGACAGATGTAATAAAAAATACTTAAGACTTCATATAAAACCATTTATTTTCCATTTACAATGTCCCATTTCATTACATTATCAGATACAAGCATTTATCACTAAGAACAGTTTTAAATCCTTTTATGAACAATTTATCCAAAGTACAAAGTGATATAATTATCTTTTAGGTGCATTTTGCAATAAAGTGAACGCTTTTCATCGTCTCCTAAAGATAAAAAGAAAACATTCACATTAAAACATTTTACCTGATTTATTATAATGGAAGATTATATAAACAAAAAAGCTAATTTGATAAATCCAATTATAAAATTATATAGAAATATGACACCCTAGAGAAAAAAATCATTCATTCTACTTCATATGTTTTGAAGAACTACATTTCATGACTTTGGGGGAAAAAGATACATTTCAAGTTGTTAAGTACTCTCCCCACCCCCCCCGCCAAAAAAAAAAAAAAAAAAAAAAAAGCAGTTGCTCATGTTGCTATTCCTACCTCCAACCTGGGTTTCTCTCTGGCTTTTTCAAGATGTTCTGATGTGTAGTCAAGTTTGAGAACCATTGGTACGGAAGACCACTCCAACACAGATCCAACTCTCAAGAAACCCATGAACATATCAACTAACATTTATTTACAGTTTTTGCTTTTTAGTCATTTCATGGCTGGTGTATATTTTAATTTGTGTAAAAATATTCCTATCTCCTAGACAGAGATTGAAAAGTTAAAATCAAAATGTTTAGCTTTGTTCTAATTCCTTGAGTAAGCAATACTTCACAGTCAAAAATCCAAAATAACAAAATTGACTCAAAAATGGAATATTTGTATATCTTTTTTGTGTATTTTGAATTTGAGGTACATGGGTGGTTCAGTGGTAGAATTCTTGCCTGCCACGCAAGAAGCCTGGGTTTGATTCTCAGCCTACACAGCACACCATCCCCTTGGGATGCCTGGGTGGCTCATTCAGGTAAATGATGGACTCTTGATTTTGGCTCAGGTCACAATCTCACAATCATGAGATCAAGCCCCACACTGGACTCCACGCTAGGCATGGAGCCTGTTTAGGATTCTCTCCCTCTATCTCTGCCCCTCCCCTGCTCTCATGCACTCTCATGCTCTCTCTGGTTCTTTCTGAAAGAAAGAAAGAAAGAAAGAAAGAAAGAAAGAAAGAAAGAAAGAAAGAAAGAAAGAAAGAAAGAAAGAAAGAAAGAGGAAGGGAGGGAGGGAGGGAGGGAGGGACAAAGAAAGAAAGAAAGAAAGAAAGAAAGAAAGAAAGAAAGAAAACATAAAGGGTCATTCACATTGAAAATGGTGGCATTAAAGCAGACCAGAAAAATGAAACATTGCCATTATTAAAAGATATAATGCAAGAAGAAAATGTAATAGTTATGAATCCATACATCAAGTGGCAGGTCATTCTCCAGGGGGAAACAATAGACCAAGGACAATCATCAATGAATAGTTTTGTAAAGCTGTAAAAATTCAAAAATAATGAAGGAATAAATTGGGAATACAGTGGGAAAACAAGATCAAGTTCATTCATTGGTTCAACATCAAGTATCTCCATAGTAAGATTCAACACTTAATAAGCAGTGGAGCAATTATAAAAACTGCAACCCAAGACATAAACATAGCTAAATGTTTATTTGACTATAAAGGCAACATTCAACCAGTTTTTCTATTTCTAGCTACCTTCTATGTGGAGGGAGCTCCACTAGCAAAACATTCCTCCTCAATCTCTCTGCCTCATTCTCTCCTGAGAAGTGCCTTAGCTTATTATTCATGTGATGGAATTAGGAACTCACCATCAAGCCCCAGCCCATTTCTCTCTACCATTATGCTTGAGAGTTGCCTGAGTATAGAGAATATAACATTGCTTCTGGGCCTTTTGGCTAAGATCAAGTGGAGAATATAACATCCCAGCTCTTCTTAACCATATATTGGATCTAGTGCAGCATTCCTTAATGTGGGCAATTCTGACATTTAGGGAGGGATAATTCTTCATGCATTACAGGACTTTAAACCCTGCTCTCCCTGTCCCCCCCACCCCCTCCCCACACACACACACTAAATGCCAGAAGTACTTTCTACTTATTGGGATAACCAAAACTTTATATTAAAAAATCAACTATAGAGAAGAACACCACCACTCCACTCTACCGCTCCCTACCCTCAGTTGTTGGCTTGAATAAAAGGCTTTTCCACAGAAGAGTCATGTGACTCTCCAGACTGCTCATGACCAGGAATGATATATTTGCCTAATTCTTGGGTTCAGTATTAGTAAGCCCACCTGCCTGCAGATAATAAAAAATAATTGCTAACATTTATTGAGTGTGTACTATCACAAGCACAATCCTAAGCATTTAAATGTATGTAACATTGAATCCTGAAAAGAAGTTTTAAATTAAATACTACCATCTTCCCCACTGCATAGTACAGACACAAAAAGATCATGACCCTAGCACCAAGTACTTGGGCAAGGAACACTGAAAAAAGAGTCAGATATAGGGGAGTCAAATATTATATGCAGGCTAAGTTTTCTGATACAGCCAGGTAATGGCTTTAAACTCAGGAAGTATTTTATAAAGCACTGACCAAAGAGAGTTCTTGACCTCTATAAAACTAGTACTATGGAATGAATGTTTGTGTTCCCCCAAAATTCATATGTTAAAGCCCCAATCCCCAGTGTGATGGTATTAGACATGGGAGCTTTGAGAGGTAATTATGTTTACAAGAGGTTATGAGGGTGGAACCCTCATGGGGTTAGTGCCCTTGTAAGAAGAGGAAGAAACCAGAGCTCACACACCCCCACCAATGATTGCCCTTGAGCGCTCTTTCTCTCTCTCTCTCTCTCTTCCCCTCCTTACCCTCCCTCCCTCATTCCCTCTGCCATGTAAGGATACACAGCAAGAAGGCTGCTATCTACAAACCAAACCAGTGTCTGTCACCAGACACTGAATCTGTAGGCCACTTGATTTTAGACAACTAGAACTATAAGAAATAAATGTTAAGCCACTCAGTTTATGGTATTTTGCTATGGCGGCCAGAACTAAGACAACTAGTGAAGAAGCATGATAAGGAGAAAATATGGAAGTCATGGAGAGTATGGTACCCTGGAAGTCAAGTGAAGAAAGTTTTTCAAGGGTAAGGGGGAAATCTACCATGTCAAACACCTGCTGAAAAGTCAATTAGAATGAGATCTGAGAGTCAATGACTGGTGATATGGAGGTTACCAATGACCTTGAGAAAACAGTTTCAGTAGAATGGCATGTGTGTGTGAAGGGAGCAAAAGCATGATTGGGGCAGGCTCATAAGACTATTGGGAAGAATATAGATAACTTTTTTAGAGAATTTCTCTACAACAAAGAGCAGAAAAATGGGGCAGTAGTTAACAGCAGGAGTGGGGTCAAAAGAGGTGTTTGGTTTTTTGTGTGGTTTTTTTTTGTTGTTGTTTTTTTGTTTGTTTGTTTAAGATGGAAGAAGAGGGCCCAATTCCTGGCTCATAGGCAGCCGTCTTTTTGCCATAACTGCACCTGGTAAAAGCTCAGGAGGGATCTCTCTGCTGTCTCTTTATAAAGGCTCTAGTCCTCTTTGTGAGGACTCATGGCCTAATCACTCCCCAAAACCCTACCTCCTAATACCATCACATTGGGTGTTAAGATAACATAAATTTTGAGAAAACAAATATTGTCTATAGCATTCCACCCTCCCCCCATCCCCCAAAATTCAGATCCTTTCACATGCAAAATACATTCATTCCATCACAACAGCTCCAAAAGTCCTAGCTTATTCCAGTATCAACTCAAGGTTCTCTGTCCAAAGTCTCTAGATATCATCTAAATTAGATATGGATGAAACTAAAGCTATCATTCATCCTGATGTAAACTTCTCTCCAGTTGTGAACCTGTGAAAGCAAACAAGTTATGTACTTCTAAATACAATGGTGGGACAGGCATAGAATGAACATTCTCATTATGAAAGGGAAGAATCAGACAGAAGAAAGGAGTAACAAGTTCCAATCAAGTCCAAAACCCAACAGAACAAATTGCATTAGTCTTTAAGGCTCCAGAATAATCCTCGTTGGGTCAATGATCTGACTCCTAGGTCCACTGGGGTGGAGGTTCTGCCTTCCAGACATATTTGGAGCAGAGGGGCCTGCCTTCCAGACTGACTGGGATGTTGGTCTTGATCCTATATCTTTGGGTGGCCCTGCCCCCATGGTGTTTCTCTGCCGAGGACCACAATTTGGTGAATCTGCCAGGAGGCCCTGTCCTTTGAAATCTAGGTAGAGGCAGCCATGACCCCATGGCTTTGCTGGGCACAACCCAAGGCTCTGGGGCTCAGCAAAGCAGCAACTGGGCAGCCAGGGAATTGCAGCACTAAAGTGTGGAGGGTGAAGTCCCAAGAAGTGAGGCCACATGCACCAAGTTTCCAAAGATGCCAGACCCTCCTTTGAAACCTCTCTGCCTCCCTAAGCCATTTCAAGCCTTGCCCCACAGACCCACCCTGAATGGAAGTGATGGGAATGACAGCTCTGATGATCTCCAAATTGCCATATCTTCCATCTTCTTAGATCACAGTTCCTAGCTTCTGTTGAGGTGGCTGATCCATATTAATCTTATCCAAGAGTCATTTGGCCATACTTCACGTTCTCTTCCAACCGCACTTTTTCATTTCTTACAATATGAATAGGCTGAGAATTTTCTTAGTCTTTAAGTTCTACTTCCCTTTTGATCAAAAATTCTGGTCTTTAAATCATTTCTCTCTTCTCATATTTTACTATAAGCAATCAACAAAAGCCAAGCTGCTCCCTCAATGCTGTCAATCCTGAATCTATTAGAAATAGCTTCAGCTAAATATCCCATTTTATCACTCCCAAGTTCTATATTCCACAAAACACTAGAACACAAACTCAATTTGGGCAAATTCTTTGCTACTTTATAACAAAGATGGCCTCTCTTCTATCATCCAATAACATATTCTTCATTTGCATCTGAGACCACATCAGAATGGCCCTTACCATCCATATTTCTAACAATATTCTGTTAAGGATTACTTGGGTATTCTCTAAAAAGACTGAGGATTTCAGCTCAGCTCTCCTCTTTTCTTTTTGAGTGTTAACAAGAATCCCTTTTATTGGTCCATTCATAGCAATGCAGGGTTTTCATTCCATGCACTTCAAAACTCTTCCGGTGTCCACCCATTACCCAGTCCCAAAGCCACTTTCAGATGTTTAGTTATATGTATAGCAGCACCCTCTTCTAGGTACCAATTCCCTGTCCAAGTCTGTTCAGGCTGCCATAACAAAAGTATTATAGACTGGGTGGTTTATAAACAATAAGAACTTATTTTAGTTCTGGAGACTGAGAATAGATCTACAGTTTCAAAATCAAGGAACTGGCAGATTCAGTGTCTGGTAGAAGCCCTTTCCCTGGTTCTTAGATAGCTGTCTTCTTACTGTGTCCTCATGAGTCAGATGAATCTCTTTCATAAGGGCATTAATTGCATTCAAGAGGGCAGAGCCCTCTCCCAAAGGCCCCACCTCTTAATACCATCACAATGGGCATTAGGATTTAACATACGAACTTGGGGAAGACAAAAACATTAATTCTATGGCACTTCTTCTCCCACTCACTTATTTTATTCCAGCCACATTAGCTTCTCATTGTCCATTGAACAAGCCACATATTAGGGACTCTGTTTTAACTACTCTTCACCCAGAACACTCTTGCCCAACATTTGTTCATTTCCTGCAAGTTTTTGTTCAAATCAAGGCCATCATATGGACCACTCTACTTATTACTCTAACCTGTTCTCCCCACCCAGAACTCTAATCCCACTTACCCTGCTTTCCTTTTTCCTTTTTCCATAGCCTTTAAAGCCTCCTAAACCTTTATTTATTTGTTAGTTCCATTGGGCATTGTCTGTTTCACCAACTAAAATGTAAGTTCCATGAAGGCATAAATCTGTCAGTTTTGATCACTAATGTTTCCCAATGCCAGGAAAAAATGTCAGAAGTATTGGAAAAGAGCAAGAGAGTCTTTTCAGTGGAATACTGGACATTTCTAGTAAACCTTCTGAGGATTTTCAGATTCCATGAAACGTGTATACCTTTGATCTGTCTTTCATAGATTCTGTATGGGTAGAAGTTAACTTATTGAAAAACTAATAGTAATACAAGTACCTTCTTCCATAGTAATGCAAATGATTTCTGTTCACAGCAATGCAAATGCATTTTGTTCCCTATTTCTTATTGGTTTCATCATTAATGAGTTAAGAAGAATATTTGAATTGTTCATATTTTGTTTCTATCAATGTCATATTTTAACCTTTTTGAAAATTATCCTTTAGTACTTTTGCAAATCACCCACTGAGATGCCCAGCTGGACTGACTTGATGGAGCCAGGTAAACTGGGTTGCCTGGGTGGCATACTTCATTAGCTATTTACACCCAGCACATCTTTCCTTGGTTTCCACACGAAGCCAAGGGGCAAGAGAAGCTTAACTTTGCTAATGGTTTCTCTAGGACGTTTGTTTCCTCTCTACTGAATGTGTTTTGTTTTTGCTTCTAGTTTGTACATAGTAAAGTTATTCCCTATTAGGGTGGCAGCAGTGACTGGGAATTTGTTTTATAATCTAACCATTCGGTGAACTTCTTGGTGGATGATGAAGATGCATTTTCTGTGAAGCGAAAGATAAGAGAAATCTGATTTGCTAGTCCTTTTTGTTTGCCTGTCTATTTGTGAACACAAATCAGTTAGGATTTCATACCCATTGAGAAGAAGAAAGTTCTCTGAGATATGAACCAGAGACTTGTTTTTCTCTATTTATTTTTGACCAGTAGCTAAAGTTATACAACTTAGGCTGAGCTATCCATGTGTCTGAGTATCTATATGTCTATAATTGACAAATGTCTTGACCTCTTATTATGTGATTGCAAAATGTTTTCCTATCTCCAAATAGTATTAAGATATTAGATTATAATATCTCTGAAACTGAAGGAGTTCCATTCTAATTAGTTTATAGAGATTGATATCAGATTGTCTAGGCAACCATCATCTGTAGCATTCCCATAATTCACAAAACAATAAGAAAATTGAACTTCTAGGGAAATTAAACTTCTAAATGTACTGGACATTTAAGGGAAAAAAGTCCTGTTATGGAAGCTGTTAGCTCAGAAATCTTTTAAGAACCCAAGATCACATAATTAAGGTTTAGTTATATGGGTTTAATATTTTTTTAATAAGCTATGTCTTTTCTCTAATGTATCAGAGTTACAGATAATACAAGTGTACATTTTATTTCTTTTCCTTCTGTGTCTGTTTTACATCAACTCCTTTTCTTTTTTTTTTTAGCCTTTCAATCCCCAAAGTTGCCAAAGACTTAGAAAAATAGCAGAAGAGATTACTGGGTGTCCTTATTCACCCCACCCAAGAGTTCTAATGTTCTGTAAATGTTATAAAAATTTATTTAAAAAATACTACAGAGGAGAGATATGTGTTCAAAAACACAGAGTCATATACAGAAACAAATATACTGGACAAAAAAAAAGCACCATATGCATTCTAGAAGGTAAGAAAACTATTAAACTATTTACCTGTCATTTATAAAAAAGCAAGTGTATAAAAGAACATAACGCCCTTTCAGTGGAATTTTGGTCATTTGTCTAATAAATTCTCCAGTAATATCTGATTCCATGGGGTGGTGCACCTTTGATAGTCTTTGATTTTCTAATCTATTTAACAAACTCTTCAGGGATAGAAGTTAACTTGTAGAAAACTGAACAGTAATACAAATGTTTCTAGCCCATAGCAATTTAAATTATTCCTTCTCATAGAGATGCAAATAAATTTCATCTGATAGAGAATATAAATCTCTATAAATCAAATTCTCTTTGAGTCAGTTTTAACACTTTACTGGTTCCCTCATTAATTAAAGAGTTAATTTAAATCTTTGGCAGATATTCATTTTATATTTGTATGAGAACCATGACTTCACCTTTTTAAAAATTACACTTTATTACCATGAACCTAGTACTTATGTAAATAAAAGACAATGAATCAGAAATATATTTTAATTGAATTTGATTATGTGATAGCAATCATAATAGTAGCTACTCTTTATTAGGCTTTTAATAAATAGTACCAATACTATGCTGACATCAATATTTTAGTCATCTTTCCAATGACCCTGCATTATTACAATACCCATTTTTTAGGTGAAGAAACATGTTCAAAACCATTATGTTGCTCAGGATAACAGAACTGGTAAACTGAAATCCAGGAATCAAGTGCGGATCTGGCTGATTTCAAACCTATTTCCACTAGCAGTGCTACCAGACAACCTCGTAATCTCTCTGGATGTTAGTCTTTCCCCTGTTACCTAATGGCAACCTTTCCCACAAGTTTTTAATTGCTGTACCTTTCCCAGATACAAGCCTTCATCCATTCAAGTGATTTCAAGTGTGTTCAATATATCATAAGGTAAACTTTTAATTTGAGAAGTCAAAAGATAAAAATAATACAACAGAGCACTAATTAAAGTAATTTAAGAAAATCAGCTAAAGTAATTAATAAAGCATCCAGTTAAAACACTTAGTTAGGCACCCCATTGTGAACGGGCACATTTGAAACAAGAAATAAATGTGAGGGGAGCCACAATAAAAGAAATTAATAACCCCTTTTAACATAACAAGTGATAAGCTGAAATTCAAGTAAAATAGCAATGCAAATTAGGTGTGAAGAGTGTTGTAAGTTTGAAATTAGGAGGTACAAAAACAAGGTAGGCAAGAATGAAAAAGTGGAAGAGTCTGAAACCCAGAGAAAGCTGTCTGCAGGGGCAGTGAGAGATGGCTTCTAGACAAAGGTCTCTAGACTGGTCTCTTCACAAAATAATATGGAGGACACAGGAAAACTACCTAAAAAAACTTGGGTCCTCCAACCCTCTATCATATAACTGCCCAATTAATTCATGTGGAGAAGTGCATTAACCTGAACCGTGACATCGTGAAGAAGGAGCTGGGCCTGACTGAGAGGGACATCATCG
Organism: Prionailurus bengalensis; assembly: GCF_016509475.1. Classification (NCBI taxonomy): domain Eukaryota; kingdom Metazoa; phylum Chordata; class Mammalia; order Carnivora; family Felidae; genus Prionailurus; species Prionailurus bengalensis. The sequence goes on from NC_057348.1 coordinate 93,191,215, forward strand.
ACATCCCGCAGCTCTTCTGCCTGGAACAGCTGACGAACGTCCCTTCCAACCAGCAGACGGGGAAGTTCTTCGTGAGGCCATACTTCCCTGACCTGCTGCAGATGATGGTGATGGGCAAAAATCTGGGCATCCCCAAGCCTTTTGGGCCCCAGATCAAGGGTACCTGCTGCCTGGAAAAAAAGATCTGCCAGTTGCTAGAGCCCCTGGGCTTCAAGTGCACCTTCACTGATGACTTTGACTGCTACCTGACTGAAGTCGGGGACTTCTGTGCCTGTGCCAACATCCGCCGGGTGCCCTTTGCCTTCAAATGGTGGAGGATGGTACCGGAGCCCCAGGCCTAGCGTGCCAGCCCTGCCCCAGCAGGAACGGCCCATTACCATTCACCACCGTTAGGATCCCCTGCCTCTTTGGGAGGTACTGCACCCCTTCCTTACCTGTTCACCCTGCCCCTCAGTATCCAGAGCAATAGCCAACACTGCCAGCCTGAACCCCTCAGAAAACGATCTTCAGCTGAGAACCCATTAAAGTTCGAGCTGTTCTGAATGCAAAAACAAACAAACAAACAAACAAACAAACACCTCATTGTGCCTACATAATGCAGCCAGAAGTTATGATGACAGGTGCCAGCTTCAAATAAACATCAGAAGGGAAACATACACACACAAGGAGAGTGATAATCCTGTGCAAGCCTAAAGTATATAAATTGGGTAGGCTTTTTCATTGGGAACTTAAGATATATCCTCAATCTTAACTTTTCATGAAGCAGATCAAATTCCAGGTGACGTAAAAAAGGGCTGCCCCAATTTGCTTCACTCCTGAGGCCATGTGATGGAGCTTGGAACTTCAAGTCATAGATAACTGGGTTTAAGTCTGGTTCACCTGCAGCTCTGTGGCTGTGAGCAAATTTTTTATGTCTTCTAAATCCTGGTTAGATGAAGCAAAAGAGCAAAATAATACCTACTTCATTAGGTTGTAGTGAGAATCAAACACAGTAACATACTGAGTACCTGGCATGTGTCTACCACAGAAAGTCACTCAACAAATGTTCTCATTCCTTTCTCTCCTTCCTACAAAGTGTAACTGTTTGGGGAATGTTTGGGGGATCCCTTGCCTCATTTAAAATATTCTATTCCCAAGACAAGTTATGCCTACTGAGTTTTTCCCAAAAGAATCAAATCACTTGAAACCTTATAGTTCTATAGAGTTGGTTGCACCCCCCAACTTTTCCATGTCTTCACACATTTAGAAAGTAATACTATTTGTATGGTACACTGGGATTAAACATCAAGACTGATTACAGCCAGAGGTAACAGGCTCTTCCATGACCCATTTGTGGCACACAAGTGAGGCATGGATCATGTATTAGAACTCTAAAATGGTTCTCCAAGTGTGGTTCCTAGACCAACAGAAACCTGTTAGAAATGCAGTCTCTTCACCATCCAACTTGTACAGAATCAGAAACTCTGGGATTACTATTCCACAATTTGTTTTAATAAACCCTGCAAGAGATTCTGATGCACACTGAAGCTTGAGAACTGTGTATGCCCTATACAGTTCTCTGAAGTTCTTAAATAACAACACTTCCCATTTTATTGAATGTTCTCATTTTTTAAAAAACCTGGCCTTTTTAGTGATACATGGGACCCTGAGTGGACTCTGATTAAGGGCCCACTCTCAGAGTATCTTTCTTCACATAAAGCCTGGCATTTTCAAGACCAGTGACAGAGCTCTGTCCCTTCTACAGCCCAGCAACAAAGTGTCACTTCAAGATATGTAGGTTTAGTATTTGCAGAGAGAGGGATAAGGGAAATAAAATACAATGCAACTGGAAAATACTTGATTCTTTCAAAAAAAATTTTTTTATGTTTATTCATTTTTTTGAAAGAAAGGGAGGCAGAGCGTGAGCAGGGGAGGGGCAGAGAGAGAGGGAGACACAGAATCCTAAGCAAGCTCCAGACTCTGAGCTGTCAGCACAGAGCACAACACAGGGATCAAACGCACAGACTGTGAGATCATGACCTGAGCCAAAGTCAGACACAACCGACTGAGCTACCCAGGCGCCCCTAGAAAATACTTGATTCTTAAGTCTTTTCCAAAGGGTCTCAGGTCCTGTGCTGCCCCTTAGAACCTACTTCCTTGAGCACCTGTGTACCTTGATCTTTTGTCAAAGCCATTCTTCCCTAGAAGATGAATGAAATTTCCTACGAGAGGGGAGCCCTTGACCTTTCCTACTCCATTACATGATGAAAATTAAAGTTAAACAGCCTAATGGAGAAAAAGGGAATTTATTTCATATTTAATAATTAAAGTCATCATGATGATCAATTGAAAGTGTGCAGTGTATTAGGTCACAAATGTGAAAAAGAATTGTTCTCCAGATGAAAGTGCCATCTTTATTATAAAGTAAGCATTTTAAGAAAGGACTTTTATCATTCACATAACATCTCTCTTATCCCCTCTGACCACAAAATGAGAGACTTGTTCTTTTGCTGTGAATAATATCCAAGTGAAAGAGTCACAGTAGGGATGAGACTAAGTACAGCTCCAAAAATTCTTAAGAGAAAAGATTGATTCATCTTTTGACATTTTGGTTTCTTGTGTACTTATTAAAAAGTGTACCGGTTTAGTGGAATAGACCTTAACAAATGTCAACCTCAAGCTTTTTTACATTTTTTAAAAAACCAATTCCACACGTCAGCTGCTTGCTTATTCATACTTCCAGTTCTGGTCCAGCCTGAGGAGTGTGCACTTAGCGGTCACTGGTCTCCACTGAACTTTCGTCAAAGAGGATTTAATGTCTCCCAGCACTCTGGTTAAAGATTTATCTTTGTTGTTACACTACATTATATTTTGTGTGTTCTCCTCCTCTCACAAATGAATGTTATTCATTTCCAGTTTTAATTTTGCTATTTTATACTTAATTAGATTCTACAATATTCATTTCTAAAAAATGTCCTCTAAATTTCATAATGTTCTCTACCAAATAGTCTTTAAATTAGCCACAGTCAATAAACAATTTACTCTCCTACATGTTTTGCTGGATGTATTAATCTAAAAAAGGCTTTATTTAATCCAAATATGAAATTGAAATTTTACAGTGTTTATATCTCTGTCATTCATATGCAAAATAATGTCATTATTGGATCTCAAAAGATATAATCTACTTATTTACAATATTTAAAAGCTATGTTTTTCCATTACTTTGTTTTGTTTCTGTGCTTTCTGTTTGCTTGTTTGTTGTCTGTATGTTAATTTCCACCTTTACCAAACAAATGAATTTAAAATGTAGGATGGGTGTCTTTCTGTCCATAATCCAATGTTTCATGTATAAACATAAAGAGTGGTAGCTTCCCATCCAATTAAAAAATGGGTAGAGGACTTGAATAGATATTTCTCCAAAGAAAACATACAGACGGCCAACAAACACATGAAAAGATGCTCAACATCACTCATCATCAGAGAAATGCAAATCAAAACTACAATGAGGTATCACCTCACACCTATCAGAATGACTACTCTCAAAAAGAAAAAAACTAAGTGTTGGAAAGGATGTGGAGGAAAGGGAAACTTCATGCACTATTAGTGGGAATGCAAAATGGTACAGTCACTGTGGAAACCACCATGGAAGTTCTTCAAAAAATAGAACTACCACGTGATCTAGCAATTCACTTCTGGGTATTTATCTAAAGAAAACAAATACATTAATTCAGAAACATATATACACCTCATGTTCATTGTAGCATCATTTACAACAGCCAAGATATGGAAGGAACTTGAGTATCCATCAATAAAAGAATGGATAAAGAAAATGTGGTATATATAAATAGTGGAATACTACTCAACCATAAAGGAAATTGAGATCCTGCCATTTGCAACAACATGGATAGACCTAGAGGTTTTTATGCTAAATGAAACAAGTCACACAGAAAAACAATTACCATATGATTTCATTTATATATGGAATCTAAAACACAAAACAAATGAACAAACAAAACAGAAACAGACTTAAAGAGAACAATTTGGTGGGGAGGCAAGGATGGAAAAGATGAAATAGGTGAAAAGTATTAAAAGATACAAACTTCAGCTCATAAAATAAACAAAACAGGGGTGCCTGGGTGGCTCAGTGGGTTAAGCGTCCAACTTCAGCTCAGGTCATGATCTCGCAGTCTGTGAATTCGAGCCCTGCATTGGTCTCTATGCTGACAGCTTCAAGCCTGGAGCCTGCTTTGGATTCTGTGTCTCCCACTCTCTCTGCCTCTCCCCAGCTTGAGCTCTATCTCTTTCTTTCTCTCTCTCTATTTTTAAATAAAAAAATAGTAAATAAAATAAAATAAGACAGTATGCAAATATAGCATATGGAATATACTTAATAATATTGTAACAATTTTATATGGTGATAGTAGCTAAATTTATTGTGGTGATCACTTCATAATACATATTAATGCTGATTCACTATGTTATACACCTAAAACTAATATAATATTTTATCAACTAACAAAAAATTTTTAAAAATTTTTAATTAAAAAAAGAATGGTAGGCTTCCTTTGGTGATTTTATTCTTTTTTTTTTTTTTTGAGAGACAGTGAGCACAAATGGGGGAGGGGGCAGAGGGAGAGAGAGAAAGAGAGAGAGAGAGAGAGAGACAGAATCTTAAGCAGGCTCCATGCTCAGCACAGTGCCCAACCTGGGGCTCAATCCCACGACCCTGGGATCATAACATGAGCCAAAATCAAAAGTCAGAAGCTCAACTGACTGAGTCACCCAGGCACCCCCTTTGGTGATTTTACTGAGAAATTCTAATTTACATAGCCGCAGACAATAAAATGTAATGGTTTTGAAATCAGAGCTACCTGATTTCTAATTCTAGTTCTACCTCTTAGACAAATTGAATGACAATGAGAACAATGCTACATTTCCAGTGAATGGCCTATAGCAAGCCTGATAGCAACTAAAAAGTAGTTTTGGGGTATTTGGCTGAGAGCTGTCACCCATTTGGCTGAGACCTGTCCATGCAATCACCCAGAGTGATTCAGCCGATCTGGCTGGCAAACAATTATCCCATTTTTCCCTCACCACTCAGAAGCTGCATTCTAGGTTAAAACTAAAAAGAAAAACATAAAGATATCCTTCCCCATTTAGAAAGAACTACTTTTATGTATCAAGAGTATAAGGACACATAACCCACTGTCAGAAGGATGACAGTGTAAGTACTGAGATGATAGAATTTTGACAGTAGAGAATACTTATTTTCATCAATATTTTTAGAATCAGTTTCTTAAAAAGGTACACACAATTGGAAAATTCTTCTCACACTACAAGATTTATTCTTTATACTACCATAGCAAAGCTTCCAAAAAGTCCTATAATAAAGAAAATTTTCCACAATGTTTTAGCTTAGGATTTCCCAAGCTTCTGTAGTTATGGACCCCTTTTTCCCTTGGAATACCTCTAAACACTATGTTGAACTAGCTTCCAAAATAAGAGCATTTGAAGACTTCTGATCTGAGCTAATCATTGCATACATCTGAAAACCTAAGGCCAATTCTCTATAAATACCTGAGTTCCCAGAAATCTATCCCACTTGGGGTCCCATTATCCATCTTCAGTGTTGTGAAGTTTTAACTCAATTATGGACTTTATTTGACCTCTGAAATTGTCTTTTCAGAATTAGATCATACATATATGTATTAAATAAAATAACCTAGCTCTTACCCACACTGCTTTGTATCACAATTGCACATAATACTACCAAAACTAGGTTTAAAGTCCTCTCAAATCCTTAACTCTTCCATTAAATTCTCCAGAATGCTTTACATAGACATCCAGATATATGATGACCCAGAATTGCAACATTATTTGAAGCTACTTGAGGAAGGAGGAAATTGAGTTTGTTTCCAACATTCCATCCATGTTCCATCTAGACCCACATTTACTAGACTACACTTCTTAAGACAAGAAGATAAAACAACATATTTTACCCTCTGACATTAAAATGTCATAGAGAAAGATCCTCTGTAGTTTAATGATTTCTGAGAACTAGGTCATATGCATCTTATTACCACATAATTTGGGCATTTCCATACAGCCAGAGTGAAGATTATAGTACAGCTAACAAATGCATTCAAATAAATGTAAAAAGTCAGTGCGCATTATTCAAATCCAAAATACATTAAGAGGGATTTTATTGGCCTGTATCATCAGGAGAATTTCCTCTCCACTTAGTTTACTTGCATTGGCACAGCTTTAGGGAAATGAATCTACAGATAATGCTTTACTTTAAATCAAGCCATGGAGGAAATCCTATATTTCTCATTTATTTCCTGCATTGTCTTAACTTCCATTTCATAAGAAAAATATTCCCCAATAAACTAGAGTTAAAACTTGGATGAGACGGGATCTAGCCAAAGAGCTTCTTAAACTCTATAGTCCTCCAACAGACATAAATTCTGGGAACTGGAGAGTTCTCCTAACTTCTTGAAGACTTTTTTAAATTCCCTTTTATTGTTTGTCATACTCCTAGTCTCAACAAGTTCTCCAGTCCATGAGGATGCCCTAATTTCCCTCTTGCAGCTCCTAAAATCGTGGCTCCGTCTTGCTTTAGTCTAAGTTCTTACCAAATACACTAAAATTGAGCTGTATTCTACTCTCCTGTAGTGCCAATTCTGTACTTTAAAGTTAGAGAACACGTAAATCTCAAAATTCCTTAAGTGTGAGATTTTATCCCTACTTCCTTAAGCCTATATATTAAGTTCATTAATAAATAATTTATTAAGAATGAAGGGAAGTGTATATCCATATTACCATCCTTGATATCTTTTTTCCACAGGCTTGGGGAAAATAATTTGAACAACACATTTATTGCTAATGGTAGTTCACATTTATTAGGCACTATTCTAAGTTCTTTGCATGGATTAGTTCATTCAATCTTCACAACCATCTCATCAGGCAGGTACAATTATTATCCTCATTCTATAGATGAGAAAATTGAGGCACGTAAGGTTAGTTAATGTGACCCAGATTAAACAGTTAGTGACAGCCATGGTATTTGAACTCAAGTAATCTAGCTCCAGAATAAATGCTTTCAATTACTACACTATAGTACCTCTTTTGAAATCGTGAGCAAGAAAGTCAATCATTTGAAGTCCCCATATTGAGAGATACTAAAATTAATATTTTAAGTATTCTTTCAGGTCTTTAGATACATTTTCACTCCCAAGATGTCTTCTTCACTCATATGCCTGGCACCTTGATTTCTCTCTCCACATGGAAACTCATCTTTTAAGGACTCAGGGTTGTCACACTTCTTTCATTGTGGCTCAGGGCTCCAAGAGAAGAAAGTAGAAGCTGCCACTCTCTTTGGGCCTAATCCTGGAAAGTGGTGGGGCTTCACTTCTGCTATGTTCTGCCTGTCAGAGCAGTCACAGAGTCTGTCCAAATCTGAGCAGAGAGTTCATGGATGGCCACACCTTGACAGGAGGAACGTCAAAAAATTCTTGGCCATCTTTTGTCTGGCACAACACAATTAATATCTTTTAATCAGGCTTTCAAGTGTGTCTTCAGACACATAGCCACATATACTGTAAATTTGAAATAAATGGAAATATGAGACAAATGCTATTTTTGTGGACTCCTCTCTTTAAGTAGTTGACTTTTCTCCTCCCGAATACATGCCTACTTTCCCCAGCCTGGTAACCAATGTTAAAATCATTTTCTGCAGTCATATAATCATATGTTTTACACACACACACACACACACACACACACACACAGGTCTTTATGTAGTCATTAAACAGCTGACAGGGGCGCCTGAGTGGCTCAGTCAGTTGAGCATCCAACTTTGGCTCAGGTCATGATCTCATGGTTCACGAGGTGAAGCCCCACATGGGGCTCTGTGCTGACAACTCAGAGCCTGGAGCCTGCTTCAGATTCTGTGTCTCCCTCTCTCTCTGCCCCTCCCCCATGCACACTCTGTCTCTGTCTCTGTCTCTCTCTCTCTCTCTCTCAAAAAATGAAAAAATGTTTTTAAAAAATTAAAATAAAAAATAAAACAGTTGATGAAGCCTCTGCTTGATCAAACTTTAATTAGGCTCCTCTAAAGCCCTCTTTTCAGCTAGGCTTCAACATTGAGCTTCAGTGTGTGTCTGTTACATAGCCCAGTTGTAGCAAGAATCCTAAGTCAGTGTACAGCAAATCCATACCTGATATCTGATCCCACAGTATACAATAAAATTCCTCATCCCCTACATCAGATATCTGATCACCTTGGCCTGCCTTCGGCAAGAGTCCTGTCAAGTTGGCGTAGCCAGAATCCTCCCTTACTCTTAATGTTTCCTCTTAGTCATATTTCACCCCTTGGTCCCCATGCTACTCTTTGGCTATAAATTCCCACTTGTTCATGCTGTATTAGGAATTGAGCTCTGTTCACATGGAGGTCTTTTTTCCCCTATTACAACAGTTCCTGAATAAAATCTGGTTTTACTGCTTTACAGTTCTGGTTTTTCTTTAACATAATACCTCTCTCCAATGTACATGGAAAAGAGTTAACATTCTTTTTATTGAATATATATCTATGTTATTAATATGGCAAAATGCATTCAACCATTCCCTTTAAAGATAGAAAGTGATATTCATGAAAATTATGGAAATAAAGTGCTGATGCAGAAAAAGATGGTGGATTAAACAAAGGTGTCTACTCCTACCCCTTCCTAAAGGTTTACTGAAATGCATTCACAGAAAACTTACTGTAATCTCAAACCTACAATGACAAGGAGAGTGCATAACAGCAACAAAATCTTAGAAGCTAGAAAGCTGATGATGTTTGGTCAATCATGTTTCAGACCCGAGAAAATGAATTCCTGTCAGTAGTAAGCAAAGCCAAGAACCAACCAATTTATACTGTAAAATCACCAAATATCACAATTGGTGATTGGAATATCTCTGGAGGAAGGGTTGAATGGGAAACTAAGGTGTATTGATTGTAAGCCTATTTAAGAAACAGGAGATGTGACATCATCAAGATCACAACATGGGCCATTTCTGGCTTCCATTCTCCTCTCAAGAAGAACAGTTACCAACTATCCACAGATAGGACATGATTGTGAAAATCCCAGAACCTGTAGTGAGCCTGAGGCACATCCCTTGGTGACAGGATCAAGGAGGACCATATTAGAAGGGTAAAAGGAGCAGTTTCACTTTGACTTCATTGCCCATCCCCCAGACCAGCACAGCATCACAAGGAGAGGACTCCCTCAGGCCTGTGGCCTTGCCAGTGGGAAAACAGAGTCCAAAGTGGACATCAGTTGCTCCAGCATTGCAGGACACTTTTCAGGAGACCCGTTCAGATCTTTCATCAGGAGGATCACTGAGAGAATCTCCAGGGCTAGACCACCGCGGATCAGATAGAGAAAGGGGGCAGAGTTTATAGCAACTAGTGCTTAGATCTTGAAGGATCACATTCTTTCTCACAGCTATGCCTGAACAGAGATTTCATCCAGCAGCTCTGCCCACCTGCAGAGCCAAACCAGTGGCCTGGTCTGGCCAGGGAGCTTGGTGGGCAATTCTGTCCAATTTGGATTCCCAGCCAATGGGCTCTACCTGCCATGGAGACTGTTCTATGGCCCATCCAGTCAGGGAAGCAAATTCTCAGTTCTATCCAATGGCACAGCATAGCCTCCAATCCTATCTGATCACAAAGCCCAGCCTACCATGTGATCCAATAATTCCACTTCTGGGTATGTAGCTGAAGGAAATGAAATCACTATCTCAAGGAGATGTCTGCACTCCCATATTTATTGCATCATTATTTACAGTAGCCAAGATATGGAAACAACCTAAGTGTCCATCAATGGATGAATGGTAAAGAAAATGTGATAATACACACACACACACACACACACACACACACACACACACACACAGAACTATTATTCAGCCATAAAAGAGACAGAAATCCTGCCACTCACAACAACATAGATGGACTTCAAGGGCATTATGCTAAGTGAAAAAAGAGAAAAACAAATACTGTATGATCCCACTTTTGTGGAATCTAAGAAAACTGAATTCACAGAAAGAGTAGATTGGTAGTTCTCACGGGCAGGGAGAGGTAGGGGAAATGGATGAAGATATTCAAAGAGTACAAACTTTCAGTTATAGGATGAAAATTTTTTGGATCACAAGCTCCTTAGAAGCTTCCCAGGTGTAATCTAAAACTAGCCCCCCTACAGAGAGGGTAAAGAGACACTAAAAAAGAGGCAGGCCCCTCCAGGTTGGTAGACGGCAGTTTCACTAAGCAAAGGGAACTTACATACAAGGCTTAATTTGGGTGGCAAGACAAGAAGATCTCTGCACCTGTCCACCAAATCTTAAAAGTTTATATAGAGGCCTTAACTGGGTTCAGTCACACATACAGGCCAGATGGCTTCAGTACCATATCACTATCTTAAGGCTGTGTCCTTGGAGCAGCCTCCAGGAGCAGAGAAAGCAAGTGGAACTCACATTCCAAGGAGAGGAGAAAGGTGAAGAGCCTCCAATTGCTAGGGTCCAGCTCATGGGTCAACTGCTGGTCAGGTCTTTTCAGTGATCTTCCCCAACAGTATGTTTTGGAGATTAATATATAGCATGGTGACTACATTTAACAAACCATAGTGTTTATTTTGAAGTGGATAAGAAAGTACATCCTAAAAGTTCTCATCACACACACACACACACACACACACACGTAACTATGTGAAGTGTTAGGTATGTTATCTAACCTTATTGTGCTTATCATTTTGCAATATATATGTATATCAAATCATCACCTTCTATACCTTAAACTTACACAATGTTATATGTCCATTACATCACAATAGAACTCGGTGGAGAGGAAAAGAAACAGATCTCACCTCCAATCAGAACAGGCAGAAGATTGCCTTTCTCCCACCCTGGCAGAAAACTAGAGGTTTAGTTTTTAAAGAAAGTAAAATAGAAGATGTGGCAGTTACTGCTATGTGTTCACCAAAATCAGTTTCCTTTTCCTTCCAGGAACACAGCTAGACAACATTTGCCGGTCTCGCCTGCAATGAGAGGCAACCATGGACTGAATTCCAGTCACTAGAATATATGAGTGGGAGTGATGTGTGCCTCTCATCAAAACTTCCCACACATTTTTCCCCTTTTGGCCAACCAGATGCAATGGACCTAGCATAAATTACAAGGCCATAAAATTGAAATAAACTGGTTCCCTAATGTGAAATAAGTCAGACCAGAAAAAGACAAATATGGTATGATATAACTTACATGTGGAATCTAAAAAAGCCAAACTCATATATACAGAGACTAGAGGCTGGTTGCCATGGCTGGAGAGTCAGGAAATGGGGAGACACTGGTCAAGAGCAGAAACCTCTCCTTAAAAGATTAATAAGTTCTGGGGCCTAATGTGTAGCATGGTAATTATAATTAATAACACTGTATTGTATACTTGAAAGTTGCTAAAAGAGTAGAAGTGAAATGTTCTCACCACAGAAAAAGAAATAGTAATTACATAACATGATTCAAGGTGTCAGCTAGAACCACAGTGGTAATCATTGCCCAGTAGGTAAGTGAATCAAATCAACATGCTGTACCCCTTAAATTTACACAATGTTAGGTGTCAATTATATCTCAGTAAACCTGGGGGGAAAAAGAAATCTATAAAAGTTTCTTAAGTTGAAAAGGATGTTCATTAACTCCCCCAAATGGGTATAACTTTCTAATAGAGTAGGTAGAACTGGGCTTGAAGTTACAAAAGGAACTTATTGTTGACTGCTCTATATTCTCCTGACAGCATCATTCTGTCACACAACTCTAGGGGACACTATTCACATGGATAATTGTGAATGATGTCCCCTGGATTTATGCAATATGGTGGCCTGAATTCCTGTTCAACTATCTCTGATTTGAATGGCAATAAGTTGCTTTAGACTTTTCTGCATTTAAAATAAATGACAGAGTTCTCAAGGACAGTGCCATTTGGGTGAATTAGTGCTCAAAATCTCTGCTCCCCAGTGCTCCATTCCCATCGTCCTCATCACATGGTATTGCAATTTCTCTGTTGATAGGCCAGTTTTCCTCACTCAATTCCTCAAGGGTAAAGAGAAGAAGATGACAGGGAGAAGGATGTCCCTTTGCTTTTCAGCATGAGGACACATGATGAGGGAAAGAGCAATGTGGGGAGAGTCCAGGTTTTTCTCAAGCGACTATTATCTGAAAGATCAAAGACGTATCCATGTAGTGTGTCAGGTGGATAAATTTTGGCCTTAAAAAAGTGAATCCTCTGGCTGCCTGAATAACCATATAGAAAGCATATAGAAAACATACCGAACATTACATTAGATTTTGGGTAAGCAAAGTGTGAACTTTTACTGTATTAAACCATTATGATTTGGGAATTTGTTTTAACAGCTAATATTCTTTATACCAACTTAGAACCTATCACCCCAAAGTGAGGAGCTTTCATAACAAAACAACAAAACCTAAATTATGTGAGGTTGACATGGGGTTCAAGTAAACAAACATGAGGGTATGAATGGCCAGAGACCCTTGTAATACCAGGCAAAACATTTGATAAAACTGCTGTCTGCAATAACTTAAAAGACAGGCGACTGCCTATGAGTCTGGAGCTCCAGGGGAAGTGGTTGGAAAGTGTTAGAGAGATCATACACAATGGCTACTATTGGTATTGCATGTAAAAGATGAGCTCAGGTAAGAATTCGCCTGGTTTTCAAGTAATGACAGAAAAGAACAGACAGTCCGAAGTCAGAATGCTTTCCAGGTTGGAAAATCTGTCTCTTCGTTTACCAAATACTAAAAGATAAGATTTCAAAACACCTTAAGAAACAAGAGTCTTTTCGACTAAGCAAGGAAATTCAGCCTTGCAGCAGATGCCAATAAGGGTGCCACCTTCCAACCAAGACACAACTCAAAGTAGTCATTCTTTTTTTTTTTTCAACGTTTATTTATTTTGGGGACAGAGAGAGACAGAGCATGAATGGGGGAGGGGCAGAGAGAGAGAGAGAGACACAGAATCGGAAACAGGCTCCAGGCTCTGAGCCATCAGCCCAGAGCCTGATGCGGGGCTCGAACTCACGGACCGCGAGATCGTGACCTGGCTGAAGTTGGAAGCTCAACCGACTGCACCACCCAGGCGCCCCAAAGTAGTCATTCTTAAGTTGAGCAATGTGAGAGTAAACAAATAAACAGGGAAAGCTTAAGACGTATGTCCAGGGAATTTCTATGTGAGTGGTAACCAGTATTTGGAACTTATTGAAAGTAATAGTTTAAAAACTATCAAAATTTTGATAGAATTGCCAAAGAAATCATGAGTCTGGTTTAAAGAAACCTGATTTGGAAAAGTCTTACTACAGCCCTCCAGAAGGAAAGGACAATGAGATTTACACATACTGCCAGAAAGTTACACATTCTCTGCCAGTATGCCAGAGAAGACATACTCATCAAAGTCTATGTTTGATGTGAATATAAAAGGCAATGGAGGAGAAAGAACCTCCTAGAAGGAGAGCCAGGGGCCATGAGGAACAGAGTCAGGGAAATTCCTCTCCAAAAGCAGAATCGGAGCCACACAAGAAATGTCTGTATCTTCAGGCTAGGACACTTCTATAATGCTTGCTTAACAAAATTTCAGAATCTATACACCAGAGATTGTTGTGTATCTCCTACCTTTTCTTTCCTGAGTAGAATTTTCTTTGTGTTTATCCTGTCCCTGCTCTACCATTACTGAGGTGGAAGAAGAGTAGTTCCCTTGTTCACCTGTCAGTGCTTCACAGGTAACCACATCCAGCCCTTGTAGGGGGACTGCATATCACTCAGAAATCCCAAAGTAGGAACTGGATGCCATGACCAGATGGGTTGTCTGCCTTGGGGAGGGCTGGAGGGTGATATGTTCTATGTGTGAGAGGAAAATAAGACAGATCCTAAGTGGCCAGCAGAGCAAATGATCGCAGAAGTCTCTTTATGTTCACAAAACCCTTGTTTTCTCCTCCTGGGCACATGCTAGACTACATGTTCCCAACTTGCTTACATTTAGGTGTGACTAACAGACTTTGGCCAGTAGGATATAAGTGTAACGATGTATACCAGTTCTAGGTCTGGCCCATTAAAACCTCCCGAGGTGATCCTCCCTCTCCTTTCCTATCTGCTGGCTACATTCAGAGATCTGGATGAGGATCCCAAGGACCTCGGGGATGGCACAGCCACAAGGTCAAACAAACACAAACAGACAACAAAAAACTTGGGTCACTGTAGAACCAGGAAAGAACAAGGACGGTGAAGAAGGGACCATCATCAGAGAGTTGAGAAAATTGTTTCCAGAACAAGAGTATAAGCTCTATCAAAGCAAAAATTGTACGATAAAGGTGAATAGGTAAAGAAGACTTTATTCAAGGCTACTGCAACAGAGAAGAGAGGCCAGAACCAAGTCTAGTTCAACTCCTCCACCAAAATAACCTTTAGGAGAGGCTGTAAGACCTAAGGTGGGGGTTCATAGACCACTTGTGTTTGCTAATTGCCTTACCCAAACTAAGTAAATTTGCTTTTATCTTTATGATAGGAGTTAGTTTTATAACTTGAAGCAAAGCTGTCTACCAAAGTTAGACTTCTACTCTCCCACAGAGAAGGAGAAATGGGGGCCTGATCTTCCTCAATGATTACATTTCAAAGGGAGGGTTCCCAGGTCCTTGAGAAAGACAATCAGGGATGCAAAACTGGCAAGAGGCCTTTTTAAAATTTTACACTGAGACTCAAAGGACATCAAAAGAATTTACAATTGCAAGTTTTCTAAACTAAATTACCTAAGAAAAGGAGGGAAGAGGCCTGGAGGAAGAAGTCTGTCTAACTAAAGTTTAGTCAAGCTGAGAGGAGCATGAAGTCCTTATTGCAAATGTCCAACAAAGTCTTAGGACAGTGGATGAAAACAGACCCACAAGAAGGCATGTGATTGTGAAATTTCAGAATAGTGAGAGTAATCAAAGATCAAGAAGTTCCTACAGAGAAAAAGCAGGTCACTTACAAAACAGAAACACAGATGACTTTGAATTTCTCAAAGTAATGCTGGAAGCTAGAAAACAATGGAGCAATGCTTTCAAATTTCTGAGGGGAAATAACGTCCAACCTAGACTTCCATACAGAGCCAAACCATCAAGCAAGTGTAAAGGTAGAATTAAGACTTTCATACTAAGTGTCAATTTGTTTCTCATGCCTTCTCCCTGAGGAATCTATAGTTCAATGTCAGTGAAATAGTTAACCAAGAAAGAAGGAAAAGAGGAGAAAAGAGGAGATTGCATAGAAAAGAGAGAAAGAAAAAAAGAATCTCTAGGTGCTAGTGAAAGGAGATCTCCAGAAAAGAAGCGTGCCTCAGGCTGAGGGGGCCACCATTCCAGAGTGAAGTAATCAGAAAACACTGAATAGAATATCTGATGCATCAGAACATCTTGGGAAGAGGGGCACCTGGGTGGTTCAGTTGGCCGAGCATCAGACTTCTGCTCAGGTCATGATCTCACATTCAACGTATTGAAGCCCCGCATCGGGCTCTGTGCTGACAGCTCAGAGCCTGGAGCCTGTTTCGGATTCTGTGTCTCCCTCTCTCTGCACCCCCCCGCCCCCCGCCAAATGACGCTCTTTCTCTCTCAAAAATAAACATTAAAAAAAAAAAAAAAGAACCTCTTGGAGGAGATTTAGGCAATTGGTGCCAATTTGGAAATGAATTGATAGTGACTATATTAAAAACTGAGCAAGTCACAAAAATCACTGTTAACCCTTGGAAGACTAAAAAGTTGTATAAGAAAAGACAAATTATCATAGTACACTAAATATTTCCATTGTGAATACAGTTTTAGAGTTATAATAATATAATCAGTGAATATTTTTCTAACCAAAAGTACAATATACATGTACATTGAGTGGATGAGGAGATAGGCAGGGTCCATGTGCTGCAGGGATGGGGAACAAAAGAGAGCTAAATCCTCATCTAACATAATGGGATATCAACATGAAATTCAATGTAAAGTAGGAATCTCTAAGTTATTTAATTATTGCCTCTAACAGAGGGAAAGGGGACAACAGAGCCAACATGGACAGCTGGTTTTCGAAGGGACAAAAGTCTTATGAAATTATTATACTTTTATTTTTTTAATTTTTTTTAACGTTTTATTTATTTTTGAGACAGGGGGAGACAGAGCATGAACAGGGGAGGGTCAGAGAGAGGGAGACACAGAATCTGAAACAGGCTTCAGGCTCCGAACTGTCAGCACAGAGCCCGACGCGGGGCTCGAACTCACGGACCGCAAGATCATGACCTGAGCCGAAGTCAGCCGCCCAACCGACTGAGCCACACAGGCGCCCCGAAATTATTATACTTTTAAACTGTAAGCATGTATAGTTTGATAAGTCCAAAACAAAAATAGAATAAATAAAACAGAATAAAAGAGTGAGAGAGTATTTTCCTCACCAGAGAGTAAAGCATGCTATTAAGCCATTGTAGTCAAATCAATTTGTTGCTGGCATGGTAAAGGATGAATAGTTAATAAAACACAAAAAAGCTAAACCCAACTAGATTCCACTATATATGGTAACTTAATTATGAAAAAGGTGATATTTGAATTCTATAGGGAAAACATAGCTTGGCACAAACCACCACTCGTCTGAAAGAAAATAAAATCATACCCCTACCTAACCACAACATATAAAAATAACCTTAAGACACCTTAAAGACTTAAATATACAATAAGGGATTTAAATTTTTAGGAAAAATAACTGTAAGTAAGGTTTTTTAAAGAAGGTAAGATTTATTTGACTTTACAAAAACAAATTGTTATGTGGGCAAAAGACACTATAACAAAATCAGTGAAGAAATAACATGTGATCTATGAATATATGTTTGAACTTGCAGGCAATTAGAGAAAAGCAAATTAATTTTTTTTAATATTTATTTATTTTTGAGAGATGGAGAGAGACAGAGAGACAGAGCATGAGCAGGAGAGGGGCAGACAGAGAGGGAGACACAGAATCGGAAGCTGGCTCCAGGCTCTGAGCTGTCAGCACAGAGCCTAATGTGGGGGTCAAACTCACAAACCATGGGATCATGACCTGAGATGAAGTTGTATGCTTAACCGACTCAGCCACCCAGGCGCCCCAAGAAAAACACATTAAAGTAGCCATATTATGAGTTTGTACATATACCAGATTAGCCATTTTCTTTAGTGAAGCCTACTTTGATGGCATTGCCAGGAGAAGGCACTGCTAGCAGAAATGTGAGTCATTATAAGAGTGTTTTTAAGAAACAATCTGCCATTACCAGATACACTTAAAATTCATGTAGCCTCAGACTCAGAAATCTCCTGCATGGATAGCTACCACATAGAAATAAAGTGCCAGTGGGTAAGAATATCAGTACAAAGATGTTTATTGTAGCATTGTTTGAAGAGGCAAAAACTGTCAACCTCTTACAGGGTTTTTTAATGGCGCCACTGATGAAAACAGCTGTTTCAATAGGTTAAACCACAAAAACTGAATCAACAGACTCAGTTCCATTTAAACACCATCTCTGACTTATCAAGAAAGCTAGTATTTCCTTTTTTACACCCTGTCTCTTGGTTTCAATCATTCACACACTTTCAAATCTCTGGACCCCATGTCAGCAAAATCCCTGGAACCCACAAAAACGGTCACATGCCCAAAGCTTTTCATCAGAAAGCAACCACTCCATTTCTGTTTTCTGCACTCACTGTTTCCCTTTAGACCATGCCTCCTTTAATAATATATTGCTTTGAGAGTCCAGGAAACTGAGTAATGATTATATGGCTAAAAAGCAGCCATATCTGGTGTAGTCCTACTCACATGTGAAAATATTGTCTTTCTCTAGAAAGGCACCACCAAATTCTCAACAGAAGAATAACTCCACTTGCTTCATGAAAGTACCACTCATTCTTACTTCCTTCTTTCTGTTCTACCACTTCCACATTTCATTCAATAAATACGTACTTTTGTCAGCGGCAACCACAATAAACATAATGTTATCACAGTTCCAACTTTTGTCTTCACCCATATTGATGTAATATATCTGAGAGTGGGAAGAAAGGCATAATTGTTTCTAAAAGATACTTACTGGAATAGTGAAATGAAAAATCTCATTAGCAATATATAAAAATGACCTATAAAAGGGTACAGTGACTCTGTCTGGGCCCACAAATAAAATTTTGCAATGAAATTTTAAAGGAAATGGTCCTTCCATTTTAACAGTCTCTAAAACTTCAGAAACCATTCAAAGAACAACTCCCCACTTGCCTTTGTCCAGTAGCCATGTATATAAAAGATAGATGCTAATATACCTACATAAGTAAGATTTTTCTCTAAGGAATACTCAGAAAGCGTAACTCTATCAAAAATATATTAGCCCATAAAATCAAGTTACTGCTATTCATATTTGGGATCTTACTGAGAAATAAGTCTCTATAAGGTTATATCATAAGTAAAGATAATAGAAAGCATCTTGAAGAGGTCACACACAAAAGAAGCCATAATTCTCTCATAATAGGGAACAATCACATTATATGTAGCCTTTGTAGGAAGAGATGTATTGAATGCACCATGAACTTGAGGATACTATGCCAAGGAGAACAAAGCCTCCACGTAAGTTGTCCTTTTGATTTAAAGTTATAATACCTTGCCCTCCCTCAATTCCATATGGCATTATATTTCAGCAACTCAAGGCTCTGAAATGAGCTCATATAATACAGACAAAATCTACCTCAATCTCATGCTTGCAAATATCCCAATTAACATCAAGTGATGTGAGCAGTGGTAAAACAACACAAGAAGCAGAGTCAGGAGTCCTGGATTCCAGGCTGGGAGCTCTCACAGGCTGACCTTGAGTAAGTCCCAGAATTCATTTTTCTTTCATGCAATGTGGTTAAATTAGATGATCTCTAAGTCTCCTGCCAGAAAGTCTACAACTTTGGGGCAGGTTGTAATCAGGACTGAGGAACTTAACAGCTTCTTCAGCCTCCAAATGCAACTGAGGGCCGCCCTTCCTCTGCCCTTCATTCCCTCATGTATCTGATCTTTCTTGCTTTACACTGCCCTTTCCTTCCTCCTACTGCCAATTCCCTGCCTTCATTCAACACTGCCCTCCATTATTCTCCAGTAATAATGGTAACATTCATTGAATACTTTCTATGCACCACACAGTTCACATTCATTTTCTCATTTAAGCCTGAAAACTACCTCATGAAATAGGGTAAATTATTTTCTCATATAGACCATGAATCTGGGTCTTAGAAAGATGGTTTTTCCTTCACTCTACCTCTGATCGCCACATTCCAGTATATACAATAAAGTAATGAAGCAATTATTAAACACCTGGTATGAAGTCCTTGGCCACAGTGACCAGAATAAAAGGATCACATGGTGAAGGGTGAATAGTTAGTAAAACACACAAAAAAGCTAAACCCAAATAGGTCCTGCTATACATAGTAACTTAATTATGAAAAAGGCGATATTCTGTAGGGAAAGCATAGCTTGGCACAAACCACCACTCATCTGAAAGAAAATAAAATCATACCCTTACTTACCACAACATATAAAAATAACCTTAAGACACATTAAAGACTTAAATATATAATAAGGGATTGAAAATTTAGGGATATAACTATAAGTAAGATTTTTTTAAGAAGGTAGATTTACTTGACTTTATAGAAACAAATTGTTATGTGGGCAAAAGATGCTCTAACAAAACCAGTGAAGAAATAACCTGTGATCTATGAAGATATACTTGAACTTGCAGAACTTGCAGGTAATTAGAGAAAAACAAATTAAAATTAAAATAGCCATATTATGAGTTTGTACATATATCAGTTTAGCAATGTCTCAGCTCACAGCTGCTCTTCATGATTCTTAAACAAATCTTTTAACTAATGCCTGAGGTTAAAGTGGGGCTGTGAAAGCTGCTTGGGGAATGGGATGATTTCTTCCCTCCTACAGTAACCTGCATAGATCATGGTTGTGCTTCAGCTGTAGCAGAAGTTTGGGTGTGATGTGTCTACTTTGACCAAGGACAAGATCCCCATACTCACAGAAGCTAATATTCAACAGGTTAGGAACCAGAGAAAAACACTTTGGTCACCAAGACTTTGTTCCCTTTTTAATCAATTGACTATAAACTGCTCCAATTTTTCTATGCATATATTTTAGACTCACTAAGATGTTATGAAAGTTAAGGGGAACTATCAGATGCATCACGTTGTTGCAAAGAAAAGCTTTGTGGGCTTGAGCACATTATCCTCTCTAAGCATCAATTTCCTGATTTATAAAATGAAAAAAGTACCTATTTTCAAAGAGTTTTATGCACATTAAATAAAATAACTTCTATCACCTCTTAGCTGTTAGAATGGCTATCACCAAAAAGTCAAGAAATAGCAAGTGCTGGTAAAGATGTGGAGGAAAAGGAACCCTTGTGCACTGTTGGTGGGAATGTAAATTGGTGCAGCCACTGTGGAAAACAATAGGGAGGATCCTCAAAACTTTAAAAAAAGAAGTACCATAGGATGCAGTAATTCCACCTCTGGGTGTGCGTTTGAAGAAAACAAAAATACTCATTCAAAAAGATATACACCCCCCCCCCACTTATTGCAGCATTATTTACAATAGTCAAGACATGGAAACAACCTAAGTGTCTGTTGAAGGATGACTCAATAACTAGAGTGTGGAATGTATGTGCGCACATGCGTGTGTGTGTGCACACTCGCGCACAATGGAAAATTATTCAGCCATAAAAAGGAATGAAATCTTGGTGGGAACTTATTCCTTTCTTGCTCCAGCCATCTTGGCAGCTGCTCTTGGTTGGGTCCATCCCGCACCTAAGGCAGGAAGATGGTGGCCGCTAGGAAGACAAAAAAGTCACTGGAGTTGATCAACTCTAGGCAGCCACTCATTACAAAAAGTGGAAAGCACATGCTGGGATTCAAGCAGACTCTGAAAATGATCAGACATGGCAAAGTGAAACTGGTCATCCTTGCCAACTACTGCCCATCCTTGAGGAAATTTGAAATAGAATACTATGCCATGTTGGCCAAAACTAGTGTCCATCACTACAGGGGCAATAACACTGAATCGGGCACAGCACGTGGGAAATACTACAGAGTGTGCACTCCAGCTATCACTGATCCATATGATTCTGATATCTCATTAGAAGCATGTCATAACTGACTGGTGAAAAGTAAATCATGCAAAAATTTTTTTTAATAAAACTAGCCAGAGCTTGTTTAAAAAAAAAAGTGGGGCACCTGGGTGGCTCAGTGGGTTGAGCGTCCGACTTCGGCTCAGGTCATGATCTCACGGTTTGTGAGTTCGGGCCCGCATTGGGCTCTGTGCTGACAGCTCAGAGCCTGGAGCCTGCTTCAGATTCTATGTCTCCCTCTCTCTCTGCCCCTCCCCCACTTGTGCTTTGTCTCTCTCTATCAAAAATAAATAAAATGTAAAAAAAAAAAAAAGAAGAGACAGAAAGACAGATACCATATGTTTTCACTCTTATGTGGATCCTGAGAAACTTAACAGAAACCCATGGAGGAGGGGAAGAAAAAAAAAAAAGAGGTTAGAGTGGGAGAGAGCCAAAGCATAAGAGACTCTTAAAAACTGAGAACAAACTGAGGGTTGATGGGGGGTGGGAGGGAGGGAAGGGTGGGTGGTGGGTATTGAGGAGGGCACCTTTTGGGATGAGCACTGGGTGTTGTATGGAAACCAATTTGACAATAAATTTCATATATTGAAAAAAAAAGAAGAAAACAAAAAAAAAGAGAAAAGAAAGAAAAAGAAAAGGAATGAAATCCTGCCATTTACAACAACATGGATAGATCTTGACGGCATTATGCTAAGTGAAGTAAGTTAGACAGAAAAAGACAAATATTGTATAAGCTCACTTATATGTGGAATCTGAAAAAAAATTAAAAAACTGAGCTCATAGATATAGGGAACAGATTGGTGGTTGTCACAGGTGGGAGGAAGGGATGGAGAACAGGTGAAGAAGGACAAAAGGTACAAATTTCCAGTTATAAAATACATAAGCCACAGGATGTAGTGTGTAGTGTGCTTACTATAGTTAATAATACTGCATTGCATACTCGAAAGTTGTTAATAGATTTTAAAAGTTCTCATCACAAGAAAAAACATTTTTTGTAACTATGTATGGTGACAGATGTTAACTACACTGACTATGCTGATCATTTTTCAATATATCCGAATATTGAAACATTATGTTGTACACCTCAACATAGCATAATCTTATAGGCCAATTATACCTCAATAAAAAATAATAACTTATGGAAATGCTTGAAATGGTAAGAATTTGGTACCAATAAAATCAGTGAATATTAGATAGTAAATAGTAGATAGTAGATAGTAAAGGATAGTATGTAACGATATGCATATATATGTATATGTATACACACATAAGCAAACATAGATGATGTTCAGACACACAGGAGTGAACATACCAAATCTGATGCCTACTATAAGCTTCATGGAAATTCTTTAAAAAATTTTGTAATCTCTATGTATTCTTGAGAGAGAGAGAGAGAGAGAGAGAGAGAGAGAGGGACAGAGAGAGAGGGAGACACAGAATCTGAAGCAGGCTCCAGGCTCTGAGCTGTCAGCCCAGAGCGGGGCACGGGGCTCGAACTCAGACACCATGAGATTATGAGCTGACCCTAAGTCAGTCGCTTAACTGACTGAGCCATCCAGGGGCTAAGCCTCATGGAAATTCTTTAGACCTTGGAATATGCGCAGCTATCATAATACCAACACAATCACAAAAAAATGCCATCCTTCTCTCTTTACAGTAAGTTTGAAAAAATCTGGTGAAACAATGTATGCAGAAAGCAGCAGAGGCAGATGCCCTGGGCTCTTTCTTCATGTTCACCACAAAGGGCTCTGGCGCCACCGTGTGGCCACATAGCACAACAGCCCACCACTGAATCAACTCTGCAGAAGCTGTGAAGTCTGGACTTTCCAAAGGCCCCCTTTCCACACTGAGAAGATGAATATGGTTTCCTTGGTAAGAACCCTATCCCGCCTCAGACGGAAACAGTGCATAAAGTTCGCTTTAATTGTCCACCAACCTATTTCTGTGTTTTGTGTTGAATTACCCCAACTGACCACTCTCCCTGTGAAGTTCATGATGTTCTTAAGGATTCTGTAGCTGCCCTTATCAGGAGAGATAAGCATGTTGCATGATGGACTAGAACATGATCAGGAAAGAGCTATAATAGAGGTGTGTAGACAAAAATGAGGGCGTTGGGGGAGGCTAACTTGAATACAAAAGCAGAACTAAAGACAGGCTGACAGCAAGGGCTGAGTGGGAGAATTCAACTCAAATTTTTTTTTTTTTTTTTTTTTTTTTTTGAGCTGCAGTTACTATGAGTCATGCTCTCTGCTCAGGGCTAGAGATATGAAAAAAGCTAACACTTTAACAAGCTCACTGAGGAACGAGAAATCTTCAGGAAGTCCTAAGGAATCAAAACCAATACACTTAGAAAACCTCTGGTTAACCCAAGGAAGCAGTGCTTTGGGGGAAGAACCCTACCAAGTTTATAAAGCTAATTTCTAGACATAAACATGTTGCTAGACAAGAGTAAACTTCAATCTATATATGCCACTTCTGGTTTTGGAGAGAAAACAAAATCTTTCTTTTTCCCCATGAAAAAACTTTCACTCTTCAGAGGCCAAGTTCAAAAAACATCCACTTCTCCACTATATTTTCCATAACAAAATAAATGCCAAATCATTGCTCCATCACTTCCATGAATTTTAGGCACCTCTGTCTGTATTTTATTGCCCAGTTCTTGGTTCTAAGTGCTTCTGCAATTTTTTCACTAGTGAACTCAGTTATTCATATATCTTATCACCCAATTTTACTCAAAGGGCATACATTCTGAAGACAAAGAACAACTCATCAATTTTTGCAGTTTTTTTTTTTTTTACTTATTTAGAGAGAGAGAGAGCATGTGATCAGGGGAGGGGCAGAGAGAGAGAGAGGAGACAGAGAATTCCAAGTAGGCTCAGCACTGTCAGTGCAGAGCCCCACACGGGGCTTGATCCCATGAACTGTGAGATCACGACCTGAGCTGAAGTCAAGAGTTGGATGCTTAACTGGCTAAGCCACCCAGGCGCCTCATCAATTTTTGCAGTTTCAGAGTCGTACCCTCCATCCTGTTCAGCTGGTCTTGACTCCCATCAGACCAAGGCTCACTCACTGTCCTTCACCCCTCCCCACAAGACTGTGGGCATCTCACATTTCTCTTCTTTCTCCTAATCTCTGAGAAAAAGGGGGCCTCTGCTTCTGCCCAAAGATAATTTTTCTGCCATGTTCTGCTTCTCCTCTCTGTTCACTTTTCTCCAGTACCTAATTCCATCAACTAATCTCTTTTTTTCATAGATCTTCAATCTCTCTCTACATGCAGCTCTCTTCTTCTCATCCTATAAGAAGAATCTCATCTCTCTCAGCCTGGAAAGAATGTTCTCTAGCTGCTGCTCCAGCTCTCCTTCCTTTTGTATCCAACCTATCAGGGTCTGTTCCCCACTTCTCCATTGTTGCACTCAGTATGGCTTCCTCCCTCAATGTTTGCATCCAGTTAACTGAGTCATCTCAAAGGTTGAATCCAACAGTCTTTTTTACTTCTTACCTTATTTGACCTTTTCATAGCACTTCACACTGTCGACCACTTGCTCCTTAAATTCTCCCCAAGAAGAAGCAATTTATCAGCTCTTTGTGATATACTGTGTTCTTTACTAAGCCTGAGAAATCAAATGAAAAGAAATGGCCCCTGCCTCTGAACAGTTGACAGTTTAGCAGAGAACACTGAGTACAAAGAAAGGAAAGTGCAGAAGTCTCTGAGTCTTCTGGTTCTCCTACTGAACTTTTCCATGTTCCCCTTTCCCTACAACAAAGGTCTCTTCAATTTTTTTATCATATACCCTATCTATGTATACATCCCTAATATACTTATAAATATAAGCACATATATACAATCATAGGCTAAAATCTGAACATAATAAGGTAAGATTTGTCACTATCTATGCTAGATATAAATCCACATTTCAAATGGTCTCTGGATGGCTTTCCCAAAAATTACTTTGTAATGAAACTGACAAAGAGGTTTAACTTGAAGTAAGAAAAAATGCCAGCTCAAGGATATTTATACACTGTTGGTGGGAATTTTAACCGGTACAGCTGCTATAAAAAAGAAAAAGAAAAAAAAACAGTATGGCAAGTTCCTAAACAAATTAAAAATAGAACTACCATATCATCCAGCAAGCCCACTTCTGGATATATACATATATATATATATATATATATATATATATATATACACACACACATTTATATACATATATATGTGTGTGTATATATATATATATGAAGGAAATAAAATCACTATATTGAAGAGATCTCTTGAATAGATGCATTTGATATATTATATTATGCATTTGATATATATACTCAAATGCAAACACATACACACACACTGGAATATTGTTCAGACACAAAAAAGAAGAAAATTCTGCCATTTGTGACAACATATATGAAACTTGAGCACATTATGCTAAGTGAAATAAGGAAGAGAAAGACAAACACAGAGAAAGATATCACTTACATGTGGAGAGAACAGACTGGTGGATTCCAGAAGCCAGGGCAGGGGTGGGGAGGTGTGGAATGGGCGAAAGTGGTGAAAATACAAACTTCCAGTTATAAGGTGAGTAAGTCCTGGTGATGGAATGTATAGCATGGTGACTATACTTAACAATACTGCATTGTATATTTGAAAATTGCTAAGACAGTAGTGCTTAAAAGTCCTCACCACGAAAAGAAAATTGTTAACAATGTGAGGTCATGAATTTGTTAACTAACCACGTTACATGTCAATTATATCTCAGTGAAGCTGACAGAAAATAAAAACAAAAGACAGCAGCAATAAAACATGCCAGTTCTTTCACCTTCTTTTTGTTGGCTTATGCTTTCATTATAGATATTTATCTTCAAACTGCAATTTCTTTGCAAGAGTCTTTTAAATGACTGTTGAAGTTGACTTATAGAATTCAGCATAATGATAGACACACACACACACACACACACTGCACTTAATGAGTATTTATTAACAAAGTAATATGCATTAGGGCTTTGGTATTTTCTGTGCTAAGAAAAAAATATGTTTTGGGTCCTTAGGAAGACTTTAGAAACCCAAGGTGCTGAAACTGGAAAAGCTGCTAAGAAAGGGCTCTGGGTCACTTTGCATAAATACTCCTCTCTCGGGAATATAAATAACATGTCATATAGATTTGCCTTCTTGGTACCCCCAGTATTGCTTTTCAGTTATGGCATCTGGCAATTTTTTTAATTAAAAGGAAAAATTAATTCTATGGTAGCAAGGAGCTTCATAGTGGAACCAAGCTGTGTTCCCACTGAGTATTCGCCACGTCCAGCTTTACCTGGCAAGCCAGCAGGAAGACCATGTAAGAGATCCTCCACACAAGGATGCTCATGGTCAAGACATATAAGGGCTTGCTTTGGTACTAACACCCTCCAGTGTAAGACTAAGCTGTGAGTAACAAGTTTACCCTGAACTTTCAAACAGGCTTCAGAATGAGGAAGACATTAAGCCCAATGAAGGAAGAAATCAAAGTTCCCAAGCTTGGTATGAACACAAGGATCAGAGTTGGAGGTGAATGGAGAATGTGGCAGAGACTTCTAGCTGTTCGCCAAAATTTGCTACCCATTTCCACACTAACAGACCTTAAAAGCTGGCCACTGGGCCAGAGACTACATTTCTCTGCCTACCTTGACACATGACTAAATTATCAGCAATAGAATGTGAGAGAAAGTGCAATTTCTGCCTCGATAATTGCTTTGGACTTGTACTCTCTCCTTTTCCTGCCAGCTAGACCATGGATCTGCCTACGCCACACTTCAACCATGATGCCGAGAACAGTGCCCTAGGAGACATCAGAGCTGCCAGATGGAAGGGGTCAGTATGGTGTGCCTAAATGACGTCATGGAGCAGAACAACCTCACCAACATGGAATACCTGCTGCAGGACTATTACAGGACAGTGAAACCACTTGTTTAAATGCCCTATTTGGTCTTCTTTGTCAGAGTAGCTTAGCCAACACTCTAACGGATACCGAGGGGAAACTGAATGGATTATTGGATGATTTCTGTTAACTGTTACTCTCTTGAATCCACCCTCCCCCCACCCCAACCAAGTACAGCCTGACTGCGTACAGCCAATACAGTACTTTGGCTGCGTATTTGTGGTTATAGAGGTAGTGTTAAACAAGAGAACTGGCATCAAGCAGACTTTGGCTGAAGTCCCAGCTTGACCTCTAAAAACTATACAACTTTGATTGAGTTACTTGAACTTTCCAAGCTTCAGTTCACCTGTAAACAGAGGATTATAGCAATACAGTGGGGATACTGAGAGAACCAAACACAGTCCTGGGAAAGAGTAGGAATTTCAGAACTGATAGTGTCCTTTCTTCTGAAAGCTCAAATCCAGGAATCAGTAGGCATGGTTCTTTATGCCAAGGACTTTTTATAAGCCAGAGTCCATTACAAGAGACTTTAGGTCTAACTCTACCAATCAGCCTTCTTGAACTATCTATTGAACCAGCTCCCCCTATCCAACACTCTCCAGCTCCCCATTTCCTGCAACCCAAAACAGGTAAGGCTGTAATTTCTGTGACAATGACAACTCTGGACCTACATGTTCCTGTAGTAGAAAACAAGAAGGATACAGACTAAGGAAGGTGGGTAAGAGTGTGTCCTGTTTGAAAGAAATAAGTAACAATGGATATGTGCCACAGTTTTTCTCTAAATCATGTCTAGACATTCATAGGTTCCATATTTATATGCCCAATACAACTTTTCTGAGACCAAGGACTAAAATCACCTTCCACAAACATTTACAATGAGTCTATTCCATCAATCCCTATGTTACAAGAGATACAAGGATTAAAGTTGGCAAGGTCTCTACTTGCTTAAAGTTCACATTTTAATGAGGATAACAGAAACACATATAAAAATATTTAATATAGACAGACTCTAAAAAGTGCTATATCAAACAAGCTAGGGTATGGGCTTAGCTACTATAACAAAGAGGACC
Organism: Prionailurus bengalensis; assembly: GCF_016509475.1. Lineage (NCBI taxonomy): Eukaryota > Metazoa > Chordata > Mammalia > Carnivora > Felidae > Prionailurus > Prionailurus bengalensis. The sequence goes on from NC_057348.1 coordinate 93,219,393, forward strand.
AAGATGGAATGGTTTAAGCAAGAGTGTATTTCACTATCACAAAACGTCTGATATACACATGTGGTGAAAGGAGAAATTGCCTAGTTTAAGTAATATTATGGAAATTGTGAAATCTATCCCCTTGGTCCTAGTGCTTCTTTTTCTTCTAAGATACAACCCTTTTACAGCTCCCCAGTGTAAATCTTCAAGTTACTGACATTTCACTCCCTATACTAGAACATATTTTCAAAAAAAGCACTGAAATATTTATTTATAGTAGGATGTAAATAACTGGTGAGGCTTAATATGGTACCATTTCCAGGGACTTTAGCCCTTTGATGAATTACAACAGATACAAAGACAATAGGGGTGCCTGGGTGGCTCAGTCGGCTAAGCATCTGACTCTTGATGTCAGCTCAGGTCATAATCTCTTGGTTGGTGGGATTGAGCCCTGCGTCAGATTCTCAGGCTCTACACAATGGTGTGAAGCCTGCTTGGGATTCTCTCTCTCTCTCTCTCTCTCTCTCTCTCTCAAAATAATTTTTTTAAAAAAGATCCAAAGAGAATAGAATATATTTTGTCATGGAATTCTGAGCATCATTAAGCAGTATTTGGGCAGAGATAGATCTGTGAGCACCAAAATAAACCAGCTATTCTTAAAATCTACCCAGAACAGATGTTGAATCTTAACAGTGTTGGTAAAAGAACAATAAATTGGGTTGGGATAGATTACGTGGAAGAATTTTTTAATCCCAAGCCCAACAGTAGAACTTCTGTCTACTCCCAACCACCTTCACATACAGACTTGGGGACAAACTAATCACACACAGTACTTTGATCATTAACAGGAAATCTTGAGAGAGTGACTAGAATTTATCATAGAAGGGTAGCAGAATTAGAAAATTAGGCCAGTAGACCTTTACCATGTGTGCATTAAAATTATCATTTTGACAAAATATTTCTTCATGAATTTCAGGTAATTTTTTCCTTGTCTTAAGATATATCTGATCATTCTTAGTAAGTAGACTTGGGAATATGCTGATCATAATTTGAATTACTGTGCCCTTAGGAGTTAGTTTGATTTCCCAAGGAGATAAACTAAATAAAGTTCTTATCATCAACTTACAATTTACTGTGTATTGCTCTTGTGATTATTTTCAATGGTGCGATCATTTTTATTTTATCTTTTACACCATCATACTCCATTCTTCTTAAATGGCAGTCATCCCATCAAGTTCTAAGATTAAGTTGCTTATTGGTCAGAGAGAAGTATTCATAGATACTAAATTAGTGTTACTTTCCCCATGAAATGTTCATGTGAAATCACTAGTTTAGTTCAAATAACACTGAAGAACTGTTTTGTTAGTATACTCTCTTGCTATAGTTTAAGTTCATCACAAATATTCTGAATGATCCATATTTGATTGTAGCTCACAGTTGAATTCTCTAGTGCTTATTTTAAAATTCTCTAGTGCTTATGTGTCATGCCAAAACCGGTAGTCTGATTTTCAAAATTTTCAAAATTCAAACCGGTAACACTGTTTTCCACAAATCATACTGGTTTTAAAAAGTTTGTGCTATACAGAGGTTGACTCAGAACATTTTACATGCTTTGGCTTTGCGTTTCTCAAAAAAACAAAACAAAAACAAAACACTTTTTCTTTATCTCATACCCAAATCACAGGTTATTTGTATGCAAAAATTGCAGAAATTTCATTTGTAATATTAACCCCTGATGACTCAGTAGAAGTTCTTTAATACCATGGTTTTTTAATCCAACATTGTGTTGCCTTTATAATATCTACAAACTAATTTGTAAACAACCTCATATTTTCAATCTTTTCACTTTGAAATATAGGGTTGCTGGAGAGGAGGTGGGTGGGGCAGATGGGCTAGATGGGTGATGGGCATTAAGAGGGGCACTTGTTGGGATGAGCGCTGGGTGTTATATGTAAGTGATGAATCACTAAATTCTACTCCTGAAACCAATACTACACTATATGTTAGCTAACTTGAATTTAAACTAAATTAAATTAAGCTTAATTTAATTTTAAAAATTTTAGTTTAAGTATAAAACAAAACATTTGGGCTTGATTTTACAGGTTTTAATTAGAAGAAGAAAACCATTTTTAGTTGGAATTTTCTATAATTAGCCAACTTATATTAATATAATAACTTCCTTATTCTCTTCATGTGCAAAATATATTATTAAAAAGAGGATGACCTTTGTTCTACCAAAGCTTAAAAAATGAAAGCAATATTGCTTTGCTCAATCACTTAAAAGCCAAGATCATTTGAAAAATTCAACAATGCTTAGACTCATTCTTAATTCTTTGTGGTTTGTGCAATAAATACAGAGAGATTTTTTTTTTCCAAAACTTTTTTAAGTGATTATTTTCTAGTTTCACTAGAAATAAAGTGTAAGATTCTATTTCTACCACAAGGCGTCAGTCCATGGTAATTTAATCTTCAAAGGGCTTTAATATTACCCGGTGGAAAGTCAATGAGTACAAAAAAAATACATATTAAAACAGGCACAGCCCTTAGTTGATTACAATCATGAAATTGCAGTTGAGAGTTTATCTTCCTTTGTTTTTCTAATCAGGTTAGCTCTGGGGATGTTGTGTACTAACTCCCCAAATGTTGCAATTCAGGTTTCAGACACGCTAACCCTGAGGCTGGTTCCAACTCAGAGTTAAATCCCCCGCACACATTCTCTTTCTCCATAACCCTCATTTTTTAAAAACACCCCAACACTTCTAAATAGTGACAGTAGCTTTAATTTCAGTTTGGAGTACCTGATTGGGTTAGGTATGGGAAGTTGGCTTTAATATATCAGAGGCTAGGAAGAGGAGTTAGCAAGGAGTTGAAGGGCTTATGACAGAGTTTGTGCAGTTTAGCGTACAAGATTTGCACAATTTAAAGGGCAAGTCACTCTCAGAGATTCACATTCGGATTCCTCAACTGTAAACAGCAGTCACTTCATTGAGTTGCTGCGAAGTTTTAAATGGACTAGCTAAGCTCTAAAGCAGTCCATGTCATAGTGTGATCTGAGAGTGCTCCAGCATCACCTGGGAACTTGTTAGAAATGCGGAAACTCGGGTCCCAGCCCAGACTTGCGGATCAGGAAACCCTGAGGGAGGCCCCAATCTGTGTGTTAGCAAGGCCTGCAGGTGATACGCATTAAAGTTTGAGCACCACTGCTCCAAAGAATTACACCAGTGTTCGTTACTTAGATTAACCAAAGTGGGAGGCCGAGGAGCAGACCTGAGGCAGGAGACAGGGCCATTTGAAAGAAAATTGGGAGCAGCCAGGTTGCAATGTGGGGATACCCTTGATTGGGTCTCTGGAACCTCCGAGGAATGCCACTCCAAGGAGCCGCGCGGACTCCAGGCACCTGCAGGTGGCGCTGGACGGGGCACTGACACGGAGGCGGGGTCTGCAGCCAGAGTGCAGGCTTTGGACTCCCAGGGCTTGGACGCCGCGTGGGGCTGGCACTTCTCCGCAGCAGTTGCGCCGCAACTTACCGTCCGGACGGTTGCGCCTAGAAGTGGGTGAGTCCCTAGAATCGTCCCAGCTCGCCGCTTGCTCCCCGTCTCCGGGTGCCCCTGGGAGGGCGGGCGCGGGCTCCCAGTCTCGGGAAGGTGTAGCGGGTTGCAAGCCTCCCAGCCCTGGGGCGGAGGCGCTCCGGGGCGAGTGTAGCTCAATTCTTCCCTTATGCGCGGCTCCAGGACGCGCTGCCCTCCTGCCTAGCTCTCCCCGGAGCACACTGCTCCGTTGTGGCCGGTCCAGGGGCTGGGAGCCAGGGACTCACGAGGAAGTCTTTTCGCTAGGGGCTTGGGGAGTATGATGGGTTATTAAGTTTGTCCTTCGGTTGGGTTCTGATGGCAAGTTTTCCAGCTTGGCAAAATCGCGGCGGGTTTGCATAGCATTGATGAATGGTACATAGTGCTTAAAATCGTGTGACTTGACTTCAAGTTTCCTAGTAACAGGAAGTTTTCATTTTAAGTTCTGGGAACATTAGTCCTACTCTTTCAGGATCTGGTTTGAGATTCAAGTTCTCTCCAAATAGTGGATCAAGGCTTCATATATGTCATGGGTCAAACCCACCAGAAGGGGTTTATAGACATAAACATTTACAAACACTTCAAATTTCTTTCCCTGTATTAAAAAAAAAAAAAAATCCCACAATATCCTGACATTGACTAAGATTTATTTAACACAGATATTAAGCAATGCTTTAAAAAAAAAGAAAGAAAGAAAGAAAGAAAAAAAACCAGCCCAGTGAAAAAAACATCTTCTCTTTACATAGTTAAATGTGGTGAAACAAGTATATGCTTGAAAGTTTAGAAGGTTTGGAAATGCAAAGCAATTCATATTGTATTCTAGTCATCCAGTTTCTTCATATTCTAAACTCTTTGACAAAAACATGAGTCAGTTGGGCTGTGTCAATATTTAGCAGGAACATCAGGTCAGCAGCCATCCTGGTACAGCAAAACAGAACAGTCGCATCAAAAATATGTTTTGCTTTTTAAATGGGACGAAAGTTAGAGAACTTTGGGTCAAATCTGGAGTTCCAAACATCTGAACACTATGTAGTTTCCTGGGGGTTTTTTTTTTCTTTCATGAAAAGATTTTACTGTAGAATTTAAATTATACATTTGGTTAATGTCTGATGGAAACCAACATATTTGATTTGACTGGTATTTTATTTTCTTGGTTTCTGGCACAAATCTAACTGTGGACCACAGAGCCAACAGGCTCCCTCACTGCCCTGGACTTTTCCTTGGCCTTGCTCTTCAGTATGGTCTTCCTACAGTGCAGATGAATGGGTGGATACTTCTCCAAGGCCACTTTGCCTTTTCACCCAGATTCTGTATGAAGTGGCCCTCACTCAGCAAATGCTGCCAACTTGCTTGACGCCCCAGGACCAGGTCTGCAAGAGAGCCCTCACCCTTTCCGTGCCACAATCTGTCTATAAAACTGCCTTCCTTTAGAATTCATTGCATTACCATGCGGTTAGTTGTTGAAATTTCTGCCCTCTCTCCTAGACTTTGAGGTTTTGAGAGCAGAGGCTCCATCTCATTTAACTTCACATTCCCACTGCCTAATATTATTGTTCACAATAGAATTAATGAGTTTATATTGAATAAGTGTAGATTTGTGTGTTAACATCTTTGCCATCCTACAATTCAGAGTTAAAACATCTAAACGTAGTGCATTATATTTTGTTTGATTACAGTAGATAAAACTTCTATTCTTATTCGTAGACACACACCCACCTCCCAGAGTACTCTATAATGTTGGTTAAATCACTAAATGATTTGGAATAATATTTATTAAGGAAATAACTGTGAGCTCCTCCAGAACAGACATAAAGTCTCATTTCTTTTTCCTCAGTGTCTATTATAAAGTTGAGTTCCATAAATATCTGATGATTGGCATATGCTTTACTCAGGAGTCTTTAAAATGCCAGCGATAGATACCCTATTGAAACTAAAGCAAAAAAGGAAAAGTATTGGCTTGTGTGACTGAAAAATTCATTATCTGGTCTCCGGAACTCTAAATACTTAAAATATATCACCAGGACTCTTCTGTGTCTTTCCCTATTTCTTGCTTGTACTTTCGTGTGTTGGCTTTCTCCTGTTCTGTTGAAGATATCTTCCTCCTTATGGCTTGTAGAAGAAAGCATAGAAGGCTTCAATCATCCCAACTTAAAAACATGTTAAAGACATCTCTTTATCTTCCACTTCCATATATAAATATCAGAGAGGGACTCTAATAATTCAACTATGGTTGTATGCCATCTGTAAGTCAATCAGTGCCATCAAGGGAACAGCGAACTGTGATTAGCCAGGACTGAGTCATATGCCAAAGGAGGGCCATTTCTCCAAATGGAGAAAATGTGGGCAGAACAAAACAAATATCCTCAGCATGAACACTGCAAATTTTCAAGATAGATAATATATGGAAAATGTTCTCAGAGCACTTCAACAAAGGCAAATGGTTGGCATTATATAAAGATGGCTCCTCTTTATTTTTTGAGAAAAGCAAACCTTTAAAAGTTGGAGAATGCGGGCGCCTGGGTGGCTCAGTCGGTTAAGCATGTGACTTCGGCTCAGGTCATGATCTCACAGTTCGTGAGTTTGAGCCCCACATCAGGCTCTGTGCTGACAGCCTAGAGCCTGGAGCCTGCTTCAAATTCTGTCTCCCTCTCTTCCTGCTCCTCCCCCGCTCATGCTCTGTCTCTCTCTCCTTCAAAAATAAATAAAAACATTAAAAGAAATTTTTTTTAATAAATAAAAGTTGGAGAATGTTTAAAGTATTTTAAGCTACTCCTGGAAACAACTTTGCACTTAATAAAGTATTATAGGTGGTCTAAAATTCAGGAACACTTGGAATGTTTCTGTCAGCCAAGTTGTTGTATATCTAATCTGTTTTTCTCATTGAAGTGCAAATTGGTGAGGTAGTCCTCAGAAATAAATTTAAAACTAATAAAAAACAGTGAATAATATTGTACTGTTTCTCTTCCTTAAAAAAAAAAAATAATAATAATAATGCCACCCCAAGCCTGAGGAGGACCTGTGAAGGGTGTTAAGAAAGAGATTCTTTTGTCAGGCAGGAAGTTTGGAGAATTAGCATGTCAATGATTGAACACGATTCAACAACCCCTGTGGAAATATACTAACAGTTCATGTCTTACCTACAAAAACCAACCTGTTACTCCAATGATAAAATGACACTCTGAACATACAGCTTTTGGTCCTTTATGCCACTATCAGGGTCCACCTTTCCAAAAGCATCTGTTCTGTTTACTGTCTGAACCTCAGAATACATTGTCCCCATAAAGTCATTTAATTATTTCAGATTCCAGTATCAACCCCAAAAGTCTATTCAACCCAACTTCCTAAAGGATAATCTTACATCAGCCAATTCCAACCTCTACTGATAGCATTGTGCCTCAAAAAAAAAAAAAAAAAAAAAAAAAAAGCATTCCTAATTCTATTTACCTTTGAGCAGAGTTGGCTTTCCTCGAAATGAGCACCAGGAGTCAACTTCTCCTAAAATAAAAGGTGACATCTGACTCTTTGAATTCCCTATAGACATGTTTGTCACTCATTGCACCAATAGTCAACAAAGAAAAGCAGTTACTGTTGACACAAGGGCACTAGTTTGAGATTCTTACAGATTATGTGAGGTTAAATAGTAAATCAGTCACTATCTGTATTTTAATTATACTTTCTAGGCCACTCTCGTCCTAATGTGAGTAAATTTTTCATATTGCCCTATCTATCCAACATTAGACTCAAAGAAGATAATTGTGTTTTCATAGGTGGCTGAAGCAATTCTATTTTACAGAATTAATGGAGAACAGACAAGACATTACAAACCAAGAACCTTGGACAATGAAACCTAGGAGAAATCTAGAAGAAGATGATTATTTGGTAATATAATAATAATAATTAATTAAAATCTAGAAACATGACTTTAATGCTGTCCTCCATCTCCTAGGGTTGTAAAAGTGATTTTCACCCTAGCTGCCTGATATCTTGATTCTGATTCCTGTCACTGATATTGTGATGGGTGAAGGTATAGCGTGGTATGTAAGAGAAAGTCTACCTTGATTGACTTGTCATGGACTTAGTTGAATAACCTCAAATAAGTCACTGAAAATCCTGGGTCTTGGTTTTTCAATAAAATGAGAGAGTTGGACTAGTTCATCTCCAAGGCCCTTCCAATTCCTTCTAACATACTATGGGTCTAAATTTGTAGAAAGAGTCACCAGTGCCCATATAACAGTAATTTTGTGAGCATGCATTTTTTTTTCCATAGGTATTATGGCAGCTTACCAAGAGATCATCAAGTTAATTGATGATTCACCATTTAAACAAATAAATTCCATTTTGGAATAAGAATCATTTGTCCCGCTTTTGTGCCACCTTACATTACTCGACTGAAAAAGTGTTGGAAATTTTTTGTTCCAAACCCTTTTCACCTTTCTAAATGGTATTGCCTGCAGTTGTTACAGAAATTATTTTACCTTAATTATTTTAATAGGAAAAATAGTATATATAATAATTATATTAGTGTTACTTATTTATATTATTTTTGTTAATTATTTTAATGGGAATAATAAGATAGTACTACCACACATTCTATAAAATAAGTGTGCATAAAATAAAATCATCTTCATTTTTCAAGTTAACCATCTTACCTGCTGTTCTATAAATCTTCATCATTAACCAGAAAATTGATCTCAGTCAACTGTACTTAGATTGTTTTAACATGCAGAGATGACAGAAGCTGTATCATGCTCAACTCCCTTCTAAATGGAGCACCTGGAAAAAGCATTGGATGTAACAGTGATTTATCACTGAAAGTAAAAGTGAAATGGCAAGAGGCTACTTTTAAACACTAAAAATGATAGAGAACTATGTGAATTAAGGTTATTCTGCATAAAATGAGGAAATGAACAAGATCATGACTAATATTTTGAGCACTAAAATTTTATGGTTCTACATATAGAGCTCTAAGAAATGAGAAATAACATACTGGGTGAAAAAGTAAATTTATTAATTAAAGCAATACAATATGAAACATTCTAAGTTCTTATTTAGAAGTGTTGTGTTGTTTTGTTTTGTTTTGTTTTGTTTTGTTTTGTTTTGTTTTGTTTTGTTTTGTTTTGTTTTACCTTGCTGGTGTATCAGTCAGTTGGGGAAATGACCAAATATTCAAAGCATTCTTCTTTTGAGTTGTTGACTGCTTAGAAATGCAACTGGGTAAAGAAGTATAACTTTATTAGGAAATAGATCATCCCTATGAGATTTAACTACTTATATAAACTTTGCACCTTCTGATAGAGTAGTTGACAATCACTAATTACACAAATGAGATATTTTAGAAATATAAAATCAAAGTATATCATCATGGAAATTAGATATTTTCATAATTGTAATGACTGTATTCTTCTTGATCCTTTGTACTTGACTTAATGAAGAATTCACTCTTTAATTCTTTGTGGAGAGTTGCCCAGTAACCAATAAAAATATTATAAGACAAATACAACTATCTATGTAACCTACAAGTATTATTTTTACCAAGGATTCCTGAAGTTTTTTTTAAGTTTTTCAATTTCAGTTTCCCACTTACATTATTCTATTCTTTGGTGCCCTCAAAATAGAAACACAATGGTGTGAGCTTTAATGGAGATATCTTCGGTCTTAAAGCACGTATCCTTCTGTCTTACAGAAAAATGAGTAACAGAAACTAATGGAGAACCCTAGAGGCATGTGGGTGGCTCAATAGGTTAAGAATCCAACTCTTGGTTTCGGCTTGGGTCATGACCTCACAGTTCGTGAGATCGAGCCCCGTGTTGGGTTCTATGCTGGCAGTGCAGAGCCTGCTTGGGATTCTCTCTCCCCCTCTCTGCCCTTCCCCACTTATGCTCGCTCGCTCTCTCTCTCTCTCTCTCGCTCTCTCTCTTTCAAAAAATAAATAAATAAAATTTTTTTTTAAATTTATAATGGAGAAACCTAACATAGCTAAGTCTACCTTTGATCAGTGCTACATAGGACTATGACATCTTCAGCTAACCAGTATCCAAAAGCAAGGTTCTGAATGTCCTTTTTTACTAATAAGCACAATGAGCAAAATAAGTAATTAGTTGAAAGGAAATCCCATTATTTTGTTTAATTTTTAAATGTTTATTTTCTTTCCATTGTAGAATAAGGACTCAGGCGAGACCAGCATGCTAAAAAGACCTGTGCCTTTGCACACGCACCAAACAACCCATTTTGATGAATTTGATTGCCCTGCGGAGCTTCAACACAAACAGGATCTCTTTCCAAAGTGGCGCTTGCCAATTAAAATTGCTGCTATCGTATCATCTCTGACTTTTCTTTACACTCTTCTGAGGGAAATAATTCACCCTTTTGTAACTTCCCATCAACATTATTTTTATAAAATTCCAATCCTGGTCATCAACAAAGTCTTGCCAATGGTTTCCATCACCCTCTTGGCACTGGTTTATTTGCCAGGTGTGATAGCAGCAGTTGTACAGCTTCATAATGGAACCAAATATAAGAAATTTCCACATTGGTTGGATAGATGGATGTTAACAAGAAAACAATTTGGGCTTCTCAGTTTCTTTTTTGCTGTACTGCATGCGATCTATAGTTTATCCTATCCAATGCGGCGATCCTACAGATACAAGTTGCTAAACTGGGCATATCAACAGGTAGGTGACAATATTGATAATATCACTAAACTAAAAAGTCTAAGTCATCTACAGATTAATTCTATCTTATTTTAATATCAATACCCCAAACCTGTCTTGAAATGCTGTGCTGGGAATGTAATCTGCATTTTTAAGTGTTTTAGTGTAACTCTTCATTGGGGCTTGTTATAAATAGTTTTACACTGAGGATTTTTTTTTTCAGTTGAAAATAGTAAACTACAATTTGAACAACATAAATACGTGTTTTGTTCATGGACAGGGCCACACAGCAACCTTCTGCCACCCTCATGAGATTACTTTGTAACTCTAATTGTTCTTCACCACACAAGCATGCACATTACAATTCTAAGCATCAAATAACTATTACGTAAATTAATAAAACAGATTATGTAAATGTTGCATTCAAGGAAAGAGACTGATGTCTCCTATGTCACTTCACTTAGAGGAATGCAAAAAAAAGTCACAGATTTGTGGAGGCTCCAAGTTAGTAGGCCCTCCCGTCATAGACGGAATGTAGAAAGAAGGAGGCTCATCTGCCAGAAACCAATGTTGTTTGCATGCCCTTCCTCTTTTTACCCTCTGGTAGGTCCAACAAAATAAAGAAGATGCCTGGATTGAGCATGATGTTTGGAGAATGGAAATTTATGTGTCTCTGGGAATTGTGGCACTCGCCATACTGGCTCTGTTAGCTGTGACATCTATTCCATCTGTGAGCGACTCTCTGACATGGAGAGAGTTTCACTATATCCAGGTAAATTATATATAAAAGAACTCTGGCCCCTCAGAGAGGCAAATCTTTTTGTGCTTATATCATCAAGTATATTGACTTTACACCATAAAAAAGTAACAGATGGTTTTCCAATAGCAAAAATCCCACACTTGTTCCAATCAATAACGTGCTCTCCAATCATTTTTCCCTGTTGCTTCTAAATAGAAGTGTTTTCTAGACATAAATAAAAAGGCATTACTCGAAGAAAAATATTCTAACATTTGAAACTTGTTAGACAATTTTCTATTCACCTACTAACTACAAAGGTGATATTTTAGGAATTTAATATCCACAGTTTTTAAGTTCCCCCAAAATGAAAATATTCTTTTGCCTGTCCCCTGATTTTATTTATGCCTTTTAAGTTACACAGCTTGGTACTATCCATAAAAAAGCATCCCTCCTTGAAATATGTAGTTTTATCTACCGAAGATATTCTAATATCTAATTTTAAAGGCTGCTTTTTCCAACTTCCATTTCATGTAGCTCTCTCACTGGAAGTTTCTGTATTCTTGTAATTCAAAACTGTCTCAGATTTACTGAGGTTAATCTGCTAGTGGTAGATTACACCCTAAGAAGAGCAATGTGCCAGAATTCACAGGGGGGATTCATGTCTGACCAGAGTCAAAGGACTACATTTAATTTAGTCACAGGCATTGCCAAGATTTTTTAAAGTATATTGCTTTAGCTTTTATGGGTGGGCATTTTTGGAAATTCCCACAAAGTCAGACATTCCCCACTATCTCTTCTACAGGTCTATACATATACTTCTACAGACACTTTATCAGGACATCTGATGAGGTTGGAAAATATGTCTCCATCTGAATTTTTCCAGTGGAGCTTAGAAATGGCACCACATTTTCCAAGCACAGTGTTTGCTGATTTTGTAGGCTCAGCATGATAGGCATTAGAGTTCTCCATTCCTCATTAAATAACTTTCTTCTTACATTTGCTCTGCCTGTCACACATATGCTGAGCATCGCTTCTCAGATTTTATTAGGAATTCACACACTGCATCTTGACATTCCAGCCCATTCCCACTATGTACACAATACCTAACCCATAATAAGAATACAGTACATACTTGGTTAACTTGATCTTCAACCAATCACATGTATTTTTCAATTAATAACCTAGAAACTTTTCATTTACAATTCAAGAACTAGTTACTGCATGATTTACCTTGGAGATTTATATTTGAAAATATAAACTTAGCTATTTGATTGTATTCGTTGGGGCTTAAGAGTGCTTACTGCTGAATAATTGTGAGTTGGATTCATTCTGGCAGGCTAATGACCATTTCCAGTAAAATGAATTGAAGTCAAAACTTATCTGGAAAAGCTATTGTCAGAATGCCATAAAATTACGTAGGTGAACAACTGTTTTTAAGCAACTTTTTCTGGATAGTGCCGGGTATCCCAGTGCAAGTTGAAAATTTTCTTCACATCTTCACGTCTCTATGTGTTGTTCAAACAGTGGAAATAATTGTTGGTGTTTTTCTACTTTATCAGGATGTTTGATTTTTAACATGGGCCAAGTTTATTCACTTTAGTATCCATGTACCAAAATCAGAGTCACTTACTTTAGTTGCTTTCATAATTGGTAAAGATCACTAATACCAAATTGATTTTTGCACTAATCTTCAGTCAACCCATTAATATTTACTGAGCACCCAAAATGCACAAATCATTGTGTTGACTCTGCAGGGACCCTGTGATGAGTAAGAGTCCCTGATCTTAGATGTCTCTTGATAGAATGAAGGCAAATGCTCAAGAGACAAAGCGCCATCAAATAAATGTCATAAGACAAATGAAAAAAATGTGGAGAAAAGGAAGACAGTGTTATTGATTGGCTGAGACTGAGAGGAGATTGATTGTGGATTCTCTTAAATAACCTGGGGGCAAAGACATTACCCAAAGTAAGGCGGGGATATGTGAAAAGAATGGAAAGATGTGAGTGGACATTATTGACAAATATGATAGGGAAATAAACACAGGTGAATGAAAGAATTGCCAAGCAGCAGAATATATCCAGAAAAGTTCAGAAAAAATAAACTCTTACTGAACCAATCCCACCAACATAATCTTTTTTTTTCTTTTGCAGAGCAAGCTAGGAATTGTTTGCCTTCTGCTGGGCACTATACATGCATTGATTTTCGCCTGGAATAAATGGGTAGATATAAAACAATTTATATGGTATACACCTCCAACTTTTATGATCGCTGTTTTCCTTCCAATTGTTGTCCTGATTTGTAAAGCCATACTATTCCTGCCATGCTTGAGGAAGAAGATACTAAAGATTAGACATGGTTGGGAAGATGTCACCAAAATTAATAAAACCAAGATGTCTTCCCAGTTGTAGAACTACTGTTTACAAACATTTTTGTTTGATACTGATGTATTTTACCATAAACATTTCAAATTTGTATTTGTTTAATAAAATGACCACTTGAGGGTCTTCATGTATCTCTTTGGTTATGAGTCATGAGTTTGAAATATCTGTAGTTCTTTGTAGTTTGATTCAAAGCAATAAATAAAATAATCTTCAGCACATTCTCTATGTTCAGTAGAACTAACCATAATAAAACAATCGCATCTGATTTGTCAGAATGTAGAGCATATTTATAAATAACAAAAGGCCATGAAGTACAAGTCCTTACTACTCACTAAAAGATATCATGAGCCATTAAAAAATGTATTATCTGAATCTACCATGCAAGTATATCTAGTATTTATGATTGTTATTAAAGAAGTTTCATTTTCCTGTAGTGCCTGGGTGGCTCATCAGTTAAGTATGTGACTCTTGAATGCAGTTCAGGTCATGATCCCAGGATCATGGAATCAAGTCCCATGTGGGGCTCCGCACTGAACATGGAACCTGCTTGAGACACTCTCTCTCTCTCTCTCTCTCTCTCTCTCTCTCTCTCTCTCTCCCCCCCCTTTCCCACCCCACTCATGTGCATGCTTTCTCTCTCCTCTTTCTCTCAAAAGTAAAAAAAAAATTCAAAAAGAAGTTCCTTTTCCTGTAACTGGGTGTTATTCATGAAACAACAAACACAAAAAAACACAGATTCTGTCTATACAAGTTAGGAAACAGAATAATATCAGATATATGTCCAGGCAAAATAAAGCTCAGGCTCTCCAGGAGAAAAAGTAAATTCACTCTTCTCTATATGAGTTACGTAGAACTCAGTTGAACATAATACACTGGTAAAACCTTGAACCTGTTCCTCAGAGAGCTGTAGACATCTGCTGTCAGGACTCTGCAACCCAATTGACTGTACTTCACAGGTTTTTTATAATTAGCAAAACTAACCACCAACCATATCTTTTATGTAGATAAACGATTTGTTATGATTAAAAACAACAGAACTAATGCTAAAGATACAAATTAGGAAAATAGTACATTCACTGAGTGTTCATTTAAAAAAAAAATTATTCTGTTACAAAGGACTATTCTGTATTATTACATGGGGACCAAGGAGGCTTCTGGAGTATAAATTTGAGTTCTATGCACTATTGAGATTCAGACTTACAGAAACAGATCTATGTCTGCAGATAGTGAAGAAGAGTTCAGAGTGGCACAATTGGAAACAGCAGAAAGTAGTGCCCTTGAGAAATAATTCACCATTAGAGAAGAAGGAATTTAGGGCTCTAGAATTGCAAAGCAGATCCTTCAGGGGGATATAACAATGGTTCACTTAACTAAGCATATGATACATGTCATACCCTTACCAAGCAGCCCTGGGATGCATCAATCAAGTGCTTGCCCTCTCAACTGCATTTCGTGATGGCATAGTGGCAGCATCTCCAGGACTGAGAGGAAGAACTTGAGCTCCAGCCTTCTGGCAACAAGACATCATGGTGGCTGCAGCTTAGGAAACAATCCACAATATTACAAAGATAGTAATTTTTTTAAATGAAGATTGTTACTGAGAGGATAGATAGGAGAGTTAATGACACATGATAGGAAGACAGAATTTGCAGGAATTCATTACCAATAGAATATGAGGAGTGAGGGAGGAGAAGGTATTTAGAATGGGAATTCTAGGATTTGGTTAGCATGGATGACTTAAAGAATGGGGCCATGGTATTATTTACAATAGCCAAGGTGTAGAAGCAACCCAAGTGTCCATCCACAGATGATAAAGATGTGGCATACATATATACAAGGACATATTACTCAGCCATAAAAAAGAATGAAATCTTGCCACTTAAAACAATTTGCAGTGGATGCAATCTGGAGGGTATACTGCTAAGTGAAATAAGTCAAAGAGAAATACCATATTATTTCACTCACATGTGGAAACTAAGAAAGCAAACGAACAAAGAAAAAGAGTCAGACATAAAAACAGACTCTTAAATATGGAGAACAAACGTGGTTGCCAAAGGGGAGTTGGGGGAGGGTTGGGTGAAATAGGTGAAGGGAATTAAGTGTACACTTAGCGTGATGAGCCCTGAGTAATGTATAGAATTGTTGAATCACTATACTATACACCTGAAACTAACATAACACTGTATGTTATACTGGAATTTTAAAAATAAGTATAAATGAATGAATGGATGGATGGATGATGCCATGAAACAGAACAGGGAATTCTACAAGAGAAGATTTTTAAAACAAAACAAAAACTGTGAGTGTGTTCCGTATGTTGTATGCTGTTTACAATCATCTCCGTTGCCAAGGCATGCGGTGTGGTGTTTTAGTTTCAGCATATACACACGTAACTATGAAAGGCATACCGTTTTGGACAATGGGGGAGGGGGGAAATGAAGGTATTTCCCTGTTCCTTTAATAAGCTGATTTTCTTTTTTGAAACTTCTGATACAATTAATATGGTTGTGGAGCATAGTCATACAGGGTCTCGCCAAAGCACAAAGAACAGTACCTAGAAAAGCTGCAGGCCAGGAGCCCAAAGTCTTTCTCCTCACAGCTCTCCTTTCTACTTAAAATGGAGTCTACCTAGGATTTATTTTCTTTTTTTTTTTTTCTTTTTTTTTTTTTATTTAAAAAAATTTTTTTTTCAACGTTTATTTATTTTTGGGACAGAGAGAGACAGAGCATGAACGGGGGAGGGGCAGAGAGAGAGGGAGACACAGAATCGGAAACAGGCTCCAGGCTCTGAGCCATCAGCCCAGAGCCCGACGCGGGGCTCGAACTCACGGACCGCGAGATCGTGACCTGGCTGAAGTCGGACGCTTAACCGACTGCGCCACCCAGGCGCCCCTAGGATTTATTTTCTGTAAGCACTTGTTCTTTAGGAATTTTACAGTCTTTCATTTAAAAAAAAAAACTGTCAAAATGATGCCTTTTTATTATTTTAATAATAAATTCATTTAATGCTGTTTTAAGACAATACAAAAGAAATTTATGATTCTGATCTGATTTTCAGACCATAGACCACATGTCTGAGGAAGCCTGTAAAGAATTATGGCCTATTAAGCACAGGATCTCTAAAATTAAACATATAAATTAATAACAAAAATATGTGATTTTCATTGGTAACATTAACTCTGGAATTGTCTTCCAAGAAAATGAACACGTTTTAGTAGCTCCTTTTTCTAAAACTGGTCTTCAAAGCACAAGTGTTAGAAATTTTCCAGTTTGGACTTAATGTTAAATTTTACTCGGTTAATTAGAAGTCCTCTTTCTTCATGCCAATTTTTCCAGGTGTTTTCAAGATGCCCTTTGAAGAGGTAATAAATTATTTGATCCATTTGTGGAAAATAATCCTGTGCTTGAGTAAATTAATGAATCACTGATTTGTGACCATTACACATGACCTGAGGCTGAAGTTCAGTCCCTTCTCAGCTAATTCTACTTCTTCAGCTGGTCAGGGGGTCCTCACGTTTATTGTTAGTGAATATGTGACATTCCCAGAACTATTAATGGATGCCCACTTTAACTGTGCCAAGAACAAGTTGCCAGTTCATGCAGCTGTAAAGTTATTGACCTGGAAGAGACCAATGAGATCACCTGAGCTGCTAATCCCTTGCCCGGAGGCATGACCTCACTGAAATGAGGCTCCCTCAGCAAAATGTTTGTATTTCTGGACAATACTAAAGAGAGAGAAAAAGGAAAAGAAAACACAAGTGCCGGTATTGTAATGTGAGGAAGCTGCTGATCTTCCAGAACCCATACTCCCCTGCACATCAGCCATATCAGGGAGTGGCTGGTTGGACAAGATCTGAGAGTCAGAGAAACAGGAAGCTAAGCTCAGGGATTACTGATCCCTTGGCCCATGACCTGGGAAATGATTTCAGACCTCCCCTGTCTTGTAACTTGAAGCTATTACCACAAAAGATAAATATAAATGGACTTACACCGTGGAATTATACAGTGTAAGAGTTGGAAGAGTAGGTTCTATTTTCATTTTGTTAATACAACCTTTTTAAGCAAAATCCCTAACAAAAGCCCAGCGTGTAATAGAGGTCAGTGTTGGAGTGGGCTTGTAGAACCAGAAGCCGTGCCTTGTTACTTCTTCCAACCTGTTCCCAAGCCCCTGTGACAACTCGGGCTGCAGGCGCACAGTTTGAAAACCACTTCTTTTAACACAGAAGAGGAAACTAATCTTTTTGTCAAAGATGACTTATTCGCAAACACAGAAACCTACTCAAAGTCTCTCAGGTAACGGAGGGAAATCTTGATAACATAAAGGGGGCACTGAGGGGCACCTGGGTGGCTCAGTCAGTGAAGCCTCTGACTTCAGTTCATGAGTTTGAGCCCTGCATGGGGCTCTGCACTGACAATGCAGAGCCTGCTTGGGATTCTCTCTCTCTCTCTCTCTCTCTCTCTCTCTCTCTCTCTCTCTCCCTCTCTCTCTCTGCCCTATCTCCCCCACAAAAAATAAACTTAAAAAAATAAATAAAAGGGAAACGCTGAAAGAACCCGCAGGTAAAGGGAATGATTTATCCTTCCAGGCCCTAGGGCTGGATCCCACAAGACAGGATCTAAGTGCATATGCTTGTTCTATCTCTGCAGACAGATGTAACCATGATGTGAAGTTCAAAATGGGTTCTTCCCCTTTTCTCAAGTTTGGCAACTAGGCCCACAGCTGAGAACCAAAAGCGCTAAGTAGTCCTCCTTCTAATTTCAGAGAACAAGCAGCTGTGGGTCAGATGGGGTTTGCCGAGAGGTGCTTTTCAGCAGAACCAACACTAAAACGTCTCAACACTTCACTACCAATACCTGTAAGAGGACAGAGGGAGGGGCGAAGGCCTCCTTTGGTCTGGAAGGTGTAGGTTTATAAAAAGAAACTATGCAGACGTCTTACCTCACTTTACCTGAGTACAGATTAAACTCTTCACCTACTCTTCATCCTCACTCCAGACGGGCTTGTCTGGAAAACACATACAACTACCACACTGACAAGCTTTGCTTTAAATTGATGATAACAAATGATACATGAACTCTCAACCCTCAGCCTACAGCCTTTGTGTATTTCCATAGTCAGTTTGTTTTTCCTCTTGTTAAAACTGTATCATGCTGTCTCTCTGCTCCGACAATAATAACCTAATAACCTCTCCTCCTACACTCAACTTACTTTTGTTTGTTGTTTGTTTGGTTTTGTTAGGAAATAGATGTACTCAAAAGAGAACTGTCTCATCTTCTAAAAAGATCTGTCTACCAATGTACCTGCACCTGGTACCTGGCACCTGCTTGGTAAAACATTGTCCCTGTCTCTAAGGCCAACTCTTCTGTTTCAGCACCAATCTCATCCCTTTTTCTGCTCAAACAGCTTATATATATCTTTCCTGTGTCATCAGTCTCCACATCTCTGCTGTAGTCTTCCCGTCAGTATGCGAGCATTACAAAATAAATAAATAAAATAGTTTGAACCCCCTCTAGTTCTTGACGCATTCCTCAGAAAACTTAAAATTCCTCCAAAGACTTGCCTACTTTGATATTAATGAATCTATTCAGCTTTCTTTTGATTAATATTTGTATGTCATCTATTTTCTCATCCTATTATTTGTACCTTTTCTGTTTTCCCATATTTTTAGGTGTGTCTGTTGAGAGCAACACACAGTTATTATTTTTTATCCAATCTGGTAACCTTTGCTTTTAATGATAGCATTTAGGGGTGCCTGGGTGGCTCAGTCAGTTAAGTGTCCAACTCTTGATTTGGGCTCCGGTCATGATCTCATGATTGGTGAGATCAGTCCTCACATTGGGCTCCATGCTGCCAGAATCCCTGCTTGGGATGTTCTCTCTCTCCCTCTCTCCTGCCACTCCCCCTCTCTCTCTCTCTCTTTCTCAAAATAAGTAAATAAATAAATAAATAAACAAACAAACAAATAAATAAATAAAATACTAGAAAGAAAGAAAGAAAGAAAGAAAGAAAGAAAGAAAGAAAGAAAGAAAGAAAGAAAGAAACCTAGGCTGGGAGCTATTTTTTTTAGAACTTTGTTGTCATGAAAGAAGAGAAATTTCATTCTGTTGCTTCATGAGTTTCCTACAGCTACTTTATGATTCTTTTTCTTTTTGTCTTAGTTTTAGGTAATTTTACTATAATTGGGCTAAGTGCGGTTTTCATTCTACTTATCCTAGTTGAGGTTTTTAGTGCTTCTTGCATCTGTGGTTTGATATTCATCAACAGACTTGGAAAACTCTCATTGTCTTTTCAAATACTGCGTATGTCCCATTTTCTCTCTCCTCTGCTTCTTCCAGGTCCCTAATTATTCACGCCAATATTCTCACTATAGCTCCTATTTTATGACATTCTTTTTGTATTTTCCATACCTTTCGTCTCTATACTTTATTCTGGCAATCACTTTTACCAATCTCATAATTCACTAATTCTCTCTTCAACTCTGTCTAATCAGTTATTAAATCCATCCACTGAGGGTTTTTTTTAGGTTTACTTACTTATTTTAAGTAATCTCTACACTCAGTGTGGGGCTCAAACTTATGATCCCGACATCAAGAGTCACATGCTCTTCTGACTGAGCCAGCCGGGTGCCCCCCATCCATTGAGTTTTTAATTTCCGTAACCACGTAAATTCAGTTTTAGAATTTCAGTTTGTTTGTTTTCATGGTTTACAATTTCCTGTCAAATTCCCTAATCTGTCCTTAATCTCCTTGAGTGAATTAAGAATCCTAAAGATAAGTTCATGATGCTCCTATGAGTCTATTTCTACTATTAGGAGTTTCCCCCACCCTTGGTTTTCACTCCTGTCATTTTATCTCCTCATACGACATGTTATTTTACTGATTGCCAGACACTGTATATTACGACATTATAAAAATAATTTGAGGCTTTAAATTACGTTGTCTTACTCCATAACAAAGTTATGTTTTCTTCTGGCAGGTAGTTAAGAGCACTAGCAATGTAAGATTTCCTTAATTTCATTTTAAGAATTGAGATTATTTGAAGCTGGGCTACAGTCGCTGCCAGACTTGAACTACTTTTGATTTATATTTATTACTTAGAGTCAGTTCCTTGGGATTCAAATGCAAAATCTGGTAGAAGGTGACTACCTAGCTCTCTCCCTTGGCATACTCTGGATGACATATTTTGTCCTAACAGTCTCTTGAGGCTGTTAAAAATCCTGTTGAGTTTCTCAACCTCTCAGCTACCTCATCTAATTAAAAAATAGACTTTGGTGCTGGGTTTGTCTCTCTGGGCCTCTTTCTTCTTCAAAAACTTATTATCCTTCACCCTTTTGTTAGCTATCCAATACCTTCGGGCAAATAGTTTTTATAATTAGGCTTGTTTTTCTAGTGGTTCTCAGTATTGGTACATATAACTCAGCAAGCATTACCAGAAGCAGAAGTCACTGGAGAGAATTGACTGTTTACTGTCATCGGTCCTCTTCTTCCATTTTCTGGCTTCTATTCTGAACAGCTTTCTCTCTCACTGTTCCACTGTATGCTCTTTTGTCAAGATCACCAAGTGATCAAGTGTCAGCCCTCATCTCATTTGCTCACCCAGTACCATTTGACAAGTTGGAGACTCTCTCTTTCTGGAAACATTTTCACTACTTGGCATCTGAGAAATCATACTCTCTCCTCCATGCTTTCTCTGTGTCTTTTGCTGGTTCCTCATCTTCCCATCATCTCAGTTAGCAAGGTCAACTCCTTGGCCCCCTTCTCTATCTACACCCACAATGTGGGTGATCTCCTTTAGACTTGTGGCTTTAAATATAAAACACTGGAAGCATATTGATGTGTCCCAAATTTCTATTTTATTTCTAGCCTTGAACTTTCACCTGATCTCCAGCATATTACATCTAACTACCTTCTTGACAACTTTATTTGAATGTCTAAAATGCATCTCAAGCATAAAGTTCTAAAAATAAAATCTTAAGCTCCTTCCCATCTCCACCCAGTTATCCAAGATGGACACTCAGGAGTTTCTTTAATACTGCTCTTCCCTCACATTCCACATCCAATTTATCAGCAAATTCTGCTGGCTCGACCATCACAATATAATTTGTATCCAGCTGTGTCTCATTACTAAAACCCATATCAGTCCAAGCCATTGTAGTCATACTTGCTATTCCCTCTTCCTGGAAATCTCTACCTTTCCCATGATTAACTCTTTTACATCATTACATCTATGTTGAGATGTCATCTCTTCATAATGACCTTCCCTGACTGTCCTGTCTAACATAGTTCTCTTCCTGTATCACTGTCTCCTTTTCCTTGGTTTCATTTGTGTAGTTCTTATTACTATCCAATATTGTATCTTGTTTAGATATAACTTGTGTTTGTCCGGTCATCTGGTTCCCCCACTCATGGGAACAGACACTGTGTCTAGTTCATGACAAGGTTCTCGTGACCTAGAACAGAGCCTGGTACATATTAAAAGCTCAATAAATACTAGTTGAGGGGCACTTGGGTGGCTCTGTTGGTTAAGCATCCGACTTTGGCTCAGGTCATGATCTCGTGGTTTGTGGGTTCAAACCTCCCATCAGACTCTGTGCTGACAGCTGAGAGCCTGGAGCCTGCTTCGGATTCTGTGTCTCCCTCTGTCTCTGCACCTCCCCCATTTGTGCTCTCTCTCTCTCTTTCTCTCTCTCTCTCTCAAAAATAAATAAATACTTAAAAATAAATGAATAAATACTTGAATGAACCAACAAATGAATGGATGAATAAGGAACACAGTTTGAATATTGTCAAAAAATGGTTGAGATGGTGGTGTTTAGGAAATAAAAATTATTTAGATGAGTGGTTCTCAAAGTATGGTCCATAGACCAATAGTATCACATCACTTGAGAGCTTATTAAAATTGCAAATTCTGGGACACCCCCTCTAACCCCTGACCCACTGAGTCAAAAACTGGAGGTGAGGAGGCAGTCTGTATTTTATCAAGTCTTTCCATAGATTCTGTTGCAAGATAACTTTGAGAACCACTGATTTCAGGGATAGGCCAAACCTGGCCCACTGCCTGTTTTTCTAAGTAAAGTTTTATTGAAACACAGTCACTTGCATACATTTACATCTTGTCTATATATTTTTGCACTAAAACAGCATTGTCAAAAATTGCAAAGAGCCCTCATAGCTCCAAATGCCTATAATATTTACTATCTGGTCCTTCAATGACTTCTAGTTTAGATCAGCACCTTACACTGTGTCATGATGGTAGCATAAACTCATACATCTATCTCCTTCCCCACTAAATGCCACTGAAATTAAAGAAAACCTGTGGTTAAAGAAGGATACATAACAGAAAACAAGAAAGGGTGGTCTCAGTGGACCAGAAAACCTAAGGAATTTCTAATACAAAAAAAAAAAACATTTTGGGGAGGTAAGGGGAAACAGATGAGATCAGATTAACAGAGAAACAAGTGGGAGAAGCTGCAACACAAGATTCAAATACAAGCTATTGCAAAAGGAAGCAAAAGTTCTTAAGAAAACCCTGAATGAGTTTTATGCTCTAAGCTAACCAAACCAAAGCAGTCCTGGAGAAATCATTGGATGAGTCATTAAAGGACCAATCAGAGAATCTGGCCAGTGACCCTTTCTTCCAAAGATCTGAACAGCTGGCCATAAACCTCATCTATAAACAAAGCTAAAAAACTTTGGGAAAGGCTCCTGGCTTCAGTGCTGGGGCCTGAGAAGCAGAGTCCAACAAGGCTTCCACAATGGCAGCAGAGGACAGAAATAGAAGGTCATCCTGACTCAAACATTTGCACCATGATAAACTGGCATGCACAGGTCTCCAAACTGAGTTCCAGAATTAGAGACTCCCAGAGTAGTTTCTGGTACTGCAGAAGCAGGACTATGTCACAAGGGAAGGGATGGGAAGCCCACTTCTACTAAGTGGACAAGCTACTTACCCGCTGTTGTAGGTAAAATTGTGTGCCTCAAAAAGATATGTTAAAGTCCTAAGCCCTGGTAGCTCGGAATGTGACCTTATTTGGAGATAGATGATGGCAGATTTAATTAGTGAAGATGAAGTTATACGGGAGTATAATGGGCCCTTAATCCAATATGATTAGTGTCCTTTTAAGAAAAGGAGAGAGACACAGAAATGATAAGGCCACATGAAGACAAAGAGACACACAGACCATCACAGTGAAGACAGAGGCGGAGGTGGGGTTACTTTGCTATAAGCCAAAACACTCCTGATGCTACCAGAAGACGGAAGAGGTAAAGAAGGATGCTCTCTTAGGGGCTCTGGAGGTTGCATGGCTTTGCCAACACCTTGATTTTAGATGTTTAGTCTCCAAAGCTGTGGGAGGATAAATTTCGACTTTTTTAAAGCCACTCAATTTGGGGTATTTTGTTAGGGCAGGCTTAGGAAACTAGTACACCAGCCCTCTGGACCACATATTCCACTGTGTTCCCCTTTATCACCAAAAGTGGAACCTGCCTTCATAGACAAGTAAACAGAGATTCTCATGCGGCCAAGGAAATAGATCCACACCAACAATAAGAACAGACAATCATCACCAAATATTTGAGGAAAATTAACACCATTAGAAAGGATGATCTAAGGGGTGCCTGGGTGGCTTAGTTAGGCAACCATTGTCAGCTCAGGGCATGATTTCATAGCTTGTGAGTTCGAACCTCATGCCAGGCTCTGTGCTGCCTGCTCAGAGCCTGGAGCCTGCTTAGGATTCTGTCTCCCTCTCTCTCTGCCCCTGACCAGCTCGCACTCTTCTGTCTCTCTCTCTCTCTCTCAAAAATAAATAAACATTAAAAGAAAGAAAGAAAGAAAGAAAGAAAGAAAGAAAGAAAGAAAGAAAGAAAGAATCATCTTATTCAAATAACAGAAGAACTAAACCCTACAGAAAATAATGGAGGCAACAGAATAAGACTTATATAAATAAGTAATTTATTTGGAGAGATCTTAGAAGATACTACATTCATTAGCAAAAACAGGATTGCTATAAAAAACAGAAACAATTGGGTGCCTGGGTGGTTCAGCTGATTGAGCTCAATTGGTTGACTTTTGATTTTGGCTCAGGTCATGATCCCACAGTCATGGGATCAAGCCCCACATTAGGCTCCGTGCTGAGCATGGAGCCGGCTTAAGATTCTCTCTCTTTCTCCCTCTGCCCTTCTCCCTCTCTTCCCCACTCACCTACTGTGTGCTTTCTCTCTCTCTCTCTCTAAAGCAAAAAGAAAGAAAAGAAAAAGAAGCAATTGGAGTTCTTTGGAATTAGATCTTCACTGCAAAATTTTTTTAAAGCCATGCTGCATAGCACAATACTGTCTATCAGTTCAGGAAAAAAGCATGCAGAGAAGACAACACAACATATTTTGGCATGCAGAATTAGATGCACATTTAAGAACATACATCAAACATCTTAAATAAAAACACTGGTAGGAAGAATGGGAATGCAAATCAGGGAGGAAGTTTTGAAAAACAAGAGAATGAAATAAGACTCTTACACAGACAAATGATAATAACATTGTGCTGTGAACTGAGGTGTTACAATTAAGCCAACTCTTTACACTCGGGATTCAAAAAGGAAAAAAAAATAAATATTAATGGAAGAATGGAATTCCAGAATAATATAGTTGAAGATTAATTTACAGGTTTCCAGAAGGCAGTACAAAAGAAAAAATTCATGAAATGGAAAATGTTGCAGAAAATTTAAGAGACATGGAAAAGCATCTGGGTGATTTCAAATACCTCTCATGTAAGCTTTAGAAGGATGGAATGAAAAAAATAAAAAGAGAAAATAAATAATAAAAGAAATTTTCTGGAGCTAGAGACTGTATAGGTGTGGATTCCTGCCACCTCTCAGGCCACCAAGGACAAGGGGGAGAAAAACCAAAAACTTCTATAGGGAAAAAACAGATTATTTACTTTAGAAAAAAAAGTATCTAAGGTTCAAGCAATTGAGCAGAGAGTAGGTGGTTATGCAGTGCTAAAATTTGGCTTTAGAAAAAAGCTGGGTAGTAGATGGTATAACTCGAAGGGGTGTCATTAATAATGAGCTAAGGATTCTAAAATTATTACTTTCCTCTTAAAGCTTCATGTTCTGACAGGAACGAGGCCATCATAATTCTGGTCTCTGCTGTAAATGAACCGGTGCCAAAATATCAATGCACTGTTGCCCAACTTTTCGTATAAAATCAGTCTAACATCCATCTCACATAAGAAGCAGAGTTTATAAAATCACCTCCTAATGTCTACATATCTGTAATCCAAAATAATTTCTGCAAATTCTAATAAGTAGCATAATTTTGTATAGTAAATCCTCCATGAAGTCCCATTTTACAGATGACACAGAGGCCAAAGAGAGGAGACTCTTCCGGAATCACACAGTTGCAGGTGTCAGAAAGAGGCCTGAGACCCAGGGCCCCTGACTTTGTAGCCACTGTGTCATGCTGAGAGCTTAGCACTGATCCTTCTACGTGCTTGTCTTTGGTCTCCTCTGTGATGAAGGATGGGCATTTGTGTCATTGCAAGTGTCAGCAAAGAGTCCAGAGACTTAAAACAAGCACATTTCCCTGTATTTTGCAGAAATCCTCACCAAAGCTTACCACTCAGAGGCAGGAAATCTGAATTTGCTTCAGATGGGTGAGGGGCATAATAGTGCCGGGAAAAGGACCACCTGAAAACCCAGGGCCAGGAATTGTTCAATGACTACTAATAAATACTTTGTGGCAAAATTCTCCTTTCTGTTGGGACAGAAGGCTAGAAGCAGTTTCACACCCCCATTAATCACCACCATGATTTCCTGATTCATCTTGGTTTTCAGATCCCCGGGCCTCATAGGTAAAATTTAAACAGTAACTCTAGCAATCGTTCCTTCTCAGAGCAACCCTAGAATAATCAGCAAAATCCCGTGGACTCGTCAAAATAGTGAGGTATGCTTTTAAATTAAAAGGCACTGCGTTTTGAGAGAGAGGCAAACCATAAGAGAATCTTAAACACAGAGAACAAACGGAGAGCTGCTGGTGGGGTGTTGGGTGGGGGGATAGGCTAAATGGGTGAAGGGCATTGAGGAGGGCACTTGTTGGGATGAGCACTGGATGTTATACATAAGTGATGAGTCACTAAATTCAACTCCTGAAACCATTATTACACTATATGTTAACTAACTTGGATTTAAATAAAATTAAAAAATTAAAAAAATAATAATAAACAAACGGTACCATGTCTTCCTTTAAAGAAAATATTTTGGGTGGACTCCTGGGTGGCTCAGTCAGGTAAATGTGCAAGTTCGGTTTGGGTCATTCTGTGCTGACAGCTCAGAGCCTGGACCCTGCTTCAGATTCTGTGTGTCCCTCTCTCTTTGCCTTTCCCTCACTCTCACCCTGCCCCCCCCCTCTCAAAAATAAACACTAAAAAAATTTTTTTAATAAATAAAAAATTTTTTTAAAAATTTAAATCTTCTAAAAAGCAAATATAATGTGAAATTTATTAAATATTGTTTTAAAAACCTGAAATTCAAATGCAAAATAACCTATTAATGTCTAACTTTTCAATACTTACTGGAGTTTCCTAAATCTATATTATAGTGATTATAAAATGAAATATTGTCTTTACCTAAATAAGGCAAATTTAGTTTTTCTGAATTTTCTTTGAGGGCAATTGTTTTAATATAGACCAGCACACTACCCACTTTTCCTATCTCTGTTAGTCAACCCAAACCACGTTTCTTTCTTCATAATAGTCCTTTGAAAAACATCTATCATTTTGTTCTTTTCAGAGACTAAGACAGAAAGTGTGACTAATGCATAAGAAGTCAGTGAAAACCAAAATCATTTCAAGTTTTCACTACATTTGTGCAATGTCACCAGTAGGGGAGGAATGGCTTTCCAGACAACTTTCTGGAAGGAAAATATGAGTGGGAAATACACCAGGCCCGTATAGTTAAACAATTCCAAGATAGAAATCACTTTTCTCCCTGGAAACCAAAGGCTTGATTTTCATAATTCAACATATAATTTTAAACTAGGGCAACCAGATTTGCAACATGAAAACTGGAATTTTATTATTAAATTACACAAGTATACTGCACAAATCATACCAAAAGAAACAGCAAAATATTTCCAAAACAGTCTTATACAATGAACGCTTAGGAATCTTCTCCCTGAGGTAACTATAGACAAAGGAACATTTTGTCTGTTGAGGGCTCAGCTAAATTTGTTCCACAAGAGCTGGTGAGATTTATTTCTCACCTCTAAGGGGATAAAGAAAGAAGAATGCACATCGTCTTTAAGAACATCCAGAATGCTGCCAAAATTCTGCCTCCAAATTTGGCATTCTGCCTTTATCCTGAAAGATAATATCTTTATGTTATAATAGCTTATGGTAAAACAAACTGTCAACAAAAAGGAGGGAGGCTGGAGAGGCAGAGGGAAAGGAAAATTATGAAGTCAACTGAGTCACAATACTCTCTTGGTTTGCATTTTATTTATACAAACAGAATTAAAAAGTCAAATAGTCCTGTTAGCCAGGTACCGTGTAGTTAGAAACGGCTGATTGGGAAATTCCCTACTTTCTTTAAACAATTGATGAGTGAATATTGCATCAGCCTGGTCTTTTGAACGTTCCTAGATGGCATAAGAAAACCTTAAAATGTTAAGTGTATCACCAACGATGAACAAGTCTCTTGTGTGATTTTACAAATCATTACAAGTATCACTGCTTTTGCTAATCCTTTTACACTTGCCAAAACAAATATTTTTAAAGATAGCCTCTATTTTTCATTAAAATATTCAAGTGGATGCAGGGAAAGTACATAATAAATCTCTAAGGCAGGCATCTACCAAATCTTGCAAGTGGAAGAGATTTTTCCAGAATTGAAAGAAAAAGAGCATTCAGTGAATCCAAGGCATGGATTAAGGGAGACAAGAGAATGAGGCAAGACTCTGATGGACCTGCTTTCTTTGCATTGTTGCACTTCCTTGTTTTCTGTGTTGCACAAACGCTATTGAATATCAAGATTTGGCTTCCCATGAATAAGACACTTAATAAAGAACCATGTTAGCCCTTTCAAGCCCATAAATGCCTTTTAAGTGTTCACAGAATTTTACAACAATCTGATGAAAAAGCATTTAAAAATATAGCTTGCATAATTGTATCACTACAAGTACTTGAAACTATTACTAAAGGAGTTCAGTGACGCTACATACAAAATCCTTAGGACTTGCTATTTAAATTTATGAGCTAAGAGGAATCTTAGCAACTATCTAGTCTAACTTCCTTGTTTTACATTTCTGTTTTATTTTCTGTTTTATTTTCCCCCAAGCCATGTATTGTGTTTGCTTCAGGATCATGTTAGAGAAAAGGAGAAATGTTTTTAGAAAAATGGCCCAGAGGATAACATTTTTTTAAGGGAAAAGAAACTTCAAGGAGAAGGGAATTGAAGTGTATTGGGCACTATCAGAAAAATGTTTACAGGTCATAAAATCACAGTGGTAAAAACACATATAAACAACACAGTTTGTCCATTTTCTGGAGTGCCTGTTGGTTTCCCCTGTTTTTCTGAGTATTTTGTGAGAATGCCACTTTTATACAGCATGGAATCAAGTAGGAATGGAGCTAAAGTAGTTTGCAAAGTTAAGGGATGGATGTGACCAGAAGTCCCCTGATCCTGGTTCCAGCCTGTCTAGTAAACTGGGTTAGGTGCTCCAACAGAGGTTATAATTCACCTGAAGCAACAGTGAGAAACAAGGAGAAAACTGCTAAGAGCTCTATGATTGGAGAGATTATGGCTATTGCCTCCATTTACCTTTACCTTTAGTGTGAGTGTGTGTGTGTGTAACAACTAGTAGCAATCAAATCACTCACTCAGAAGTGATTTTAGATGCTGTATTATTATAAGTCCAGTCTCCAACATCCGCAATAAGGAATCGAACAGTGACAGAGAACTCACTGTTTTGTGAGTCTACCTCGTTTTTCTAAATACCAGCCATTGTTCCTAAAACTGCTACCTAGAGCCTCAACCTGATGATAAATTTCTTACCTCCTATTCATCTAGCACAATATAACAAATCCTCCTTCCAGACATTGTTACATCTGCTAATGATATAACCATTTTGTCAGGGTTGAAAACTTTGCATTCTCCTACGTCTAAAAATCCAATCAATTACCAAGTGTTGTTGATTCCATTTTGGAATCTGTAGCTTCCAGTTTCACATATAAAATACCACCACTTCTGCTGTATACTCATGTATCATAAAGACCAACCCTAATACAACACGAAGGAGACTATACAAGCATGTGAATGTCAGGAGGGAACGTTAGGACAATGCTGGGGTCTAGCTAGCAAACAATGTTACAGGAAAGATGAGCACTGACGATGTTAGGGTCCCCGAGGAAGAAGGTATCTTTCCTAATAGGTCTAGCAGAAAAAAATTTTAGAGGTAAAACTAATTGGCTCAATTTAGATCATGTGCCCATCTGTGAACCAATAATTATAACCTAGGAATGGACTCTCCTAGTTGAGTAGATCAGGGTCATGTGCCTACCAGTGGCTCTTGAGGGGAAATTGTGCCCTCTCCAGCTGAATCACTGAATCAGAAAGGAAGGAATACCAAACAGAAAAATATCATTATGTTTGCTGCTCTGCCTCGCACTTCAACTGCTTCTCTCGAACAGCCTCATATTACCCTGTCTCTTAGCCCTCCTTTTCTTTTCTTTTTTTTTAATAACTGAAGTTCAGTTTATTTTCTGCATATTCTAATTATCAAAGGAATTATGCTTGCTTTATTTTTTTAAATATAATTTATTGTCAAGTTGGCTAACATGCAGTGTATACAGTGTGCTCTTGGTTTGGGGGGTAGATTCCCATGATTCATCGCTTACATACAATACCCAGTGCTCATCCCAACAAGTGCCCTCCTCAATGCCCGTCACCCATTTTCCCCTCTCCCCCACTCCCCTATCAACCCTCAGTTTGTTCTTTGTATTTAAGAGTCCTTATGGTTTGCCTCCCTCCCTCCCTGTTTGTAACTATTTCTCCCCTTCCCTTCCCCCATGGTCTTCTGTTAAGTTTCTCAAGTTCCACATATGAGTGAAAACATGATCTGTCTTTCTCTGACTGACTTATTTCACTTAGCATAATACCCTTCAGTTCCATCCACGTTGCTGCAAATTTTGCCCTCCTTTTCAAGTGGTACATAGCTGACAAACTACTCTTTCTGAAACCCAACTTGGATCAAGCTTTTTCTTTTATCAAGATCTTCCCCAAATACCTACTCACTGCTTACAAAATACTTAGTCCTTAATCTGGCATTCACATTCTTCCACAATCTCGCCCAAAATGCTTTTCTAGCCTAATCTGCAATTTTTCACCTTTCTGAAAAACTGATTTACTCACTCTCCTCCAAAAATGTCTTTGTCTCCATGGTCTTGCTCACACTGTTCACATCCTTTATTCTCCAAGAAAGTCTTTCTCACCTTTCTTTCATTATTCAAAACCCACTCATCCTAAAGTACAACTCAAAGTCTACTTCCATTTAATTTTCTAAAGTCATCCTATTCATCCCAAAGGAACTCCTCTCCCCTTCTTCCTCAGAATAACATTTTTGTTGTATTATTATATGACCAATATGATGCACTGCTTTATTCTATCATGAATTCATATTTCAATAAATAACACATACTATCTACCTATATCTACCTATCCAGATTGCAAACTTCTTAAAGGCAAGGATTATGGCTTGTATTTCTTTTCAGTGCAAGTAAGGCTTAGCTTACAATTAATAAACAGGTGTTTATTTGATTTTGATCATACAGCCCTGTATATGTATAGGTATGAATGTCTTTAACCCAGTTTGGGAATCTGACTCTGATCAATGTATTATAAGGAAAAAAATACCAAGTTTCTATTGACTCTTTAGTCACTGTACAATGACACTCACATGTATTTTTTTTAATCCATTCAACACATTTGCTTCAACCAGAGAAAGAGCTGTTCAGTAATTAGGCAAGTACTGCTGTTCTAAAAATCTGTGTACTTTTGGGGTGCCTGTGAGGCTCAGTCGGTTAGACATCCAACTCTTGGTTTCAGTTCAGGTTATGATCTCACAGTTCGTGAGTTCAAGCCCAACACTGGGCTCTGTGCTGCCAGTGTGGAGCCTGGTTGAGATTCTCTCTCTCTCCCTCTCTCTCTGCCCCAACCCCACTCTTACATATCTGCAGAAAATGAATTGCGACTTTCTAAAATGAAGTGAATTGTTGACACAATAATCTAGATGACTTTAACCAAGAGTTAAATACTGCTACTCCAATCTAGTTATCTACAATGATTAGATTTACTACATACTGCTATGTCACTTTTTTAAATGTTTATTCATTTTTGAGAGACAGAGACAGAGAGATAGAGAGACAGAGTGTGAGCAGGGGAGGGGTAGAGAGAAGGAGACACAGAATGCAAAGTGAGCTCCAGGCTCTGAGCTGTCAGCACAGAGCCTGGCACAGGGCTCGAACTCACAAACTGTGAGATCATGACTTGAACCAAAGTTGAATGCTTAACCGACTGAGCCACCCAGGCGTCCCAATACTGCTATGTCACTTTTAAAGGAGGCTCTTTGGACGAAAGCACAGTCAATGCAAACTGCTTCCAGGAAACCATTTCTGAAAGAATTTGGCTGTTTATGTCTTTGGCCAGAATGATTTGAGTTTGGCTTACAGTCTCTATTTTGCTTTCCTGATGGAAACATCTACTCACATTATACTCACTGCAAGGATGCCTCGCCAAAAGAAAACCCACACTTCTTCATCATGAAAGGATGATAACAGATAGACAACTGGCATGTACTCTAAATGAAATCAACCCAGCCATCATTTCATTCTTCTTACCAAGTGTCTAATAAGACACAACACTGTTCTAGGTATTATGATAAACACTGTGCGAGGTGTTGCAGATATACAAAATCATCCAAAGGTTATTCTAGAAAGAGAAGCAATACAGAATAATAAGCATGCTCTACATCAATAATAGGATAATAAGTGCCGTACGTAATTAGAGAGAGAGTTTTGTGTGGGCTGGGAAAACACAAGAGAGGCTTCCTAAAGGAAAGAGATCAAAACAGTAGATCAGGGGCGCCTGGGTGGCGCAGTCGGTTAAGCGTCCAACTTCAGCCAGGTCACGATCTCACGGTCCGTGAGTTCGAGCCCTGCGTCAGGCTCTGGGCTGATGGCTCAGAGCCTGGAGCCTGTTTCCAATTCTGCGTCTCCCTCTCTCTCTGCCCCTCCCCCGTTCATGCTCTGTCTCTCTCTGTCCCAAAAATAAATTAAAAACAAAACAAAACAAAAAAAAAAAAAAAACGTTGAAAAAACAGTAGATCATTAGTAGAGGTGGGTCGAGTCTCATCAGGGGATAGGACTGCAAATGACATATTGTAGGCCAAAAAGATGTAAAAAGAGAGCTTACACAAGGGCATAGTAAGTGAAAGAAGCTAAGTAATTTGGAAGTACACTAGAGAAGAGTTCTAATAGTCTGTGTTTTATCCTATAGACAATGGAGATTTTTTTTTTAAATTTGGAGCATCTGTGAAATAGTGTTTTAATATCAAAATGAGAAATAATTAAATCACTAAACTAGTTTTTGGAGAAAAAGAGATAATTAAGAATAATTTTTTTAAACAAAATCACAGATAGCTTAGAAAGGAAGAATAAAGGTCAGAGTCAGCATGATGAGGAGAAAGCATAGATTCTAACAGTATAGTGGTTAGACCATAAAAAGTAATAATATTATATAACTGAAATAATTTAGCACTTTTATTCACATTTAGTGCATTTTCCTGATTATAAAACAATGCATATTCATTGCCTAGAAAAATCTCTTAGAAATTTAAATGTGTAAAATATAACTGGGAACTTGGTAAGAAGGAAAATTTATAAATAAAAATGTAAAAACTCTTGTGATATAAAAGGAATGTATCAAAAATCTTTGCTCTAAAATTACATTGTTTTTAGGGAGAACGTCATTCAAAACCCATTTACAGATACTTTTGACGTGGTTATATCAAACTTTTATCTAGTTTATCAGTTTATTGCACTTTGGATACAACGACTTAGAGGAGTTTTACTGCTAGGTGCTGGCATATTAATATCAGAAAGTTAAAGCTCATGGTGAGAACAGTCCTAAAAAGTATGAAAAATTTACACACGTTGTTAGTCGTCCCCTTACATATAAAACAAACAGCTACTTGCATCTAAAATCATTGTAATTATAGCAAAGTAATTTACATTCCTAATGACCTTGCATCATAAAGAAAACATAAAATTACATAGCATTTAATATGTCTAGTACGGCTTGAGAGATTACTATCAATAATATTTTTTTAAAAAGCTTTCAGACTTAAGGGGCACCTGGGTGGCTCAGTTGGTTAAGCGTCCGACTTTGGATCAGGTCATGATCTAACGGTTCATGAATTTAAGCCCCGCGTGGGCTTAAAGCTTGGAGCCTGGAGCCTGCTTCAGATTCTGTGTCTCCCCCTCTCTCTCTGCTCTTCCTCTGCCTGTGCGCGCACTCTTTCTCTCTTAAAAATAAAACAAAATAAACATTTAAAAAAAACCTTCAGACTTCAAAGAGAAATTTTCAATTATTTAAATAATTTCATAATTATTCAAAATAATAAGCTGTGACAATAGTTTGGGAAAGTTGTCTATTACAACATTTTAACAATTAGAATAATATTAAAATTTTCAATTAGAAGAGGGGAGCCTGGGTGGCTCAGTCGGTTGAGTGTCCGACTTCAGCTCAGGTCATGATCTCACTGTCTGTGAGTTTGAGCCCCAGGTCGGGCTCTGTGCTGACAGCCCAGAGCCTGGAGCCTGCTTCGGATTCTGTGTCTCCCTCTCTCTCTCTGCTCCTCCCCCGCTCATGCTCTGTCTCTCTCTCTCTGTCAAAAATAAATAAGCCTTAAAAAATAAATAAACAAATAAATAAGAGAATGAAAGTTGCAATTATATCAAAAGTCAATATGATTCTAAGAATGACCTATAGAAACATCTGGAACACAAGGACACAGGCATAGAAGTCACTATTTCAACAAGTTTTTAACACTATTTCTTGGTCCAAATGCCAACACACTTAAAAGGAGCTTTTCTTATTGAATCAAAATCTCTTTCTACCAAAAATTTAAAGCATAAATTTGGAATTCTTTAAATTTAAAGCACAAAGTTGGAATGTTATGGTTATAGAATAATAGAAGGATTTAATAAAATCATTATGCCTCTTAATAGGTTCATTATAGCTAGAAATTCAGGTTAGCAAAAGTCAAACAGGAAAAACAAGGATTTTAATAGTTGGGTATAAGATAAGAAGTGCTAACTGAAATACCTATCATACCTATTTTATGTTTTGTGGCTCTGAACATTTACTAATTTTTCCTGCCTACATTTTTCCTCTTTCAGTAATTTCATCATTCTGGCATTCAGCCTTTCCCAAAGCTCTTTGGCTCTGAAGGAACATGACCTGTTCCCCAAGCTACAGGAGTACACTCTGGATCAAACCATACCTGAAACTCTCTCCTATTGGATTTTCAATTATGAAAGTCAGTATATTTCTTTTATTGTTGTAGTCATTTTGAATAGATTTTTGTTACATTATAAAAATGTTTTTAATTATATATTTATATGTGTGTATGAAATATGTACATGAATGCACAGTTAAAATAATAATGAAATTAACACTCATGTGACAGACATCCAGCTTAAGAAATAAAATATTAGTGTCTCAGAAGCCCCCAAGTGCCCCTCCTTATTGTAGCTGGCTCCTCACTCCCACCCCCAGATATAGACAGCAACCTGAATTTTTGGTTAATCATTCCCTTGCTTTCCTTTATCATTTTAGCTCCTATGTATAAATCCCTGTACAAAACTACTTTTAAAATAATACTAAGATGTTATTTTACTATTTTTTAAAGATTTTTTTAAAGCTTATTTATTTATTTTGAGAGAGTATGAGCAGGGGAGGGGCAAAGAGGGGGAAAAGAGAATCCCAAGCAGGCTCTGAGTTGTCAACAAAGAGCCCGACCTGGTGCTCGACCCCACGAACCATGAGATCATGACCTGAGCTGAAATGAAGAGTCACACGCTTAACCAACTGAGCCACCCAGGTGCCCCAAAATAATACTATGATGTTATTTGACTTTTTAACTTTCATTCTCTCACAAGTGAACAGTGGAGTTTTCCAGAGGCTACATGACTGAGTACAGAAACAACTAAGAGAATCAGGCTGCCCATTAAGCTCGGCATTACAGAAATCTTTCAAAATATATGAAACAGTGCCACATTTCTCACTTTTTGTTTTGGAAAATACACTAATTTTTCAAAAACTTATTTATGTTCACATGTAATTGGTCTATTATTGTTATTTTGAAATTAAATAATAAATATTTTTTAAATCTCTTAGGTTTAATTTGGTAAAAATTGATAGATATAACCTACAGAAACAAAAACTCTTAGGGGTTCTCCAATAATGTTTAAGAGTGTAAACAGGTTCTGAGACAAAAGTATCTGAGGCAAATAACAGGAATAGTATTGCTAGGGTGAATACCATGCACATGTTTTCAACCATTTTTCTTTTGGATTGCCATTGCTCTTATAAATTTGTACAGTTTTTATTTTTGGATGCTAATAGTTTGCTTATACGCATAGCACGTATGTTTTTACAACATGACTAGTACTCTTCAATCACTTTATGGTTTCTTTTGGTCATAAGGAGCTTTAATTTCTGCATCAAATGGATACATCTTTTCCTCTTTCGGTTCACATCTTTGTACGTAGGTCTTATTTAATAGATCTATCCCTACTCAAAGGTCACAAAGATATTTTCCTATGTTTTCTCTCTTTTTTAATTTTTATTTAAATTCTAGTTAGTTAACATACAGTGCAATCAATAATGGCTTCAGGAGTAGAATTCGGTAATTTATTTCTTACATCACTTACTGTGCTCTTCTTAACAAGTGCCTTCCTTAATCCATGTCACCCATCTAGCCCATCTCCCACCTACCTCCCTCCATCAACTGTCAGTTTGTTCTCTATTCTTAAGAAACCAAAGCAGGAGGCATCACAATCCCAGACTTTAGCCTCTACTACAAAGCTGTAATCATCAAGACAGTATGGTATTGGCACAAAAACAGACACATAGACCAATGGAATAGAATAGAGAACCCAGAATTGGACACAAATGTATGGCCAACTAATCTTTGACAAAGCAGGAAAGAGTATCCAATGGAAAAAAGACAGTGTCTTTAGCAAGAGGTCCTGGGAGAACTGGATAGCCACATGCAGAAGAATGATACTAGACCACTTTTTTACACCATAGACAAAAATAAACTCAAAATGGATGAAAGACCTGAATGTGAGACAGGAAACCATCAAAACTCTAGAGGAGAAAGCAGGAAAAATCCTCCCTGACCTCAGCTGCAGCAATTTCTTAACGCATCTCCAAAGGCAAGGGAATTAAAAGCAAAAATGAACTACTGGGGCCTCATGAGGATGAAAATCTTCTGCACTGCAAAGGAAACAATCAACAAAACTAAAAGACAACCGATGGAATGGGAAAAGATATTTGCAAATGACATATCGGACAAAGGGCTAGTATCCGAAATCTATTAAGAACTCCCCAAACTCCACACCCGAAAAACAAATAATCATGTGAAGAAATGGGCAGAAGACATGAATACACACTTTTCAAAAGAAGACATCCAGATGGTCAACAAACACATGAAATGATGCTCAATGTGACTCATCATCAGGGAAATACAAATCAAGGCCACATCGAGATACCACCTCATACCGGTCTGAGTGGCTAAAATGAACAAATCAGGAAACTATAGACAGATGCCAGCAAGGATGTGGAGAAACAGGAATCCTTTTGTACTGTTGGTGGGAATGCAAACTGGTGCAGCCGCTCTGGAAAACAGTGTGGAGGTTCCTCAAAAAATTAAAAATAGAACTACCTTATGACCCGGCAATAGCACTCCTAGGAATTTACCCAAGGGATACAGGAGTGCTGATGCATAGGGGCACTTGTACCCCAATGTTTATAGCAGCACTTTCGGCAATAGCCAAATTATGGAAAGAGCCTAAATGTTCATCAACTGGATGAATGGATAAAGAAGATGTGGTTTATATATACAATGGAATACTATTTGGCAATGAGAAAGAATGAACTATGGCCATTTACAGCAACGTGGATGGAAATGGAGGGTATTATGCTAATTGAAATAAGTCAGTCAGAGAAAGATAGATAGCATATGTTTTCATTCATATGTGGATCTTGAGAAACTTAACAGAAGACCAGAGGGGAACAGAAAGGGGAAAAATAGTTACAAACAGAGAGGGAGGGAGGCAAACCATAAGAAATTCTTAAATACAAAGAAGAAACTGAGGGTTGAGAGGGGGTGGAGGAGAGGGGAAAATGGGTGATGGGCATAGAGGAGGGCACTTGTTGAGATGAGCACTGGATGTTGCATGGAAGCCCGTTTGACAATAAATTATATTTTTAAAAAAAAGAGGCTCATTTCCCTCTCTCTTTTTTTCTCCCTCCCATATGTTCATCTGTTTTATTTGTTAAAATTCCACATATGAGTGAAATCCTGTGTCTTCTTCCTTAAAGATATTTTCCTAGGTTTTCAAGTTTCCCTCTCATAGTAAGTCTTTCGTTTTCCCAGAACTAATTTTTGTGGGATAAAGTACAACTTCACTTTTTTTCATAAAATGAATTTGTATAAGAATATAAACAATAGCACTTCCTTCCCACTGACAGACAAGGCCTGCTCTGCCATAAATCACACTTTTTTTCTCTGTGCCCGGGGAACAGATGTTGTCTGTTCTATTACCTTGGCCTGTTTATCTAACCCTATGTTATACAATTTTCACAGTTTTGTATTAGCCTTGTGTCTGAAAGGGAAAATCATCTTATATTCTTTTTCTCTGGGAATTTCATGCCTGTCCTTGACCTCTTGCTCTTCGTGTCAATCTTGGAATTAATGTGTCTAGTTCCATGAAAAATCCTGACAGGATACCTATTGGAGTCACACTGAATTTATAGATATATTTGGGGACAATTGCATTTTCATGATACTGAGTCTTTCTACCCAAGTTTACGGAAGAACTTTATACATTGAAGATTAGAAAGTCTGGAAATTTCTTTATTATATAACTGCATAATAAAGGTGAGAACAAAAGAAATGTTGTCCCAGCATTTTTAAGCCAATGGCCTACTTAATTTTTGCCTTAACAAAGATTCACTGCAAATTTTAAAGAGTTTCTTTAAGTGGTAAAACCTTTGATGATTTGCATAAATACTGGATTGTTCAAACTTAACCAACAGGAGAAGAGTGAAGAGATTACGAAAGCCTATAGACAGTATCTTTCCCAGTGTCTCTGTTTATTAAACAATTTTATATCTTCTGTATTAAAATGTTCAATTCTTTTGTGCTTTTATTGGAGCCTAAAGTTGCTTCTGTTCTGAATTTGTGTGAGCTATTTAAATATTTGACATTAATCTTTTGTTAAGTTACAGCAAACATTTCCCCTCAGTGTATGTTTTTTTAAAAACGCAGAATTTTAACTCTTATTTAGTTGAAATTATAATTCTTTATCTTTGGGATTGCTTCCATTTATTCAAACTTAAAGAATCCTTTCCCCACTAGAAATATGACTAATGTTCACTTTGGTTTTATCTGATTTTCTTTATCATATGACTTAAATTTTGACCCTTTGACCTAAATAGAATTTATTTTGGAGTGTTGTAGGAAATTAAGTATTATAAAACAATTGTCATGTATAAATGCTGTGGTCAGCTCTTATAACATTTGTATAAAATGAAATGGCCATATCTTTTTTAGAGATAGTTGGATTTACAGTGATAAAATTCCAACGTTTCAAAGTACATTACAATTTTACTTAAATGTGTTTTAAAATAAATAAACTAGGTTAAAAATAACTTTAAAAAAATAAAAGTGATTATAAAATAGACTCCTGTTTTATATCTCTTCCTTTCCTAATCTCCTCTGATCCCTTTATAGTCATAGGGTCAAACATTTATGTTTATAGAACTAGCACTTGGGTTTTGTTTCTTGAAGCTGATTTCTTTCATGAGTATTAATGACAGGATTTGTAATGTTGGAGATAACTCAATTATTCCGGAAACCTACATCTTAAACCAGGCATTAAAAAATGATGAAATGACATGAAACCATGAAATAATGTCTTTGTGATTTTTTTAAAATAATAAAACAAAGAAAGAAATAGTCTCCCGAAAAAAGTGCTAATGGAGATATTTTTTAAGAAGTTCTTATGAGAGAGATGTAAAATGGGTATTACTGATCGAAAAGAAAATGAACTTTTTTTGGTCCTTAAACAAGCTACTGTACCACCGCATAACACCTTGCCCCAATGTTGACAGTATAAAACAACAATTGTTTACTTCTCACAGTTCTGTGAGTTGACTGACCTCATTCTGGTGATTCTCCTTTGGAGTCTTTCATGCTTTCGTCATCAGGTGGTAGCTGGGGCTGACTTCATCTGATGTTTTGTGTTGGACATCCAAGACAGCTTCTTCCCTCACATGATTTACACCTTAACTGGGCAGACTGGTCAGGTGTCTGTCTCTTCACGTGGGCT
The DNA here is from genome assembly GCF_016509475.1 of Prionailurus bengalensis. Classification (NCBI taxonomy): domain Eukaryota; kingdom Metazoa; phylum Chordata; class Mammalia; order Carnivora; family Felidae; genus Prionailurus; species Prionailurus bengalensis. Next base: position 93,259,380 of record NC_057348.1, read on the forward strand.
CTCAATGAGTCTAGATTGGGTTTCCTCACAGCATGGTGGTCTCAAGGTAAATTTCAAATGGCTGCTTGCTTCCCCCAGAATAAGAGTTCTAAGAAACCAAGGCAGAGGCTACAAGGCTTCTTGTGTTCTATCCTTAGAAGTCACAAAGCATCACCACTACTGCAGTCTATTTGTTAAATGGGGCCAGCCCAGGTTCAGTGTGGGGAAAGACTACACAAAGGCGTGAATACTGGAAGGTGTAATTCACTGGGAGGCCATCTCTGAAGACCAGCTACCACAAGAACTTTCTACATTTTACATGGTGGCTGTTAAGATGGTGCCTAAAATGATATCAAAAGAATATGATGGGTTAAAAAAGAAAAAAAAAATCAGGAATGACTCTTTAATACTGTGCAGCCAAGTGTGAATTTTCTAGTTAATTTTTCAATCTTTAAATAATCCATATATTCTCCACTTCTGACCATTTTACCTTCTGCTACTTTGGAGAATCTTGTTGTGTATTCAAACTGATACCAAATGAGAAAAGGGCAGACCACTAATCACCTTCCAACTAGGTGATACCACATGAAAGTTTGGCACCTTGAAAGGCACATCTCTCTATTAAGTACTAGGTGACATGACAACTTATCACAGAACAATAGTTGGTATACTGAAAATGTCAGAATTTTAGACCTTGAAGGGACTTGAAGATCAGTCTTCGTATTCAAGACACTATACCTAAGACCCAGAGTAATAAGCAACTTGCTAAAAGTTCACATAAGTCATTGAAGACTTTCTAACTCCTATTCCACAAATTTGCACAGCAACATGCTGCCTTTTTCATTTACCTACTAGTATTTCAACTCAAACTCTAAGCTATGAACAAGGCGACTAAACTTGGGTATGGTTGATCCTTATTAAATTTTAAGACTTAAAAAGTGATGGCAGTGAGGTAGTGGAGAGTATAGAGTGATGTATGGAGAGAAACAAAAAACAAAAAACAAAAGCCTAAGCTTATTCTAAACCAGTGTTCCCCAAACTTGAAGTATGAAATCTTTTTAAAGAAAAAAGAAGGGGGACAAGTCCTCAATAGCCATGTTGTGGACTTACATTTTTTTATTAAAAATTACAGGAATAGGGGAGCCTGGCACCTAACTTCGGTTCAAGTCATGAGCTCATGGTTCATAAGTTCAAGCCCCGCGTTGGGCTTTGTGCGGACAGCATGGAGCCTGGATTCTGCTTCAGAGTCTATGTCTCCCTCTCTCTTTGCCCCTCCCCTGCTCACATTCTATTTCTCTGAAAATAAACATTAAGAAAAACTTTTTAATTATGAGAATATATTCAAATGTAAAACTTAGTATAAATTTCTTATGCTTAGAGCATGTACACAACTATAAAACCAAACAAGTTTGCAAGTTGTTAAATAATATCTAGCATTTACACTAGTTAATAAGTACTAGGCTCTTTACTTACACTGTCTCATTCAATATTCGTAACAACCACTATTAGGTGGACACTATCATTATACCCATTTAATAGATGAGGAAATTGAGACCGAGACAAAGTCAGCAACAGACTGAGCAACTTGTTCTGTGTCACACAATTGTAAGTGGGAGAACAGGCTTTCACAAAAAGTTCAAAGCTAATTAAGTGAATGTAAAGAACGATATTGTTTGATAGAAGTTAAATGACTGCTTGTAAAAGGTGGGCATGGTACTAACTATAACTCTGTAGATCTTCAGGGTTTAACATACATAAATTAAAATGTAGGGCGCCTGGATGGCTCATTTGGTTGAGTTTCCAACTCTTGATTTTGGCTCAGGTCATGATTCCAGGGTCATGGGAGTGAGCCCTGATTAGGCTCCTTTCTGAGAATGGGGCCTGCTTAAGATTCTCTCTCTCTCTCCCTCTGTCCTTTTCCTCTGCTTGTGCTCTAAATACATACATACATTTTAAAGAGATTTTTAAAAATAAAATAAATAAAATAAGAGTGAGTAATTTCTTCCATCACTTTTTTCTCTTCTGTCAACTGCTAAATATACCTTAGTAGAGCACAGATTTAATGTTATCTGGTCTTCACTTGAAGGGGATGCCTTGTTAGAAATTGTCTACATCTGCTCACTCATTAAGGTTTTGGGGGTTTGGGGGGTTTTAAATTTTTTTTTAATGTTTTTATTTATTTTTGAAGGAGAGAGACAGAGCATGAGTGGGGGAGGGGCAGAGAGAGAGACACACACACAGAATTTGAAGCAGGCTCCAGGCTCTGAGCCGTCAGCATAGAGCCTGACAGGGGGCTCGAACCCACAAACTGTGAGATCATGACCTGAGCTCATGAAGCCAGACGCTCAACCGACTGAGCCACCCAGGCGCCCCTATTTTGTTTTGTTTTGTTGAGACAATCCCTGATTACTATTTTTTTTAATTATTGAGATATAATTCACATACTATAAAGTCTACTATTTTAAAGTGTACAATTCAGTGGTTTTGAGTATATTCACCAAGTTGTACAACCATCACTACAATTTAATTCCAGAATATTTTCATCATTTCAGAAAGTAAGCCCCTACCCATTAAACAGTCATTCCCTACCCCCTCCTCACCAGGTAGTAGATTAGCAATTCCTAATTCATTTTCTGTCTGTATGGATTTGCCTATTCTGGACAACTTATATAATGGAATCATAAACTATATGGGCTTTTGAGTCTGGCAGCCTTCATTTAGCAGACATTGTCAAGATTCATCCACACATTGTATCAGTACTTCATTCCTTTTTAAAATAATATGTGAATAATATCCCCTATATGGATATACTACCTTTTATTTATACATTCCTTATTTGATAGACTTGATAGACATTGGGTTGTGAGCTATTATAAATAGTACTGCAATGAACATTTGTGTGCAAGTTTCTGTATTCTGTATTTCTGTAGACATGTTTTCAACACCAAGAAATGGAATTGTCAAACTGTTTTCCAAAGTAGCTGCACCATTTCACATTTCCATCAGCAATGTATAGGGATTCTAAATTCTCCCCTTCCTCGCCAACATTGATATTATGATACTGACTTTTGGATTACACCCATCCTAGTGGATGTGAAATGATATCTCATGTGGTTTTGATTTGCATTTCTCTAAGGACTAATGATGTTGAGCATCTTTCCATGATCTTATTGGTCATTTGCATATCTTATTTGGAGAAATATGTATTGAAATCCTTCATCCATTTTATAATTGGGTTTTTTGTCTTTTTTTTGGTCAGCTGTAAGAGTTCTCTCAGTAAGGTTTGACAGGGTAATATTGCTAGGTACCAATGCAATAAAAAATGCAAAAAAAAAAATGGGATCTGAAATTGCATGGTTATTGTGAGTTATAAGATGGTCATCCATGAGATCCAGAATCAAATCTGCTTGTACCAAAAATTTTTTTTCATTATTTTTAAACACACATTTTTAGGGGTGCCTGGCTGGCTCATCAGTAGAGCATTGTTACTCTTTATCTAGGGTTTATAAATTCAAGCTGCATATAGGGTGTAGAGATTACCTTAAAAAGTCTTTAAAAAAACACATTTTTAAATGTGTGTGGAGAAACAGGGGATGGGAATTAAAGCATACACTTATCATGATAAAACAATAAAAATGATTTTAAAATATGCATTTAAAACATTTTTTAATGTTTATTTTTTTGAGAGAGAGAGAGAGAGAGAGAGAGAGAGAGAGAGTGTATATGAGTGGGGGAGGGGCAGAGAGAGATTGGAAGACAGAATCTGAAGCAGGCTCCAGGCTCTGAGCTGTCGGCACAGAGCCCCAGTGTGGGGCTTGAACCCACAAGTTGTGAGATCATGACCTGAGCCGAAGTCAGATGCTTAACTGACTGAGCCACCCAGGCATCCCTTAAAATATGCATTTTAAATGTTTAATAAAGAAATATTCCCAGGGACACCTGGTTGAGTGTCCAAATCTTGATTTTGGCTAGGGTCATGACCCTAGGGTCCTGAGATCAAGTCCCAAGTAGGGCTTTATGCAATATAATGAACTATATAGTGATTAAGAATTATAACTATCTAGACCATGTTTATATATGGAAATACATTCTACAAAATACCTTTTAATACAGATGCATATTCATATACTTTAATAGATTTAGAAATATTCTGTCATATTTTCCTCAGACAATATCCATAAAATATATTCTTATAAATCTATTGAAATATACAAATGTACTTATGTTTCTATATAATTTTGTCTTCAAACTAAATCTATTTTAAACAGATGGTATGTATATTTATAAATCTATTAAAATATATGAATGTGCACTGACAAAAAAAGTATGTTCATTGGATCCTTTGGTTTCAAAAAAGCAGTTTCACAAAAAATGGTTCTATTTTATGAAGAAGCATTCCTCACAAAGTTTCAGTGCTCAAAATAAATTTGGGAATTTGTGGAAAATAGATTAAGTAAGTCTTTACAGTAGAAATTCTGAGCCTCTAATCCATAATACGCTTTGTGAATCATGAAAATGAAAAAGTTCTTTTTATTATTTATCTCAAAGTCTGTTGTTTTTATCATGATTTATATTACTTTACTTGCATAAATCAATTTGTATAAATCTTATTTGCATTTGTTTACTAATTTAGCTTCCCCACCAAACTATAAATTCTAACAGGACAGATAAGTTTATCTGTGTTCTTCATTGTTTCTAGTGCTGCAGCCAGGGGATATAGTAGGAGTTCAATAAATATTTTTGTAGTGAATGAATTACTGGCAGAGCATCTTGAGGAACCAGTGCATGGTTACACATCTTAAGAACTACCATTCTAAAGTTACTCAATTGTGTAAGAACTTCAAAAAAACTTGTGTTAACACCTCTAGGCCACTAGAGATCCATTTAATAAAATTATTGCTGCACTTGAGTGGAATCAATTACTACTTCAGGGAACTGTAGAGATTTCTCAGAGAGCACATCATGACCTGGAAAAATCTTGCAAAATAATTTTTATATTCTAAAACTCCAACTGAAAAACAGTAGTAAAAATTTCAGTTACCCTGGAATAAGCTGAAAGGAATCATGCTTTGCATCAATGCCAACAATTTTGGGGGACACAATTGGCAACATGAGATTTTCCATCAGGGATATTTAATAGTTCAAATATGAAAAGCAGATATTCCTTGTGGCAATTGCAAATTATTGACTGATTCTCTTTTAAGTGATTTTGCATACAACTTGACCTTTGGGTGGGAGGGGGATAGTCCAATGTTAAGATAGCTTTTAAAAATACTTAAAATACATGGTTTAGGGGTGCCTGGCTGGTTTAGTTGGTAGAGCATATGACTCTCGATCTTGGGGTTGTGAGTTCGAGCCCCAGGTTGGGCGTAGAGATTACTTAAAACAATAAAATCTTTAAGGATAAATAATTAATAATAATAATAATAAAATATATGGTTTACCTACATGTTTTGCACAATAATTAACAGTTTTAGGATAGTTAGAAAATGCTTCATTTTTAAATAACCCTTTGTGAAAGTTTATAATGCTATTGTTTTTTCTAAAAAAAACACATGAGGAAGCTGCATGCTTTTCATTAACAACTAAGATTCATGAATTTCCTCCCCTTGTCCTCCAGAGTGCTAAAAAATGCTAATTTCATTGAGAGTACAATTGAAGCAAAATAATAAAAATTGGTATAAAATTTAACTATTTTTTTTCCAGTCACCAAAATGGAAAGAATTTCACCAGCTGTCAACACCCCAACATCACTAAAAGCTTAGCTTATGCCTAAACTTTAGACCTTAATAATATTTGGCGGTAGGGGACGGGGCAAATGTCAAGTCAAACAAAGAATGTATTTCCAAACCAGCATTTGCAAAGGTTAATCTGTGAATGGACTACAGAGGGGAAAGTGCAGTTGTCCAATGATCGATCAGAGACCCCCTTCTCGGTTCCCCCCCACCTCCGGTTAATAAACCACCAGGAGAGATCATTTTTAAACTTAATTTGCTGAAATGAGAATTAACGTATGAAAAAAAAGTTACCCAAATTTGAGAATTTTCCCAAATTGATTTTAATTGTGAAAATAAAGATCTCTTGCAAAAGATAAAGGAGTCCTGACTAGGTAATCTGCAGGGAGAAAATTTACAATCCCAAAGCCAAAAGAGTCCTTACAGCTCAGAGATTCCCTGGGCATTCAAGGCCATTGAGGCCCCAAGAGTTAAGTGGCTTTCCTAGGAACACAGTTCTCCTGACTCCCTGTCTAACCCCTCTGTTCCCCAACTCCACAGCTAGCTCGGCACCAGCTACAGTAAAGGTCAAAGTCAACAGACTAATCTGCATTCCGCAGGCTGTGAGGATCCTTCTATCTGAGGGAGTTTTTAAATATGGTTCATGAAAGGGCATTTCTAAACATTTTATTACAAGGACACAATCCAGACAAAAGACGGTTTGGGTGGGTAAAGGTGAGGGAAGGAACACGCAGAGGAAATAAAGCGCAGTTTTTTGGAGACTTGTCAGGAACTGAGAGTATGGAAGAGGGAACGGGGAGGGGGTGGTGCACGGCGTAATAAAAAGCAAAGTCTAGAGTGGAAAGGAGACTACGCAGCACAAAAGCAGTGGAGTAGAAAAGTGGGCTTGATTTTTCTAGAGCTTTTTTTAAAGGAATCGAGGGGGAGCCTTGCGGAGACGGAGGGCAGGGTGGGGGCCGCAGGCGAGAGGCGGATACTCAGCAGCTCCCAGTCCAGGGGATACTCAAAGCTGGAGCGAGGCAGCCGGGCTCCCCGCGGCACCGCTTGCCTGGGTCGGCGCTCTCTCTCCGTCCTCCCCAGCTCTCTCCGCGCCCTCTCCTGACCCCGCCGAGCTCCCCGACTCCTCCAGACGCCGCACGGCTCCACACCTCCGCCCGCTGGGCCCTCCAGTTCGCTTTCCCGGCCCGCTCAGCGCCCTCCCCGCGCGCAGCCCCTAGCGGCGCGTCACTGCGAGGCCGGCCTCTGCGCGCCTCCCTCGTCCTCCTCCTCTCCGGCAATACGCGATCCAGCTCGGGGAGGCGGGGAAGCCGCCGGAGCGCGACTGCCGCGGCAGCCACCCTGCAGCCGCCGGTCGGAGGCGCGGTCCCTAGGCCCTAGAGCGCGGACGAGCCCCTGGGGTGTCGGCGCCTTGTCCGCAGAGCTGCCAGGCTCGTCCCTGCCCGGCGCGGGAGGCGCAGAGGTGAGCGGGTCGGGTAGGAGCGCGAGACCAGGTGGTGGCGGCGGAGTTGAGGGTCAAGATGCAGTCGGCGCCTGCAGGAGTGGGAAGGGTGGAGAAGGGTGTCTGTTCCACCTATTCCGCCCTCTACTCCTCTTGGTCTTCCACGAGCTCCCAGAAAGTCCTGACGTTGGGCCCAGGAGAAAGGCCAGGAGAGACATCGTCCCAGGTAGGATGTGCCCCAAAGGGAAAGGACGGGCAGGTTACCTTAGCCTTCCTGATCGTCTACCTACCACTTTGGGTTCATGTAACGCATCTCACTGAGTATCACGCGGCGCTGCTTTGCGGAAAAAGTATTTCTAGTAGTCATTCTGTTTATTAGCCAATTATGCATCCGTGGGGTGTTTAGGCCATTATGTGTTAGGAGGTAATTGGCTGCTTCTTTGAGTGTCCTAAATCGTCTTTCAGCCTTGTGTTCAGCCTCAGCCAAAACTTGTTGAAAATTATGCCCTAAAAATCTTGCTCTTAAAATAGAGCAGAGAGATAAAGAGAATTTTGTCCAGAGATTTCCATTTATTATCTTCCCCACCCCTTGGAGAAGGATTGGTGTCAGTTTTTACTCCTCAGGCAGTTCATTTTTTAGATGGAAAAACTTATTCCGAGCCATGGTTATTATCACTCATCACTGCGGGTGAAATTGGGAGAAGCAGAATTTGAATTTGAACTCCTGCCTCTTCCCCCACCCTCAAGACTGATTAGATTGAGTCCTGGTAGCAGCTCCACTACTGGGAACCCTGAAAATTCTCTCCAAACCACCTCCTCCACCCCATCTCACGCAACTCCACCCCCACACACTCTTACCACCTTTATTATTTCTTTGTTGTGCTGATCTGCTGTATTTATTTTTTCTTTCAGGAAGTGTTTTTTGTTTTGTTTTGTATTTTTTACTCAGCATTTCCCCCTCTGTTGTTTCATAGATTAAAAGCTATTTACAGAAGAAAAATACTCATCCTAGATATTTTGCAGGGTATTTAGAAATGGTTTGCAATTTCTTTTTCTTAGCTAGTCAGTCTTTCAGAGGGGGTAAGAGGTTGAGACACTTTTATAAACAATGATAAATTGAGCTAATTGTGCAAAAAGGGAATGAAAAACTGTATTCAAGTCACTTTTTATTTTACTGGAGACATGGAAAATAATACTGGTAATGAATGAGCATAATTATATTTTAATACTGAAAAAGCACAGACGAAGGCAACTACATTTTTAAAGAAAGGATAATAAGTAAGAAAGGTGAGAAAGAGGGTACACCAGTTTGAAACACTAGGACTGAGGTTTCAATAAAGGACACAATCAGGACAATCAACATCAGGATGTTTTTTCTGTGCTCAGCCAGTGACCATGACACTGGCATATCACTTACTCACTTTGGGCTACCATGTCTTGATCAGCAAAGAGAGGGATCTTACCTATAGACTTTTTACATCTCTTTAGGTCCTCGCGGTTTTTTTTTTTTAACGTTTATTCATTTTTGAGAGACAGAGACAGACTGTGAGTGAGGGAGGGGCAGAGAGAGAGGGAGACACAGAATCTGAAGCAGGTTCCAGGCTTTGAGCTGTCAGCACAGAGCCTGACGCGGGGCTCAAACTCACGGACCGCGAGATCATGACCTGAGCTGAAGTCAGACACTTAACCAACTGAGCCACCCAGGTGCCCCTGGACCTCACATTTTTTTTGGATACATTCAACAAAGATTATTTATTGCATTCTTTTTTTTTTTTTAAGTGGTCTCCACGCCCAGCATGGAGCCCAACACAGGGCTTGAACCTATAACCCTGAGACCAAGACCTGAGCTGAGATCAAGAGCCAGATGCTTAACTGACTGAGCCACCCAGGTGCCCCAAGAATATTTATTGCATTCTTATTTACAGAACAGATTCGGGTACCACTTCCTGGTTCATGGACTATCATCTTGTCCTCATATGGCAGAAGGAGAGAAAGAGTTTTCTGAGGTCGATTTTATAAGGGCATTAATTCCATTCAAGAGGGTTCTACCCTCATGACCTAATCACCTTATAAAATCCAGACCATCTGATACCTTCCCATTGTTAGCATTTCAACATAAGAATTTGGGCGGGGAGGGATACAAACATTTAGTCCTTAACAAGAGTTAATCTTTTTAAGCAAGTGACAATAATTATATCCTTTGGAATTTAGGATGGGTAAAGAGAAACCAGGAGGAGGTCGAAGGAGAGTGATAAAACAGTGGGTCAATGCATCAGATTTCTTCTGCTGTCTAGAATTATCACTTTGAATATTTGACTAGGATTTTTGGAAGGCTCAGAAAATGAGTGACTGAGTGGGGTGGAGGCAGAGATTCATTATTTTTGATGAATAAGTGACAGAAACAAGAGGCCATGAGGTTGAATGGTTTATCCATTTGAATGATGACATACTGGAGAAGGATGACCACTGTTGGTGTAGAGAGGAAGACTGTGTATGTATTGGGGGCCAAAGGCACTAGTGATAAAGAATAAGCTAGAAGTCAGTAGATAAAAGCAGTGCTTATAAGAAAGTTTTATGAGGTGCCACGAGCCTCAGTGGAGCCGAGTGTTTGCAGGAGAGGAGAAGAAAGGTTCAGATGTGGCCTTGCAAAGTCAAAAATACACCTACATCATGGCCCTGGGGGATTACATTTTCTTGGTAGCATATCTAAATCATCAGGTTGTGAATGTTATCAAGATATCTGAGGTCAGCCTTTTCAGAGTTACTGTCATCAATAATGAATGCCCTAGATGTTTATATGTGAAACAAATTAGGTTCTATTTATGTAGCATAACAGCTGCCATTCAGCCAGAGGAATGTCAAGGAAACTCTTCTAAACAAAATTTTAGGAGGGAGGCCACATAGCTGAGTATAATCCAATTCTTTTACCTTGATGGTAAATACACTTCAAGTATTAAATGCAAACAGCAAGTTGAATGGCCATTCAAGAAAAACTGTGACCTTGAAATTTCAAGGAACCCACCCATGTGCTACTTATATCACACTTAAATCGAGCTCATAAAGTTGAAGTGTCACAGTGTGAAATATAAAGTAGTGATATAACTATTATTATATAGCCTTAAGACTTGGAGACAAAAGGATTTTAGTATTGGACTGCAGGAGTCAAGTACAACCTCTTTGTTTTCTATTTAACAAAGGAAACTGAGACTCAGGAAACAAGGTGATTTCGGAGGCCTCAGCCTGTCTTTTCTCCTCAACACCACACAAACAAAACTTTCCATAAATGACATAGTCTTCTCAATTCTTTGATCTGAGAAGGTAGAGAGACTCCAGGACCTTGCTAATCAAATTATAGCCCATAAACTACAAGGACCAGGGCCATCACCCAGGAGCTTGGGAGAAACACAGAATCTTGAGCCTCACACCAGACCTAGTGCATTTTAACAAGATCTCAGGTGATCATATTCACATTAAAGTTTGATAGACATTATTCCAGAGCAAGTCAGTAACTCCCATTTGCTCCAATCAGCAGAACCCCTGATGCCTGGAGAGTTGAGGAGTCCCTTTGCAGACAGAAAGAAAAGATACCATCACTGACCATTCCGAATGTTGAATGTGATGAAACAACAGGAACAAAGTATGCCAGGCAGTGGGATAACACAGTTTAAAGAGCAGTACTGCCCTTTCCAGAAAGTGGAAAAAGGGAAATTGCAAAATAGTGAGTGGACCTTCTGATTCTGCTCCTGCCCAAGAAGGAGAGGGGAAAGGACAGCGTGCATTTCCTCAGCTTCCTCTGCTCCAGAGGGCAACCGTTACTCTCTTGCTAGTGTTACTTTTCATTATTACGAACAACAGTGTAAAAACGAGCATAATTGAGGATCAAAAAGCCACCTTTGTTCTTTCTAAATACCAAATTTAAGTATTAGCTTCAATCCTGAATCTTTTAGTAGGGTTGTTTTCAAGCGTGGCTGCATTTAATTAAAACACTTGATGATCTCCAGAAACAAAGAAACAAATCCTGATGCCCAAGCTGGACTGCAGACCAGTTAAACAAAAATGGGTGGAGTGGTGGAGGTGACTGGGTATCGTTGGGTTTGAAAGCTCCTCAGGTCATGTCAGTGTGCAGCAAGAGCTGAGAACCACTGCTTTAGCAGGCCATTCTCCCGTGTGGGAAGAAGCAGCTCTGAGATTGGAATTCTGCATCTTCATTTACTCAAGTGCTGGGATCCCCTACTACTCCCATAGCACCAAGCAGAGTCAGCAAACCTCACGTCACGCCAGTGGGGCAGTTTTCGTATTTAGGAGATGCCACAATCTCTACTCAGAAGAACTCAGGACTGGGAAACAGGACACTTGGGTTCCTATGTGTGAGTCTAATAACTCTTTCCCCCTTAGGTAACATATACGATTAGGGTCAAGTTGGCCAGTTCACCTTGCATTGTTGAATGAAATGACCATTGATTTAATTATATCTGTTTTTTTTTAACTGCTCTTGATTCCCAAGATAGCCCATGATTTCTCCAAGAGGATGTTGATGGTTTGTATTACTCTGGTGCCTCTGACCTCTGCCTGGCCTTCTGAGTGCATGGGAAGCAGATAATTACCACCCCCTTCTATCTTGAAAAGTGTGAAAGGAAACGTGTAATAGATTCAAAAATAGGGAGTTTTCTCCCTTCCCAGGATCTGAGTTAGACATTAAGATCACTAGCTAATGCTAAGGAGCAAACCACGGCCAGAGAAGGAGAATATACTACTCCGTGGTTGAGCACAACCATAACTAACTGTTCCATGTCACCCCCCACTCAAAGAAAAAGCCCTCTCTTAAATTCTTGACGTGCACCAAAGTGACAACATGCCTTAGCTGGACTGCATGGGTTCTAATCATGGCTCCCTGACTTTCTCACCTTTCACCTTGGACAAATTAGTCATCTACTGCATGTCTGGTGCCTCCTGTTCACAGTGGGCATGGCAACATTAGCACCTGTCTCACAGAGTGGTTGCAGGGTTCGGTCAGTGAATAAAAAAAGCACAGTTGGCAGATAGAATGTGTTATGTGAGTATTAGGCAATATTATTATTGTTTTTCTGAAGATTAACTTACAGGTTTTTTGAGTCATTGTGATCCATTTCTAGGGTAAGAAGTTGAGTTTTTCTGGCTTTCTTCTACATTTCAAATGTCATTTAATTAAAACCCCAAAAACATGTTTTTTGAAGCATTCTACCTGTTCCTGTAAAATCCATTAAATCCTCTGTGGTGCTTACATCTGCTGTAAGCATAAAAGACATTGCGCAATGGGGATGGAGTAGAAGAGTGTTTTTTGTTCAGATCCAGCAGTGACACTGATTCATGGCCATCTGATGTGTCTTCTTGAGCAAGTCATTATGTTACTCACTTAAGTAAAAAAGAATTTGATAAATTTTTTCAGGGAAAATAAACGGCATCCTATTCTGTGAAGCCAACAAATAAAAGGGGAAGAAAAAGATTTCATAAGTATTGTGTAATTTAATTTTTTTTTTCAACGTTTATTTATTTTTGGGACAGAGAGAGACAGAGCACGAACGGGGGAGGGGCAGAGAGAGAGGGAGACACAGAATCGGAAACAGGCCCCAGGCTCCCAGCCATCAGCCCAGAGCCAGATGCGGGGCTCGAACTCACGGACCGCAAGATCGTGACCTGGCTGAAGTCGGACGCTTAACCGACTGCGCCACCCAGGCGCCCCAGTATTGTGTAATTTAAGACCATAAACACATTACTAACCCTGTTTTCATCGAGAAGCTGTCTTTCTCAGTAAAGTATAGGATATAGGGTGAATGACAGAAGTCAGTGGAATCCTTTGTTATATTTTAAAGCCTGTTTTTCTTTAACTCTTAGTTAAATACAGGGGTTCATTTTTTATTAGCTGATTTATCTCTCATTTAAGAATAAAGTCACTCATTAGCTGTGGAGGTGTATAGGATCATTGATTGACTCCATCCTAAATGATTCTAGCCAGTTTTAGTTTAAATAGTTTTTTGGTTTTTGTGGCTTTTTTGTCTTCTGTTGTCATGTGAGCTGTCACATGCCAGCAAGGTCCCCTCTACCTCTAGTGGCATTTCTGATTGGTTCCCTCTGATCTGTTGCCAAACTGGGGAATCAGACTTGTTAGAACCATGTTTCTAGGTGAAAACTTCAGTCGGTTCCTTTTGTGCCATGGTGTCTTGCTGCTCAACGAGGGGTCAGCAAACCAGCAGCATCAGCATCACCTTGTTAGAAATGGAGAATCTTGGGCCTCACTCCAGACCTACTGAGTCAGAATCTGCATTTTAATAAGATTCTTGGGTGATTCATGTGTCCATTAAAAATTTAGAAGCCACACTTTAGCATATCAACTTTGTGACAGTTCATTTTTCTACTCTGACATCCTTTTTTAGTTTACAAATTGTGTCTTGCTGGGTTCTAGGTTTTATACACCTTGCCAAAATATTTCACCTCTAGAAATGAGAGGTAGTATTTTAATGTCTAGAAGTGTTTGAATGTTTGGTCATAAGTAATTGATGAAGATTTTATTTTCTCTCCCCTAGGATATCTCTGGTGATCTTGAAAGAGCCTGTATCATGGAATCGATCTCTATGATGGGAAGCCCTAAGAACCTTAGCGAAACTTTTTTGCCTAATGGCATCAATGGTATCAAAGATGCAAGGAAGGTCACCGTGGGTGTCATTGGAAGTGGGGATTTTGCCAAATCGCTGACGATTCGACTTATTAGATGTGGCTATCATGTGGTTATAGGAAGTAGAAATCCTAAGTTTGCTTCCGAATTTTTTCCTCATGTGGTAGATGTCACTCATCATGAAGATGCTCTGACAAAAACAAATATAATATTTATTGCTATACATAGAGAACATTACACCTCCCTGTGGGACCTGAGACATCTGCTTGTGGGTAAAATCCTGATTGATGTGAGCAATAACATGAGGATAAACCAATATCCAGAATCCAACGCTGAATATTTGGCTTCATTATTCCCAGATTCCCTGATTGTCAAAGGCTTTAATGTTGTCTCAGCTTGGGCACTTCAGTTAGGACCTAAGGATGCCAGCCGGCAGGTATGTGTTTTTTGTGTTTTTTTTTTAATTTGTTTTTAAATTTTCTTTTCTTTGTTTTAATTATTGAAGTATAGTTGACATACAGTGTTCTGTTAGTTTCAGGTGTACAACATGGTGATCTGACAATTCAGTACATTACTCGGTGCTCACCACGAGAAGTGCAGTCACCATCTGTCACCACATATTAGTACAATACTATCGACTATGTTCCCTATCTCTACTTTCATCTCCATGACTTACTTATTCTATAACTAGAAGTTTGTACCTCCTAATCCCTAATTTAAGTGGTGAAAAAAAAGTCATACTTCTAAAAAGCAAATTCTGACTCTCCAAGGATTATCATTTTGAAAACTGTATAGGAGCATCTGAAAAATCGTGTCCTGACCTTGTAAGGGTACATTTCTACCCCTATAAAATAATGTGGAAAGCTAAGAAAATTATTTGGATTTTCCTGTCACTTGACTTTTCCTGTCACGAGCTAATTCAGGGAAAGGCAAAGTTGGCTGATGAATAATGGGCCACATTGCCTTGAGTCTCTCCTGGCTTCCACAAAAACAGAAACAATAACAAACATATCTTTTTTCTTCCTCTATCTCCCAAACTTTCTTCCTCCCTTCTCCTTCCTGGCAGCTGTTTGATAACAGGATTCCATCTGCATATGAAACACTATTTAGTAGGATCCTCAAGAAGAATTCTTTAGTAGTACCTTTTTACTTTACATAGATTCTTCATAGAATTTAAAATAGTGCAGCCCATTTTATTTAAAGTGTAAATTTTAATCTGTGTGGAGAGGCAGGCTGGATTTCTTAAGTTCTTTTTTAGTATATGGGTTCTATCTAGTTCAACTTGAGAATAAAGCAGATGGGGAGCTCCATCAATGCCTATATGGAATGAGAACCTTTAGAAGTAAACGTGTAAAATAGTGCACCTTAAAAATCTTTTAAAGGTGTAGTCATGCATCATAGTTAAGCATGGTGGTAAAAGACTTTTTTGTGTTTTTATTTTTGTTTTTTTGTCGATTTTTTTATTTTTGTCGATAAAGACAGTTCATGCCTTAGATTAAATGCCTTAAGAAATAAATTCAAGTATTATACCACTGCATGCATATCCAGTCATGGTAACCATTCACTTTCAGGTCTTTGATTTGGAAGAGTTGGAAAAGATTATATACTTTCCAGCTTTCCAAAGGTCATTTCTAAATCCTTTTTTCTTTTGTATATCTATCAAAGTTTAGGAATGGATACATATCAAATTTAAATTTGTTTAAATTTAAACCTAAATTTAATCCTTTGCCCATAATTGTGATAATTGTTATTTATTCATTTATTTTGAGAGAGAGACAGAGAGAGCAAGCAGGGGAGGAGCAGAGAGAGAGGAGGAGCAGAGAGGCTCTGTCAGCACAGAGCCCAGTGTGGGGCTTGAATTCATGAACTGTGAGATCATGACCTGAGCTGAAATCAAGAGTCGGATGTTTAACCAACTGAGCCACCCAGGCACCCCTTGATAATTTTAATTCATTAACAACAACTGTGGAACAAATAATTAAATTTAAAGTGAGTTACAGAAATAGTTTTGTTTGTATTTCTTGGCCCTCTGCCTTTATTACAAAAGTTGGATTTATACGTTTAGGTTTATAAATTAAATAAATTTTAAATTTATTTAAATTTATATAAATGTTATAGTTTATAGGTTATATCTATAATTAAATTTTATTACTTTAGGGTTTTTTAACAAGAAGTAAAAAAAAAAAGTCACCATTGTCAAAACTGTCATAAATTACCTTAGAATGCTTTTCCTTATTTCTTTGGAATTCTTCCCCACTCCATTTTAGAAATTTGTGAACATTTGTATAATAGTATAGATACTATAGATACTATACTATAATAGTACAGATACTCCTCTGGTTAATGTTAAGTAGAATTAATAATTGGAAGAGCTCTACATTATTAGCATAATGCAAATTTTAGCATGCAAATATTTTAGTGTGGTCTGTTCCAGAGACCTTATATAAATATCTTCAGGGATATATTTAGGAATTTGTTTTCCCCAAACATTACCCAGAGATTTTATAGCAATATTTTTCTAGCCCTGAGTAAGATGACCTCCCCAGAAGTTATACTGGCTCACTTCAGCAGTGAATTGGTGACAATTCACAAATACTTGTTGAATTCTCAATTACAGTAATTTATCTAAGAGGTTTGTGTAGTTTGAAAGTCCACCTTCACCCCCCACCCATCACATCATTATATTATACAGAGGTAACATCTTAGTGTTAGAAAATGGCAGTTGCTTTACTATTTAAATTAACTAAACCTTATAATACCATTTTTCCCCCACATAGGTATAGTATCACTATTTATAGATGAAAGAATTTCATATTCTGACCAGTGAAATAATATAATAATAATAATAACTTGAGATTCATGGTTCTTCAGATACTTGGTCAATCAGTTTCTAAACCAAAGATAAATTTTATAAATAGTACGTCATTGTGACATAAGTTAGAGATTTTAATTGCAAATTCAACCACCCAGAGTTCATGCCCATCTTCTCTCTTGCTGAATATCTATAAAGGACAGTACTTGTAATCCCTCTACTAGACAGAATCACTACAGTCCTAGAACTGAATATTGTGCTCGAAAGTCCAGGAAGCCAACCCCACCCTGATACCTGTGAGAGTGAGAGCTGGAGTGGGCAGGAGAGGGCCAGCAGCCCAAACTCCACCTCAACCTTACCGTGCCACTGCTGCCGAAACACGTGGTCTAGAAACCTTTCTTTCCTCCTGGCTTTCTTCCCGTGAGGACTTCCCGATCCCAGGCTCTAGCAGGATTGTTCTGCATTTTATTTTCAGGTCATCACAGGTAGCAAGGACTTTGTTGTTTCTATGACAGTTTTAACCTATTAATAAATAGACAAATATGTTAATAAATGCTTTACCTCCTTAACTTTTTGCATCCCTCAAGGTCGTCACAAATGACGTTCCATGGGTGAAGTGGAGCATGTGATCGTCACTGTCACCATTTTTACAAACAATAGTAATGATGAGTCTTTTGTTTTTGCCGCAGGTCTATATATGCAGCAACAATATTCAAGCTCGACAACAGGTTATTGAACTTGCCCGTCAGCTGAATTTCATTCCTGTTGACTTGGGATCATTATCATCAGCCAGGGAGATTGAAAATTTACCCCTGCGACTATTTACTCTCTGGAGAGGGCCAGTGGTGGTAGCCATAAGTCTAGCCACGTTTTTCTTTCTTTATTCCTTTGTCAGAGATGTGATACACCCATATGCTAGAAACCAGCAGAGTGACTTTTACAAGATTCCTATTGAGATTGTGAATAAAACCTTGCCCATAGTTGCCATTACTTTGCTGTCCCTAGTATACCTAGCAGGTCTCCTGGCAGCTGCGTATCAGCTTTATTATGGCACCAAATATAGGAAATTTCCACCTTGGTTGGAGACCTGGTTACAGTGTAGAAAACAGCTTGGATTACTAAGTTTTTTCTTCGCTTCGGTCCATGTTGCCTACAGCCTCTGCTTACCAATGAGAAGGTCAGAGAGATACTTGTTTCTCAACATGGCTTATCAGCAGGTATGGAATGTGCTCGTTATTTACTGGATACTAGTAAAATACCTTATCAGTATTTCTGTAAAATGTAAGATTTAAAGTAGTGTGAGCTTTTACACATCTTGTAATAGAAATTTTGGTATATTTAGGGAGGGGAAAGAATTATTCTTCACACAGTGTTTCTGTTTAAGAATTATGTGGCTGATCCAAAATCATTTAGGATAAAAACTGCTACTATACCTTTCTTTGAAGAGTAAGAACAGAAATAAAGGATTCAATTCTTTCATTTTTTTTTGATGTTATGATTGCAGTGATTGTTTTCAGCATTAAACGTGAGTTAATGTTTTATAATTGGCCATGTTCCATGGAACAATGAGGCATCTCTCAGTAAATATATGCGACAAAATTACAACTAGTGAAAATACAAAACAGAATAGGAAGCCAAGATCAGGAGACATACATTTGTAAGGCTTTTGACATCAAAAAAGCTGAAAAGATACTTTGGTGAAGCTTTAGTTACTCAGGTGAACCGTTATAGCACTTAGCTCTTCAAGAAAATCTCAGGGAAAGCTTCATGGAAGGAGCTTGATGATGGAGCCAAGTATGATTTTCCTCAATAATTCCCACTGAGCAAATGTAACATAAAGGGTTTCACTGAAGTTATCTGCTGTAGCATTTACCTGTGACAGCCAAGGACACTGCACCAAAACAAATGTGAGCTTTTGCGTTTTATAAGGAACCAAGGCATCATGATCCAGCTTTGTAGCACTAGATACTTAGGCCTGTTTCAACAATTTCAACCTAAAGTTATTTGAAAAAAATTTGGTAAATTGATGTTCTTGAAGCCATTGTCTCTGTAAAAATACCCCTTCCCCTAACTGAATGCTAAGGCTTTGCTATCTGCTGCACCAGCTCCCTCACTGGTTGATAAGTTGTTTGCTCAGATCTCACCTTCTCAGGGACACTGAGCCTGGACACCCTTTTAAATTCTGCTATGCGCTTCTGATTCAACCCCTAGACTCTTCCTCCTCCCTCCAGTCCCTCCTCCTCTGCTCTACCTTCACTCTTTTCAATAGCATTTATCACCTCCTAATACACTTTGTTTTCCTTGTTGATTATATTTACTGTTGTCTGCCTCCTCTTATCAGAACATTATTTCATGAGGGGAGGGACCTTTGTCCATTTTGTTCACTGATAGATGCCTAATGCCTAGAACTGTGCCTGGCACATCGTAAGGCACTCCCAAAGTGTATTTGTGGGGTGAATGAATGAACCAGGAGGCCAGGTAGATCCGGGTTGTAAGCTGTAGGTATGTCCTACCGAGGTATGTCCTTGTTCTGTATTGTTGTATAGATGTCAAAAAAGGTATCAAACAAGAGCCTTTTTCCACAGAGGAGCTCTGTGGCTTTCTTCGGGATGTTGGTATGATTGTTCCAGGGACCTCATGCTCAGAACTAGCTTTTCTTTTTTTATTTCAAGTTTGCTTGGTTAACTGGAACTGGACAAAGTTAAACTGTTTTAAGTTAGAGTCTGTTATCCATGAACAGATTTTATTTAAAACAAAGCTTTAACCCAAGGAGTCCAACCCTTGATGTATACTCTAATCATATGGTTTACATGTAAATAAACCTTTTTTTAAGTAAATAGACAATTCTAAAAGTAATCCCTGTGCAGAATACCACATATTCAGAGTTAATCAAGTCTGACTTGATTATATATGTATTATCAATGTAAGGGAAAGACATTTGGAGAAGTACTATATCCGAGTGAGGCAACTGAATAGTTGGAAAAGTATATTGATGAGGCAATTCAAGAGAATAAATATTTGCGTTCGGTATGATTTTATCCATATGGAAATCTCAGCTTCCTGAAGAAAAGAAGTTAAGAAAAAAGAGATAAATTAACATATAAATATTCTTCATGTGAGAGAGGAAGATAGAGGCATAATTTAGAAATTCTCTTCCTGAGTTCTGAGTTGATCTAAGACCAGAATGTATCCAAAATATTTAACCGAGTTTAAACCAACTTGGAGAAGTCCCTCAAAACTAATTGTAACTGCCAGTACGTTTTTTATGTCACCTTGGAACCAACCGCTTGGCATTCATGGTCTTGGGACTTCAGGCCAGGAATGATGGTGAATTATAATGCAGATGGTAGATTTACTCACCCCCTTACACACATGCAAGGAAAGAGAGAATCTTAGTCCTCCTTTTATTTAACTCCCTCTTCTCTTTTCCCCACACCTGGAACAATAACATCCACTAATAAGTTCTCCATCATAGTCTTAAATTGAAATAATGCAACTTGAATATATCCATATATGATGTATTCTCATGCCAAGAGTGAACTGTGCTGAATCAGTTAATGTTCTGCCAAATAAAAGAAATTCACATTTGCTCTCATCAGGTTCATGCAAATATCGAGAACTCTTGGAACGAGGAAGAAGTTTGGAGGATTGAAATGTATATCTCCTTTGGCATAATGAGCCTTGGCTTACTCTCCCTCCTGGCAGTCACCTCTATCCCTTCAGTGAGCAATGCTTTAAACTGGAGGGAATTCAGTTTTATTCAGGTATGTGGGTTGAGGGATTGGGCGGCATAGAATTTAAGTGTTAAATACAGTTTAATTTTAAATATGCTTCTTATAAAAGAGTGCCTTTGGGGCTGCATTTATACATGTAGCTCAAGGAACAAAAACTGCTGGAAGCCAGCTTAGGACCATTTGGGTTTAGTTAGTAAAAGACCAGTACAGGATTCTACTAGAAGACTCTGATAGCACTGCTTACTATGTTACGGGTTAAGGTTATTTTAAAAAGAAAAAAAATGAAAGTGGGGATGGGTAAGCTTAGATCAAGGTTAGTGCCAAAAGTCAGTTTGTTATTAGACCAATGAGTGAATAATTATTTTACATTTTGAGCCACCTTGATCTTTCTAGAAAAATCTCATTAATTTGAATTCAAGTTGGGGAGAAGGCGAGTCTGAATATTGTAAAAGAAAGGTGTGTGTATACACACAAACACAAGCAGTGGAAATTAGGTAACTGGGCTGCTGGGTTATGACAAGCAACCAGCCTTATGGATCTTGTTAGTATATGTATTTAATATATGAGTTGTATATATGTGTATATGAGTACACATAAAGGGTTTTCAAAGTAGCACTGTGTTCTTTAATAAACAATTCACCTTCTCTAGTAATGGTTATTTAATAAATTTGCCTATTTTTAAAACATGTAATTCAAACTTAGACCCTACCTATATTATCACAAAGTCAGGACTGGTTGTATCCAAGTAGTTTATAGCACAATATGTGGATGACTGTCATTGGGTAGTACACTAAATTTTATTTTGTTTTTGCCTATTTGCTCAATTCATCTAAAGAACTCATTTAAGTTAAGGGCATATCCCTGTCTAAATTAACTTTTCCTTTTTGAAGGCAAGAAGATGTGAAAACTTTTCCCATTGTTAGCTTAATCGCATCTGAAAAGAGATAGAAGGCCCTCTGATAAAGGGTGTTAGACGGATGCAAATTATCATTAAATAGAGATGAGTAACTGCCAAACAGGACAATTTTCTGCTAGTTGATCCTTTCCCAGTGAAGTTAGACATTACATCATTATACTGATGTAATGTTACACAGACCATTTTGTCAAAGTAAGCAATCAAACATAATAATTTAGGGAACCCAGAATGCTGGCCTTTTAGATTTTCACCTATAAACTAACAGAAGTACTCTTAATATAAATTTCATTTAATGTGGTCAATAAAGCCACATGTTTGAAATGCTATTCATATTATATACTAATACTATAATATTTTTCATGTTCAATATTTACATGTTTACTTTCAACTAGTATATTTATGTGAGGCAGGGTGTGGGGGGGAGTGTATATGAATGAGAATGCCCTTCAGCATTCACACACACACATACATACATACTATTTTTTTAATACACACAACTGGTGGAAATGTGGATAACCTTCATAAAGAAGTTTGGCAGTTTTCATCAGTATCCTTAAGGAAAACCCAGATGTTTTCACCAGTAATCCCACTATTAGAAACAAGTTATAAGAAAATAAACCAAGATATAGAGAAGGGCTTATAGTTGAGGAAAGTTGGAAACAGAGTAAATGATCTGTTGGAAACAGAGTAAATGAGTAAACAAAAAAGGAAAGGTCGGGGCGCCTGGGTGGCGCAGTCGGTTGAGCGTCCGACTTCAGCCAGGTCACGATCTCACGGTCTGGGAGTTCGAGCCCCGCGTCGGGCTCTGGGCTGATGGCTCAGAGCCTGGAGCCTGTTTCCGATCCTGTGTCTCCCTCTCTCTCTGCCCCTCCCCCGTTCATGCTCTGTCTCTCTCTGTCCCAAAAATAAATAAACGTTGAAAAAATAAATAAATAAATAAATAAATAAAAAAGGAAAGGTCAAGTAAATTGTAACACATCCATTCAGTGGGATATTACATAACATTAAGGTCAAATTTTTCATATTTAATGACATGAGGAGAAAGTTCTTGATATAAAATAATCACAGTATCAAGCTATATGCAGTATGGTCTTATTTGTATAAGATGTGCAGATATATAAATAAATATATATGAAATATATGAAGATATTAAAATTCTTTAATTCAGGAGAGAACAAAGAGTAGCTCAATAATTTAAGATAAAATAGTTTTAGCACACTGTAAACATGAGTGTAGCTGGATAGGTTAATTTATATGAGTTTGAATAACTTCTTATACTTTGTTTCTTTTTCTTCCTCCTCTACCCAAGTCTACGCTTGGATACGTTGCTCTGCTCATAAGTACTTTCCATGTTTTAATTTATGGATGGAAACGAGCTTTTGAAGAAGAGTACTACAGGTTTTATACACCACCAAACTTTGTTCTTGCTCTTGTTTTGCCCTCAGTTGTAATTCTGGGTAAGATCATTTTACTCCTTCCATGCATAAGCCAAAAGCTAAAGAGAATTAAAAAAGGTTGGGAAAAGAGCCAATTTCTGGAAGAAGGTATTGGAGGAGCAGTTCCTCATCTCTCACCAGAGAGGGTTACAGTAATGTGATGATAAATGGTGCTCATTGATGCCATATAGAATTCTGCTCATGCCATTATTTTTATGACTTCCTTTATGTTCATTTGCAAGTGCATTGTCAAATTGATGTGGGCTGAAATCCTTACAGTAAGATCTCAATCAAATTAGTGGCAGAACTTTCTTGAAATTAATTTTCACAGAGATCAATTTTGGCAATATGAATTTTTGTGGTCAACTTATATGTTTTGTTTTACACAACCATAACACTCTTGTTATTTTAATAAACTGTATTCCATAATCAGGCAAAAATATTTATGGCGAATAATATAGATATAACCTAATGTTAAAAAAACTTTACAAACCAGCAGAATTTTAAGTGTTAATATAATTGAATGGATGCATTTTTTTTTTCCTGAAGCTTACTTAAGGTTTTAATTGTCATCCAGCTTAAGAAATAGAAACACATAATCATACATTAACTTTAAGAAAGGACATGTGATATTAGCATCTAGGTAAGGGTGAATGGTAACATTCCTATATTTTTCTCATAAGATAGGGTTTGAAGAATGTAATTAATTGTATGAACCAGTGTGCTTTGTGAACAAACACAAATTAAAAAAAACAAATTGAATCTGACGTATTTGAAATGCAAAGGAGACATGAAATACATACTGATAATATGTACCTTATGAAAGATTTCATTCCTTATCTTTTTACAGAGCAGTTTCATTTGCATATTAATATGTTGATTTGGGAGAAGACTGTGATATTTGGCTTCCAAAACTGATTTTTCTACTATAGTACCAATCCAGGGAATCTTACAGTTGTTTCTAGTGACAGGGAGGGTATTAAGTTTATACACAAGGGGTTGTTTGTCAGCTGATCTATGTTGTTGTACATTAGCCAGTCCCCACTCTCTGGTATATGATTTTATTGATGTTCACTGAGGGATTATAATATGCCAGGTACTGTTGTAAGCACTTTACTCGTACTGTCCCATCTAATATTTACAACTCCATGACAGAGGTTGTTATATCCTCATTTTACATAGGAGAAAACAGAAGGACAGAAAAGCAATTTGCCCAAGGTCACACAGTTAGTAAGAGCCAGAGCCAGCATTTAATATGTAGACAGTCATATTTCCGAGGCTACGGTTTTAACCATGAGGCTAATGGCCCCTGCTCCATCCTTGTGCATTCATTACCATCATGATGCCAATCTAGATGCTTCCTCTTTTGTCAGTAAAGGCACTGACATTCTTCACAGTGTTCTGTGGGTATCAAAAATATATGAAAATATTACAGTCATAAATTTATTATTGATTGTGGGATAATCTACAGTTCCTCACCTTGCAAGAGGTTCTTGCTTGGGACCTGACCCTGGAGACCTATGGCAGTCCATATGACCCTATGCAGTGAGGGACTCCAGCAGGGTAGGACCATAGCAGTTTTTTGTTTTTTGTTTTTTTTTTTTTAAATTTTTTTTTTAACGTTTATTTATTTTTGAGACAGAGAGAGACAGAGCGTGAACAGGGGAGGGGCAGAGAGAGAGGGAGACACAGAATCTGAAACAGGCTCCAGGCTCTGAGCTGTCAGCACAGAGCCCGACGCGGGGCTCGAACTCACAGATCGTGAGATCATGACCTGAGCCGAAGTCAGACGCTTAACCGACCGAGCCACCCAGGCGCCCCAGGACCATAGCAGTTTTAACGAATGGCTAAGGACCTGCAGAATCTTAAAAGTCCCTGAAGAGTTGGTCATCCCTTTTTTCTCTCCCTGAGAAGTCCTCCTGCCTGTTCAACCATTCATGAGGGAGCAGTTTGGAAGCATGAAGGAT
Organism: Prionailurus bengalensis; assembly: GCF_016509475.1. Taxonomy (NCBI): domain Eukaryota; kingdom Metazoa; phylum Chordata; class Mammalia; order Carnivora; family Felidae; genus Prionailurus; species Prionailurus bengalensis. Next base: position 93,284,046 of record NC_057348.1, read on the forward strand.
ATTAAGAAAAGTGGTTAATTATAAATCTACTCTAGAGACATATAATCATACAAATTATTCATAGAAATTTTCAGTGCTGACACTCCACATTAAAATTGCATTTTGTTCAAACTTTGATTAGAATGCCCTACATTTTTTTCATTTGTTCCTTCCTTATTAAAATAGAAAACTGCAGACAAGATACAATTATATGCATTATGTAATTATATATCCTGAAATTATAACATTTCTAAACTTATACCCACTGAAGTACTACTGAATGCAACTGCCAAAATAAAAGTTCTGTTTAATGGAGGCTACCTTTCCCATCATTGGCTCTTTCCCTCCTATTGCACCCTGTCAATTTGGTAAATCACTCATGATTCTCTGGTGTTCTCTTCTTGGTGAATTTTAGTATCTTGTACTTCTTAATTGAGCTCTCCCTTTTTAAAATTTTAATTCTATTTTTTCCCTCTTCATAATCACTTCCTTGCTAGTTTTTAGTAGGAACTACCTTGGGTGATAACTTTTAAAGGGAAATACCCATACACTGTTGTAGCACACTAGTGAAATTAATAGCATATTTTCAATTTGTTCCTCAAGTTACCCTCTGTCAAGACCATTGCTTTCACCATTTAATGTGAAAATGCAATGAGACATTTTTAAAAGCTATATGACTATTGAATTATATTGTTGCATGTGTATATTAAGTAGCCAATAATATAACACTATTACAGATAAATGGGGCCTTTGAAAATGTGAAAAAACAAACTTTATGAAAATGTATATAGTATATAACTTTTGTTTCAAATGATAAATTCTTCTTTTTCAGTACTACAAAGATGAAATAATTTTGAAGTTTTAGAATAAATGTAATATATGCATTCTAATTCTAATTCTAAATGTTTAAAAACCTTTCTAATACTGCAAAAATATTGACTTTTAATTTATTTATTTAATTGACTCTTAATTGCTTTATTTTACCATTTTCTACCTGATTTTTTTTTTCTTAATCATTATTTCTCATAATCACTTTTTTTTTTTTTAATCATTACTCTGGCCTCAGAAGTAGAACTGAATTCTGCTCTTGCTAGATGTGAGAAAGTGGTAGGAACTTTAGTAGGGGTTTGTATTTTGAGAAGTGCCCCTGAGAAGATTATAAGAATGTAGAAAATATACCCAGTGTTAATCCTATGCAAAAAAAACTAAGTAAGTTTTTTCCTAACAGGGAAGTAATCACGGGCTGAATCATGCTACTTAGCTTTTGTGTGCAGATTTCATATGTCTCCTCTATGAAGAATATTTAAAATCATGTTTAAATAAGAATATATTCATGCTAACATATATTTTTCAAAGCACATATGGAAATTTAGCCCAGATTGTCTACATATAGAGATTTTTATTTAAATTTTAAAATATTTTAAGGTATGAAGAAATTATATTTATAGGTATTTATGAGATAATTATTTTCTGCTACATACAGTATTGGCTAGTGAACTCCGTTTTAAACTATCTGATTAATTTCTTGTAAATTAGCATAATCTTGACTTGATTAAGGAATTTTACTTTCAACATTAATTTGATAATAGCAATTTAAGATATATTCATACTTTCAAATTATGAAAATTACTTGTGTAAAAGGGCTTCAATATCATATCTGATTTTTGTATTGTTTATCTCTTACATAATATGATAAAATTTTAATTCTTTTTAATTGCCTTTTGCCATTAAACTATTTCATAATAAATTCTGTACAAAGAGTTTTTCCCCCAAATAGAGGTTTATTTGTGAAATGTAAGGGTTTCTTATGTGATATTTTAAATAAAGTACCATAAATGTAACTCATAAGTATTTCTTTAGGAATATTATAAACACTGAACCTGTGTCAGCCTAGAGAATCTCTGTTTTGAAATAAGTATTCAAATAGCCTAAAATGTGGTGTTGAAATTATTTTGTGAATTTTTGCCTAAAGCATTGCTACATGTGCTCATGCCTTGATCCAGTGTTAACATTTCTATTTGTGATGTGTCATCATGAAAATGAGATGCTCTACCCTTAATTGTTTATAAGTGAGTAAAAAAAATATTCTGGTGGATATTCAGTATATGTAATTGCTCTAAATGAACATGTACTGATTTTAGTGGAAACACAGTCTGTTCTTACCTTTGAACAGTGGATTTTATAGGAATGAATGGGTTCTTTAATTTTTTTAATGCAAGAAAATTATAAAGTGCTAATAATCACAGATTCTGTCCATATGATACCAAAAACAGTATTTTGGTTAGTTCAGCCTAACACACAAACATACCGAGATTTTTTTAACTTTCCAAATCACTGGCTTTCTATCATGCAGTCTATATACAATTAGAGCAGACTATACATATAGGACTCTCCCCATGGCTGGACAGGCTAAATTAAATCACTAAGAAAGGTGCTTTTTTATGACTTCAAATTGTCAACTTCAATCTTAATTCTCTTAAGATTTTCCTTGAAGGTCTTTCATAGCTTTGCAGACATTCAGCCTACACAGGGCCTGGAAGTTGTCTCCCAATGTCTGGTTACCCTACTTCTTTAAAAGCTGCTGTCCATCACATTACTCAACTGCCCTGGCAGTTGGGTGTAACAATGAGACTGAGAGTTGGTCAGTGAGATGTAGGGGCACTGTGGTTGACTTCCTGGAAGTCTCTTCAAAGAAAAGCAGCACTTGTTCTTTATCTTATTCCTCCATCTTGCTGCCGCAATTGTGGATACAATAGGAGACCTGGCAAAAGTCTAAGAGGACCAAGGCCACACCCTAAGGAAAGCCTATTAGAAACTAAAAAGATCTTGACAACTTCTACTTCACTATTTGACTCCCTCTGCCTGTATTTAACTCACTGTGCATTTGGGTTTCTTTATATGAAGTCAGACTAATCCATTCTGGTCTTCTGTTCTTTGTCATGATTCTATTTAACACTGAATGAACTAGACTGCAATAATTCTTATCTTTAAAAGTTTTTCAAGGATAATGTGCAATTCAAATTGGAATTGATTTTCCATTGTTAATTAATGATACTCATTTTCTTGCCTTTGATCTTTCATTTGATATTTTGTATTTGCTTGGAAAATATTGTTTTCTTTATAACTGTGTAATAGCTATTTGCTAAAACTCTGTAATAGCTAAAATATCGCTATCAAATTACATGCCATTTTTTATATCATTCTCATAGATCTGCCTTATGAGCATCTAAATAAAAAGTATTATATAATGTGTTTTAACCTCTTTTTTGAAGTGTTACATACAAATGGATTTTTCTTTCTTACTGAATAAGACTTCCCGTATTTGATGAAGGCCGTCTGTTTCTTTCTAGAAGCATCTGGAAAGCAATACATGAAATAGTTTTGGGCTTTTGGAGGTTTTGTTTGTTCGTTTTTGCCAAAGTAGTCATTTAGGAAGATATCTATCTAATGAGGTGGTATTTTAAAAATTATTTCAGGGCACCTGGGTGATCAGTCAGAAAAGCATGTGACTCTTGATCTCGGGGTTGTGGGTTCAAGGCCCACGTGGAATGTAGAGGTTACTTAAACTTAAAAAAAAAAAAATTATTTCAGGGGCGCCTGGGTGGCTCAGTAGGTTGAGCGTCCGTCCAACTTCGGCTCAGGCCATGATCTTGCAGTCCATGAGTTCGAGCCCCACATCGGGCTCTGTGCTGACAGCTCGGAGCCTGGAGCCTGCTTCGGATTCTGTGTCTCCCTCTCTCTCTGCCCCTCCCCTGCTCATGCTGTGTCTCTCTCTGTCTCAAAAATAAATAAAAACATTAAAAAAATTAAAAAAATATTATTTCATTTCACTAGTGTTAAGTATCTTTAAACCAGGACTCAACATAATAGTTGAGCTGTATTCTGTAAGCAGAAACTGTATCTTATTCACTGCTGTATTCCCAGTGTCTAATGCAGTATGGTCCTGAAGATACTAATGAGATAATGAATGCTGACTCATCTTTAGAGAAAATTATGTTATTTATCACCCCACATGCATGCAGCTGTGCCTGCATCCTCCTGCCCACACCCCTCCCCATCACTGTCTCTACCTCCTGCCTTGCTTCCTGGCTGCCACCATCGCCACACTGCTGTACTGAGGAGAAACCAACCTTGGTGCCTGTGCGCAGGATCTGAGGAAGCTCTGGCTTCCCTGACAGCTGCCAGGGAATGCATGGGCGTTAATGTCCTGAGAGTAGGGTTGCCAGGCAAAATAGAAGACACGCAGTTAAATTTGAAATGCAGACAAACAATGAATAATTTTTTATTTAATTCTATTACAATTGCACGGGACTTTTTTGTTGCTAAATCTGGCAACTCTCCCTGAGGAGTGATCTTTGACCAAAGAGATGCAGCACAAGAGGGAGTTGGTAGATAAATTCTCCCTTCCTTTCCTGCAGATAAGCTAGCTATTCCATAGTATAATAATGCTTAAGTCCTCCATGAAAATATCATAAAAGACTGAGCAATTGGCTGCATTTGTTCCAAAGCTATGGCCAGCTCAAGTAACACCTATATTTGCCTGCCTCAACTTCTATCTTTTCCTCACCTGCTTCCCAGAGAGAGTGCCCACTAATAAAGTGGCAGCAAGTAAATGTTTGTTTGTTTGTTTGTTTGTTTAAGGCAGGCTCTAGGGAACCTAGGCTGGCAAATTAACTTTGGTAGAGGATTCTTCAAATGGAAAATGTGACATGACATAAATGATGTTGACAAAGTCGCACACAGGGCCCTGCAGGCTCAAAATCCAGATCACTTGAAAGCTCTGAGAGTGGATGCATCTCCCAGGGACAGATTCATGTAGATCAAATGTATAGTGATTGTTAAATCAGAATAGTCATTTGTCATTTCTGTGAGAAATAATCAATGTCCTATAGGTAAGAATACCAGTATTGCCTTAACTAAGCATATTCTATCCTTTAATTTGTTTTTAGAAGAATTCAAATTATAGCCCAAAGTATGTTGGGATCTGTTATGGGATGAATTAAATCCCCCTAAAATTCATATTAATTCATAGGACCTTTAAAGAGGTATTTAAGGTAAAATGAGGTCATATGGGTGGGCCCTAATCCAAGGATAACTGGTGTCCTTAAAAGAAGAGGAGATAAAGGGGCACCTGGGTGGCTCAGTTGGTTAAGCCTCTGACTCTTGATTTCTGCTCAGGTCATGCATGAGCTCATGGTTCCTAAGAACAAGCCCCGCATTGGGCTCTGTGCTGATAGCACAGAGCCTGCCTGGGATTCTCTCTCCCCGTCTCTGGCCCTCCCCCACTCACTCTCTCTCTCCCGTTCTCTCTCTCTCTCTCTCTCTCTCAAAATAAATAAACATTAAAAATAAAAAGGAGATGAAGACACTGAGGGAAGAACATGTGATGACAAAGGGACAAAATGTCCACCTACAAGCCAAGGAGAGAGGCCTCAAGAATGAAACCAATTTTGGACACCTTATGGACTTCTAGCCTCCAGACTGTGAGAAAATAAAATTTCTGTTGTATAAGCCACCCAGTCTGTGGTATTTATTTTGGCAGCCCTAGCAAATTAATACAGAGTCCATGGAATTGGAGCAAGTCAAGTCAGTTATAAACCTTGAATAATTAATGTCATTGGAATAAACTTGTCTGATTAATCCTGCTCCACAATAAAGACAGTTCTATCCTGGATTTACTACACTGTAACCCCCACCATGTGAACACAATAGTTCTTTTTAGTTCTAAAAGCTGGAGAACATTTTCATTTCATGGAATATTCCTAAGTCACAGAACTGAAGCTTTGGTTAGGTACAAATCACTCCATAAATTCATTTCATTTACATATTACCATTTAGTTTCTCCATTAAACATGAATAGCTCTTCTATCTTCCTATGTAAAAGTCACTTGCAATTTGGATTATTAGTACATTTTTTATTAGAATAGTTGACTGCAGAGGTGGCTGATCTTTTACTTTTGTTCTGTCCCATGTATTTATTACTCCCAAATTTGCACTAATGATTCTGTCAGAAAGAGGTAATTATTTTTGTTTCTCTTTTAAGCTTTGTTTCTGTCACAAACTGAAAGATTTTTTTAAAACACTGAAGTAGATAAAATGCTAGCTTTATATGTTTTCTTTCTGTTACATAATTCCCCCAGAGCTAACCTACAAAGACTATACTCTAATTACATTTCTTATATGCTATAAAAATTCTATTTAAAATTAATTACTCTGACTCACAAAAGAATAACATTTGTTTGAACATTTGGAACATCTGGCATTATTTAGAGACTACAAATTCATATGTAATCTAAAATACTTACTAGAAACATTCTTAAGTTGTGCTAATGAATAATTACAATTTTACTAAATATTGCTTAATTAGGCAGTGTGCAAACAAGTATCAGGAAAAAATATCAGAAGAACAATGTTATTTCTTAATACTACATTTATTAATGTTCAAAATATCCTTAGTTTCAGTGGGAATGCAAACTGGTATGGCCACTCTGGAAAACAGTATGGAGGTTCCTTAAAAAGTTGAACATAGAACTACCCTATGACCCAGCAATTGCACTACCAGGTATTTACCCAAAATATACAAAAATACTGATTCAAAGGGGCATATGCACCCCAATGTTTATAGCAGCATTATCGACAATAGCCAAATTATGGAAAGAGCCCAAATGTCCACTGATTGATGAATGGATAAAGAAGTGGTGTGTGCGTGTGTGTGTGTGTGTGTGTGTGTGTGTGTATATGTTTGTGCGCACACATACACAATGGAATATTACCCAGCCATCAAAAAGAATGAAATCTTGCCATTTGTTTTTTTTTTTTTTTTAGATAGTGAATATCTGATGATATCTTTATTGTACCCTCATATATGATTGATAGTTTTATTATTTTTTTATTTTTTTATTTTTATTTATTTTTTATTTTTTTATTTTTTATTTTTATTTTTTTTTTCTGAAATTTATTGACAAATTGGTTTCCATACAACACCCAGTGCTCATCCCAAAAGGTGCCCTCCTCAATACCCATCACCCACCCTCTCCTCCCTCCCACCCCCCATCAACCCTCAGTTTGTTCTCAGTTTTTAACAGTCTCTTATGCTTTGGTTCTCTCCCATTCTAACCTCTTTTTTTTTTTTTTTCCTTCCCCTCCCCCATGGGTTCCTGTTAAGTTTCTCAGGATCCACATAAGAGTGAAACCATATGGTATCTGTCTTTCTCTGTATGGCTTATTTCACTTAGCATCACACTCTCCAGTTCCATCCACGTTGCTACAAAAGGCCATATTTCATTTTTTCTCATTGCCACGTAATATTCCATTGTGTATATAAACCACAATTTCTTTATCCATTCATCAGTGGATGGACATTTAGGCTCTTTCCATAATTTGGCTATTGTTGAGAGTGCTGCTATGAACATTGGGGTACAAGTGGCCCTATGCATCAGTGCTCCTGTATCCCTTGGATAAATTCCTAGCAGTGCTATTGCTGGGTCATAGGGTAGGTCTATTTTTAATTTTCTGAGGAACCTCCACACTGCTTTCCAGAGCGGCTGCACCAATTTGCATTCCCACCAACAGTGCAAGAGGGTTCCCGTTTCTCCACATCCTCTCCAGCATCTATAGTCTCCTGATTTGTTCATTTTGGCCACTCTGACTGGCGTGAAGTGATACCTGAGTGTGGTTTTGATTTGTATTTCCCTGATAAGGAGCGACGCTGAACATCTTTTCATGTGCCTGTTGGCCATCCAGATGTCTTCTTTAGAGAAGTGTCTATTCATGTTTTCTGCCCATTTCTTCACTGGGTTATTTGTTTTTCGGGTGTGGAGTTTGGTGAGCTCTTTATAGATTTTGGATACTAGCCCTTTGTCCGATATGTCATTTGCGAATATCTTTTCCCATTCCGTTGGTTGCCTTTTAGTTTTGTTGGTTGTTTCCTTTGCTGTGAAGAAGCTTTTTATCTTCATAAGGTCCCAGTAATTCACTTTTGCTTTTAATTCCCTTGCCTTTGGGGATGTGTCGAGTAAGAGATTGCTACGGCTGAGGTCAGAGAGGTCTTTTCCTGCTTTCTCCTCTAAGGTTTTGATGGTTTCCTGTCTCACATTTAGGTCCTTTATCCATTTTGAGTTTATTTTTGTGAATGGTGTGAGAAAGTGGTCTAGTTTCAACCTTCTGCATGTTGCTGTCCAGTTCTCCCAGCACCATTTGTTAAAGAGGCTGTCTTTTTTCCATTGGATGTTCTTTCCTGCTTTGTCAAAGATGAGTTGGCCATACGTTTGTGGGTCTAGTTCTGGGGTTTCTATTCTATTCCATTGGTCTATGTGTCTGTTTTGGTGCCAATACCATGCTGTCTTGATGATGACAGCTTTGTAGTAGAGGCTAAAGTCTGGGATTGTGATGCCTCCTGCTTTGGTCTTCTTCAAAATTCCTTTGGCTATTCGGGGCCTTTTGTGGTTCCATATGAATTTTAGGATTGCTTGTTCTGTTTCGAGAAGAATGCTGGTGCAATTTTGATTGGGATTGCATTGAATGTGTAGATAGCTTTGGGTAGTATTGACATTTTGACAATATTTAATTTTCCAATCCATGAGCAGGGAATGTCTTTCCATTTCTTTAAATCTTCTTCAGTTTCCTTCATATGCTTTCTATAGTTTTCAGCATACAGATCCTTTACATCTTTGGTTAGATTTATTCCTAGGTATTTTATGCTTCTTGGTGCAATTGTGAATGGGATCAGTTTCTTTATTTGTCTTTCTGTTGCTTCATTGTTAGTGTATAAGAATGCAACTGATTTCTGTACATTGATTTTGTATCCTGCAACTTTGCTGAATTCCTGTATCAGTTCTAGCAGACTTTTGGTGGAGTCTATCGGAATTTCCATGTATAATATCATGTCATCTGCAAAAAGCGAAAGCTTGACTTCATCTTTGCCAATTTTGATGCCTTTGATTTCCTTTTGTTGTCTGATTGCTGATGCTAGAACTTCCAGCACTATGTTAAACAGCAGCGGTGAGAGTGGGCATCCTTGTCGTGTTCCTGATCTCAGGGAAAAAGCTTTCAGTTTTTCCCCGTTGAGGATGATGTTAGCTGTGGGCTTTTCATAAATGGCTTTTATGATCTTTAAGTATGTTCCTTCTATCCTGACTTTCTCAAGGGTTTTTATTAAGAAAGGGTGCTGGATTTTGTCGAAGGCCTTTTCTGCATCGATTGACAGGATCATATGGTTCTTCTCTCTTTTTTTGTTAATGTGATGTATCACGTTGATTGATTTGCGAATGTTGAACCAGCCCTGCATCCCAGGAATGAATCCCACTTGATCATGGTGAATAATTCTTTTTATATGCCGTTGAATTCGATTTGCTAGTATCTTATTGAGAATTTTTGCATCCATATTCATCAGGGATATTGGCCTGTAGTTCTCTTTTGTTACTGGGTCTCTGTCTGGTTTAGGGATCAAAGTAATACTGGCTTCATAGAATGAGTCTGGAAGTTTTCCTTCCCTTTCTATTTCTTGGAATAGCTTGAGAAGGATAGGTATTATCTCTGCTTTAAACGTCTGGTAGAACTTCCCTGGGAAGCCATCTGGTCCTGGACTCTTATTTGTTGGGAGATTTTTGATAACCGATTCAATTTCTTCGCTGGTTATGGGTCTGTTCAAGCTTTCTATTTCCTCCTGATTGAGTTTTGGAAGGGTGTGGGTGTTCAGGAATTTGTCCATTTCTTCCAGGTTGTCCAATTTGTTGGCATATAAGTTTTCATAGTATTCCCTGATAATTGTTTGTATCTCTGAGGGATTGGTTGTAATAATTCCATTTTCATTCATGATTTTATCTATTTGGGTCATCTCCCTTTTCTTTTTGAGAAACCTGGCTAGAGGTTTGTCAATTTTGTTTATTTTTTCAAAAAACCAACTCTTGGTTTCGTTGATCTGCTCTACAGTTTTTTTAGTTTCTATATTGTTTATTTCTGCTCTGATCTTTATTATTTCTCTTCTTCTGCTGGGCTTAGGCTGCCTTTGCTGTTCTGCTTCTAGTTCCTTTAGGTGTGCTGTTAGATTTTGCATTTGGGATTTTTCTTGTTTCTTGAGATAGGCCTGGATTGCAATGTATTTTCCTCTCAGGACTGCCTTTGCTGCGTCCCAAAGCGTTTGGATTGTTGTATTTTCATTTTCGTTTGTTTCCATATATTTTTTAATTTCTTCTCTAATTGCCTGGTTGACCCACTCATTCGTTAGTAGGGTGTTCTTTAACCTCCATGCTTTTGGAGGTTTTCCAGACTTTTTTCTGTGGTTGATTTCAAGCTTCATAGCATTGTGGTCTGAAAGTAAGCATGGTATAATTTCAATTCTTGTAAACTTATGAAGGGCTGTTTTGTGACCCAGTATATGATCTATCTTGGAGAATGTTCCATGTGCACTCGAGAAGAAAGTATATTCTGTTGCTTTGGGATGCAGAGTTCTAAATATATCTGTCAAGTCCATCTGATCCAATGTCTCATTCAGGGCCCTTGTTTCTTTATTGACCGTGTGTCTAGATGATCTATCCATTTCTGTAAGTGGTGTATTAAAGTCCCCTGCAATTACCACATTCTTATCAATAAGGTTGCTTATGTTTATGAGTAATTGTTTTATATATTTGGGGGCTCCGGTATTCGGTGCATAGACATTGATAATTGTTAGCTCTTCCTGATGGATAGACCCTGTAACTATTATATAATGTCCTTCTTCATCTCTTGTTACAGCCTTTAATTTAAAGTCTAGTTTGTCTGATATAAGTATGGCTACTCCAGCTTTCTTTTGGCTTCCAGTCGCATGATAAATAGTTCTCCATCCCCTCACTCTCAATCTAAAGGTGTCCTCAGGTCTAAAATGAGTCTCTTGTAGACAGCAAATAGATGGGTCTTGTTTTTTTATCCATTCTGATACCCTATGTCTTTTGGTTGGCGCATTTAATCCATTTACATTCAGTGTTATTATAGAAAGATACGGGTTTAGGGTCATTGTGATGTCTGTATGTTTTATGCTTATAGTGATGTCTCTGGGACTTTGTCTCACAGGGTCCCCCTTAGGATCTCTTGTAGGGCTGGTTTAGTGGTGACAAATTCCTTCAGTTTTTGTTTGTTTGGGAAGACCTTTATCTCTCCTTCTATTCTAAATGACAGACTTGCTGGATAAAGGATTCTTGGCTGCATATTTTTTCTGTCTAGCACCCTGAAAATCTCGTGCCAATTCTTTCTGGCCTGCCAAGTTTCAAAAGAGAGATCAGTCACGAGTCTTATAGGTCTCCCTTTATATGTGAGGGCACGTTTACCCCTTGCTGCTTTCAGAATTTTCTCTTTATCCTTGTATTTTGCCAGTTTCACTATGATATGTCGTGCAGAAGATCGATTCAAGTTACGTCTGAAGGGAGTTCTCTGTGCCTCTTGGATTTCAATGCCTTTTTCCTTCCCCAGTTCAGGGAAGTTCTCAGCTATGATTTCTTCAAGTACCCCTTCAGCACCTTTCCCTCTCTCTTCCTCCTCTGGGATACCAATTATGCGTATATTATTTCTTTTTAGTATATCACTTAATTCTCTAATTTTCCCCTCATACTCCTGGATTTTTTTATCTCTCTTTTTCTCAGCTTCCTCTTTTTCCATAACTTTATCTTCTAGTTCACCTATTCTCTCCTCTGCCTCTTCAAGCCGAGCTGTGGTGGTTTCCATTTTGTTATGCATTTCGTTTAAAGCGTTTTTCAGCTCCTCGTGACTGTTCCTTAGTCCCTTGATCTCTGTAGCAAGAGATTCTCTGCTGTCCTGTATACTGTTTTCAAGCCCAGCGATTAATTTTATGACTATTATTCTAAATTCACTTTCTGTTATATTATTTAAATCCTTTTTGATCAGCTCATTAGCTGTTGTTATTTCCTGGAGATTCTTCTGAGGGGAGTTCTTCCGCTTGGTCATTTTGGATAGTCCCTGGCGTGGTGAGGACCTGCAGGGCACTTCCCCTGTGCTGTGGTGTATACCTGGAGTTGGTGGGCGGGGCCGCAGTCAGACCTGATGTCTGCCCCCAGCCCACTGCTGGGGCCACAGTCAGACTGGTGTGTGCCTTCTCTTCCCCTCTCCTAGGGGCGGGATTCACTGTCGGGTGGTGTGGCTCGTCTGGGCTACTTGCACCCTGCCAGGCTTGTGACGCTGGGGATCTGGCGTATTAGCTGGGGTGGGTAGGCAAGGTGCTCGGGGGCAGGAGGGGCAGGCTTAGATCGCTTCTCCTTAGGTGATCCACTTCAGGAGGGGCCCCTCTTCCGTGGGCCTCTCGTCTGCGTTTGGCTCCGGCGACTCTGTTCTGCTAATCCTCTGGCGGTTTTCTGGGTTATTTAGGCAGGTGTAGATGGAATCTAAGTGATCAGCAGGACGTGCGGTGAGCCCAGCGTCCTCCTAAGCCGCCATCTTGCCGCAACTCGAAATCTTGCCATTTGTAACAACATGGATGAAGCTTGGTGTATTACACTAAACAAAGTAAGGCAGAGAAAGACAAATACCCTGATTTCACTCGTGTGGAATTTAAGAAACTAAACAGATGAACATAGGGGAAAGAAAACTAGAGGGAGGCAAACCATAAGACAGACTCTTAATGACAGAGAACAAACTTTCTGATGGAGAAAGGTGGGTGGGGGATGGGCTAAATGGGTGATGGGCATTAAGGAGGGCAGTGTGTGAGCACTGGGTGTTATATGTAAGTGATGAATCATTAAATTCTATTTCTAAAATCAGTATTATGCTATAGGTTAACCAGAATTTAAAACTTGAAATGTTAAAAAAAAATCTGAACTAGAACCAAAAAATAAATAAATAAAAAATATACTTAGCTTTATATTAAAAGTAAAAAATGTACATAGGACAACATATTATTAAATGTCAAGTTAATCTTCAATCTATAGCTGCTTTTAAGGAATTGCAATTTGTAACTAAACAGATGTTTAATTCTGCAAAATTGTTATCAGACTGAAACATTTCTATTCTCCATAATTTATTTCTCATACATTTCTCTACTATTAATTTATCTTTTTGCTGAGATAATTTACCATTTCAATAGTTAGTCATTTTACTCTTAGATCCTTCTGTGTTGTGGTATCAGGAAACTGTCCTGTGCTCTTAACTTAGAGTCTTCAAACAATACATTTTAAAAGGTTCAGTGAATGATTAAACTTAAATCCTTTACCGGGGCCCTGGGTGGCTAAGTCAGTTGAGCATCCGACTTTGGCTCAGGTCATGAGCTCATAGCTCATGAGTTTGAGCCCCGCACTGGGCTCTGTGCTGACAGCTCAGAGCCTGGAGTCTGCTTCAGATTTTGTCTCCTTCTCTCTCTGCCCCTCCCCCACTTGTGCTCAGTTTCTCTCTCTCAAAAATAAATAAAATATCAAAAAAAAATTAAATTCATTACCTAATATAAACAATTAAAGCTTTTTAAAAGCTTAAACTTGGTACACTTAACAAAAAGAAAAACAAATATTATCACCAGTAAGAAAACAAAGGAAATGGAAAATACACAGATGGATACTCAGTGAAAGCCAATTTTATGGAGATCGTTAAAACTACTCCCAAATAACATTAATGAAAATATACAGGCATCATGCTAGACCAGTGCTTCTCAATTTCAATATGCACACTAATCACCAGGCAGTCTGGTTAAAATGGAGATTCTGATTCAGGAGGTCCATCCTGGGTAGAACTTCTGTACCCTAACAAGCCCCTAACTACCTAACAATGCCTATGTAGGTAGTTCAAGGACCCATTTCGAGCAGCAAGGACTTATAATTTACCTTACTCTGGGTAACTTATGAAATGCCTTAATTTGGCTTCAGTTAAAATTTAAAAACCAATTTATAATCGTTGAAATCTTTAATGTACATTTGTTGAGTACCATTAGCCTGACCAAGAGCATAACATCACTTAGGAACTTGTTACACATGCAAATCCTTGGACCTCCCCTAGGCTTAACTGCAGCTGACTCAGGAGGTGTGGTGCAGACAGTCGGTTTTAATTAGTTTTCCAAATTATTCTGATGCATGTTAAACTTTCAGAAACATTATTCTAGATACTATGCTGAGGGGTTGGGGTGCAAATCCGGGGAAGTGACTTTCCTTGCTTTCAAAGTCTCTAGAAGGAAGGAGTTGGGCACCTGAGTCAATAAACACCATTAAGTATGTGGTAAGAACAAAACCATAATGACAAAGTGGCATCCAACAGAGGATGTAAAGAAGGTTCCCCCAAAAAGTCACATGAGCTGGATTTCACAGGGAGCTAGATATTTGAAGACAGTCCCATGTACAACAATATGCAAAGGTAATGCAGGAAGAAGCTTGGAACCTTCCTGAAACAACAAATAATTCAGTCAAGATGGCTTGCATATGGGGTGTTAGGATTTCCATCCTGGTTGCCTCTCATTTGTCAAATAATAAAAACAAATACCATTAGGGGCACCTGGGTGTCTCAGTGGGTTAAGTGTCTGACTGCAACTCAGGTCATGATCTCGTGGTTTGTGAGATTGAGCCCTGTGACAGGCTCTGTACTGACAGCTTAGAGCCTGGAGCCTGCTTCAGATTCTGTGTCTTCCTCTCTGCCCCTCCACCACTCACACTGTCTCTCGCTCTCAAAAATAAAATAAAACATTAAAAAGATTAAAAACAAACAAAAACAAATACCATTAGAGCTAAAAAAAAAATTACAAAGTTGAATCTATTAATTTCCTAGGTAAGGGAACCCCTTCCTATGAAGAATTTCACTGGCTTCACTGAGCAGGAAAAGAGTTTTTAAGTGCTAGAAAGGGAGCGTTCACAGGAGTCATGCGAATTAAGCATTGGGAACTGGTACTGTGGATATGGGACAGAATGAATATATAGATTTGTAAACAATTAAAGTAAAATAAAAATCTTTTTGTTCATTTGTTAGGAAAGTGTCTGCAATTAAGTCCAGTGAGGAGAGTGTGACTTTCCAGTCACTGAGGTTTATGGATTCTCATCAGATTCACCTTTTGTGCTGAAACACTATAGTCAGTTGATAACTCCCAGATAAACTTTGCTTTAAGTGGAAAATTTTTTTTGACAGTCCCTCCTCTTCATCTTTACTCATCCGGAGATGCCAGGCTCAATACACAAAGATTAAACAAATCATCCGACTGTCAGCTCTCCACTACTATCTTGGTTTTGGGTGCCATTCTCACAGGATCCCCTTGTGTTTACTCAAGTGATTTCAGTCTCCTTTTGATATAGTTTACTTGGAATGTGCAACAGCAATTTAGCTCATGTTAATACACTTGACACAACCTTTATACCCTCCTGGAATAATAGCAATCTTACACCTATTGGACCCACTTCTAGGTGTTAAGGCCTTCAAGGAGCTCTAAAAACGCCAATGAGTAAACATAAAAGGAAAACAAAAAGAGAGCTGAAGTCCAGGCAAGGGAGTTTCAAGAAGGGGAGAAATACTAGAGATACGTACAAGATGAGGACAAGAAAGGGTCCACAGACTTTGGCCACATGTAGTGGTGACCCCAGGGCACTTTCAGGGGATAAAGGATGAGGAAAGTGGAAGAATGAATATAAGTGAGGAAATGGAGACTAGAAACGCTCAGTTCTCTTTCAAAAAAGCTTGGTTTCTTTGGCTATGATTTACATCAAGTGCTGGCATGCCCAATCTAGTTTTTCCATTTCTTTTTATTTGTGTCATCAGAAATGTCATTCAGTGTCTGAACTGGTTAAAGAAACTTAGAAATGACTGATCGACCAGCTCATTCTACAAATGAAGAGAGAAATGCTGAGAGGTGAAGTGAAATTTATTTTCATGCAGTTTGTTATCCGTAATTTTTAAGGCAATAAACTTTATAGATAATATAAAAACACATATGAATCTTGAAGAGTTTCCTCAGGCTAAAAAAAGATGAAAAGGTTTAAAGGACTTTAAGATATTTTCATAGCCATGGCCTTTGGGGTGATTAAGTTATACTGATGATTGTCATAAGCAGCTTTCCATTGAAGTTGTGACCCTCCTTGTGTCATCACTCA
Organism: Prionailurus bengalensis; assembly: GCF_016509475.1. Taxonomy (NCBI): domain Eukaryota; kingdom Metazoa; phylum Chordata; class Mammalia; order Carnivora; family Felidae; genus Prionailurus; species Prionailurus bengalensis. The sequence goes on from NC_057348.1 coordinate 93,300,059, forward strand.
GGATACAATGGATAGATAACAGTAATAATAAAGATAATGATAACATTGACCATTTACCTGGGTACTTAAGTGCAAAACGCCAATCTGCAAACTACCATCTCATTCTATCTTCTCACAGCAATCCTGTTGACAAGAAATGTTAAAAATTTATGAGAAAAGGGGGAACGTGGGGGCTTCCGGGGTTAACTTGCTCTAGATTCCATGATTTGACTCAAAACCTCTAACACTGTGTACTATGCCTTGTTTGTTATTTAACTATCTGGTAGAGCCACGAAAGCACAGAAGAGGGAAAAGGCAGGGATTGTAGGTGACACGGGTCACTCCTCTGAGGTGAGATAAACTGCTCCACCTCTAAAACTACCTATCCATCATCCATCACTCTTACAACCCACATCCACCCCTCATCTCTCCACCCACTCTTGCTTTACTTTAAGGCCCGGCGCAAACTAGCAAGACTGAGAACTCAAGACGCCAAGCTAACACGCCACTGCCACTTACCGGGGTCGTCTACTCCCGCCTCCCTCCCGCCAGCGACCAAACTGAGCTACTCGCAACTTGGAGGTGCCTTTAGGGTTTGGGGTAGTTTGGCTCCCCAGGCTTCCGTAGGAGCCGACGCTCCTGCCGCCCCCGACCCCGCCCCTAGCAACGCTCTGGCTTGTTAACAACCCGCCAGCCCGCGGGAGCCGAAGTCCGCCGGTGGGCTGCGGTGGCTTGATAATAAGGGTGGCGTCGTGGTGGCCGAGGCCCCTGCCGGACTCCCGAAGCTTTTCGCGACCCTAGCGGCTCTCCGGTGGCTTTCTCTTCTTGGTGGGGGGGACTTTGTGGATCTTGAGGCTAAGGGAACTGTGTAGGACTGGAGGACCACCCCCGCCCCCCATCCCTCCCTCCCTCCCACTTCAGCCATGTCGGTAGCTGAGGCCGCGGGGACTTCCGAGGTCCCGGAACCGGGCCGCAGGAACAGGTCCAGCAGCCCTCGCCAAATCCCGGTGGTCGGGGTGGTGACGCAGGACGAGGACGCACAGGTATGCTCGGTTGTCTGTGCTTTGGGAAGTGTGGAGGGGAGGTTGGGATCTGGGGGGGCGGGGAGAGGCCTGGGGGCAGCAAAGGGCGGAAATGGGGGCCGAAGTGGAAACAGTCGGATCCCGCGGGACGGAGGTTCCCAAGGCAACGCCGATCCTTCCGAGAACTGCCGCCGGAGGGAGGGTCCAGCTGTCGTCAGCCAACCTGTCTGGGGACTGGGGCGCGAGGTTCTCCCGGACCGTCCCACTAAACAGAATAAGCGAGGTTTTGCCGCTTTTCTTCGAAAAGTGTGACCACGAAGGGCGTGGGAGGAAAGGACACGTTTGTAGCAAAATCATGGATTTAATGAGCATTTTGTTTGCAATGGGCTTGTACGTAGATACCTGTTACTAAGTGATGTTCTTGACATAGGGGTAAAATCTCTCGTGTTTAAATTAGCTCCCACTTTAAAACCTACACCTGGAGGGAAGGAAAATCTGTCAAAATTAGAAAGTAGCCTCATTTTCATATGAAATTGGAGGCTGGTTATGGAGCCGGAGTTGAGAGAGAACAGAATTTACATATTTTACTTTACTTGTATTTGGTTTTGAGTTTATTTTTATTAGGAATACAAAATTAGTTCTTCTAAGTTGGTCTGTTGAGATACTTCACTTCGGAACCCTCGGCTGGATCTCCATTCGTGGCGGAAGTGTTTGTAAACTCCACGTCGTTTGTTTCATACTAGGGTTCCATTGGCCCTCCCTAGAGAGTATTGATCAAACCCTAAAGCGTGAATTCTCTGGAGGAATCCTACCCTACCTCTTCACACTGATGACGTGGGGTCACTACGGGAATTCCTGTGGAGGTTTTGCGAGTCCCAGGCTGCGTCAGGAACCCTGTCTCCTACGTCCACATCCTGGAACCTTGGAGAGTTCCTTGGGAGTGGCCAGTTGACTGGGGACCTCTTCTTTGGGAATAAGATTGAACTCCCTGAGGACCCTCTGACATTTGCACGGTTTTAACTGTGGGCAACAGCACTTTTGCATGAGGAGGAACGGGGAATTTACCTTATCAGTTTTGTGGACGTATTCCAATAGGGTAGGGAGAAGAAAGACTTTCAGGAGCAGCAGCTCTCCACTCCCAAGGCTGCAGGGGGGCTCAACGTTACCGCCATTGTCCCAGGAACCGGGCACAACTGAGAAGTAGGTGAATTTGGTATCTAATGGCTCTTGTTCCTTCACTCGCTGTAAAAGAGGTGGCAGGGATGGGGGGGGGGGGCAAAGTTACACGAGGCAGGCTAGCATGGGTTAAAAAGAAAAAAAAAAAAAAAAGAAAGGGAAATGCTTTTAACAGGCCAAAGCCAGAATAGTCCACAACATATCAAGTAAAGCAAAACTAGTAAACCTTTGTATATGTGTGTGTACTTCCTCCCTTCGCTTTTCCCTTTCTTTTTTCCTTTTCTTTCATTATTACCTCTCCTTACAGAGTCTTGGATTCTCTTTCAGGTAGAACTATTTTTGTATTAATTGGAGTTCCTAGCTTGTTAATAAGTACTTGGAGAAGCATTAATATTTTTCAAAGTACTGGAGAAGGCAGTTTCTACCAAAAGAAATGAGATAAAAACTTTTTTAGAGCTAGGAGAAATGATCACTCAACCTTTTTGGGTATTCTTTGTAGTTGTTCTTACAAATGAGGCCATGAGAAGTTAACTGAGAGGTACTTAGTTTCTTTAATCGGAGTGAGGTCTAGCCATCTTTGCCATCATTGAAATGATAACCTTTTAGACCTCTGCCTCAGACCAGTAGAGGAAAGACTCATGGAACCCTTGGAACACTTGAGAGACAGTAAGTATATACTGGTAGCTAAAAGTGACTTTGGAGAGTCTACCTCAGTGCTTTAAGTCAGCTCCATTCTATGCTTGAAATCACAAATTGTTTACCTTTATCTATGTCCTATTTTTAAAATTATTTATTTTGAGAGAGAGAGAGAGAGTGCATGAGTGGGGGAGGGCCAGAGACAGGGGGAGAGAAACCCAAGCAGGCTCCATGCTATTAGGGCAGAGCCCAAGGCAGGGCTCAAACCCACCAACCATGAGACCATGACCCGAGCAGAAATCAACAGTCGGACGCCTAACTGACTGAGCCACCCAGGCGCCCCAATTGCCTATTTGTTTTAATGTTGTTCTCATTCTAAAGAATCAGAAGCCCTCTAGAGGTGCTTCTCAAACTTTAACGTCCATTTGGAAAACCTGGGGATCTTATCAAGATCAGACTGTGATTCTGTAGGGCTGGGGAGGAGCCCCGGATTCTGCTTTTCTAACAGGTTTCCAGGTGATGTCATTGCTACTGGTTGAAGGACCTCATTTCCCACCTGAAGTAGCAATGCTTAATTTATTATAGCTGCAGTAAAGTATGAACAGTGCTACAGAATTTCACAACATTTAACCCCTGGATAGCTGTAGGAAGTAGTTTCATGTGGATTCAGATTATAAAACAAAATAATAACAAAAATAAAACAAAATTCCAACCCTACCCCCACTGTTCCAGACTGTGTGTTAAAAAACAAGAGATGCCAAATGGGGTTTAAAAGAACTACTTGCTCTCTTTTCCTGTCACCACAAAGCTTCAGTTGATCTTGGGTGAATGTCACATCCTTCTAGTCAGCATCTCTTCATCTCTTCCCAAACTGCTTTCCATAAATACCACTTTATGGTCCTCCTTCCTCCCTCTGAGCCTCACCCCTCTTTCAGCATTCCACAGTAGTTTCTTATCGCTTACGTCACCACACAGAATTACCCTGATCAAATCACTTAACACTCTATTTTCTTTAAATTTTTTTTTTCAACGTTTTTTTTATTTATTTTTGGGACAGAGAGAGACACAGCATGAATGGGGGAGGGGCAGAGAGAGAGGGAGACACAGAATCGGAAACAGGCTCCAGGCTCTGAGCCATCAGCCCAGAGCCCGACGCGGGGCTCGAACTCACGGACCACGAGATCGTGACCTGGCTGAAGTCGGACGCTTAACCGACTGCGCCACCCAGGCGCCCCAACACTCTATTTTCTATAAAGCAAGCCTGTTTGAGAGGAGCATGCCCCAAACCTGGGTGACCATCATAGTCATCTGAGGGGTTCAAAAAACTGTACATAGCTCATTCCTAACCCAGATTTACTGACTCATAATCCCCAATGTGGAGTCTGATACTTTTTAAAAAGCTGTCTCAAGGGGCTGGGTGGCTCAGTAGGTTAAGCATCCAACTCTTGGTCTTGGCTCCGGTCATGATCTCTCCATTTGTGAGTTCAAGCCCCATATCAGGCTCTGCCCTGATGATGTGGAGCCTGCTTGGGATTCTGTCTCCTTCTCTCTGCCCCTCCTCTGCTTGTGCCCACCCACTCACTCTCTCTCTCTCTCATTCTTTCTTTTTCAAAATAAATAAATTTATTTTTTTTAAACTCTCGAGTGATTTTTAGCCTCAAAACCACTGAACTAGATGATATCCAAGGTCTCTGCCTTCCCTAAAGTGCCTCAGGTCTACTTCTCTGTTGTGTTTTCAGGGTTTCCCAATGTATTATTTGTACTTAATCTGTACCAGATTCTCAGTTTAGTGCCACCTCCAAGAAGATAGAATTCTTGCCTGTTGTCTTTTCCTGTGGTGTCCCCCATAATCTTCCAGTATTCCCCAGTAGCACAGCACAATATATGGTACACAGGAGGTGATATTAAATATTTACTAAATGAATGCTCTTCCCCCTTTTCTGAATTTAAACCTTACCCTACCTCCCTACTCTCCAACGTAAAGTACTCTCCCAATAGGAAGCATTTATTTTCACCCTCACAGATCTTCTCATAAATGAATATAGTCCTAGATCTCAGTCACACCATTTGTCACCTAATTATCACTTGTGTTATGTTGGCAACTGTTTTGTTTGTCTAAATTTTGCCTCTTTCCCTAGAATATGGATTCCTTAAGTGTAGGAAATATATCTTAATACCTATGTGTCCTTCCTTCCTTGACTCTGAGCTCAGAGTAGAAATTTAGGTTCATATAAATAACTTACAAAGCCTTTTGTGTTCCACACTGGCCTCCTGGCTTCTCTTCAACCTTGCCGGGTGTATTTTATACCTCTGCCTGAGGGCCTATGCACTTGGTGTGCCCATTGCCTGGGAGTTTTCCCCTATTTTTCATACCTCCTTCAAGACTTTGCTGAAATGTTACCCTCTCTGTGAGTCTTTTGCTGACCATTGCTTAAGCATCTTAACACTTCCTACTTTCTTTCCTCCAAAGATATGTCATCTTGTAGTAAACTATATAACAGTGATTTTTGTCTCCTCCAAAGCATATTAATTCACTTTAAATTTTTATATTTGTGGGGTACCTGGTGGCTCAGTCGGTTAGGTGTCCAACTTTGGCTCAGGTCATGATCTCGTGGTCTGAGTTGGAGCCCCCCCCCCCCCCCCCATCAGGCTATGTGCTCACAGCTCAGAGCTTGGAGCCTGCTTTGGATTCTGTGTCTCCCTCTATCTGCCCCTCCTCCACTCGTGTTCTGTCTCTCTCTGTCTGTCTCCCTCAAAAATAAAATAAACATTAAAAATCTTTTATATGATTATAGGTAACATGATGTTACATTAGTTTCAAGTGTACAACATAGTGATTTGACAAGTATATATATTATGCTGTGCTCACAAGTGTAGTTACCATCCGCCACCATACAATGCTGTTACAATATCATTGATTATATTCTCTATTTCATCCCTGTGACTTATTCATTCCAGAACTGGAAGCCTGTATCTCCCAATTCCCTTCACCCATTTTTTCTATCCTGTCCCTCACCCACCTTCTCTCCATTGGCAACCATCAGTTTGTTCTCTGTACTTATAGGTCTGATTCTGCTTTTTATTTGTTGATTTATTCATTTGTTTTATTTTTTCATTTTTGAGAGAGAGAGAGAGACAGACAGTGTGAGCAGGGGAAGGGGAGGGGCAGAGAGAGAGGGAGACACAATCTGAAGCAGGTTCCAGGCTCTCACCTGTCAGCCCAGAGCCTGATGTGGGGCTTGAACCCATGAATTCTGAGATCATGACCTGAGCTAAAGTCAAACATGTAACCGACTGAGCCACCCAGGTGCCCCTATGCATTTGTTTTTTGTTAGATTCCACATGTGAGTAAAATCATGTGGTATTTGTCTTTCTCAGTCTGACTTAATTCATTTAGCATAATACCCTCTAGGTCCATCTGTGTTGTCACAAATGGCACAATCTCATACTTTTTATGGCTGTGTAATATTCCATTACATGTATATACCAAATCTTCCTTATCCATTTGTCTATCAGGGATACTTAGGTTGCTTCCATATCTTGACTATTGTAAACATTACAATGCTACAATAAGCATAGAGGTGCATATATCTTTTCAAATCAGTGTTTTGTTTTCTTTGGGTAAATTCCCAGTAGTGTAATTATTGGATCATGTGATAGTTCTTATATTTTTAACTTTTTGAGGAACCTCCATACTGTACCAATTTATGTTATTGCCAACAGTGTAGGAGGATTCCTTTTTCTCCACATCCTCACCAACACTTGTAATTTCTTGTTTTTTTTTTTTTTTTTTTTTTGCTTGTTTTTAGCCATTCTGACAGGTATAAGGTGATAGCTCACTGTGGTTTTGATTTGTATTTCCCTGATGATTAGTGATATTGAGCATCTTTTCATGTATCTGTTGGTCATTTATATGTCTTTAGAAATGTATTCTATTTAGGTCCTCTGCACGTTTTTTAATTGGATTATTTGGGGATTTTTGCTGTTGAGTTGTAAAAGTTCTTTATATATTTTGGATATTAACCCCTTATCAGATATATCATTTGCAAATATCTTTTCCCATTCAGTAGGTTGCCTTTTTGTTTTCTTGATGGTTTTCTTTGCTGTGCAAGACAAAACATATTGATGTCATAGGAAAGCAGGAGATTTTGTGTTTTATTCAATACCATATCCTTAGCAACTAGAACAATGTCTGACACAGTGTAGATACTCAAAAATGTTTGTGGAATAAATAAATTGTGATTACTTGGCCTGCATAGGTATCATGGCTTAGCTTCCTTGCCCAAATTTGCTCTTCCTCTGAGAACCTCCACAATCTTCTAGTTGAAGTCCTATCCTGCCACTGTATGTAATACTGCCTTGGACTGTCCTTAAAATTGCCTACCCTGGTTTTGGGGTAATTGCTAGAAATAACCTCAGTGGTCAGTTGAGAAGTCAGGCAGAGAACTAAGGTGCAAAGAACCAGCACTCCTGCATCAGACAGACCTGCTAGCCCAGGTACTAGCTATGTGACCTTAACAAGTTAGGTCTCAATGCCCCAGTTTCATCAACTCTATATGGTAAAGTCGAGGACCAGTTAAGATATAAAGTTTTAAAAAGGGGGTGGAGGGGCCTGCCTGGCTCTGTTGGTAAGAAGATGCAACTCTTGATCTCAGGGTTGTGAGTTCAAGCTCCATGTTGGGCATGGAACCTACTTAGGAAAAAAAAAAAGAAAAAGAAAAAAAGGATATAAAGTGCCAGAGACAGACACATAAAAGGACCACAGTAAATGTTAGTTCCTTTCCCCATAACCATGTATCAAATGAGCAGGATTTCTCCCCTTTGACATGTCCCATGGTAAAATGGGAAAATAAATTTATCCTGTAACTGTAAGTTAAGGTCTAATTTTCTTCAAAACAGTTTATTAGACTTGATCTTACAATGTTTTGTTAAATGTTTTTACAATTCTCTGTAAACATCTTATGTTAACAGCAATTATTTTCATGTTTACATCTGTATGTCCTCTTTTGCTTCATTCTGCTGTGTGATCTCATTTACCCAAACTCTTCCAATTATTACTTTAAGTCTCTGATTTGGAAATCTCTACCCCCCAATTTAACTTATCTCTAGCCTCAACACAGGCCTCTTCCTCCAGCCTTCCCTGTCTCAGCAAAGGGTGACACTACTTCTATAATTGCCCAAGCCCACGAGCATCATCACCTTTTCCTCTCTCTCCCACCAAATCAAATCACTCTTTAAGTCCCACAGACTCTACCTCCTTGATGTTTTTCCTTCCATTCCCTGTTGTCGGCCTGGTTGCCAGTACCTTAGTCAAGGCCTCAAGTTACAGATGTCTCCTACTTCCTTTCCAGTTCAGCCTAGACCTTTCCAGTTCAGTCTCTACTCCGCAAACAAAATTGCCTTTTTATTGTTACACTCCTCTGGTTAAAGCCTGTGGAAATAAAGACCACCCTGATGAGAATAAGCAGGCACTATTTAATATACAGAGCTTGCTATATAGGAAGTCAGCCAGCATTACTTACATTTGGCAGAGACTCTAAGGCAGGCAGGGAAGCTTTGTAGTGCATAAAGGGAAAGCTTCTGGTATGCTCTGTTTGGAGGTTGTTGCCATGGGGAAGCTGGAGGTGGGCTAGCTACAAACAGGGCATTCTATGTGATTGATTTGGGAAGCATATTTGGGTTTCTCTGGTGGTCCTACATAGCAATATGAGGGGCAAAAAATAGGGAATCTGGCAATCATTGCCAAATTCTGACTTTCCAGAGCAAATGGCTCCTGGGTTTGGTTGCTGCAGAGATTACAGGCTAGAGTTCTGTTGCCATATGTAGTCTGGCCATTGGCTGTTTATATATCCAGTCTCTCAAACCGTTCAATATTTTTGAAGATCTTTAGCATAGGATACGTACAAGGCATTCTGTAAAGTGGGGTTAATAATAGTATCTACCTCATACAATTCAATTAGCAAATACGTGGAAAGTACAACTGTACCTGGAAATAGACATCACCATCATTGTTATGATCATTATTGTTATTATTCATGATTTGACCTCTACTTACCCAATTAGCATCATCTGTAGCCACTATCCTTTGCACTATATCTTCCTCCCCATCCTCAAAATGCTTTTTCTTTTGCCTCCAGGCCTTCACATATCTACTCCCTGTCTCCACCTCTCAAACCTTCAGTTCATCTCACAGATCCTACTCCTTCTCACCTCTCCCTGCCAATTACTTTTTACAGCAACTGTGTCATGCCTTCTGTGCTTCCAGTCTGTGTGCTTCCAGAGCACGCCTTTCAGCATCCAGGGAGCATTTTGTAGCTTTTTATCTGTATTACTTGTATTCCATGCCAGACTGATAGCTACTTGAGGTCAGAGCAGTGTTGTTCCCCACACTTAGCACAGTTTCTGAAACATAGAAGCTGCTTCTAAATATTGATGGAAGGGAGGAATGGGCTAAAGGAGGGAGGGCAGGAGAAATCTTAAAAATACAATATATGCTTAGCAAGTAACACACAGAGTAGCATGAAGTAATCAACATAAATCTGAAAGGAATCTGTGCTTTAACCTTTACTACTCTCTGTTTCTTAATAAAAGTTATACCTGCTCACTTGGGAAAAACAATTCTGATAATACATTCAGGTATTAAAAAGAAAATGTTGTGTTGACTTTTCATTTCAATATGCTTTCCAACCTTCAAAAACAATATTGCAGAAAATCTGAAAACAAAAACCTCTTTTTTCCAAGAGGAAGAAAGAAGACAACTGAGGTAGTGGCAGATGGCACTGAACTCAAATCTTAAAAGACAAAATTCTATTATTCATCAACTTTTTTGGTAACAGTAAATTTAATAATTTAAACAATTTAACAGTAAAATATAATAGTTTTTAAGGATAACCATAATACCAGGTAAAGATCAGTATTTAGGAAATCTTTTTTGATTATTCATTTTTTTGGTAAAAAGCATTTGGAGTTAATAAACTCACTCAGATACTTACCCTACAAACTTAAAATTAGAACACTTTACTGAAAATTGTTTTTTTGTTTGTTTGGTTTTTTTAAGTTTATTTATTTGAAAAAGACAGAGAGAGAATCTTAAGCAGGTCTCTGCACTGATATTATGGAGCCGGATGTGGGGCTCGAACTCGAGCCATGAGTTCACAACCTAAGCCGAAACCAAGAGCAGGACACCTGACCAACTGAGCCACACAGGCACCCCTGAAAATTGTTTTTGAAAGACATTGCCTGAGATTAGAATATATGAGTTTGTAATTGTGAAAGGAAAGGAAATTCTAGACTTAAGAGGGAATAGAATAATATCTATGTAGACATAGGGAAAGATATGTATTATAGATTTAGAAATCAAAATACAATGGTGTTAACACTAAGTTAAATTATATATTTATACATGTAAACAAAAACAGAAAGTAGCATATAAAAATAAATATATAAAAACAAAATTATATGTAAAAGTAGATGTATTTAGATGATAGGAATAAGTAGGATTTTCTTCCCTTTTGAATTTTTTTATATCATCATCTTTTATATAATTTTTTGAAGTTATTTTTTTATTAAAAAATTTTTTAATGTTTATTTTTGAGAGAGAGAAAGCCTACATGAGCAGGGAAGGGGCAGAGAGAGGGGGACAGAGGATCTGAAGTGGTCTCTGTGCTGATGTGTGTGCTCTCTCTCTCAAAATAAATTAATAAACTTAAAAAAGGTTAAAAAAAAAGGGAAGAAAACGTCATGCAACAAAGCATTAATACCCAAAACTGAATTTAAAATGTGGAGATTTTTGTATAAGTACTTAAATTCGGGATGATAGCACTTCCTGTTTCCTTCTCCGCTTACCTACAAATAACTTCATATGCCAGGCCCAGTTTCTGGAGCTGGGGTGCCAGAAAACAAAAGTCTTTGCCTTGAGTGAGCTTTGGGGAGGGTGTGGTGGGGGATAAACATTCAAACCATTCTAGAACCATGATGGGAATTGTAGTGGATAAAGAACTTAGGGTGCTATGGGAGCACAAAGGAAGGACATTTGTTCTATCTTTTTCCTTCCCTTGGGGAGGCAATACCTGAGCTGAGTTTTGAAGCACCCGTGAGGTTTAACCAAGGGAAGGAAAATAGAGGAGGGGTGAGGGGCACTAATGGAGAGTAACTGAATGATTTAGATGGGTTATGTTCAGAATTGAGTTTTATTATTCACCATAGAGGACCATGATGAAGGGTGGGAGAGTAGAGGCACTGAGAACAGCAGGATACCTTCACAACTCTGTGAATAAATCAGTTGCGCTCAAGAAATATTTAAAATGTAAAATCTATAGAACTTGGAAATTCTGTTTTCTAATGTTGATGACTGTAAGAATGCTGGTACCAACTGAGAAAGGGGATACCTAGTTCAGGAAGATGATCTCCTACCTGAGATCTACTCATTTAGAAGCGAGTCTTATGTATCCACATATCTGCATAGACAAACTCAATGTATTGTGCATGTGTGGGATGTGGAATATATATGTACTGGATCATTTCATTTTCCAAAGCATGGAAGTGCGATTATTACAGGTATTTTGAAATTTAAAGACCATAAGATTATAAGATAATACTAGAATTCAAGAGGCATTTTTAATATTTTTTTCAACTCCAAAATTTATTTACTCCTATAGGGTCTCATCTGCTTTTCGTTCTCCCCTCCATATCTTTTATAGAAATTGAAGTATAGTTGACATGTAATGTTGCATTAGTTTCAGGTGTACAACATAGTCATTCCACAAGTGTATAGTTAATGCTATGCTCATCACAAGTGTAGCTGTTGTCTGTCACTATGCAATACTGTTAGAATACCATTCACTCTATTTCTTATGCTGTATGTACTTTTCATCCCTGTAACTTATTCCATAGCTGGAGGTCTCTATCTCTAACTCCCCTTCACCCATTTTGCCCATCCCTCCATTATCCCTTTCTCCTCACTATCTTTTTGTCATAATATACTTTCAAGTTGCTGAGGGATAATATCATAGAAAAATAGTGTGTTTGATGTGATTTCTTGATTCTCATGACACAGAATTGTAAGAGTTGTATGTTTTTTAGGGTGCTTTCAAGACCATGGACCTAAATCGCGTCATCAAACTCCTTGAAGAAACTGATAAAGTAAGCTTTGAGAGAAAATTTCTCTACTGTATCACTTATAAACTATGATTTCCCTGAAAGGTAACATGTATTCCCCCAAAATAAGTCTTGTTTATTCCTTTTTGTTGAAAACATTCCAAATAGGAACATTTCTCATATTCAAGGACTGTTTAAATTTAGTATGAATGTGTTTTACCTGGTATGGAGGCTGGAGGAGATTTCATTTCGTTTTGTGGGATGGACAAATCCATGGTAGATATAAACAGAAGGTATCAAGAGTACAGGAAGACTTCTCCAGCCTCTATTAATTGCTTGTTAACAAAAAGGATGTGGGGAACAAGAGTAGAAAAAGTGATTCATGATGTACTACTTAAAATTTCCTGACATGAAATCTGGATATATACACACTCAGACATATTCATAAGTTAATCTACTTTGAGAGGGATCTTATACAGAATGGAATGGAAATAAAATTATTTCAGATCTGAGACTCAAAGTGGAGAGTGTAGGCATTGGGAGGAAGGATAATAAATGCATTTCATGCATGCTCACACACCACACTCTCCTGACATTACCCAAGAATCGATTGCATGCCTAAAAGCCAGCACACACTATAACATGACTACAGGATGAAGATTTCATGCTTTTAATATGTGGAAAATGGGTTGATCATGGTAGAGTCAATCAAGAAAAAGTGTCTAGTGATTAGTAGGCCAAAAATTTAGTTACTGTGTTAGCATTTTTTGGTCTCACATTTTCACATAGAGAAAAAGCACAATAATAATAATGGCCCTTATAAGAATAATTTATCTCTTGCTGGCTGTGTTTGTTGTGAAAGTTATTTTTAATTTTGAATGTGCCTTCATTAAAAAAAAGAAAACCCAACTACATAGAGTTCCAACTAGTTTTTAAATAAAGGTAGACCAAAAAAAAAAAAAATGTATAGAAAATGCCACAGCTTCTTATGAACAATTTAAGAACTTTAAAAGGACAGTGTGATTCAGTTATGAAAACAAACATATCACTGTATTGAGTTTTGTTTTTGTTTCTTTGTTTTGTCTTGTTTTTTGAGTTTTGTTTTAATTTGCTGAAGATGTTTGTGCCATTACACTGGGCTTGGTTTAGAGGTTAAATATACAATTTCTACAGTCAGATAGCCAACTTTGACTCCTAACACCTCCAGTTACTAGCTAGGTGATTTTGGACAAATTAGCGTTTCCACTTGAGTTTCCTATTCTGGAAAATAGAGATAGTAATGGTACCTTCCTAATAGGGTTATTTTAAAAATTAATTAAATGACATGTATCAATAGAGCATAATGGTGCATGGCATAGAAAAATGCTCAGTGAATTCAAGTATTGTTAATATTATTAATGGAAACAAATGCTGCTTTTATATTAATCTAGTTTTGATTCTCAATTTCCTAATCAAACTAAAAAAATATTTTTAACATTTATTCATTTTTGAGAGAAAGTGCGAACAGGGGAGGGACAGAGAGAGAGGGAAATATGGAATCTGAAGCAGGCTCCAGGCTCTGAGCTGTCAGCCCGGAGCCCAGCCCAACACAGGGCTCGGATCCACGAACTGTGAGATCATGACCTGAGCCGAAGTCAGACACTTAACCGACTGAGCCACCCAGGTGCCCCTTCCTAATCAAATTTAAATGATATATTTATTTTTACCTTCACTGTTTGAGGAAATATTTTATAATGCTTGCATTATAATATAGTAATTTAATAATTAACAGTTTCAATTTACTTTTTATATTCAGGAAAATTTTTAATATCTCAACATATTTAACAGTACAAAAGAACTAAAATAGATAACTTGTTTTAGGATGATTTAGAAGAAGAACAACTTAAATCTGTCAAGAAACTGGTGCAGTGTTATCAGAATGGACTTGTATCCTTTACATATATCTATATCTGTATCTAGATCTTTATGGGTTTGTTTCATTTATCCTGAAATGGGAGAATTTTTATTAGAAAATGTATTCATTTCCTCTTGCTGCTATAACAAATTACCCCAAACTTAGTGTCACCAAACATCCTAAAGCTTTTTCTTACAGTTCTTGAGGTCACAAGTCCAAAATCAGCCTCACTGGGCTGACGTCAGGTGTTGGCAGGGCTGGTTCCTTCTGAAGGCTCTAGATGTGAATCCCTGTCTTTGCTTTTCCCAGCTTTTAAGGTGGCCGGCATTCCTTGGCTCATGGCCCCTTCCTCAGAGTAGCACCACTCTCATCTCTGCTTCTGTGGTCACATCTTTTGTGATCCTCTCCTGCCTCTCTCTTTCCCATGTAGAACCCCTGTGATTACTTTGGGCCTACCTGGATAATCTCGGATAACAGTCCCATCTCAAGGCTTTTAACGTAATCACATCTGAAAAGTCCCTTTGCCATGTAAGGTAACATTTGCATTCCAAGTTCTAGGAATTAAGGTATGGACAACTTTGGGCAATCCATTATTCTGTCTACCACAGAAAATATCTAACATTTTGTATTTTTCACAGAATTATATTTTTTGTTTACCAGGGAATATAAAATTGAAGAAACACTATAATGCGATTGACTCTGCACAGATAATGGCAATTTTTAAAAAGTATATTTATTTATTTTGAGAGAGAAGGAGCACAAGCAGGGGAGAGAGGCAGTGAGAGAGGGAGAGAGAGAAAATCCCAAGTAGGCTCTGTGCTCCACACTGAGCCCAATGCAGGGCCTGATCTCATAACTGTGAGATTATGACCTGTGCCAAAAGAGTCACTTTACAGGTGCCCCAATGGATGTAGTTAGGAGGGTCAAGTCAAAGTCTTATTTTTACCAATTTACCTGATTATTTGTACTGTTGATAAACGTACTAACTTCTCCACCTCTTAAGAAAATCGGGATAACAGCACCTCATCATGTTGTTAGGAAGGCTAGATAATGTACATGCAGGTGCTTGATAACCTGCAAAACATTATATAAATATATTATTTCCACTGTATATACCACCCTGATCAGAATATGTGGAAACCAGTGCAGCTCAAAACTGTGTTTAAGAACCAGTTTATTGTTGGGTTGTTGTTGTTGTTGTTGTTACTGTTTTAACCTTTGCATATATTAGCTATTATAAAAGGCAGTGCAATTGTGACAGGAAACTCTCACTCCCTGTAGTCATCTTACCAGATTGGTAACAGAGAGTTCCAGAACTGGCTGTTATGCACCAGGTGGGGTTTTGTTTGTTTGTTTGTTTTTAATGTTCATCTATTTTTGAAAGGGAGAGAGTGGGAGCAGAGCCAGGTAGGGGTAAAGAAAGAGGACAGAGGATCCAAAGCAAGCTTTGTGGTGACAGCAGAGAGCCTGATGTGGGGCTCAAACCCACCAACCATGAGGTCATGACCCGAACCAAAGTTGTATGCTTAACTGACTGAGCCACCCAGGCACCCACGGTTTTTAAATAGATAAAAGGTGCTGTTACCTCAAGATTTAGAGAAGATAAATTTTGCTTTTAGACTATTATAAAAGCAAAATTTTTATTTCATTAGTTTTTTCTTAATGTTTATTCATTTTTGAGAGAGAGACAGAATGAGTGGGCAAGGGGCAGACAGAGAGGGAGACACAGAACTTGAAGCAGGCTCCAGGCTCCCCACTGTCAGCACAGAGCCCCATGCAGGGATCGAACTCACTAACCATGGGATCATGACCTGAGCTGAAGCTGGATGCTTAACTGACTGAGCCACCCAGGTGCCCCTCATTTCATGAGTTTTAAACGAAATAAAATCTCAGCCAATTTACAACATAAAAGTAAGAACATGCATCTGAATAATGTTAATAAAATAAATAAGGTAGGTTTGGGTTGCTTATTCTGGAGCAGTGTATGTTTTATGTGTGGGTGGGGGAAAAACAAAGTGTAAAATTGAGCTATTATTTTTTTCTATGTGTTATTTCTTATTGCCAATAGTAAGTTATTGATCAGCTGAATCCATGGTGTAGTAGTTGGTAATCAAATTCTAAAGGTGTGGTAAGGGAAAATGATATTGTGAATAAGCGATTACTGAGACAAAAATTAAATAATATTCCTAAAAAATATATGGTTCCAAGTTTTCCTCTTTAGACTTCAAAATTAGTATAATTAAAAGTGTCAAAAAATAAAAAATAAGTGTCAACCACATTTAACAAAATAGATGGAATTCTATAGACTTTCTTGAGAGAAGTGCTATAGAGTATGTTAATAAAAATATTAATCTTAATTTTATTTCTTAACTAAAAATATTAAAGCCCCTAAGGGATTTAGCACAAATATTTAAAATTCTGAATCTGTGTGCAGAAAAAATTGAAAACCAGCCCCACTTTATAGAATCTGCATTTAATATCCTAAAATTATGTGGGTAAGTTTTTTTCTTTAACTTTATTTTACATTAGCATGTAGCATATTATTATATTTTATTTTATATTACAAAGATATGCATCATGGTATAGTATGTGATAAAGAACTCAAAAACTTCACTGGATCACTTGATTCCAGTTGATATTTCAGAGGTGGTCAATTTTATTGTAATGGGAGATTCTAGCCACAAGAGATTAAACTATATTAAAATTTTTTCTCACAATAAGTTGCTCTCAAGTGAATGATAAATGTGAGATTAAAGCAAGAAATTATGATTTTTTTAGAGAATTTTTGAGAAAATTTATGAACAATACTAAATAGTTTGCCTAGTATTTTTTTCTCTGTTTAGAAAATTTGGCTCTCAAAGATATATTAACTTCTGAGTCATGTTTTATTGATTTTTCAAATTCCAATGAAGAATAAAATGTCACCAGTTATTTTTGGTATATATATTTTAAATGTAAATTAGAGGTCAGCATTATAAAATTAATATATTCTATCCTCCATACTATTGTTTCTTCACCCATTTGGGGCAACTAGGAATATCTTCTGCTTCCTTGCTGCCACATAGTAGCTAATCAAGACATCCATTTTTAGGTTTCAATATAATATAGTAGAGGAGATTTCTCAAAGTAGGAATAAATCTTTCTGATAATTTAACCTTCTAAATCTTTCTAACAATTCAACTTTTTAAATAGCATGTTTCTTTTAATACACAAATAACACTAGTAGGAGCATATATATATGTAGTTTTAACTCTCACTTTTAGGTTTAGTAGCAATAATATTTTAAAATTTTATAACTATATACATTTAATTTCTTTGATATCTGAATAAAATAATCAAAAATCATTTATTGAATACCTTTACCATACCTTACTTTTTAATACAGACCATGAAAAAAAAAAGAAGTAAATTATTACTCTGATGCTTTTAAAGAACTTTTTTTTTTTAATATGAAATTTATTGTCAAATTGGTTTCCATACAACACCCAGTGCTCATCTCAACAGGTGCCCTCCTCAATGCCCATCACCCACTTTCCCTTCCCTCCCACCCCCCATCAACCCTCAGTTTATTCTCAGTTGTTAAGAGTCTCTTATGGTTTGGCTCCCTCCCTCTCTCTCTTTTTTTTAATGTACTAATTGCAAATTATGATATTGATGTGAATTATATTGTTATCATTTCAAATTCTGAGGCTCTGCAAGTCCTAGAATACCAGGTTTATAAGCATTACTTTCAACAGCAATGCTCTTATGGAGCTTGACCAAGAACTGGTTCTGTGTGAAAGCTGCAACTGGATATTTCCTTACATAATATGACAGACTTGAATTGCACTCTTCACTTTCCCTCATATTTCATAATTATTCAAATTATTTAATAGTTTTCTTTCATAATTTCTGCTTTCATCCTGCATTTCTCCATACCTCACCCTCACATGATTGATTCTTTCCTCAAGACATTTTTGGGAGATAAAAACATTGAAAATAAAAAATAAAACCTAGCCTTTCTGTTTTTGGTGCCTATGTTTTTCTCACTACATCAGAGATATAATGCATATTATTTTCATAACCTTTTGGGGGGAACTTTTCTAGCTTTATCTTTTAGGTTGTTTTCTTTGGTAGAAAAGTTTGAGGACAAAACGTAATTTTAGAGTTCTTCACTTTAGAGATTCAACAACGAGCTGGATAACAAGTAATAAGTTATTGGTTTCAAATGAAAAGTTCTAACAAACACTAAAAAATGAATCTCTGTGGCATTTATAAAATTGTGCTTTTCAAAGCTTTCCCTTGAAATATCTTTAAATTTTTCTTGAAAAGCATGAATTAAAAGTCCTATAGAGAGGATATATTATACTTTATATAGTACAGGAGATTCAAATTTTGAACTCATGAAATGCCAAGATAGTTAATATTTTGTATTTAAGAAATAACTTTTATCTCTCCTTTCACATTTAGACTAATGGCTTAGGTTTGAATGCCCTGCTTTTTATGATTTTTAAATAAATTATTTTCAAATAGCTTTGCTTATAGTAGCTGTGAAATAGAAGTCTAATGTAATTAATATTTGTTAACTTGGATTCTTTAGAGTCTTAAAAAGTGTATTTGTTATTTTGTGGATGGTAACAAGGATCCAGTTAATCCAGTTAATAAGGAAAATCCAGTTAATAAGGAAAAGGTCACTAACCTTTGAGAACAAATAGACCATTCATCTATCAGATTTTCAGAACTTTAAAAGCCCCTGAGCAGAGCAGTTTTCAAGTTCTAGGTAAGCCGAGGTCTGTGATTTGTATCTGATTATTCAGTGTCTTCCTAATTTTGATAGAGGTATACGTGTAATCCATTATTACTTTGCCTTCAGAGAGAAAAGAGGATTCTTAAGTTTTTTATTTATACAGTGTTGCAAGATGGCTTTCTTAACCTTTGCCTTTTATGTCCATCTCTCTTTATTTTTATAAGCCTATTTTCCTTTTGGTCACTTAGTTAGAAACAAAAATTTTTTTGATGGTTGCCAATTCTCCCAGGGCTACAGAATAGGATATTATTTTCATTGTTTTCTTTAGAAAGGAAGATTTCTCATACTTCACAAATGGCTCAATTACAGACTTTATTAAACATAATTCATTTGTTCTTCATTCTTATTGAAGCTTGCCATTTTTGAAAAAGAAAGTATCGGATGAAATAACATATGCTGAAGATACTGCTAATTCAATCGCTCTTCTGGGTAAGTTAAGATTTCCTTAAGGTAGAGGGGTGTAACATATGACAGGCCCTACTGTCAAGAAAAACGTGTCTTATATACTAAGTCTTAGAGTCCCTCAAATGTAGGTTCTTTTCTTGTTTTTGGTTGGGAATTAATCATAGCGTGCTTGATGATAATTTTTGTTATCATTATCCACTTAGGCATTTTATAATACCAACAAGATTCTGTTTTCCTTAATTTAAGGACTGGCAGATGTTTATTTGTCTTGATGTTATTTAGTTTGTTGAAATATTTAACTTTTTTTGTAAATCAGACATGTGTTCCTCTCAGTAATCACAAAAATGTTTTCAATGTTAAACTCTCATAATTGCTAGTCTAATTGATTGCTAGAATCATTGGGATCCAAATTGTTCATTAAATAATCTAAAATTTTATATAAAATGGTGAGACATCCTTTTATATCTAAATAAGTTTCATTAGTCTTCTATGGTATATTCTGGGAGAAATTATTATGGGCTAGAATGGAGTAAGGGTGTCGAGGAAATTAGAATAAATGTGGGGAGTTAGATAAGATGACCTTTTAAGGAGCAGGCAGGCTGGAAACTAATAGGAAACTTGAACTCTGTGAATCTCTACCATCAGTGGAAATTTACAATGGGAAGCCAACCCAAAGGAGGACATGATAACATTAATACATAAAAGATGTAGGTTTGGGGGCACCTGGGTGACTCAGTCAGTTAAGCATCTGACTCATGATTTCAGATCAGGTCATGATCTCATGGTTTGTGGGACTGGGGCCAAGCACAGAGCCTGCTTGGGATACTCTCTTTCCCTATCTCTTTGCCCCTCTCCCTTTCTCTCTCTTTCTCAAAATAAATAAATAAACATTAAAAAAAAAAGATGCATGTTTGGATGATAACATTAAAAAATGCCTCTATTGCCCTTATTGTTTTTAAATGTTGCCTCCATAAGAGTGTTGGCAGGCATTTGTATGATAAATACATGGCTCTTTATTACTGTGTCAGTCTGGTCTTTGCTGAATAACTGCTTGCCTGCCTATAGAAGAGTGAAGGAAGTATGAACTCTTTGCTTAAAATGAGCTACCTTCACTGATTATTGACTGCAAATACTACTGTCCTGTCCCTTATTTTTTAATTGCTGAAAAGATGAGTTTTAAGCTAAAATAATTGTATAGAGTATAAGAGGTTGAACAAATGTTGTTCATTTTTACTAATAACTTCCAGCTTCTACCTAGTAGTAAGTCATATTACTTTTTTCTTCTAAGTGATAATTATTTCTGATTCAAGAGCAGGATTTTGGAAACGTATGAGGGAAAATGTTGGTACTCTGTCCTGAGATAAAACAGGAAACCGTGAGAAATGATCTAAACTTACAAGAACTAAAAGGGTGGGGAGCAGATGAGAAACCTTAGAATTTCCCGTAAACTTGTTTAGTTTTGTTGGAAAAGTTTAGTTGTTTCTGTTGACTAAGTTTTTCCAAAATGTAATGATTTTTCAACATAAAAGGAAGTGTTCAAAAAATTAAGGGAATCATCTGGAAATTGTCTTCTTTTCTTCTTCTTCTTCTTCTTTTTTTTATTTTAGTGGTATTTTTTGCAGATAGATACTCCTAAAGCAAGTGTGAAGCTTTCCTATGTGCTTTCTCCTTTGGTCCATTTGTGTCCCTACTCACTGACCACTCCCAGAGGTGAACATTGTGCAAATCCTAATGCAAATCACAGATCTTCCAGGAACACCTCATTATCTGTTTCCCTCACAGATTCCACCAAGATCTGGTTGAGCCCTGAAGTTGATTCTCCCAACTCCAGTCTCCAGTTGGGACACACACACACACACACACACACACACACACACGTGCATATGTGTGTGTGTGTGTGTATAACCCATATCTTGCCAAAATAATAATAGTAACTTATTATATGCCAGACTCTATTATCAGCTTTTTCTCATATTAACTCATTTAATCCCCACAGCAATCTTTAAAGTGGAAACTGTTGTTATACAAATTTTATAGATGAGAAAACATACAAGTTTACATAGGTAGTAAATGGCAGAGCCAGTATTTAATCTTAAAACCATCTGGTTCCAGCATTTATGCTATTAATCACCATTCCTTTCTCCTTGGGAAGAAGAGGTTGAGTTGATTGAGGGGCCAAATGTTATAAGGATAGATCCAAGGTATTTCATGTATGGATGTTGTGTATGTGTGTGCATGTATAAAATACATGATCCAGCTTGAATTTCCAGTGAGGATATTTTTAATCATATTACTCACACATTTAAATTTGCAAATAAACTTATGACAGTGTTATTAAATAGCATTCATTTATCTTTCTGGCAGGTGAATTAATGAAAATACCAAATTCTGAATTGAGGATACAAATTTGTAAGTGTATTGTTGACTTCTATCATGCAGAACCACCAAAGAAGCATATTACAGGTGAAGTTTTCAATGGTCTTTTAGTAACAACTTACGTCTACAAAACATTATTCTGTCTCTTTGAACCTACAAAGACATGGTGGGATTGATGCAAGCTAGTGGGATCCAAGGACCCAGAGGTATTCCCACAGGACTCAAACACAAGCTGAGAGGTAGTAAGAGCAGAGTTTATTGAAGACATAGAGTGTAAATATGGATAGAGCATCTGGGAGACTCAGAAAGGAAAGAAGAATGAGTCTTGTCTTTGCTTGGGGCCTGTGGTTTTTATTGAGGATTGTGGTCCTGTGCACATCTCCGTAAGTCACTTATGCCCTAGAGCCAGGGGTCTTGATGAGTCAGTGGTTCTTGGAAAACCTCACCCAATTACTCTTAAGATATTGTTTGTTGTTCTGGAAGACTCCAAAGGAATCATTAAATCCATGACCTTTATAAGAAGGATATATATGTATGTATGTATGTGTATATGTATATAGATAGATACACACACATATATGTATATATATATACACATATATATATAATTATTTGCATGATATTTTTATTCTAATACTAAATATTTAGGATACAGTTTTAAAAGTAATGCCTAAATTAGTTTAATTGTAATTATTATTATTAATGTTACTTAATACTGTTAATGATATTATTTATTGTTTCTCTAACTCTTCTATAATTATTCACAATATCTTTTCCACCCAATTAGATGTTAAATTCTAAATGCTAATAACATTCTCACTCATCTTTGGGAAGAAAGTTCTGTATATTATAGCTAAGGGATCTTAATATATAATGGTAAAATGAGTCATACTGAAATGGGTGGTATCAAGCCAGGGGGCACTTGCATTGTGGATGATATTATTTAGGACATAGTTCCTACCTTCATAGTTTCTATAATTTATAATCAGTATAGGAAGGGAGAGAAGACATAAATAATTTAAGTGATATGTTTCTTAAGAGATGAGGAAATAAGCTATGGTAGTAAAGAAACATTACTTATGACTAAGGAAAATGGAAAGACCTCTGAAGCACAGAGTAAGGAGATTATTAAATGTCACATTTGAATTATTGGTGATATAGACAGGTAGAAGTGTTTGGTAGATAGTAGACAATGGATACTTAGAATAGACCAGAAATATAGGTTTGGAATTTATACAAATAGAGATGAAAGTTGAAGCCATCAGGATAGTTCAGTTTGCCTGGAGATAAAGCATATGAATAGCCAAGGAGCAAGAATGGCAGCATGGACAGTGAGTGCCCATATTGACATGTGGAAAAAAATGACCCAAAGAAATCATCAGTGAAAGGCTCAATGAGGAGAAAGAAAACCTCAGGACTGTTATGTCTTAGGCGCCAATGAATGAAAAATTTGATGAAGGAAGAAGTGGTTTTAGCATCAAATACTGTAGTAAAGGCTTCGGTGATTGATGAATGAAAAGGCCAAATTAATATGGTACCTGAAAAGTTGTAGCTAGCCTTTGGTAGATGTATTGCCATGAGGTGGTCAGGGCAGGTACAGGATTGTCAGAAGAGAGGCAGGGGGAGTAAGGGAGTAGAGGCAGTGAATGCTTACTTAAATTGTGAGATCAGGTGGTGAAGAAAAAAGAAGAAGATGGAGAAGAGCTGAGCTGGTAGGAAGATCAAAGAGGGATATTTGGGTTTTACTGCTTTTTATTTGTTTATAGGAGAGGGGAAAATGAGGTTTGTAGACACAACAAGAAGCTAGTAACTCGAAAATGGGAGGGTGAAAGTCCCAAAGAAAGCATGAAGAAGATGGAATTAAGAGCACAGGGATAGGGTTAACCTTGGCAAGAGACAGGCACCCTTTAAGATAGACAGAAAGAGTGACAAATGATGTCTAAGATAAAACAGAGTAGTTAAAGTGTGGTGAGGCTGACCTTAATTTAATCAGGCTCCAAAATTTAGGAGCCCTAGGCAATGCTCTCACTGTCACACGGTTGGTTTTTAGTGGTAGGCATGGCTGGACATCTGGAACCACAGAGAAAAGTCCTCAGTAGAACAATTTAAGAGACAGCCCTGGAGACAGGAATCCAGTCCATGAGCCTTAATATTACTATATGCTTCCACAGAAATAGAACTCAATAGAAAAAGATATAGGGAGTTTAAAAGTACATTTTGGTCCATCCATATGATAGATTAGTATGGAATTAAAAATCATGATTTGGGAAAATATTTTACAGAATGGGGAGAATCTTAAAAAATGTTTAGTGGCTGCAATCGAATATAACATTCCACATATAAGTATATTGTTAAAATTATATGCGTACATTAAAAATATTAGCAAGAAATATACCAAAATCTTAATGTTGCTATCTCTTGATAGTGAAATTACAGGCAATTTTTGCTTTCCTCTCCATACTCTTTTTTTTTTCTTCTCCGTACTTTTTAAATTTCTAAAGTAACTAGTGTATACCATAGAGAGCCCATCCCAGAAATGAACAGGGCCTTGTCCATTGCCAAAGATGAGTTTCAGAAAGATAACACAAACTGACAGACCTCTCAGAACTATGGCAAAGTCAAAGAACTTCATTGGTTTCAAAAGTGAAGAAGTCAGGGAGCTAGATAATTCACAGCACCAAGAGAGGAAATAGCTGCATCAAGTGAGCAAGTACCCTCTAATGTTTATTTAATGTTTCTCATTGAATGTAGTCAGGCAGGCACCTGTGCAATTATGTCAAAAGAGGAGGTAATGTTTCTCATAGGAACTAAGGCAGAAGGAAATTCTTATGCATTGCCAAGAATCACACTTTCCTAAAATACCATTTTATTCACTAGCATTTACCAAAACAGCATTATATTTTCATTTATGTCATTGTCATGTCACATCATCATTTTTCCTTGAAAGCAGCTGAAGTAATGCATTGACTTAAATAGTGAAAACATTTAGTATTTGTAATCATACCACTTTTCTTTGTGGGGAGGCATATCTACGGAAAAATAAGAAATATTTTGCTCCTTTTTAGAATTCAAGATGTGCCCCCTCGGATCTGCGGTCCTATTTCAAATTTTACACCAGGGACCAGCAAACTATGGACCCCAAAGCTAAAATCAGCCCACTGTAAATAAAGGTTTATTGGAACACAGCTACATCCATTTATTTTCTGTATTACTTATGCTTGTTTTTGTGCTATGGTAGCAGAGTTGAGTATTTGAGACAGAAACCTTATAACTTGCAAAACCTAAAATACTTATTACTTGGCCTTTTACAGAAAAAGTTTGCCTGTCCTTGTGCTATACCATTTTAAAATGCCATACACTTTTTAAGTTGTTATTGCTGTTGTTTATAATAATAAATTACTCATTCCTTTGTCTGAACATAGATGATTACTATGTGAAATAACTGTACATATTTTTTAACTAATTGTTTTTAGGTTACCAGCAAGCAAGTTCATCATACAAGATTAAGATGGCTGAAGTTGGAGGATTGGCAAAAAAAATGGTCCAGTCATTGGCCTTACTTGAAAATCAACTTGTTGAGAAGCTTTGGGTACTTAAAGCTCTGCAACATCTTTCAACTTCTGGTTTGTATATTATTAAATTTAAATATTTCATTCTCAACTATTTTTGTTTTTATTTAACAATGTCAAGACTATACAACATAAATAACTTTTAAATTTATTTTAAGAAGTTAATTGTACTTTAATGATGAAAGCCCAAGCAGCCAGTGGAATCTGTGCCCACCTCAATGACCCAGATCCCTCTGGACAGCTTCTGTTTCGTTCATCAGAAATACTTTGGAACTTATTGGAAAAATCTTCAAAGGAAGAAATCATACAACAGCTTAGTAACTTGGAATGTTTGCTGTAAGTATGTAGTTAGATAGGAATGCTTTTTAACCTTAAAATGATAGCCAGTGACATCACTAACATCCTTGTTTGAATATGTGTTTAATTAGGCTTTTGAGTCATGTAATGGCTATGTTTCAGGACATCACTTTTATGCTGCGGTATAAATGCATCTGCACATCAAGCCATTTTTTTTCTATTTGGAAAGCGTTTAAAGTAGATTAATTAAAACTAAGTTATGTCTCTGAATAAGTATAAAGTAAAATTATACATTTAAAAGAACTTCATTTGTTCATTCACTAAACTTATTTTTGAGTACTTACTGTCTTCCAGATGTTGCAATAAGCATTAACAAGAAATATAAGTGAGCCTTTAAGTTACTTATTCATTTATTCATCAAGTAATTGTCTTCTCTGTGCCAACTTTACTACTAGGCCATAGAAATACAAATGAAAGCAATGCAGACATGGTCTCTGCTTTCATGGAATTTGTAAGATGTTAGGAGATGGACAAGTCAATAGCAACTAAATGTTATGAAAGACATTATCACAAGGTGCTACATTTTTTCTTTAGAAAAGAGTGAATCAGCACACCCAGACCAACAGATTTAAACCATTTAGGATATTTATGGGCTTATGTAACTACAAAGTCAAGGATAAAACTTGTTTTGTGGGCAGTTGTAGTCAAGGCTCAGCAAATAAAAGGAGTTGGGCCCTCGTCATCCCTTTGCAGTCTTCCAGTGTGTTATCTTTATTCCCAAGATCCACATGGTGAGACCTAGGAAGTGTATGTTCATATCATCACAACCCCAAATGAAGCAGAAAAGACTTGCTATTCTGAAAGTCCAAAGAAAATATTTTGAATTGAGTCCCTGTAGGCCCTGCATAGTCTGGATTGGCTATATGCCATTCCAGAATGAATTACTAGTGACAAAGAAATGTTCTGGCTAAAAGGAAGCTGAAGGCATCTTTGCAAGACCAAAAATGGGGAAAGAGTAAATGCTCAAATAAAAATAAGGGTAGTGTTATCATAAGAAGGGCAAGTGAGGGGCACCTGGCTGGGTCATTCAGTACATCATGAGACTCTTGATCTCATGGTTGTGAGTTGAAGCCCCACATTGGGTGTAGAGATTACTTTAAAAAATAAAATCTTTCAGTAGTAATAATAATAATGAGAAGAAGAAGGAGGAGGAGGAAGAAGAAAGGAGAACAAAAGAAAGAGAAGAAAGAGGAAAGAAAGAAGAGAAAGAAGAAGGACAAATGAGTGCTAGAAGGCAAAGCAACAAACACCCATTTTACAGGAAACCTGATGTAGATTTAGAGAGTTAATAAATACTTCCTGATGAACCTTAATTTGGTGTCTGAATGATAAATGTGAATTGGCAACAGAGAAGAGTTTTGTGTCCTAGACAGGGGAACAGAAGTGAAAATAGAACCTAGCAACATTAAAAAACAAAAACAAAAAACTGAAAGAAATTCAATATATCGAGAGCAGAAAATAGTAAAATAGGGAGAGATGAAGCTAATTAGCAGGGACCATAACATGAAAGGCTTGATTAGCCTTGGTAAGGAGGTATAGGACTTTCTAATATTAACGACAAAGAAAAGCCTTTAAGTAGTTTACATTTGAATCCTATGTAGAGGCAGATTTGGAAATGTAGAAAAGATTACAAATACTTTGAAATGAATAGTATAATATGAAAATGGGGGAGGTGCCTGGGTGGCTTAGTTTGTTAAGCCTCAGACTTCAGCTCAGGTCATGATCTTGGGGTTTGTAAGTTTGAGCACTGCATCAGGCTCTGTGCTAACAATGCATAGCCCACTTCGGATCTGCTGTCTTCCTCTCTCTGCCCTTCCCCTGATTGTGTTCTATCTCTCAAAAATAAATAAGCATTAAAAAATAAAAATGGGGCTTTTGTTGGTAGACACTTAAGTAGCATTTACAAAAATATGTTTTAAAGATATGATTTTGCTTTCTAGGACTTTGAAGGAAGTATTTAAAAATCTGTTTATGAGAGGTTTTAGTCATTATGATCGTCAGCTTAGAAATGATATATTAGTAATCACTACAATTATAGCTCAAAATCCTGGAGCACCAATGATTGTAAGTATGAATCAAATTGCATTAATTTTAATTGTGGAAGTAGTTGGTATGGGGGGAAGGAGTCCTAAACTATGTTGTAATAGTTACGAACTTTGTTGTGATGCCCAGGTATATTGTAATGTCATTATGGTCACCGATACCCTTGCACTCTGCCAGTTCTTCTTTGCAACCTTTTGGAAACTTGAGATTCTCTTAATATTTTATAATTTACTTACATATTTACCATTTATGATACGTTACTTTGCTTTCTGATAATATGAGTTTATATCTGGCATCATTTCTCTTTCACCTAAAGAATTTCCTTTGCCATTTCTTGTGATGGAGATCTGCTGGCTGCTGGCAGTAAATTCCCTTAGTTTCTTTTATCTGAGAATATCCTTAATTCAGCTTAATTATTGAGGTCTGTGTTCACAGAATATAGAATTCTTAAGTTGAATATTTTTATCTTTTAGCATCTTCTAGTTTCCATTGTTTCTGATAAGAAATATTTATTATTTCAACTTGTTTCCCCATGGACAGTGTATCACATTTCTTTCTGGCTGTTTTTCAAGATTTTCACTCTATCTTTGGTCTTCAAAAGTTTCACTATGATGTGCCAAGATGTGGTTTTCTTTGTGTTTGTTTATCCTGCTTGAGGTTCATTCATAGAGCTTCCTGAGTATTTAATTTTACTAAATTGGGAGAATTTTGGGCCATTATTCAAGTATTTTTTCAGCCCCTCTCTCTCTCCTCTTCTTCTGTAATTCAGATTACATGTATGTTTGTCATGAGGCTCTGTTCACTTTTTTCAATAATTTTTCTATTCTTCAAATTCAATAATTTGTATTGGTCTATATATGTAAATTCACTGACTTTTTTTTTTTTTCTATCCTCTTCATTCTGTTATTCCATCGAGTACATTTTTATTTCAGATGTTACATTTTTGGGATTTTTTAAAAATTTTTGTTTCCTTTTTTATAGTTTATATTTCTCTGCTGAGAGTTCCTGTCTTTTGGTTTATTATGAGCATCTATACCGTGGATTCTGGTGTACTCCTCTGACAAGTATATACTTTTTTTGTATTAATAGGCATTTAGTTTGGCTACTCATCCCTATGGTGGATGACAGGTCAAATCTGAGTTCATTTCTTTTGGCCTCACTTGGGATGCTTGAGAATTCCCTGCCCTGGCATGATTCAGGCATTAGCCAGAGATTTGGGAGTTTATACACAGAAGTTGAGGTTCCCTTTCTGTGGCTCTCTCCTTTATGTGGGATTTCTCTTTTCACATCCCAGTAGTAGCAGTTGCCCTGAGATTACCTCTGCCCTCTGAGTCTTCAAACCACTAAGATTACAGCTTTACTCTGAGTTGTATCATCCATACAAGGTGTAGACTAGGGCCTGGCCTCAGTCTAAAAGCCATTTTTTTAAAAAAGGGAAACCCATGCAGTTTGCATTTTTTAAAAAATGGGAAATCCATTTCTTTCTTCAAAGTTCTGAGTCCCTTCCAGCATCTGCTTGGTTTTGGTCACAAAACCATTGTTTTTATATTTTGGTCAGCGTTTATGATTGTTTTTTTATAGGTTTTTTATAGGAGCTGAAGAAAGGTTTTTTATAGGAGCTACTCTGCTATCCCAGAAGCTGAGCCTTATTGAATGATTGACACCCCAGAGTAGAGATCTTTGGCAATGACATTCACATATCAGCCACACACTTTCTAAGTTGTACTTAAAGGAAATTTGGGAGCGAAGGCCTCAGTCTCATATCAATGGTTATCAAATGATCCCAACAAAGAACAGTCATGGAATTTATAATGTGCAAATGGGGCAACAATCCTCCATAGCTTCCTAGTCAAGGCTGCAATGTATGGGTAGACCTGTATGTTTCTCTGGAAGCCCCTGGTTAGTTAATAAGTTCTCATTAGCATCTTTGGAAACATCCAGGTGCATTTTATGAGTCATATAACATCTCCACACTTAAACAAACTATAGGGGGCATCTGGGTGGCTCAGTCGGTTAAGCGTCCGACTTCAGCTCAGGTCATGATCTCACAGCTTGTGAGTTCGAGCCCCACATCAGGCTCTGTGCTGACAGCTCAGAGCCTGGACTTCACTCCAGATTCTGTGTCTCCCTCTCTCTCTCTGCTCCTCCCCGGCTGGTACTCTGTCTCTTTCTCTGTCAAAAATAAACATTAAAAAAAAATTTTTTTTAAAGAAACTATATGGATCCTAAGGCAGTACAATGCTGCAAGCTCTAAAGCCCAGGGTTTGTCCTTGTAAACTCTCCCTAATTACAAAGTCCAATTAGGATATCTCTGTCAGTAATGAGTTACCTCATGCTGAAATGTTTGCAATTCTGTTTATTCTTCAGGGCTTTTAATGTTAACTAGGAAATGTTATGTTATCTCTTGACCAAACCTTTGACATAATGAGATTGGTTGGGGTAAAGGTGGCAAGCAGGGTTGTTTAAGAAGAAAAGCTGTCGAAAATAACATCTTTCTCCCTCGTTTTGTCACT
Organism: Prionailurus bengalensis; assembly: GCF_016509475.1. Taxonomy (NCBI): domain Eukaryota; kingdom Metazoa; phylum Chordata; class Mammalia; order Carnivora; family Felidae; genus Prionailurus; species Prionailurus bengalensis. The sequence goes on from NC_057348.1 coordinate 93,329,911, forward strand.
TAAGGGTATAAATAATAAATTACACGAGTAATTTATAGTCTTAATACATTTTGGGTTCTTACCAAATTTTAAATAGGATCCTATAAAATATAGAGTAATCTAAAAATATTTCTTAGAACCAACAGAAGGAAGTTTATATTAAATAAATTACAAGTTTGTCTGGCTTTACATTTCTTGCTTTCATCCCTTTCTGTTGTGAGTAGTTTATGAAGTCAAATAAATGACAAAGGGAATCTGATAAAGATAGTTAAATATTAAGTAAATATAGACATCTGTAACTTCCATCTAATTAAATCATCCTTCTGTGTATTTATTATTAGGAATGTGGCTTTACCAGGGATTTGATACTATTTGCAACTTTTAATGAAGGTAAAAACTACAAAGCTTTCAACCTATAATTATCCTGATGAGTTTTATACATTATTTTAGCTGTTATTTTCTTTTTTTTTTCTCCTAACAGTTAAAAGTCAAAATCCTTTGGTAAAAGGTCTTAAGCTCTCTAATTCCTATGAAGATTTTGAGTTGAAGAAACTGCTATTCAATATAATTGTGATCTTATGTAAAGATTTACCTACTATACAGGTAAAAAGAAAAACAATCAAAACAAAGCTAAAATTGCCTCACTTTGTAGTGTAACTTTTTAAAACTCATGACTGCAAATCTTTCATCAACACATAGGTTTACTATAGAAAGTAACTTTTATTGGGCAGAATTTCATCTTTGCAAAATTTCTTTTGATTACCTGTTTAATAAACAGTGAATTTACCTAAATTTAAACCACATAAGCCAAATAAAAGCAGGAGAACCTTACTGATTTATTTATGTATTTAGATCTCTTGAATAAGAAAAAAAATTAAAGAAAATCCATATAGGCCCATCCAAACTAATAGTCTGTCTCTGATCATATTATGACTAAGGCTTTAGTCAGGCAGAATGCATTGCTGCCATTTTCTAGCAATGTGATCCCACATAGGCTGTCTAGTTTCTAAAAATCCCAGATATCTTAATTTCAAAATGGGTATAACACCTACCTCATGGAATTATTATGAGGGTTAAAGGAGCTCAGGATTTTTCGGTATTACAACTTTGAAAAACATACACACTAAAAAAGCCCAGAGAAAGAAAAATTGTCTTTAAAGTTATGGCTTTTTTTTTTAAATTTTTTAGTGTTTTACTTATTTTTGAGAGAAAGAGCGACAGAGCACAAATGGGGGAGGGGCAGAGAGAGAGGTAGACACAGAATCCAAAGCAGACTCTACGCTCTGAGCTGTCAGCACAGAACCTGACATGGGGCTTGAACCCACCAGCCATGAGATCATGACCTGAGCTGAAGTCAGACGCTTAACTGACTGAGCCACCCAGGTGTCCCATAGCTTTATTATTTACATCAAAAATATATACTCTATAGAAACTAAGTGTATTTTCTGAATTGCCAAATAGAAAATCATTCCATAAAATATGGTTTTATTAGTACAGTGGAGTCTTCTATAACTATTAAAATGATAGCTATGGAGACAAAATGTACACTACAATTTATAAACCAATTTTAATTGACAACAGAGTCAAATAGCGTAACAACTGTGGTGAGATTCTTAATACAGTATGTAAGCAGTGGAATCAACTAATTTGTTTTATGTTGTAAGTTTGTGGTCCATTAATAGTAATGATGATAAATATATGTCCTATTATTTGAAGTTCATGGAGTATTTTGAAAACATCCACTTAGGGGCACCTGCGTGGCTCAGTCGGCTAAGCTCCCCACTTCGGCTCAGGTCATGATCTCAGGGTCCATGAGTTTCAGTCCCATGTCTGGCTCTGTGCTGACAACTCAGAACCTGGAGCCTGCTTCGGATCCTGTGTCCCTCTCTCTCTGCACCTCCCCCAATTGCTCGCTCTCTGTTTCTCTCTCTCTCTCAAAAATACATAAACATTGAAAAAATTAAGAAAACATTATCTACTTAGTACTTATAGTAATGCTAGAACTAGCTGTTGTTCTTATTCCTATTTTCTCACATCTACATCTTGTGTTCATTCCACATGGACTAGTAGAAAATTTAGAAAATAATCATAGATGTTATTGTGAAAAAATCTTTATAGAATAATACCAAATGAAGGGGCGCCTGGGTGGCTTAGTTGGTTGGGCATCCAACTTTGGCTCAGGTCATGATCTCATGGTCCATGAGTTTGAGCCCCGCATTGGGCTCTGTGCTGTCAGTTCAGAGCCTGGAGCCTGCTTCAGATTCTGTGTCTCCCTCTCTCTCTGCCCCTCTCCCACTCATGCTCTGTCTCTATCAAAAAATGAATAAATGTTAAAAAAATTTTAAATAAAAAAGAATACCAAATGAAAATTGAATAGAATATAGCATACCATGTGTTGCTATCTTGTGAACCATATATGAGCATTAATCAGAATTAGCCGTGGGGCACCTGGGTGGCTCAGTCAGTTGTGTGTCCAACTCTTGATTTCAGCTCAGGTCATGATCCCAAGGTTGTGGGATCATGCCCTGTGTTGGACTCTGAGCTGAGTGTGGAGCCTGCTTGAGATTCTCTCTCTCTCCCCCCACCTCTGCCCCTCTCCTCTGCTGGCACACACTCTCTCTAAAAACAGAAAAGAAAAAAGAAAAGAAAAGAAAAAGAATTAGCTATAACATTGACAATTGTCAACTGTCAACATTGTCCTATTCTAATAGCTATACATTTTTGTTCTGTTTTAGTGAAATAATGGATTCAGTACCATTTTAAAATTCTAGGCATGTAATTATAAATATGGCTTGTGACCTGAGTGGAATTCATTGAATAGAAAATTTATATAAGTTATATTGCAGGTGCTTAAAAGTTAGCCATAGTCATTATTCTGGATAAAATTGATTTGTTTATAGTATACAATTGAGTCTGTGAAGTGTTTCTTTTTCAAAAAGTGAAGGGAAGAGAGAAATGGCAGCAGTTTGTTTGCTCCAAATTTTCTGCTACTGTGGTTTAATAATAGGCAGAAGCTAAATTACATATATAAGCAGCATATATGAAAACATTAATACTTGCTTTATATAATTGTCAGCTAGAGAGTGCATATCCCAGATAAAGGGGATCATAGCCAATTGCTGTTTTTGTTTTTGTTTTTTGTTTTGCTATTTAACATAGGCTGGGATCTTTAGGAAGGAAATAATTTTTTAATGATCATAATAAAACATAATATTGGAAATTTTTAATTTTCTTAGATTAAATAAAACTGTTTTAATTATGCTTCTAATAAAGTACTTTTTGCCCTTTCTCATAGCTATTAATTGATGGCAAAGTTATCTTGGCTTTGTTTACCTATGTTAAAAAACCTGAGAAACACAAAACAATTGAATGGTCTGCAGCACAGTATGAAGAATTACAACTGCACGCAATTGCCACTTTGTCATCAGTGGCTCCTTTACTAACAGAAGAGTATATGTTGTGTCAGGGAAATGCTCGAGTCCTTGCATTCTTACAATGGTGTGAGAGTGAAGGTGAGTGATCCCTGTGAAAATTCTAATTTACAAATTTCAACGGAACTCTCAATATATGCATAGAAAAAGAAATAAAATTAATTAAAGCAAAGAAATAAAATATATATCTGGTTTCTTGTGATTTATATTCATGTAAATATATTCATGTGTTTACATGTTGTTTTAAGGGAAAAAATCTGAGATTTCATTTAAAGTCTGACACATTAGTAAATATCCTAACTATAGGTAACGCGTACCTCTCAGTAAAAGAAATCATTCATATAACCTGATTTAAATTTTTTATCATTAGGCTTATCCAACAATTATACTAAGTCCTGGAAATATTTTAATTATTCAACAAATATTTGTTGAATACTTACTGGGTATAGATACTGTTTTAGCTGCTAAAGATACATTTATGTTCAAAAAAATAAAATCTCTACCTTCATGGAGATTAAAATCTCCAGCCAGAAGTAATGACTCCACAAATAGCCTACCAAATTAGCAAACTCCCAATTTGTACAAATACTTTATTTCAATTCTCATCATTCTCAGAAAGGAAATAAGAAATGACTTTCTTTAAAAAAAAAAAACGTTTATAAGGAAGATACTGCATTCTTTTCTGGTAGTAATTTTGCTCTAGAAATAATTTGGTATGATACATTTTCAGTAGATCAAGAAAATCATATATCCATGAGAGAGGGAAAAAATTATAGCTGATTTTTTTTATCCTCTATTTTCTAATATGCTGAGTTACTAATTTTTTTCTTGGTAAACTGCTGTGCATTAAATAAAACAATTCTTCAGTCTATTCTTTATATCATTTATGTTTACAAAAGATTATAAGGAAAAAGAGGAAATGCTGCCTAACATGAGGAAAACTTATAGCTAACAGTTATTGAGTACCTACTGTGTGGAAGGCCTTAAACACCTAACAAGTATTAACTCATTTAGTCTTCACAACAAATCTAGGGGTTATAGGTACTATTTCTATCCCTGTTGGTCAGATGGGTAGAACTTAATCAAAAAAGTTAAATAACAGGGGCACCTGGGTGGCTAAGTTGGTTGAGTGTCCGACTTCAGCTGAGGTCATGATCTCACAATCTGTGGGTTTGAGCCCGGCGTCAGGCTCTGTGCTGACAGATCAGAGCCTGGAGCCTGTCTTGGATTCTGTGTCTCCCTCTCTCTCTGCCCCTCCCCTGCTCATGCTCTGTTTCTCTCTGTCAAAAATAAATAAACATTAAAAAAAATTTTTTTAAATAAAAAAAATAAATAACATGTTCTTGGTCACACAGGAAGTGGCACATCCAGGATTTAATGCAGGCATTCTAGCTCCAGAAACCCATTTTTAACCTATACACAATACGCACAACAGTACTTTTTTGAACGTTATTTTAGCTTTAAACAAAACGCTACTTCTAAAGACACTTTTATTTTTTTAAATGTTTATTTATTTTGAGAGAGAGAGCACACACAAGCAGGAGAGGGGCAGAGAGAGAGAGGGAGAGAATCCCAAGCAGTGCTAACACTAGGTGTGCGCCCAACACGGGGCTCGATCTCACAATTGTGAGATCACAACCTGAGCCAAAATCGAGAGATGGACAATTAACTGACTGGGCCACCCAGGTACCCCTAAAGAACCTCTTAAAGAATGCATATTATTGTAAAAAAGAAAGGAGAACTAGCCTTGCTATTTACCAAGACCTACCATAAAGCTATAGTAATTTAAACTGTACGGTATTAGACAAGGAATAGATCAATGAAAATAGAATATATGGGAGGTTGGCATTATCAGAGATGATATTGCTTTCAGTGAAAATAAAAATTAGGTTCTTTCACCTTGTTAAAAAAAAAATGAAATGCAAAATAAATTAAAGCCCAAAATGTGAAAAGTTAAACTGTAAAAATCTTAGAAGAAAACATGGGAAAATATCTTCATGATAACAGGGTAGGGAAAGACTTAAAAACCAGAAGAGCCTAAACTATACAGAAGATGAATGCATTTAATAATAAATTTAAGATGAATGCATGTGAAATTTAGAATTGCCTGTGTGACTAAATCTGAATAAAGTAACAATCTACAAATTGAGAGAATACATTTACCACTTCTGTGAATAATAAAAGATTAGAGTCCTGGCTCATAAAGAACTCAAGAAGAAAATAACTCTGTAGAGAAGGTGACAAAGAATAGGGACTGCCAAATCACAAAATCTCAAATTTAAAAAAAAGGAAAAAAAACATTAAAAGATATTAAACCCTATTGGTACTCAGAGAAATGCAAATTCAAATAACAACAAACTATCATTTTCCATTTAACAGATTGGGGAAAATCTATTGGTCTTATACATTGTATCCATATAACCACTTTGGGAAGCAATTTAGGAATTTAAGTAAAATTCAATGTGGGTATATCCTATATGATTCTGGTGTCACTTGGCAAAACCTTTCTCAGTGGGAATAAGAGACATGAACCAGAAAGTTCACTGTAGCAGTTTGTACTACTGAATGGATAAACTGTGATTTATTTATAAAATGAATGTTGAAAGCAATTAAATATTTCAGTCTGTAAGAGTGTGACTACTTTAAAAACCGTAATGCTGAAGAATAGTAGCAAGTTACCACAGATACACACAATATGACACATTTGAGTAAAATTTTAAAGCATATTTCCATTCTGGGAAGAGAAGGAGAAGGGGGAAAGGATACTATTTATTTCTCTAAAAAAAACAAGTATGACAAAATTTTAACATCTTTTTAAAATTAAGCATACATATATAAGGTATTTGATGTATTCTATTTTATTTGAAATGTTTTATGCTGTAAGTTGATACAAAGTATTAAATTATTAATATTTCTCCACAGATTCCTTCTTTAGTCATGGTAATAGTTACCATGGTACAGGCGGCCGTGGCAACAAGTTTGCCCAGATGCGTTACAGTTTAAGACTCTTGAGAGCCATGGTCTATCTTGAGGATGAGACTATAAACAATGATCTTTGTGAAAAGGGAACAATTCAGCAACTGATAGGTAAACATAACATGTTTGTATACTTATGAAAGTAGAATATTTATAAACTAGAGGTTTTGTTTGAAATATTTCTTACAAATTTATTTTGTCTTTATAGCTTAAAAACCCCTGAATATTCTCTTGATATTTGTTTCATATTGTTGCTATATAAGAGAGTTTGTCTTTACTAAAACATCATGATCACTCATTCTGTAAACATCTGTTTACTCAATTCAGATACTATTTCATTTAGGATTATCTTTTTTTTTTTTTTTTTTTTTTTTTGTAATGGGCTACTGTTTAATTTTTCTAGTAATAAGATCACTACTTTTTGGCCAGGAAGAGGATAACATTCCATTTTCCAGTGTATCTGACATACCAGAACACTGGTATGCTGGGATATACAGATATGTACATAGGATATTCTTTTCTGTTATGAAATATCAGGATATCCTTGATTTAAAAAAAAACAATGTTCATTTTTGAGGGGGCTATTTGAGGGAGAGAGAGAGCGTGCAGGGGAGAGGGGGAGAGAGAGAGACACAGAATCTGAAGCAGGCTCCAGGTTCTGAGCTGTCAGCTTAGAGCCCCTGACGTGGGGCTAGAACCCATGAACTATGAGAACATAATCTGAGCCAGTCGGATGCTTAACTGACTGAGCCACCCAGGTGCCCCATATCCTTGATTTTCAACTTAGATTTGACTGTTGAATCACCTTACCCCAAAGTACATACATGTGAGCTCAGTATAAACTCAGAACACCTTAAAAGCTTTTTACCTTTTTCTAGTTAAGAAATAAATAGTCCTCTGGCCCTAACCTTTCCTGACTTTGAAAAGAGCTATTTTGGTTATATTCAAATTCAGTAATTGCCTCATGAGTAAGAGATAATTTGTTGGATGTCAATTAATTACAAATGCCTGCTCAAAAACTCTTCTAAATGTTAAAGTGCCTACTCTTCCATCATTAGTGGAGTAGAGTGGTACCCTTTAATAGCGGTGCCTTTTAAAATGAGGATATTGAGAAGGGTGCTAAGCAAAAACACTCACTCTCTTGATCACTTTACTCAGGATGACCAAACCCAAAAGTAGATATTATCACTTATGCACATTCCATTGTACAGAACTCAGTACCAGCCTAACTGGATAGAGTCTAGAAAATACAATTTTTCATATGTCCAGGAAGGAGTATTAATCTTACCTGTGTAGGAAGTGGGGTAGAGACATGGGAAAACAAATGTAGAAGGATTCTTTTCTTCTTAAAATCCTTTCCCTTTAACTTGAAAGAAGCTGATCTTTATCATGTGAGTTCTTAGAGGCAGTAGTGGCCTTCCCTTAATCCAACAGAAGGCTCAACAAATAGTTTGTTCAACAAATAGTAATTGCATTGTAAATGCAAATGTTTATAATACTCTTTGTGCAGGCACAGGACCTTGGCCTTAATGAGAACAAAAGAAAAGATGTCTATCATAGAAAAATAGCATGTGTTATCTAACACCATCAGTAAGGCCCCTAATGAGTAATACAGAGAGTAAATACCACAGAAACTAAGAGGTTATCAATAATTTTTAAGGCTGGGTAATCTTGGCAGGATTAAGCCGGAAGCTTTATTGAACTTGGGTAGGAGGGTAAAGCTAGTTTTGAGACAGAAAAATAAAAGAGATGGTTTTTCAAGCAAGGGAAGAGCAGGGGCAGAGACATGGTGTCAAAATATGTATGATAATGTGTGCTGAACTAGCTTAAGTGAAGTCTTCATAAAACTGAACATATGCATCAACTATACTTCAATTTAAAAGTAATAAAAAACAGAAATTGAAAATAAACGTTTTATGAAAACAAATAATATGAGATATATGTCTAGTTAGGAGCCAAGCTAGAGTTTTGAATAGCATTGTCTTTAGGCATGGGGAGCCATTAGTGGTTTTGATTAGGGAAGTTAAGTATAATGATGTATTAGGAAAAAGAACCTGGAATAAATATATCTGATGACTTAGAACAAGGAGAGGGCGACTGGGTGACTCTGTCGGTTGAGCATCTGACTTCGGCTCAGGTCATGATCTCACAGTCCATGAGTTCGAGCCCCAACTCTGTGCTGACAGCTCAGAGCCTGGAGTCTGTTTCAGATTCTGTGTCTCCCTCTCTCTGCACCCCCGCCCCCCCCCCACAATGCGCGCTCTCTCTCTCTCTCTGTCAAAAATAAACATTAAAAAAAAAAAAAAGAATAGAACAAGGAGAGGATAAAGGCAAGGAGCTAAAAGATACTGAAATATGAAGGAAATAATTCAATATTAACATAACATGTGGGATAGACAACATAAAAAGTAACATACCTGCACTCAAGTAGGAAGGAAAATGAAATCCTCTAGAAAGGAGAATCTGACCTCTGGCTAATGAGATTGAATTCCTAGGTGTTCCTAATAAAGGAGCATTGGCCCATCTGTCCCTGGCATGCTCCTAAACTGGGCCTCCAGCATGCTCAACTAGCCCCCTAGAGATTGATCCAGCACCTGTCCTTCTTCTAATGGGACCAAAAATCATCCCTTCAGGGCTAGCTATGGAAATAAGCTGTGATTTGTGTGGCCCTCTTACTTTGTTTGGAACATAACTCCACCCCTTCCTGCTAATGCCAAGGACTTCTTTAACAGAGAAGCAATGACTTTTGTTCCTCATTTAAAGCTTGAAGGAAAACTTCTTTTTGAGGCAAAATTTTATTGTGACTGTCATTCCATCACTGTAAGTGGCTCTTTTCCAATCTTTCTAAATTTTTATTAAAAGCAGAGGAGAGATTTCAAAGGACATGGGAATACTGCTATCTAAAGTTGTTGAAGACACCTCCAGGTAGACATAAGGAGAAAATGCAGAAAAAAGTAACAGAAAAATAAAAACATATTTAGAGATATCTACCTTTGCCTAAAATTGACCCTGTTAACCATAAGGAGATGAGCAAGTTGGGATCAGGCATTTTAGTCATATATTTGCAGCAGCACTCATCTCTGCCTCATGGCACTCTGTATATTTCTAAAGAGTTTTGTTTGCTGGGCAAAGTATCAGGTTGTTAGGGCATCTTTTAATGTCACTCCATTAATTCTGTACTAGACATGCTCTACATATGGGGCTACTGATTGTAGTCAAAGAGTCCCTTTATCATCATCTATCTACAGCTTCTAAGTAACTGTGCAATGAAAACAGCCCCTTTTAAAATAGTTGCTCTAGCTGAAATTTTATAAGGAATTTCTTTTTTTTCCTTTTTTTAAGAAGAGATTTCAAAACAGTAATTGATCAAAATAAAAATACAATGTCCAGTAAGTTTACATTCTTTCAATTTTTTTCATACCAGGAGTTTTTAAAAATATAATCAAGTCTCATGACAAAGAAGAAGCCATTGTTTTAGAAATTCAATCTGATATATTACTTATCTTATCTGGTCTTTGTGAACATCATATTCCTAGAAAGGTAAGTATGCCTATGAATCCAAGTTTTGTTCAGATCTCCCAATCACCTAGCACTATGAACTCCTTTTTTTTTTTTTAATCTCAAGTTAGCTAACATAGAGTGTAGTCTTGGCTTCAGGAGTAGATTCCAGTGATTCATTACTCCCATATGTACCCAGTACTCATCCCGACAAGTGACCTCCTTAAAGCCCATCACCCATTTTACCCACCTCCATCAACCCTCAGTTTGTTCTGTATTTAAGAGTCTCTTATGGTTTGCCTCCCTGTTTTTATCTTATTTTTCCTACCCTTCCCCTATGATCATCTGTTAAGTTTCTCAAATACTACATATAAATGAAATCATATACCTGCCTTTCTCTAACTGACTTATTTCAGTTAGCATAATACCCTCCAGTTCCATCTGTGTTGTTGCGGGATTTCATTCTTTTTCATCACAGAGTAGTATTCCATTATATGTATATATACCACATCTTCTTAATCCATTCATCAGTTGATGGACATTTGGGCTCTTCCACAATTTGGCTATTGTTAATTTCACTGCTATAAACATTGGGGTGCATGTGCCCCTTCAAGTCAGCACTCCTGTATCCTTTGGGAAAATTCCTAGTAGTGCAATTGCTGGGATATAGGGTAATTCTATTTTTAATTTTTTGAAGAAACTCCACACTGTTTTCCAGAGTGGCTGCACCAGTTAGCATTCCCAGCAATAGTGCAAGAGGGTTCTCCTTTCTCCACATCCTTGCCAACATCTGTTGTTTCCTGAGTTGTTAATTTTAGCCATTCTGACTGGTATGAGGTGGTATCTCATTATGGCTTTGGTTTCTATTTCCCTGATGATATGTGATGTTGAGTATATTTTTCATGTGCATATTAGCCATGTGGATGTCTTCTTTGGAAAAGTGTCTATTGATGTCTTCTGCCTACTTCTTCACTGGATTATCTGTTTTTCATGTGTTGAGTTTGGTAAGTTCTTTATAGATTTTGGATACTAACCCTTTATCTGATTGGCCATTTGCAAATATCTTCTCCCATTCTGTTGGTTGCCTTTTAGTTTTGTTGATCATTTCCTTTGCAGTGCAGAAGCTTTTTGTCTTGATGAGGTACCAATAATTCATTTTTGCTTTTACTTCCCTTGCATTCAGAGACATGTAAGTAAGAAGTTGCTGTGGCTGAGATCAAAGAAGTTGCTGCCTGTTTTCTACTGTAGGATTTTAATGGTTGCCTGTCTCACATTTAGGTCTTTTATCTATTCTGAATTTATTTTGTGTATGGTGTAAGAAAGTGGTCCAGCTTCCTTCTGTATGTTGCTGTCCAGTTCTCCCCTCACCATTTGCTAAAGACACTGTCTTTTTTCCATTGGATACCCTTTCCTGCTTTCTCAAAGGACAAAGGATTTGTGTGTCCAGTTCTGGATTCTCTATTCATTGGTCAATGTGTCTGTTTTTGTGCCAATACCGTAATGTGTTGATGGTTACAGCTTTGTAATAAACAGGAGAAAGTCCAGGATTGTGATGCCTCTAACTTTGGTTTTCTTTTTCAACATTACTTTGATTACTCAGGTACTTTTGTGGTTCCATTCAAATTTTAGGATTGTTTGTTCTAGCTCTGTGAAGAATGCTTTGATAGGGATTGCACTGAATACGTAGACTGCTTTGGGTAGTATTGACATTTTAACAATATTTATTCTTCTAGTCCATGAGCATGGAATATTTTTCCTTTTTATTTGTGTCTTCAATTTCTTTCATAAGCTTTTCATAGTTTTCAGTGTATAGATTTTTCATCTCTTTGGTTAGGTTTATTCCTAGGTATTTTATGGGTTTTGGTGCAATTGTAAATAGGATTGATTCCCTGATATCTCTTTCTGTTGCTACATTATTGATGTATATAAATATAACCGATTTCTGTACATTGATTTTATATCCTAAGACTTGGCTGAATTCCTGTATCAGTTCTAGCAGTTTTTGATAGAGTCTTTTGGGTTTTCCACACAGAGTATCGTGTCATCTGCAAAGAGTGTAAGTTTCACTTCTTTGCCAATTTGGATGCCTTTTATTTCATTTCGTTGTCTGATTGCTGAGGCTAGAACTTCCAACACCAGGTTAAGCAACAATGGTGAGAGTGGACATCCCTGTTGTATTCCTGATCTCATGAGGAAAGCTCTCAGTTTTTCCCCACTGAGGATGGTATTAGGGCCTTTCATATATGGCTTTTATGATGTTATGGTATATTTCTTCTATCCTGACTTTCTTGAGGGTTTTTATTAAGAAAGGATGCTGTATTTTGTCAAATGCTTTTTATGCATCTATTGACAGGATCATATGGTTCTTATCCTTTCTTCTGTTAATGTGATGTATCACATTGATTGATTTGTGAATATTGAACCAGCCCTGCAGCCCAGGAACGAATCCCACTTGATCATGGTGAATAATTCTTTCTATATGCTATTGAATTTGATTGGCTAGTATCTTGTTGAGAATTTTTGCATCCATGTTCATCAAGGATATTGGCCTGTAATTCTCCTTTCTAGTAGGGTCTTTGTTTGATTTGGGAATCAAGGTAATGCTGGCTTCCTAGAATGAGTCTGGAAGCTTTCCTTCCATTTTTATTTTTTGGAACAGTTTGAGAAGAATAGGTATTAACTCTGCTTTAAATATCTGGCATAATTCCCTTGGGAAGCCATCTAGCCCAGGACTCTTACTTGTTAGGAGATGTTTGATAACCAATTTAGTTTCTTTGCTGGTTATGGGTCTGATCCAATTTTCTATTTCTTCCTGTTTGAGTTTTGGTAGTGTGTGAGTGTCTAGGAATTTGTCAGTCTGAAGAAAGCCACACAATTTTGAAAACTCTGATCCTCAGCTCCTGGCGCTGTTTGCAAGGTAGAAACTGGCACTCTCCATATTTCTCACTCCCCAGTCCGTGGTCTGGAGAGGTTTTACTCTTGTACTAACACAATACCACAATTCCACAGCCTGTCTTTCCCTTTTGTCTCTCCAAAGAAGAGGTTCCTTCCCCTCCATGCCTACACTGTTTTATCTCCCCCAGTTTGCATACATGCACCTCTGACCCACTAAGCTGTCTCCCGCAACCCGTGGAGATCCTTCTGCTACCCCCCACACCCCCTGCCAGATTGATTTCCTGGTGTTCCAAATGCTCTAACCTCAATATAGCTGTGTTTGAGGGAGGAGGGAAATCCTGGTCCCCCTACTCGTCTGCCACCTTAACTCCTCCTCCTCAACTTTTTCTTGGTGTCCATAAATGTTGGTGTTTTTTTAATCCTGTGACGTTTTAATATTCTTTTTTGTAGAGTATTCTTATATACGATAAAATATATATTTTGTGTATATTTTGATAGGTTTTGATGAATGTATATACCCATTTAACCAGTACCCCAATTAAAACAGACTATTGTTATCTCACTATAAAATTCTTTTTTTTTTAAATTTATTTATTTTTGAGAGACAGAGGGAGAGAGAGAGAGAGAGAGAGAGAGAGAGAGAGAGAGCAAGCACTCGCAGGGGAGGGACAGAGAGGGAGAATTCCAAGCAGGCTCCATGCTCTCCACAGAGCCTGATGTGGGGCTTGATCCCACATCTGTGAGATCATGACCTGAGCCAAAATCAAGAGTTAAATGCTTAACTGACTAAGCCACCAGGTGCCCCATCCCTATAAAATTCTTTCATGCCCCTTAGCAGCCATACCCCCACTTGCCTTCAGGTAACCACTATTCTGATTTCTATCCCCTTAAGTTAGTATTGCCTATTTATTTACTTTATATGAATGGAACCACATAGTATTTACTGTTTTATAACTGGTTTCTGTCATCCAGCATTATATTTCTGAAATATATTGATATTGTTGTAGGTATCAGCAGTTCATTCCTTTTTATTGCTGAATAGTATTTCACTCCTTGAATATACCAAATTTTTTTTATCCATTCCCCTATTGATAAACACAGGTTGTTTCCATTTGGGACTATTATGTATAAAGCTTCAGTGAACATTTTTATAGTTGTCTTTTTGTGGACATCATTCTTTCATTTCTCCTAAATACCTAGGAGTGCAATTAATGGTTCAAAAAATAGGTGTCTGTTTTTAAGAAACTGGAAAACAGTTCTTGCAAAGTGGCTGTAGCATTATAAATGTTTTTTGAGTTTACCTTTGATTCAGGGTGATGGGCATTAAGGAGCACTTGTGTGAAACCCTGGGTGCTGTATGTAAGTGATGAATCACTGAATTCTACACCTTAAACTAATATTACACTGTGTTAACTAAGTGGAATTTAAATAAAAACTTGGAGAAAATTGAATTCATAACTAGAATTAAAAATTAGAAAAAAAGAGCTTAATTCCCTTTGATCTTTTTTAACTCTATAACAAACTCTGAGTCTCTAAGATTGATAAATAGCAAAAGATAGAATTGGAAAGATAAAAATTAAAGATTATGAAGTTTTCAATAGAGGGGTTTTAGGGAAAGCCAGCAAGAACAGTAAATCCACACCTCGCTCTGAGCTTTGGTGCAACTTTTCCTTCTATTCTGTCATCCTGTGCCTGTGTTCTTCTGGAAAAATGTTCATAGTCTTGCTTACTGGGTAGCAGAACTGAACAACAAAGCAATGGGAAAGGTAATTGTTAAGGGAGAAATATTAACTGGTAATAACTTGATATAAATTATTAAAGGTTTTACAAAACCTTATATGAGTCTCATATATATATGAGAGAAATATATTATGTATACATATACGTATGTATATTTCTCTCTTGGGAGCATTAAAAAATCTTCCATGATAGAATTTTAGCCTCTTAAATTAGTTTTTGCTATCTAGCATTCATCTGACAGGATATTGGACTACATCCATTATAATGTGGAAGAAAATCATGGGGCAAGCTTATGGTTTATTTTTTTAAAAAAAAAGAAAGGGAAAAATAAAAATTATAAAGAGACATTCAGCTAGCATAGTGATTGATGCCCTTTCTTAAAATGATTAGCTTTATAATAATTTGTCCTAAACTCCTGAGACTGAGTATTAATTCAAAAAATTGTGTAATAAAGTAACAGTGTTTTCTGCTTCTCTGGTAGAAAAAGTTTTAGGGGACAAAATGAAATAGAAAAGGATGAGATTATTTCAAAACATAATTTTAAATAAATCTCTTAGGAAATTTTCGGAACAGAAGGAGTGGATATAATTCTTCATGTAATGAAAACCGACCCCATGAAGTTTCAGAGTGGATTAGGCTATAATGTACTTCTTTTTAGTACACTGGACAGCATTTGGTGAGTATTACTGTAACCAAGTTAGAACTATAATACAAGAAAATTACCTCATGACATTTGTTGGCTTGAGGTCTGATTTTTTTAAATAGATTTAAGATTTCTATCTAATTTTTAAAAACTGCACAAATTTGTATGGAATAAAAGCCTAGAACAAAACTATAGATTGGATAATAATTGAAATTAACTCTAGTGTGTATGATAGAGTAGGGAAAATTTTGTTGCAATAATTTCTCTCTTAAATCAGTTGAAATGTATTTTTGTACCACAATTTAAGCTTCAATAAGTTTTGCTAAACTCATAAAAAAATTTTTCTTCCCTTAAAATCACACCATAAAGATAACTCTTCCAATGCCCTTTTTTTTTTTTGCCTTTTTGCCTTTTTCTTTTCAATAATCCAGAAATGATATTTACTAACATCCTTTGGAAAGCAATCTTGTCTGTAACTCAGGATACAAGTTTGTATATAAACTTAAATTCTTGTTTTTGTGATTTGAATCCATTCCATTTTGGCCTGGTCTGGAAAAACACAAGCATCTACTTTTACTCACACAGTTCCTCACTCATTTCCTCTTTGAAGAGTCAAAAACTAATTGATTAGGTATTTCCTAACCAATATTTTTCCCCAAATGTCTTAGCATTCCTAAAGAGCAATAAATAAATAAATATTGCTTTTCTTAACATTAATTTATGAAATTTTGTCTTGGAGAAAATTACTTGAGTTTCAAATATCATTAACGCTTAACATATTTCTTTTTTTCTGCTTGGGTGGGATTCATGACAGCCCCACTGCAGCATATCTGGGGGGAAAAACTGACTATAGATCTAACACAAAGAGCAATGAGAACATCTTTTGTTACAATATTTGGTCTTTTATTCTCAGTTCCTGTAATAGCTCCAGAGTAATAACTTTTGAAGGCTGTGTCTTTTGTTATATATAACAAGCCCCTTTCAACCACATCTGAGTTTATGTCAATGAGGTAGTTTTTGGAGAGCGCCTAGATAACCACAGGATGGGGGTCTGGTTCTGCCTACAAGGTCACAAACAAGTCTTAACAAATTTAAGAAGACTTAAATCATTCAAAATATCTTTTCTGACCACAATGGAAGAAAACTAGAAATCAATACCAAATGGAAATTAGGAAAATTCACAAATGCATGGGAATTAACACACCCTTGAACTACCACTGGGTCAAAGACAAAAGCAAAAGGAAAATTAGAAATTTCTCAAGACAAACTAAAATGAAAATACAGCATAACAAAACTTATGTGATACAGCAACAGCAGTGCTAAGAGGGAAGTTTATGGGGATAAATACCTAGATAGAAAAGAAGAATGATTCAAACAACCTAACTTTACACATAAAGGAACTAGTAAAGGAAGAACAAACTAAGCTCAAAGTTGGCAGAATAAAGAAAATAATAAAGATTAGAACAGAAATAAATGAGGGATTGGGAAGAAATCCAGAAAAATAAGAGCTGGTTTGTTTTGAAAAGATATCAAAGTCTACAAAGCACTAACTAGACGAAGAAAAAGAAGGAAGATGATTCAAAATAAATGATGTAAATGAAACAACATATCACAACAGATGCCATAGAAATAAAAAAGATCATAAGGGATTATTATGAACAACTCTCTGCCAACAAATTGTACAATATAGAAGAAATAGATAAAATTCCTAGAAACATACAACCCACCAAGACTGAATCAAGAAGAATTAGAAAGCCTGAAAAGACCAATAACAATAAGGAGATTCAATCAGTAATCAAAAACCTCCTGGAACACCTGGGTGGCTGAGTCAGTTAAGTGTCTGACTCTTGATTTTGGCTCAGGTTATAATCTCCCAATAGTGAGACTAAGCCCATGTTGGGCTCTGTGCTCAGCGTGAAGTCTGCTCAAGATTCTCTCTCTCTCTTTCTCTCTCTTCCTCTGCCCCTCTCCCCAGCTTGTGCTCTCTCTCCCTCTCTAAAAAACAAAAAACAAACCTCCTAACAAAAACACCTCAGGACTTGAGAGCTTCACAGTTGAAATTTACCAAACATTTAAAGAAGAATTAATACAATCCTTAAATTCTTCCAAAATATAGAAAAGGGAACACTTCCAAAATCATTTTATGAGGCCAGCATCACCATGATACCAAAGCCACACAAAGATACTATAAGAAAAGAAAAACTACAGAGCAATATTCCTGAGGATCATAGAAGCAAAAGTCCTATAGAAAATATTAGCAAACTGAATTCAACAACAAATTAAAAGGATCATACACCATTACCAAGTGGGATTTATCCTTGGCATGCAAGAATTGCTCAATACAAGCAAATCAATCAGTGTGATATACCACATTAACACAATGAAGAACAAAAATCACAATCATCTCAGTTCTAGAAAAAATGCATGTGACAAAATTCAACACCCTTTCATGATAAAAACAAACTCTCAACAAATTAGGTAGAGAAGGAACTTGCCTTAACACAATAAAGGCCATAGATGAAAAACCCACATTATACTCAATGGTGGAAAGCTAAAAGCTTTTCCTTTAAGATCTATAACCAGGCAAAGATACCCACTCTTACTATTTCTACTCAATACTGTAAGTACTAGCCAGAGCAATTAGGCAAGAAAAAGAAATAAAAGGCATCTAAATCAGAAAAAAAGAAGTAAAATTATCTCTTGATGAGCTTACATGAGCTTACATGAGCTTATAAAGTTTCAAGATACAAACTCATCTACAAAAATCAGTTGCATTTCTTTACACCAATAATGAACTATGCAAAAAGAAAATTAAGTAAATAGCATCAAAGAGAATAGCACCAAAAAGAATAAAGTACTTAGGAAAAAACATAACCAAGGAAGTAAAAGACTTAAACCCTGAAAACTATAAAGCACTGATGAAAGAAATGAAAGCAGATACAAATAAATGGAAGGACTTCTTGTGTTCATGGATTGGGATAATTAATATTGTTTAAATGTCATACTAGTCAAAGTGATGTATAGCTCCATGTAATCCATATTAAATCCTAAAGATATTTTTTTACAGAAATAGAAAACACAATCCTAAAAATTCATATGGAACAACTAATCATCAGGAAAATGCAAATCAAAACCATAATGAGATATCACCTTATACCTGCTAGGGTGGTTATTCAAAACAAAAATAGGTAAATAGATAGACAGGTAGGTAGATATATATAGAGAGATATATAGATATAGAAATGTTGGCAAGAATATGGAGAAAAGAGACTCTCTTGACATTGTTAGGAATGCCAAGTGGTGCAGCCACTATGGAAAACAGTATGGAGGTTCCTCACAAAATTAAAAATAGAACTACCACCTGATCCAGTAATCCCTCTTCTACGTATATATCCAAGAGAATTGAAATCAGGATCTTGAAGAAATAGCTGCAGTCCCATGTTCATTGCAGCACTATTCACAATAACCAGGATATGGAAACAACCCAAATGTTCCATCAATAGATGAATGGATAAGAAAATATGGTATATGTACACACTATGGAATATTACTCAGCCTTAAAAAAAGAAAATCCTATTTATAGCAACATGGATGGACCTGGAAGACACTATGCTAAGTGAAATAAGTCAGTCACAGAAAACTCTCTCTTATACATGATTTCTCTTAAATGGGGCATCTAACATAGTCAAAAATATAGAAGTAGACAATATATATAGATAGTAGAATCCTTGTTAAAGGAATAACTTCCTTTTTATTTAAGGTGCTGTATTTTGGGATGTTATCCCTTAGAGGATTATTTTCTTGAAAAGGAAGGCATTTTTCTCCTTTTGGATTTACTGGCAGTAAGTATGATTGTTAACAACTATAAAATACTAATAATAATATGTCTTTATTAAAGCTTTCCAAAGCTAAGTGCCACAGAACACTATTCTGTAATTAAATGTGTCCCCAAATCATGTTTAAATGTTTGTTTTAAATAAAATCTTGGTGGCTCAGTCAGTTAAGTGTCTGACTTGGCTCAGGTCATGATCTCACGGTTCATGGGTTCAAGCCCTGCATTAGGCTCTGAACTGACAGCTTGGAGCCTGGAGCCTGCTTTAGATTCTGTGTCTCCCTCCCTCTCTCCATCCTTCCTCCAGTTGTGCTCACTCTCCCACTCTCTCAAAAATAAAGAAATAAACATTAAACAAAATCTCACCTGGAGATCATAATTTGCATTTGTATAGATAAAAGCTCTGAAAATCCCTCCTCTGAAGAAACCAGTGTACTTAGGTCAGAACTCACAAACACATAACAGAAGATAATTTGTTTTATGGGATTTCTTTTCCCCACCAACCTTTAAGGAAATAGTGTGTGAAGTGCTAGACAATATCAAAATGTATAATCATTATTGATAACTTCTAGCTTCTTTTAGTATTAAAAGTTAAGGGCTACATTACACAAAGGAGTAAAGTATTTTTTAAGAATTGTGTATAGTTTGTAGGTTATGCGAGGAATTAGTATGTCATAGACCATTTCACAGAATGAACAGGAATGGATATATTAAGCCTGTCAGGAAATATAGTTGCCATCTAATACCAATGAAGAATGGCAAAGACCCTCAATTATCCTCAAAGTCATTTTCTACTGGCCTGAATTCTAAGTCCATAGTCAAGACAATGTGGGAGGAAAAGTTATTTTGGTTTCAGTAAAACTTTGAGAGATGTTCTGTCCCTGCCTGTGATTGCCACCATTCATGATTTTATTAACAGAATAATGAACTTACTTGGATTTAGCAAATGTACTACAGTTATTTGTGTCCCTTCATCTCTCTGAAAGAAAATTAGTTGGCATTACAGATAGGAGAGCAAACTCATTAGATATAAAAAATTACATACAAAACATAAATAATGATAAACTTTGATAAACAGGAATGAATCATGACCAGAAACCCTTGGAAAATTCAGAGATATTGGACATAATATGGAAGGATATATGTGTGGCTCTACTAAATGATGTATACCTCACCATGCTTCTCTGATGAGAGTACAAGTGTGCCCAGAGACACATGGTGATGTGTCAGGAGATTCTCAAAGTCACAGAATTAATTTGGCATATCTTCCTAGAATCTTGTTTTTATTTAAAGACTCAAAAATAGGGAGTTATATAATAGGGGCACCTGGGTGGCTCAGTTGGTGAAGCCTCAGGTCATGATCTCGCTTGTGTTCTCTCTCTCTCCCAAAAATCAACATTAAAAAATAATTATAAAATAATAAATTCTATAGGAATATTTAAGATTATATAAAAAGTTCACAGACATTTCTCAATTGTGTTCACTCTCCTTCACCACTAGGGTTTCTCTGATGGAAAGGCATGAAGAAGACTGCTAGGAGAAGCCATATATAGCACAATGGTTATGAGCACAGGCTGCAATCAGTCTGATTGAGGCCTCCAATACTTGTTAGCTGTGTACCTTGGACAAGTATTTAACATCTCTGTAATATGTTTCTTCATCTATAAAAGAGATAACAGTATCTACCCCGTGCACTGTTGGGAGATTTATATGAGTGATTATATATGCGTGTGCACTTGTGTGTGTGTGTGTGTGTGTGTGTATAGACAGACAGACACATACACACACATACACACTTATTTGGAATAGTGCCTGACATATTTTTACCATGTAAGTGTTTTCTATTATTATGAATATAATTATTAGATTGTACTTAATGTGGATCAAACCAATCAAGTTAATTACAGATAAAAATATTCTTTAATGAAATTTTTAGATCAACTCCAACCTTTGACATTTGCCCCTTTTTCCTGAAAGTGATGTATAGAAATAAAAAACTCAATTGAGGGTTCTGCTTAATACAATCTGCTAAAATATTTATTCAGTATGCAATAATTGCTAATTATGTTACATATTATTTAGAACTTTCTATGTGCCAGGCAGTCTTGTATAATTCATCATAATAACTCTTTAAAGCAGGTAATATTATAATCTTTCATTTTATAAAAGAGGAAACTGATAATGTTTGCAGTTCAAACAACAGGTTACATGTTTCCTTTGCTATATTCTATTAGTGGTATACTATGAGTTAATCAACAAATATTTCAGACACAAATTATTGTGTGGAGGAGGCTATTATTCTGGATGGACTTTTCTATACCTAAATTTTGGTTTGCTGAAAACTAGTAGCAAAACAAAGGAATATGCTTGATGATTTTTCTTAAATGCTTACTGTTTTGGATGCTAATTTTCAAAATACAAAATTATATCTCATTTGTATCTATTTTCACATATGACTTCCACTTGCAATTACCATCAGTTATTTTCTTAATCACAATGAGATTATAGTTAATATGAGTCTTTATAAACCATAATAAATCATGTAAATTGGAAAGATCCTATAAATACAGTGAACTATGTATAGTACTGTTGCCATTGCTTTACCTAAAATGAACATCTTCATTTATTTTTATAATCTCTCTTTTTCTGACTGAACCTAATTATTACATTTTGGTCATGACATATATTCATGACTATATCAGAATTATATTGAATCTTTTTCTTTTTATATTTTCTAATCCTTAATGTTTGGAAACATACTTTTTAAAAAGAGATTGTCCCAAATCATACTTAAGTCTGAATTTTAAGG
Source organism: Prionailurus bengalensis (assembly GCF_016509475.1). NCBI lineage: Eukaryota > Metazoa > Chordata > Mammalia > Carnivora > Felidae > Prionailurus > Prionailurus bengalensis. The sequence goes on from NC_057348.1 coordinate 93,351,714, forward strand.
CAGTCATTTAGAAGAAAGTTACTGATCAGTAATACAAATGTTTGTTTTCTTTTTTGAAGGTAATAATTTTTTAAATTGCATTTTTTTCTTTCCTGTTTCCTTGCAAAAGTTGAACCAAAAAAAATTCTGTAATCTAGTACTGGGAATAATGGTTGAATTTTGTGATAATCCCAAAACTACGGCTCATGTTAATGCTTGGCGAGGGAAGAAGGACCAGACAGCTGCTAGTCTTTTAATTAAATTATGGAGAAAGGAAGAAAAAGAACTAGGAGTAAAACGTGATAAACATGGTATGATCATTGGTAAGTGTATTTATAACTGTTATAATAGCAATTAGATGCATATTTTTAATTGAGATATAATTGAATTTTACGTTGCATTAGTTTTTTAGTTTTTTATACATTACAAAATTATTACCACAATAAGTTTAGTTAACATTCGTCACCACACAGTTACAATCTTCTTCTTGTGATGGAACTTTTAAGAACTACTCTCAGCAACTTTCAAATATATAATAAAATATTGTTAGAATAGCCACCACCCTGTTAATTACATCCATAGGACTTCATCATCTTTCACCCATATTTTTAGAAAGAGATCTTTAAGATATGAGGGAAGTATGAGAACTTTCACCCCTTTGTTTAAGGTTCTTTTCACAAGAGTTTGAAGAACTTGCTATCACAAATTCTGAATGAATGGAAGAAAAGTATATTATCAGCAGATTCATATTTTTATAGATATTTTCAGGAAGTGGTATTTGATTATATTGTTTAACTCAAAACAAAACAAAACCTAACACCATGTCCTAAAGAAGTTCCTTTGAGTTACCTGCTTTTACAAATAGATTCAACCCATTTCATTTACTGATAAAATTGGGGATATAAATAGAGTGCCTGTATAGTATTTTGCACATTTCTGTTGATTCATATTCATGCAGTTTACTTTTTTTTTTTACAAATGAATAGTCTAATGAATTATTATAAAGTCAACATCTATGTGACTAATACAGTTTACATTATACATTGCATATGTATATGTAACACATATATAAAATGTTATAATAATTTTATTGCATGTAAGTTAAACCACAATAGGAATGATTTTTAAAGGAAAAACAAAGAGAAATTATCTATTGTAAACACCCCAGAAAGACCCTACTCATAGACCCTTTCCAAGCACAACTGGATCTCTTCTATTCAATATTGTTCTTAAGATTCATCCACATTAGATTTAAAGCTGTATTACAAAGCTGTGGTCATCAAGACACTATGGTACTGGCACAAAAACAGATACATAGATCAATGGGACAGAGGAGAAAACTCAGAAATGCACCGAACTATATGGTTAGTTCATCTTCAATGAAGTAGAAAAGAATATCCAATGGAAAAAAAGACAGTATATTCAGCAAATGGTGTTGGTAAAACCGGAGAGTGACATGCATACACCACACACATGCTTACACCACACACAAAAATAAACTCAAAATGGATGTAATACCTAAATGTGAGGCAGAAAACCATCAAAATCCTAGAGGAGAACACAGGCAGCAACCTCTTTGACCTTGGCCACAGCAACTTCTTAGTAGACACGTGGCTGAAGGCAAGGGACAAAAAGCAAACGTGCACTTCATCAAAATAAAAAGCTTCTGTACAGCGAAGGAAACAATCAAAACTAAAAGGCAACTGACTGAATGGGAGAAGATAATTTGCAAATGACATATCTGATAAAGGGTTAGTATCTAGAATGTATACAGAATTTATAAAACCCAACATCCAAAAAACAAATAATCCAGTTAAAAAATAGGCAGAAGACATGAATAGACACTTTCCCAAAGAAGACATCCAGATGGCCAACAGACACATGAAATGTTGCTCAATATCCCTCATCATCAGGGAAATACAAATCAAAACCACAATGAGATATCACTTCCCACCTGTGAGAATGGCTAAAATTAACAACACAAGAAACAGGTGTTTGTGAGGATGCAGAGAAACAGGAACCCTCTTGCACTGTTAGTGGGAATGCAAACTGGTGTAGCCACTCTGTAGAACAGTACGGAGATTCCTCAAAAAAACTAAGAATAGATCTACCCTACAATCCAGCAATTTCACTATTAGGTGTTTACCCAAAGGATACAAAAATACAGATTTGAAGGGGGTATGTGCTCCCCAATGTTTACAGCAGTATGCTCAATAATAGCCAAACTATGGAAAGAGCCCAAATGTCCATCAACTGATGAATGGATAAAGAAGAGGTAGTGTGTATATATATACAGTGAAATATTACTCAGCCATCAAAAAGAATGAAATCTTATCATTTGCAATGACGTGAAGTAAAAATATATTGTGCTAATAAGCAACATAAGTCAATCACAGAAAGACAAATACTATATGATTTCACCCATATGTGGAATTTAAAAAACAAAACAAACAAACATATGGAAAGGGGTGGGGGAAGAGAAGAGAGGCAAACAAACCACAAGAGACTCTTAATGATAGAGAACAAACTGAGAGTTGATGGAGGGAGGTGGGGATAATGGGCTAGATGAATGATGGCTATTAAGGAGGGCACTTATGAGAAGCGCTAGGTGTTGTATATAAGTGATGAATCACTTTTATTTTTTTTAAGTGTATTTATATATTTTGAGAGTGAGAGAGAGCATGAGCAGGGGAGGGGCAGAGAAAGGGAGAGAGAAGATCCCAAGCAGCCTCCATGCCACCACTGTAGTGGCCGACGTAGGGCTTGAACCCCGAACTGTGAGATCTTGACCTGAGTTGAAATCAAGAGTCAGATGCTTAACCAACTAAGCCACCCAAGCACCCCAAAAGTAATTTTTTAATGTTTATTTATTTTGAGAGAGAAAAGCGTGAGAGGGGCAGAGAGAGGAAGAGAGAATTCCAAGCAGGCTCTGCCCTGTCAGCACAGAGCCCGATTCAGGGCTCAAACCCATGAACCTTGAGATCATGACCTGAGCCAAAATCAAGAGTCAGGCACTTAACTGACTGAGCCACCCAGGCACCCCTAAAATAGTTATTTTGTGAAATTTTCATATTGTACATAAATAACAAAAAAGCTCTAAATTTTGCCATAGAATGGGGAATAACTGGATTCTTATGCTTTCACAAGAATAACCATATACAATGCACTATTTTATAATATATATTCTATGTCTGGAGTAAAATTTCAAATTAAATTAATTTACTAATGTTTTTACCTGTCCTTTCTATGTTTTCATGATATGCAATGAGTAGATACAAAGAAACCTCTATTTACTAGTTTCCAAGAAGAGCAAAAAATCATGCCACTGCCTGCAAACTGCCCAACTATTGCAATTATGGATGTTGCCGAGAATATCAGAGCAAAAATTTATGCTGTGCTGGGCAAACTAGGTAAGAAGCTACTTGTCACATTCATAAGAGCCTCTGTTTTGCAGAGTGTGCAAGTTCATTTTGCTTTGGAGTCTATTTTTCAGACATGATCAAAAAGTCCCCTGATACAGATAAATGCATGTTTCATTGTTACTCTAATGTCCAGCCTACACCCTTGATGAATTACAATCAGCATCTCTGGGTATGGAGCCCAGGCATCAGCATTTTTCAAAGCTCCCGAGGCAGTTCTAGGTGCAGCCAGGATTAAAAGTGGTTAGTTTAGATGATTAGGCTTAAACACAAGAATTCTGAAATACTTGCATTTTTAAAGTCCTTCTTTTTTTCCCATTTCTTTTCTTTTTTTTTTTTTTTTCTAGTCCTTGCTTCCTATTAAGGGAAAAGGTACTCAAACATTATTCAGCCTCTGAAAATACAGTATCATTGTCTTAACCACAGCAGTGACTCAATAAGGATGACCTGGCAGAGGTTTCTTATAGGAGGAAGCCAAAAGCTCACAAAACTAACTTTTCCATAATCAAGATGAAACAAAAATAACTGTTTGCATTAGTTTTTATGATAGATATATGGGGTTATTATTTTTTTTTTGGAATTACTTGCTTTGTTACAGTAATTCTCTCTTTATAAACTTTGTTTAGATTTTGAAAATTTACCTGGCCTATCTGCTGAAGATTTTGTCACTCTTTGTATCATACATAGATACCTTGATTTTAAAGTGAGTACTTTCTTATAATCTTGTTATTACACTCTGATATGACAAAAAAAAATCAATTGGGAAATAAAAGATCTATATTCATAGTTGTAAGCAGTCAACCATGTATTGTAAGCAGTCAACCATGTACTGTATAGTTTTTATTTTCCATTTTGCATCTGATACTGTTCCAGAAACATGCAATTAATTAACTGGCTATTTTCCATAGGATATGATTTCATCTAACTATTTATAAAAGAAGATGGATGTTACTGACAGAGGCATTCAGAAGTTTTACAGAATTTTTAAAATATAATTTCTTCTGTTTATAGAGCATCAGGAGCTATAATTAATTGAATTATTAATGAATTATTGCTTATTAAAATCAATTAATATTTATTAAAGATTTTATTATTAGTTTATATGGTAATCAAATATCAGTTAAAGGATATTAGGTTGCTCACCCTGATGGTTATATCTTTTTGGCAAATAAATGCTTTTGAAGTGTCAGCAATGTCTTTTTAAGTACATTTTCTTCTACTAATATTAGTATTATATATTTGAATGTTGCCAATGAATAAACCTATTTTCAAATGAAAACAAAGCTCCTTTTCTTCCCAATCCTGGATATATAAATTTTTCTGCAAATATAAGCATACTCAAGCACATTAATTTCCAGACAACCTAGAATATGAGCTGTCAGTATGATGAAACCATGGAGTTTTAACAGCTTACGATTCAGTCTTAGGTAGAAAATAAGGGGCAAGAGACAGGACTCTAGATTCCCAGGAATCCCCATGCTCAATGTCCTACAAGTTCAGCCTGACTTAGATTTTTTTTTTTCTTTCAAGCAATTTATATTCTTTATTTTTTATTTAAGTAGGCTCCATACCTAGTGTGTGACTTGAACTCACGACTCTTGAGATCAAAAGTCGCATGCTCTATGGACTGAGCCAGCCAAGCACTCCTTAACTCATTTTCTAATACATGGGTTTGGGGAGGAAAACATCAGTAGTTCCAGAGGATGAGACTAAAGCAGCAGTTTCTGCAACTATGAAAACAGTGTGACTATAAACCAGAGGGCAGTGACAATGACAGTGAACTAGACTTAGGTAGTAGAGCCTCATCCACAAATACCTTATCACTATAAAACATTTAATAAATTACTTCTGAATACTCAAATGTAACTATTGCCTCAAATTATTCCCAATGCACTTATTCCCAAGTAGTAAGATGGGGAATGGTGGTTTAGTAGGTGTTAACTTTGGAACAACCACCCAAATAAAGGATTACCTAAAATTATATCATTTATTTTTGGTTAATTTAACTTTTTAAACTTAAACTTTATTATAACAGATTGGAGAAATATGGAATGAAATCTATGAAGAAATAAAATTAGAAAAGTTAAGACCAGTCACTACAGACAAAAAAATTTTGGAAGCTATTACAACAGCATCAGAAAATATTGGAAAGATGGTTGCTTCTCTTCAAAGTGAGATGATTGAAAGCCAAGCACACCAAGATGTGCAAAATGAACAAAAAGTATATGCAAAAGTAAGTCACATATACTTTTAAGGCAGAAGATAATTTCATTGTATAAGCTAGTTGACCAGAGGATATATTTGCCTGACTTGTGTTTCAGCACTTAGAGTTATTGTGTAGTTTTTTCTTATAGTTATTTTCAGTGTTCTTGTGAAATTTTTAAAGAAACCATGGAGTTAAGAGCCTGAGATTCAATTACTATATTCACTATGAATTTATGGCATTGTAATTTGATTTCTACAGGCTTACATTTTAAAAAATAGACAACTGAGATACATTTTTTGAAATGTCAGTTCCAAAAATTGTGGTCTATTTAAGGGTATACACTTGGCAAATTGTGTCTGATAGTGTATCTCTGTGACTGTACATTTAACCTCACTGGGAAAGTTGGCCCTCATCCATCCCTCTGTGATAGGCCCTTACTGGCATGCCAACTATAGGCATATCCATAAAGCTGCATCCTCATTTCAGTACCATAAAACTTACAATGAATGTTCTATCTAAAAATCCAGAGGTAAGCTGGCCTCTGACTTTAATCAGAAAAACCTTCCAGGAAAATATAAACCATTCTCCTAAAGCTTTGTGTTCAGTCAGAAACTGAATACTACAGAAGTTTTTGAACAAATAGGTTAAGTAGCTATTTAGCTTGTCTCCAGATACAAAGGTGATGCAGATTCCCCACTTCTGGTTGGTGACCCTTTATGATTACAATTAAATGTTTACAACTCTTTACGGTGATTTCCAAAGTTTTCTATTGTCTGATCTTTCACATAGTCTATTAAACGTTTGTATCTACAGCCTAGTAGGAATTCTGTCTGCATCCACCTGTGAATTCTGCTCCATCTTAGACACCAATTTGCTTGAAAGTTTTAAGAGGTTTTATTGCATAGATGTTGCCATTTAAGTAATTTATTTCTCTTAAGCGGGAGAGCCCTCTTGGAAGTCCTGCTGCCTCATTAGTTCCATAGAATGGCAGAACGTCTGCTGTGTGGACTAACAACTGTTGATTTGTTGGTTATTTTTGATTTGTTATCATGGCTTTGACCCCATTTATTTTTAAGTAGTTGTTTAATTACATACTTAGGTTCATAATTCATAAATTTAATAATATATGCTAAGGGCATGTGTCCTCTGATTATAATTTAGTAAATAGCCTGTTGAGAATTGTTTCTATAATTTAGAAATAGCCTGCAGTTAGTGGTTACCTCCCTAGACTGCATCACCACAACCAACACGGCACTCTCACAAAACTGCTTGTGTTAAATTGCTACAGTCACAAATTAGTAGTTTTCCTGAAGTAACCTCACGTAAACTATTATCAGTGGCAGTAGGAATCTATTTTCTCCCGTGAATTTGCCGTTGGGTCATTTACTTAGCTTGTTCTGGATTATGATGTGTCTTCACAAGTGATAATCACATAAAGCAATCAGTCTTCAGAGAATGATTATTGTTATTTTATATTTTATATTTTTATAACAACAGTTTTATATTACATTTCATGGAAAACAGTTCAAACCTTAGCCACATAGTGAAGGAAGGATTTTTCCTCCATATTTAGACTTTTGCTGAACTCTGAATATTCTAATCCTCTGCTAGTCATTCTAAAATTTACATTGGCAAAATCTAGGTCTTCCTTCAAAGTAAGAGCTTTAGGGGCGCCTGGGTGGCGCAGTCGGTTAAGTGTCCGACTTCAGCCAGGTCACGATCTCGCGGTCCGTGAGTTCGAGCCCCGCGTCGGGCTCTGGGCTGATGGCTCAAAGCCTGGAGCCTGTTTCCGATTCTGTGTCTCCCTCTCTCTCTGCCCCTCCCCCGTTCATGCTCTGTCTCTCTCTGTCCCAAAAATAAAAAAAAAACGTTGAAAAAAGAAAAGAAAAAAACAAAGTAAGGGCTTTAAAAAAGCGCTTTGGTATTCTTCCATAGAAACTGGAATTCTTACTTATCTTTCTCATTTCAGATACAAGCCACACACAAGCAAAGAGAACTGGCTAGTAAATCATGGGAAAATTTCTTGGCCAGAACATCAAATGCTAAAACTTTAAAGGTAGGACTTTTAAAATCTTGTGATATCCACAACAAATAGTCAACTCAGACAAACAGACTTTTTCAGGAATATTCATTTGCCTCTTCTGCTGACCTTTTTTTTTTTTAATGTTTATTCATTTTTTTTTTTTTTTTTAGAGAGAGAGACAGAGCATGAGTGGGGGAGGAGCAGAGAGAGAGGGAGACACAGAATCCGAAGCAGGCTCCAGGCTCTGAGCTGTCAGCACAGAGCCTGACACAGGGCTCAAACTCAGAGACCACGAGATCATGACCTGAGCTGAAGTCAGACGCTTAACTGACTGAGCCCCCCAGGAACCCCTTCTGCTGACCTTTCTATAGAATACCAACACTGTTAGATCCTCACACGCAATGTAGGATAATAAGTGAAACTATGCATTTTCATATTACAGAAGACACTACTTGGAGTTTTATTTGATCTAGCAATGGGAATCAAGGATGATTTCCTGGATTGCATAAAGGAGATGATAGTTAGCCAGCAATGAGCAGGAGAAATGTGCTCCTACTTTCCACTTTGAGTCTTCTTATTCATTGCTCATTTCTTTAAGAAGTAGAGTGAAGGACAGAAAAAATAATTGTCTGTACTCTCTCCCCTAAGGGTATTTCCCTTCCATGACCATCAAAAGTAACGTTATATTAAAGCTTAAATGAGAATTGAGAAGAAACATCCCTTTGGAAAAATGTGATAAGCTGTTTCAGGAATAAGTTAGAAACTAATCTAAAAAGTTTATAATATTGAATGTTTACTTGAGATATGTGAGAAGCAGCAAGTATTTCCAAAACCTCCTTTTTCTATTAATACTTTTGGATATACTTTTATGTAAACTTTTTTTATATATAAACTTTTCCCACTTTTTCCATTAATACTTTGGATATGCTTTTATGTAATGTTACAGTTCTTCCACTAGATATGAAATTGTTGAATGTTAAGTTAGGCCCTGAAAATAGTGAAACCACATTAAGGTAGCAAAACCAAAGTTAAGAACAAAAGCTCACTTGAGGTATCATGTCTCCCCCTTCTCAATAAAAATTCTTCCCAACTTATAAAACATCCTCACAACTATCTGTACTTTTAAGGAATAATTAATGAAAATCATCCCCTCATTTGTTTAAGAATGCAGATCATTTGTTACCTTGAATTTCACCTGTGGCAGGGCTTCAACTATTGAGTTTAACTATAGGTGCAACAGGGGCACCTGGGTGGCTCAGTGATTAAGTGTCCAACTCTTGATTTTGGCTCAGGTCATGATCTCGCAGTACATGGGTTTGAGTCCCACATTAGGCTCTGTGCTGGAAGGGCAGAGCCTGCTTGGGATTCTCTCTTCCTCTCTTTCTGCCCCTCCATGGTTCTTGTGTGTGCGTGCTCCCTTGCTCTCTCTCTCTCTCTCCCCCCCCTCAAAAATAAATAAACTTAAAAATTTTTTAATATAAGTGCAACAAATTATACAATTTATATTATTCTGTTTGAAGCATTTAAGTGTTCTGATTAGTTTAATTTATGAAAAATATTTTGAAAATATGCATCACCCAAGTTAGTAGCTTATTAAATTATGTGCTAAAAATTGAACATGATTTCCTTAGGACCGCCTTATTCCTTGGTCATATATGACTGGTACCTCTGGAAATTTCAGTAATGTTTTTAGGTGACTGGTGTCTTCTGCGTTGTATAAAAGATATAACTTACTAATAATGATCTTTTGAGCCTAAGTGAGTAAGTGTAGGTTACAGGGCTACTTAATGAACACTCTAAGTATAAGCCAGGCACAATTAAATGTATTTCATATACTTCATTCTAAGTACAATGGTTAGTGCTTTAATAGAAATTAATACTACTTTCTTTCTAATTTAAAAATCTTCAGAAAGCAAAGAGGCTTCAGGAAAAAGCTATAGAATCCTCTAGATACAATGGGCAACCTCCAAATGCAATATTTCATAGGACAGATATTAAAGGCCTTAACACAACGGTAAGGGTTTTTGCTTCATGACTTTTCTTAGTAGATACTGAATTTAGTCTCCATAGAATGTTATTTCCATGGGGTTTTGTCTCATATTTGTTCTTTTCACTGGTCACATTACCCATAGTTAAGGCATATTTATCTCTAAAGTACCTCCACTCTCACCCAGTACTGGTTTAGACCAGATCAGCCTTCCAGGATTTCCAAGAAACTGCTATAATTTGGTATCTTTTCCAAAGTCAGCTAAAGGATGAATGGGTTTCTCTCTTATTGGAAAATTTTGCAAATGAACTCTTAGATATATACCTTTTGCTTTTCCAGGTGCCTTCTGGTCGGGTAGTAACAGTGGAAAGCACTCCTGCCCGATTACTGGGAGGACCTCTGGCTGATACAGACATTGCTCTTAAAAAACTGCCTATTCGAGGAGGAGCCTTACAAAGGGTGAGAGCAGCCAAAACTGTGAATGAGCCAAAGAAGATTGCTCCTACATAAGACAGTATACAGACTGTCTGAAATAAAGTCTGCTTATTTTAGTTAAATACATGTTTATTTATAATTATAAAGCAAATATTTTGGAATATTTTTGTAGGAAATATTAAGAAAAAATAAAAGTAAGCACACACAATTTATTTGTACTGAAAATATCAACATTTGGCATCAGAAGAGCTGTCATCAATTTCTTTCGAAAGATTGCTAATTCTCTTAATTGTAAAACATATAGTATCAGTTAAAACTCCTTTGGTTGCATGACTACTCCAACTGGCTTAAAGTTTTAAGCCAATAAAAACTTTTACAGGCACTCTGTAGCTATCAAATCTAGGAGTAAATAAGACTGCAGGCATTGTTGGATCCAGGGACTAAAGCTCTGAGTAGAATCTCCTTCCCTAGCAGCTACTGGATTATATTTTCCCAAATTGATACCCAGTACAGAAAAATACATGCCTGTCTCTCCACAATCTCTGCAACTGCCTCCACATGTTGGGACCCTTGATTGGTCACATGCCCACTGAAGCCATCCACCATGACTTTGGCCAGATCTAAGTACTGCCTACTCCCAGAGCCAGAAGCAGGCCAACTCCAAACAAAATATAGAGATGGACTGGAAAACCAGGATATTGTTATCATATGTACATGTAAGTACTGGGCAGAAAAAACATTTGCAACAATTTGTTGGTCAAAGTAAAATAAATTATGTCTGTTATAAAAAGCAAATGTTATTCATGAGCTAAACAACAAAAATAAAAATACAGATGGTTTTACTCTTAATATATAAATATGCAAAGTTAATTCTAATGCTATTTTCTTCTCTAATGGGGAAGGGAAGGGGAGGGTTGGGAAGTGTTTTCCCTCCTTTGGTGGTGGAGATAGCTTTCCAAAAAACAGGAGATAGATGCATTAATGCTGGATGTGGAACAGAGTGTCCATGTATGTATGCAATTATGAGGTTTCCATAGACTGTCTCCATTCCTATAAACTCCAGGGAAGCCACAAAGTTGAATTCATGTCCAGGATAGGGAGAGACAAGAACCTGTTTTCTTTAATAGGAAAATATGCTGGTATTTGAGTCTAGATTCTAGGCCCATAGGCACACTCAGCAGTATACTGGTAATTGTGTAGCAACTGGTTCTTCAAGAGGAAATAGCCCTTATTTGTAGTGTTTGCCAATTTGCATGGTGTAAATACTCCCACTGTAACCAGTTACAAGCTACCAACATGATGCTACTGAATCCAAAGTTGGGAAGACCTGCATAGAGTCCATGTTATCAAATAAGAGAAGGCTCCATCACCCCACTGGACCCACCTCCTGCAACTTCCTCCTCCCTTCTCCTCCTCTTACCTCATCTCACATTCCACCAGAAACTTTCCATTATCCCCATCTGTGAAGGTAGTAGCATCTGCAAAAAGGGGAGAAAGTGCACCGTTTTTCATGTTCTAATTAAAATGAGTTGACAGTATACCATTGGCCAGCAGCTTCTAATCCTGGCCCAGCTGCCTATTCTCCTTGTGGCCCACAAGAATAGATAACATGCATCAGCTTACCATGCAGCTTTGTCTCTCCCGAATCCTTTTCTTTATTACCACCACCACCACCAAGATATTAGAAATCATAATTTGTTCCTCTTCTTGACAGGAAGCCCTAAGCACAAAGAGTCCATGAAAGAGTAGTTACTGGGTCAAGAAAAGATGTGGATAAGAACACGCAATGATGAGATGTCCATACAAAAAAGCAACAGATACACCTCAAGTATGTCAGATACACACACAATCAAAATGAAGTGTTCATGGCTAAGAACAACAAATCTTGCCTCATTTTGTAGACTATATGCTTCTTCCTCAGATGCTAAGCTCCCTAAGCACAAGGTAGAAACTACATTCATTCATTATTGAAACCAACACTTCAGTAAATAAATCATTAAATCAGTGTAATGGTGGCCCCAGCTCCTGACAGCCTTTCCCTTGAGCTCTGCAAATGCAGCAAAGTTCTGAGCTCAAAAGGAAGATTCAGCCAACAAAATACAGGTAATGCTAAACACAGATATATTAAGGTAGTTCACATGTATTTACTCCATAACAGTGATAGACTTTATCCAAAATGAATTTTAAGTATTTAAGACATAAATACTATTACATTAACTGATTACATAAACACTGTGTAGAAATAGAATTGATATTACTTGGTTGAATATAATTTTTTGTATCTAGTACAATGCGATATCTCCAAACTGATTAGGACAGACTACAAAGTAGTCTGTGATATCGCTGGACCTTTCCCCTCTGCTGTGTAGATCTTACCCATCAGGAAGAGGAAAGGTAAAATAGGGCAGGTTGTTACCTAGCAGCCATTTAACAGCTAAATAAATGTAGGTGGATGGAGGATAGTGTTGCTTCATACAGACAATTAACCTTGGTAGACAGATGTGCATTGTGTTTGCATATTACAATTCCAGCCACCTTTGTAGTGAGCAAGTGAACCAGTATGACAATGTCACTAACTATAATAGGTCTCTGTCTCTCCTCACATCCTGTGCTCCTACACCAGTCTTGAGCCCTCTAGTCCATCCAGCCTGGCTGAAAGGCAGACAATATGTTTTCTTCCATGAGTCAGTTGAGACAAAATTTCAAGCTCTCAAACTGAAACTTTTGCTAATAAACTAAATTCAAAGAGAGTCAAAAGAATAAAAATGGAGTTTAGTGAATACAGATGAAATGGTTTCAACATGCTTCAATAATGAGATTTTTACCACATGAGGGAGCTCATCCCATGGTTAAACTCTATTAGCCAGTTCTTGCTTATATTGGATGAAAACCAGTGAATAATTAGGTGAATAACTCATCTCTTCCTCTGTCTTCTAGAGCACAAGATATGTTTCATATCACAGGAAAAAAACTATTGTGTTCAGCCTAAGTCTTTTCCGGTCAAATATCTATTTTCTGTAATCATTCCTCTTTTTTTTAATGTTTATTTTTGGAGAGATAGAGTGTGAGCAGGCAGAGAGAGAGGGAGACACAGAATCCGAAGTAGGCTCCAGGCTGTAAGCTGCTCTAAGCTGTCAGCATAGAGCTTGACATGGGGCTCAAACCCATAAACCATAAGATCAAGACCTGAGCCAAAGTTGGATGCTTAACCGACTGAGCCACCTAGGTGCCCCTTCTGTAATCATTCTTATTTAATCATTCCAGACTTTATGGATCTGGCTAGCCCCTTCTGAAGTGCCACCATTTATTAATTTTCCTTTAAACTGTTACCAGACAAACTAAACAAAGATTTCCAGGTGTTGTAGGTCCCATGGAGGTTATAATGAAAACAGTATTCCTCATTTTTACATACTTTCTGCCAACAGAACCTAAGCTTACGTTAGTTTCATTAGCAGTTATGTTTCATAGTTGCTTATATTGAGTTTACAGTCAAAGATGCTTTCTGAGAAAGAGAAAAGCAGCCCCTGACAGTCAGGAATTGGCCTGGTACTATCAGGTCAAAATTCTATAGATAAATAAATGTCTGTTAAGTTCCTACTGATATGATGACAAATGATATGATAAATGATGAAAGAAAAGGAATGAAGGAAGAAGAAGGGGGGGAGTGAGGGCAGACAAATCTCCCATATAAATTATCTACAGATAATTTATGTAGATATTCCCTCCTTCAGCATGTGGAACATTACTTCCCATTCTCTTAAATGTGGGTTATACTTAGTGACTTGCTTCCAAAGAATACAATATAGAAACAGAAGAGAAAGTAACATTATAGCGGAGAAACCTGGGATACACTACCTTAGCCAAGGTTAAACATCATCAGTGATAACTTATGTTGATAGCATATACCCTTGATCTGAAGTATTGAGAACAGTACTTTACTTTTGTGGTCTTCACCCAAAAATCCTACAAATTCAGTCTAACTGTAAGAAAAACAATCAAGCAAACCCAAATTGGATATTCTGTAACATACCTTATCAGCACTCAAAACTGTCAAGGTCATTGAATGAAAACACCTTCTTAGAGCCTAAGGAGACATGATACCTTGATATATTATGGAGTCCTGGATGGGATCCTGGAACAGAAAAAGGATATCAGGGAAAAACTAGTGAAATCCAAATAAAATATGAAGTTTGGTTAATAATGTATCAGTAGTGGACCATTAGTTATGACAAATATACCATACTAATGTAAAAAGTTAACAATAGGAAAAAAAATAGGTGAGGAGTATACAAGATCTCTGCATTATCCTTGCAACTTTTCTGCAAACTTAAAACTATTCTAAAATAGTTTATTTAAAGTTTAAAAAAATGATCTTTTGAATGATCTAGTCAGATGATTTTGAACAGGGCAAAAGAGAAATACATATTGTCCCCCACTCAATCATATTTGACCACCATTTCTCTTTTTTTAACTTACGTTTTCATATCATAAAATTGTTTTTGAATTAGTGTATTAGTTCCTACTGTACCTTTGTCCCACTGCAATGGCAGCTCTGTGAGTCAAGGATTATTCAGCAGTATACCTACAAGCTCAATACGTTTTTGTGAATGAATGAACGATGAAAACATAATAATATATCTTTCTTTATAAAAATGGCATGATTTGTGCCAAAAATTGCTGGGGAGGGGGGCGCCTGGGTGGTGCAGTTGGTTAAGCGTCCGACTTCAGCCAGGTCACGATCTCGCGGTCCGTGAGTTCGAGCCCCGCGTCGGGCTCTGGGCTGATGGCTCAGAGCCTGGAGCCTGTTTCTGATTCTGTTTTCTCCCTCTCTCTCTGCCCCTCCCCCGTTCATGCTCTGTCTCTTTCTGTCCCAAAAATAAATAAACGTTGAAAAAAAAAAATTAAAAAAAAAAAATTGCTGGGGAGGGAGGGGATTTTTAACAGAACATGGTATCTAAGTACCAGCAAAAAGACTTAAGATGAATTGCTCTAAAACCAGACTGCCCGTTTTGGCAAATGTCCTTTTTACTGTTTTTAATAATCCAATGTAGCCTGTTAATTCAGTTAGGTGATCTAGGAAGCCATTTTCAATTAACCTATTTTGGATGGCTAACAATTAATTTTATTAACACTGAAAAGTTAATAATTGCTGCAATAAAAATTTGTATGACAACTATGATTGATAACTAGTTGAACAATTTTTTAGGCTAAAATTATCTGGTTTTGCTTTATGACATTGAATTTTTGAGCTTCAATCATTTACCCACAGGTTGTAAAAGAGAGATATCCTCTAAGGAAAGTCATGACCCTATGCCTCCACCTGCAGGAAATGAATTAGGCAGTTTTTTAAAAAAAATTTTTTTTTTTAACGTTTATTTATTTTTGAGACAGAGAGAGACAGAGCATGAACAGGGGAGGGGCAGAGAGAGAGGGAGACAGAGAATCAGAAGCAGGCTCCAGGCTCTGAGCTGTCAGCACAGAGCCCGACATGGGGCTTGAACTCATGGACTGTGAGATCATGACCTGAGCCGAAGTCGGCTGCTTAACGGACCGAGCCACCCAGGCGCCCCATGGGCAGTTTTTTATGTATCTTTCTGGTCATCTGAGCATAATACCCACCCTCCAACCAGCTAATTTTATGAGCTTAGGGATCTGTTCTTAATTGGCAAGATAATGTGCTCGCTTCGGCAGCACATATACTTAATTGGCAAGATAAAATATTTTCAATATAGGAATTTATTAGACTGACAACCTTATCTAGAACCTCATTATACAAAACTCAGTTATATGAAATAATTTTTATAAAATAATACTTGAAAGCCATGCAAACCATTTATTCTTTAATATTGGAGATTCTTAACCTGGGGTTCATGGACCCCTCCCCCCAAAATCATACACAAAATGATGACACTGTGTACATAAAACTCCTTGTTAAAGTGTCTATAGCTTCATCAGAATTTCAAAGTGATCCATAACTCAAAGAATGTCAGCCCCCACTCCACCATTTAATGTTTATTCTGGGATCAAGTCAAATCATCAGACAGTTGCCCATTTGTTCAGTATTATTTTTGCTACTTTTAAAATTATTTATATTTAATTGAGTTTGGGTGTGGTGACATCAGCTTGCATTGAAGGGAATCTGTCATTGCCAGGATACTTGAAAACACAGTGCTGTATCCCATGGTAGCCATTATGAAAACCTGTCATCTTTATTGGTTTTTAGTCCTAGCAAAGGCTGGGCTTGTCCTAAACATGTTGTTTGGTTTTTCTTATCAACAGAGTGAGGGCACCTGCATGGCTCAGTCAGTTAAGCATCCCACTTTTGATGTCAGCTCAGATCCTGATCTCAGTTCCTGAGTCAAGCTCCATGTAGGACTCTGTGCTGTGCTAACAGTGTGGAGCCTGCTTGGGATTCTCTCCTCCTCTCTCTCCCTCTCAAAATGAATAAACAAAAAAAAAAAAACTTGTTAAATGTGAATCTTGAAAATGCTCATGAGTCCTTTACCTTTAGAAGTAGAAAACTCAGACCAAACTTACAGCTACCTTTTTATCAAAGGCATAGGCTTCTATAACATGCATTTAAAAGTATTCATCCAAAATACAACTACATATTATTAGTTTCCTGTCTTTATTTCCCATCATCTAAATTTCCTCATCTACTTCATGTTATCCTATTGTTTGTTATATATTTTTAAAGCTTCACATCCTCTTTGGAATAAGATGTGAGATGTATGTAGGAAATACATTTAAAAAGAAAAACTGAGCTAGTACCTAAAAACCAAAATTCTACCAAACTTCACTTTACTAAAATGAAGTTTCTTACTACCTTTCTGTTTGTTTTTTTTTAATTAAGCCAATAAAAGTGAGAACGTAAAAAATTTTAGTCCTTAATGCATAGAAAAACACTTTAATATATAGGATGGCTTGGAGATGAAATGCACATTTCAGAAGCCACTCAGTACATGACATCAAAATCAAATATTACTTTTTAGGACAATACTGGCATTTATTTTGGCACAATTTAAAGTCAATATTACATATAAGATACCTTAAAAAATTAGTCACAGCATTACTCCCTCAACTATTATATTTAATAATATATTGCATTTGCATTTTAAATGTTTTCTTTAAAGATGCTTTACAGATATGCCTTCCAAATAAAAAAAATATTGACAAATTACCTGAAAAGATGGAAATGCTAATTCAATAGCCATAAAGCATTTACACATCACATCAACAAAAATACAACTTTCATAAATATTAAAGAACTAGAAATAACAATTTTGATAAATACTATAAGAAATATTTGACTTCAAAATACTGACAGAATTAAACCTTCAGGTTGATGTCACTTTGCTTGAGGTATTTTCCATGTTCTCTATCTTCTATGTAAAACTCATGTTTTGTAAAATCCAGTCCTATAATATTAGAGAGGAGAAATTGTTAATACTCACTATAAAATGACTTTTAAGATTGCATCCTTTTAAATAACCCTATTGAAAAACTTAATTTAAAAAGCCTAATTATATGTCCTATCTTTAAAATTTCTTCAATAAATGCAATATGAATAACTATGATGTTAAACAGATTTCTCATGAACTATTTGTGGGAAAAAATAAGGTAATAATTTTAATGATCTACCAAATGTATTATACCTCAAGATCATTTAGATCATGTGTCTGTACATCAGAGCTCCTGTGGTTTCTAAATAATATAAAATCAGTAAAAATGAAAATCAAAGTCAATCATTAGGAAAAAATAAGGCAAATTTGCTAGCTTATTGGCAAAAATGATTAAATGTTGAATTTTTAAGAAGGCTGAACTGCTGGGGGCACCTGGGTGGTTCAGTGGGTTAAGCGTCCAACTTCGGCTCAGGTCATGATATGGTAGGTGAGTTAGAGCCCCATGTGGGGCTCTGTGCTGACAGCACGGAGCCTGCTTAGGATTCTCTCTCTCCCTCTGTCTCTTTCTCTCTCTCTCTCTCAAAATAAAAACTCAAAAAAATAAAGAAAACTAAACTTCTATTCTCTTAAGTATACATTTAAATTACCTCCTGTTCTGCGGAAAATTATACTTGGGAGGCATCACCTGTCTTCTGCCCATTCCATGAGATCGTGAGAGCAAGCAGTCTATATACATGTCCCAGAAATCCTGAGCTATGCTTAAGAAGACATTATAATGTCTAGGCCGCTGGGATTTTTGCAAAAACAACATGAAATTCCAGAAAGCGTCCACATTGTGCTGTATCTTGAGTTCCTTGAGATCTATCAATGTCAAAGAGCAAGAATTCCAGCATTGGAAATCAATATCTTCTGTGATGCCTGGGCTGATACTGGCAAGCACCCCCTTTTGAAATTCAAAGTCAGCATTAATCAGATTGATCAGCATCATGCAGCCCAGTGGTAGGTAGAACCGTCCTCTTGTGGCAAAACCCATATTCTATAGAGAAAAAAAAAATGAGGGAATATATTTTTAAGTTAAAAAGAAAATTATTCAATTATTCAATGATCTATTTAAACCTAAAATTTTACAAAGACATATGTATGTGTTTTTGATCAAGCCAAATTTGTCTACTATGTATTTGTTGATTTTCCTCTAAGTTGCTGACTCTCAAACCTTGTTTTGAAAAGATACAGTTACAATCTATTTACCAATGTTCTGATAAAGTCTTCAGCAGCCACTGAAATGCAATACTTGTTTTTGAAGATGTGATGGATTCATTTCATCACAGACTTTTAGAGCTGAAAGAAATCTTTGTTTTAAATTTTGTTTAATGTTTATTTATTTTAGAAAGAGAGACACAGCACAAGCAGGGGAGAGGCAGAGAGAGAGGGAGACACAGAATCTTAAGTAGGCTCCAGGCTCAGAGCTGTCAGCACAGAGCCCGATGTGGGGCTCGAAATCACGAGCTGTGAGATCATGACCTGAGTTGAAGTTGGATGCTTAACTGAGTAAGCCACCCAGACACCCCTGAAAGAAATCTTTAAAAACATATGCTCCAACCTTTACAAATTAGAAAAATTCTCAACTGATATGGCTATGCACATTCTCAGGTCTCCTGTGTCCGTATCTAAGACTCCTACCACAACACATTCCAACTAAGTGAATCAGAACAGGCTATTCCATGTGTAACCATGAGAAAAAGGTGTTTTTTCCCCTAAATTTTAGATGTAACCAATCTATTAACCCAAGTGGTGTTGGATATTCGAGCACCATTTAAAGTTTCAAAGTTACTGACACTTCTTCCATTTCTATTCATTGAAAAATATTTGTTATGCACTGATGTCTGGTGGGTCCCTGGCTACTCTCAGGTTGTTCAGGATCTGTTTGCAGAAGATTAAACGGACATACCTTTAGGAGCAGGAAGACAATAAAGGTGATATGAGCTAATATGACATAGTGTAGGGCCAATGACATTCAGCAAAATCTTGCCATTTTCTAATGGTCTTTGCTCAAGTTTCCCTGCCAAATCATCACTCAGTAAACTGGCTACATGAGTGGACGTCAAGGACTAAATTGGCTTTGAATTGCTACAGAGCTGGCATTGGAAAAGTCCCTGACACAACCTTGACAGCCAAGGCCGAGGAGTGGAGAGGGGGGACAAATCCAGAAGACTCACCACCTCCTTACCCATATACCACCGTCTGACATCTCCTCCAAAATAATTTAGGGTAAAGAGCCAAAAGAAAAAAAACAAAACAAAAAACTTTGCTTATTCAGGTCTTTTCACATCGTCAAAATCTGTGCAGATTCCCAAACTGAGCTGGCAGTGTCAAATGTATGATAGAAGTTCTAAAAGGAAATGACTGGCTTGGGCCTGAGAATTTTCTTCCACGAGAATTTCAGGTTACACTCCTGACCAGTGCCCTCCTCCAGAGGGTCATCTGGACTCGCTCGGAAGAGGGAGCCCGAGCGGAAATGGAGTACCTCTTGTCTGCGCCGAGGCGCGCGTCCAGAGCGGTGTTCTGTGCGCGCCGAGCTCACTCGAAGGTTGCAGGCGGCTCCTGCCAGGTAGGGACAAGAGGACTCAGAAGGCTCCAGAAGCCGGCCCTCCCGGCTCCCACCCCCTGCCCAACCAGGTCCCACCCCAGTGGCAGGCGAAAGGCGGGAAGCTGCCCTCCACGCGATCCTCTACACGCGCCGCGAGCACCTCAAACTCGCCCAGCTGAAGGGTGTCCGCAGTTCGATGCTCCGGGGCTGGAAGGCTCTGGCTCGCCGATGGCGGCGCTGCGGGCTCTGTTGCGGCCTCGCGAGTGGCGCCCTAGTCAGCGCGCAGCCCGAAACCACGCTCCTTTTCTAGGGAAAGAGTGAGGGGGCAGAGAGTGGGTGGTCACGCTGCCGAGACCCAGCTCTCATCTTGCCCACCTTCCTACACTGGGCACCCACTGGACCCGACACTCCCTGCCCTCTGTTGCTGCTCCTGTCATGCCCTCCTCCCAATTTTGAAATTACAGTTGCTCAGGTCTTCCTCGCCCTCCCCCCTCCCTTCTACCTTTCTGCCTTTGAGAAAATCCATCACAGCAGTCAGTCCACTATATATTCCAGCTGTCTCCTCCCTGCACCCACCCAGCCTTCACACCCTATTCTCCTATCCAGAGAAAAACTTTCATAAGGCTATGGACCCTATTGAAATGAACCTCCTTGATGAGTTCTAACCTCTAGCGAAGCACCATTTAAATTATTAATAGTAACACATACACATTGCAACGTATCTTCCCCTCTACCTAAATACACAGTGTTTAACTTTGAGAAGATAGTTTTCTTTAGTCTTTGGTAGAATGAAGACTTTGGGCAAGTCCCTTAAATATCTGTATATTGTGCATCAATCTCAGCCTTGACACAGCCTTGACTCATCGTTTGTACTATACGTTTAAGTCTGACTTCTATCCCCAAATCCCAAAAGCAATCATCACATGGAGCTGTAAGGGAAACCAACCCAAAGCTAGTTGTCTTAACCCAACTTACCCTTAAGCAGGTCACCCTTTCCTCACTGGTTCTTGAGCTGGGATGGTTAAGATTATGGGCCAAACTCAACAGCCAATTTCCCAGCAGTTGTCTTCCCTAAAGCTCACTTCTCCCAACTCTACCATTATACAAAAAGCTGCACTCTGCCCTCCTCATTATATGAGTGCAGCCATCATTCTTAGTCTTGCCCTGGCAATACCCTTCCATGTCCCTTCCATCTCTAGGACTAGCTCCTGTACAAAACAGAACTGCAAAGTGAGTCATTTACTCTGATTAGGTAGAACACACACAAATCCATCTCATAACAGATTTTCTTCAGCTCTAGGTTTCCAGGCATTTCAGTCCACTATTAACCATGGCCTCTTAAAGTTAGCAGAGACATTAAAAGTTACCTAATCCAACATTCAGCATTCTATCTGAAGTTTAAACCCTGCACTCTCCCAAAGAATTCTTCAACCACCAAAGCTGTTGTCCAATTTGACTGGGCCTTGGGCATTCCACTCCTATATACTAAGGATATAAATCATCAATTCACAGAAGAGTAATACCCCAAATCCAGTATATATGAGAAAAGATGCTCACATTCAAGGATATAATGCATTGTTTTCTCTCATTAATGTTTAACAAAAATTGAAGCATTTGATATTATACAATGTTAGCAAATTTTTGAGCAAATGAATATTTTCATGTACTTTTGAGAAGAATGTCAGCTAGTAAGTATAAGCACCATAGAAGAAAACTGGCATAATTTCTTTAACCTGAAAATGATCCAGAAATTCTGCTCTTGGTTCTACCCTCAAGTCAATGAAAAAACATATCTACAACGTGACTGATTTCTCTCCAGGGTCCACTGCTGCATTATAAATAGAAACTGCCTAAATGATGACAAATGTACTTTTTAAATTATTGTTGAGTAATCAAGAAAGTGAAATCTCCAAGGAAAGAAGGGAATAAAAGAGAAAGAAGAATCAAAGGGTAAGGAAAAGAAAGCAGAGGAGAAAAAAAAAAGAGGAGGATTAGAAAAGTGAGACATAGTAAATTTGGAATTTGTCAATAAATATGTATGGTGAAAGGTAAGATATAGATATTGAATTACACTTTGTAAAGTTGTTAAATAGGTATGTAAAATGTCTTTGGTAGTTTCTAAATGACAGAAATAAAGAACAAAGCTTTTGAACAGGTGGAAAGTAAAAACTGAATACGAAAAAACACATTGATTTGTGAGCAGTATAGGCAGTCTTCCTCTGTGCTTTGCTGTAGGCTACATTTTTGTCCTTTGAGTCATCTAGGGTTGACTGACTTTTCTCCCAACTCTAACATGACCCACTGTTACAGCGAGCAGGCCACTGCAGGCCCTTCCTCCTGGAGAATCCAGAGAAGTTCCAGAAGCAGAAGACAGCTCTGCTACTCTACAAAGGAGTAGTATCATCTCAGCCATGAAGCCTATTGTTGAACCTCTACCTCTTAGGTGTGGTGCTGACTCTGCTCTCCATCTTTATTAGACTGAGGGAGTCCCTGGGGGCTTACTGGAGAACCTATTTCCTGGGAGCTCCTGGACCACCAGAGGTCAACTAACTAGCACACAGCTCCAAGCGCCTTCCAGAGGTGTGGGGTGTGGATAAGACCTCCCTCCACCAGCTATAACCTTGGAACACTGACCTAAGCATATCTATCCAGGTGTCAAATGGCTGGAAAGGCAAGATGAGAGTATCAGTGTTATCAGAATTATTAATTGGTCCTTAAAGGGCCTCTCTCTCTGGATGCTCCTTGTCCGGGATAAAGAGCCTGTTTAATACATAGGTGTGAGTGTGTTGCCTATAACTGTGGGATGGAGTGATGTCACTCTTCTCCCTGGGTTCTGCTGTAAGATTTGCTGCCCTTGGCAACATGGCTCTGACATCTCTTAGACGGCAGTTTGTGCTTCACATTCAGCTTTTGGGAGATGGTGTCATTTTCATCATTGTTCCCTCAACATCTGCCAAGAGTTCCTTTGGACTTGGGTACCTTATGGTCATCTTATTTGGTGTTCAGCCTCTCTTCCATGAGAGCTTGTCTATGTGCAGATAACAGTTGAAGCAGTGGGTGAGTTGGCTATAGGGAGGGGAATGAGGGAGTAGTCAGTGTCCAAGTCTCATTGTTTCACATGTTAAAGTCCCTTCTTCAACATAGTGTGTATGTTCATACATTGATCTGAAGGGGACAGTGGGATGGGTAAGCCAGCTCAGGACATAGCATTATGGCCACCATGTGGCTTAAATGAATTTTTCTAATGAAATAAAGTTGAATATATATATTTTTAAAAAGAAAGAAAAACAGGTTAACAAATAGGAACTCAAGCAAGCAACAATAGAAGTGAAAAAAAGCATAGAAAAAATGACAAGTAGAAAGCACATTTAAAATGGAAGAACTAAATCGATAATCACAATAAACATATATAGTCTGAATTTGTCGATTAAAAGAGGGAAGATGTGGGGTGGTTCAGTCGGTTGAGTGTCTGACTTCGACTCAGGTCATGATCTCGCAGTTTGTGAGTTCAAGCCCCGCGTTGGGCTCTGTGCTGACAGCTCAGAGCCTGGAGCCTGATTCTGTCTCTTCAGATTCTGTCTCACTCTCTCTGTGCCTCCCTCGCTCATGCTCTGTCTCTCTCTCTGTCAAAAATAAATAAAAAAACATTGAAAAAAAAGAGGGACTCACAGGTAATTAAATAGGGTGCTATTGCCTCAGAAATAGATAAATCGACAATGGAGTAGGTTAAAGAGCCTGGAGACAGACCTACACATTTATGGACACTGTGTATGTGATAAAATCAATATAGTAGATCTGTAGGAAAACAGTGGTTTCTTCAATAAATAAGGCTAGGACAATTGGTTATCCATTTGGAGAAAATAAAAGTGGATTTCTACTTCATACTATCACAAAAATCAATCACAGGTAAATTAAGAATTTAAATGTGAAAACAAAGCATTACAACTTTAAGAAGAAATTCAGCAGACTATCTTTCTGATCTTGAGTTTGGTAAGAATTTCTTACACAAAATACAAGTAGTGCCAACCATAAAAATTACTATATTTAACTACATTTAAATTAGTGTTCTGTTAATCACAAGACATCATAAGTAAAAATAAAAAATAACTGTAATCTGGGAGACAATAATTACAGTACCCAAAACCACAAACAGATTGCAATTAGGATCCAAGAGTTTTCCATGGAATCAACAAGAAAAGCACAGACACCATAATAGAAAACTCAGCAAAAGGCTTAAAGAGCCATTTTATAAATAAAGCATAATGAATGAATACATAAACATATTCATAACCTTACTGCAAGCAGAAAGTGTAAATTAAGACCACAATCAGATATGAACTAATACCTTTCAGGCTGCAAAAATAAAGACGTCTAGCAATATCCAAGTATTGGTAAGCATGTAAAGTGTACTAGTCAGGGTCCTCCAGAGAAACATAGAATAAATATATGTATGACTTTATATATTTAGAGAGATTTATTACAAGGAATTAGCTCATGTGATTATGGAGGCTCAGACATCTCATGATCTATCTTCTATAAGCTGATGATCCAGGAAATCTGATGGTGTAGTTTCAGTCCAAGTCCAAAGACCTGAGAACCAGGAGAGTCAACAGGACTAAGTCCCAATCCAAGGGAAAGGAAAAAACCCAATATCCCACCTCAATAAGTCAGGCAATTCTCTCTCCCTCTGCCTTTTTGTTCTATTTAGACCCCCAAGAGATTGGATGATGTCCACCCACATGGAAGAAGGCAACCAACCTTCTTGGCTCAGTTTACCAATTCAACAGCTCATCTCATCCAAGAACACTCTCATAGATTCACACAGAAATTCCATGTAACCAAATATCTGGGTACCCAATGTCCCAGTCAAATTTACTCATATAATTAACCATCACATGAAGCAACAGGCAGTGTCACACAGCTAAGAAAGCATGAATTGATTTGATTAATCTAGAACACAAGTTGGCACTATCTTGTAATTTGAACAAGCACATAACCTGCAAGATGTCTTTTCACTCCAGGAGTGTGTGTGTGTGTGTGCATTTAATTTTTTAATATTTATTTTTGAGAGACAGAGAAAGGCAAAGCACATGCAGGGAAGGTCAGACAGAGACAGAGACACAGAATCCAAAGCAGGCTCTAGGCTCTGAGCTGTCAGCACAGAGCCCAATGTGGGGCTTAAACCCACAAACTGTAAGATTATGACCTGGGCTGAAGTTGGATGCTCAACTGACTGAGCCACCTAGGCACCCCTCCAGGAATACATCTTGAAGAAATTCTTGCATGTGAGTACCAAGAGACATACACTAGAATGGAATATTCTTAGCAACAGTGTTCATAAAAGCAAAAAAACTTAGAAACAGTCAAAATGACCATTAACAGGAGAAAGGATAAATTAACTGTGATATGTTCTCACACTAGGATGTTACTGTGTAGTGAAAATGAATACACTCCAGCTATACTCATTATAGATGAAAAAATAATTTTCAGAAAATACGATTTTTATAAATTTCAAAGACAAAATGAAACCATATTTTCTTTACAAATACATGTATATTATAAAATAATTTTAATAGTAAGAACATAATTAACATGAAATTCAGGAGAATGGTTAAGTTAAGGTATACAAGGGAATGAGATCTAGAAAGAGTAGGGGCACCTGGATGGCTCAGTCAGTTAAGCGTCCAACTTTGGCTCAGGTCATGACCTCAGAGTTTGGGAGTTTGAGCTCTGCCTCAGGCTCTCTACTGTCATCACAGAGCCCGATTCTGATCTTCTGTCTCTATCTCTCTCTCTCTCTGCCCCTCCCATGTGCACTTGCTTGCTCTCTCTCAAAAATAAAGACATTAAAAAAAAAGATCTAGAAGAATGTATAAAGAGCTTCAATGAATGGTGGATTGATTAGTCATTATGACTATGGTTTCCAACATATGTATGTTTTGTATATTCCTTTATATTATTGAATAGTGTATAATAAAAGTGTTAGGATAATGAGAGCCTAATATATTTCAAATACAGAAAGACAAAACTTGCTGACTGGTCACAATGATTTGAAATGGAAAGAGAACAAAACTAATGTTTTTAGCATACCTGCTTATGGGGGTGACAATAACAAATATGAAAGATGGAAAGGGAGGTGATTAGTGGGGAGGATAAGTTTGATTTAGTATTTGTTGCATTAGAATTGATTTTGGATTTTCTGGAATATCTAAAATTTAGCTAGAAATATAATTAAGTTGAAAGGTCTCTATTTTGATAGAAAATTGCTGCTTTGAGAATATACATTGATAAGATACAGTTGAGAAGATGGAGGACTACGCCCAAATTTAGGGAGTCTATGAACTGCAAATGGAATCAAGCAAGGAAGGAGAGAAAGAGCACTCAGTCTATATAAGCTCTAGGATAGTATAATATCACAGAACCAAAGGGAGGATGCTATGATCTGAATGTTTGTGTCCCCCCAAAATTCATATGTTGAGGTCCTAACCCATAAAGGTGATGGCACTAGGCCTTGGAGAGGCTTAAGTCATGAGGATGGAACCCTCATGAATGAGATTAGTGTTTTATAAAACGGGCTCCAGAGAGATCCTTAGTGCCTTCTAACATGTGAGGACACAGTGATTACCCAGTCTTTGGTATTTTGTTATAGCAGCCCAAACAGACTAAAACAGAAGATATAATTCAAGAAGCAGGGGTGCCTGGTAGAGTATGTATATAACTATTGATCTCAGGGTCATGAGTTCAAGTCTAACATTGGTCATGGAGCCTACTTAATAATAGGAAAAAAAAAAGAAGGCAGAAAGAGGAAGAGCAGGAGGAGGAGGATGAAGAGGAAGAGGAAAAAGAAAGGAGAAAGGAAAAGGAGAAGAAGGAAGAGGAGCGGGAGGAGGAGGAAGTAGAGGAGGAGGAAGTTGAGGAGGAGGAGGAGGAGGAGGAGGAGGAGGAGGAGAACCAGAAGACAGCAGTTGGTCAAACACTTTAGAGAAGGTTAGGAGAACTGGTCTCGAAATAAGATTTTTCATTTGGCAAAAAGAAGGCGCAGTAGTGAAATTCAAAAACACACAATACATTTTAAAATAGCTATGAAAAATTCATGCAGAAGTTTAGATTTAACACTCAGTATCTGTAAAGCCAAGTTAACTAATCCAACTAATTTATCATTATATCCAAAGCAAAACCTTTAACTAAGCAGGTATGTTTTCAAAGACATGCATTATTTTTATTAAAATCACCGTCGCCAGCAGCAGTATATTCATCACCATCCTATCATGATCATCTGTTCGCAGCACAACCCTGGCCATCCAGAGACTCCATCTCTGAGTGTATGATACAGCATCTCTCATTTTCTGTCACGTTAGGCTCTAACCTGCTTCAAAGTCCCTTCTACTTAATTCAGTCTTACTTCTGCAACTAGGTGTTCATTTTCATTACATTCCTTGGCATCTATTCCTATTTGTATTTGGCATCTATACTACCTATGTTGTCTTTTTTTTCTATGAAAACGTGTCATCTTTCCTACTAGTTTATAAAAAATACTACGTTTATTTGATATTTTTCTAGTTACTGGCATATAATACAATAGGCACTCAATAAATATTTTTAGCTCATTTCTACTTCATATCCATAATATTCCCTCCATGTAGGAAGATCTGTCAAACCCAAGTCTTGCAGAACTCTAGTGTTGCCTGTGAAGACTGCCTGGTTTAGTCCGGCCAGTAGTAGCCTAGTCATTCCCCCCAACCCACCATTCTTCCTACCTTCCAATCACTTAGTTGCAGTTCTGTCACACTTGTGTTTATTCCAGTTCTCCTTTATACAGCATGCTTCTCCAGGAAATACTGCCATCATCACACCCCACAGAATTTAGAAGAGCACTCCACACACACAGCAGGGACTTGTTGACTGACTAATGCTGAATACCTACAAAAAGAATAATTTTCCAATTCATTGATCTTCTGACTCATTATAATGAAAGACATTAATTTAAAACATCTACAATTGCAATTGTCTCTAGTAAACCTTAATAATGATGTATTTATCAAAATGTGATTCAATGACCTTAGGGAGAAAGAGCAGGAAATGAAGTTGAAACCAATAAGTACCCTGCAGAGAAAACAAGCACTCCTTGACTGTGACTAATTGAAGGGAAATTAGAAGGCATAATTTTTTCAGGAACACAGAGACAAAGATGAACAGAATACTGTCTCTGGAAATAAGAGAAAAAGTTCAGGAGAAAAGTTGAAAAAAATCATTAATCCTTACTCTTGCCAAAAAATTAGTAGAAAATATTGTTGACATTGTTTAAGAAGAAAAAAATAAAAGTGTATTTTAGGTTTACTTTATCTTCATCTTTAGTTTACCTGCAATATAGAAAGTATACAAATATTATGTATTCCAGGATCCTAATTTTACCTCTTTGCATTATTTTGTAGTGGTTAAGGATCACAATATGTATCCTTCACTTTTCACAGGATATTTAGGATTAATATTGAATTGATTCATGTAACATGTAGAAATCTTACAAAGTAGTTCATTTACTCACCCTTGCATCCTTTTTGCTAAAGTTGTCAAATGTACTACATCTATGTACATTATAAACCTCATGATACAATGTTATAATTTCCAGTGCTCTTCATTCCCCCTCTCTGCCAAGACCTAAATTTACATGTTTTTATTTCTCTTTAGCCTGAAGAGCCTCCCTAATATTTCTTGTAGAAAGAACTGTAGTTATAAATATAGGGCTTCCCTGAGTTCCATGAGTCATTCTAGTGAATTGTAGAACTTTAAGGGTAGTGGGAACCCTTAAATATATAGCTAGTGGGTCAAAGGCACAGGTGGTCTAGGAAGCCTGGAATTTCAGATAATTTCTGAAGTGAGGGGAGGATTGTGCCCTTAACTTGTGAAATTTGACCTAAATCTGGGTACTGAGCATTAGAGTTGTAGTTGTAGCACACACAACTAGGCATATTATCATTAAATTTTAGAAAAGTAACACATTGTAAAAGATGGCAGAGAACAATGGTACATTACATACAAGGGAATTATGAACTGAATGATTGACAACTTCTCATCATAAAAGTAATGCAGACTAGAAAACAGGTGGAACATCATCTTTAAAGTGGTGGAGGGGAGAGGGGAACAAAACCATATCAACTCAGAATTTCCACATCTTGTGAAAATGATCTTACAAGAATAAGGGTGAAATAAAATATATTTTCAGATAAAGAAAACTAAAAGTATATGTTGACAGTGGGCTCCCTTGTATGCAATGTACTATGGTTCTCTGACATCTTTCAGAATTACATGGTTACATGTAAATTACATAGTTAATCTCTCTGGTGTGGCCAGCCCCCATCCTGAGTCATCTAATTAGCATAAACTCAAGTAAGGTCCCAGGGGACCATAATAAATAATAAAGACATTCCTGTCATTCAAAGAAATTCCAAAGACTTAGAGGTTACCTCCTAGGAACCAGGGACAAAGGCCAGCCAATTCTTTTTTTTTTTTTTTTTAATTTTTTTTCAACGTTTATTTATTTTTGGGACAGAGAGAGACAGAGCATGAACGGGGGAGGGGCAGAGAGAGAGGGAGACACAGAATCGGAAACAGGCTCCAGGCTCTGAGCCATCAGCCCAGAGCCTGACACGGGGCTCGAACTCACGGACCGTGAGATCGTGACCTAAGGCCAGCCAATTCTTTAATGATAGGTGCAGTTTTCTTTGTATTTATACTATTGGGTTTGTTGTACTTCTTGAATGTGTAAATTTATATCTTTCACCAAATTTGGAAAATATTCAGCCATGTTTTCCTTAGATATTGTTTCTGCCCATTTTTCCTCTCTCTCATCTTCTTCTGACACCCCCAGTTACATGCATCTTAGACTTTTTGATATGTGTTTACTGTTTATTTTTATTTCAACATTTTTTGTGTTCTTCAGGTTAATTTCTATTGACTTATCTTCAATATTGCTGGCTCTGTTTTTTCATCTACATTCTGTTGTTAAATGCATCTGGTGACTTCTTCAAAAAATTTTGTTGTTTGAGACAGAGAGAGAGTGAGTACAAGCAGGGGAGAGGGACAAAAGGAGACAAAGAATCATAAGCAGGCTCAGCACAGAGCCCAACACAACAATTAAGGGAATTTTCTTTTTCTTTTTAATTTTTTTTGATGTTTATTTATTTTTGAAAGAGAGACAGTGAGAGGGGAGGGGCAGAGAGAGAAGGAGTCACAGAATCCGAAGCAGGCTCCAGGCTCCAAGCTATCAGCACAGAGTCCGATGTGGGGCTCGAACTCACGGACCGTGAGATCATGACCTGAGCTGAAGTCGGACACCTAACCGACTGAGCCACCCAGGCGCCCCAGGGAACTTTCTTAAGTGTAATAAATATCACTAGTTTGAATTCATTGGAATGACACCCAGTGTTAGTCAAAATTCTATATTATAAAATATTGCCAAAGAAATGTTATAACTTTTCATTACTTTTTAAGGACTTTGCTAGCAAAGTGCTAAAAACAGAGCTTCAGAAAAGATGTATTTTATTAAGTATCTTAAAACTGAAATTAGCATACACACATACAAAAAGATCATCTAATATTAATGTCTATTCCAAAAGCTAAAATAACATATACAAAAATAAGTAATTGTTACTTCTCTGGATGATAGAATTTAAGGTTTTTTTCTTTTATTTATAATATTTTGAGTTGTATTACTTTGTAATAAAAAAAGAGTGATTTTAAAATGGAATACATTCTAAGGACATTTTATTCATATTAAAGCATTTTAAAATTCTATTTATGTCATAGACAGCAATTAATGCTCCATCCAAATCACTAGAAATTCTAAATTATTATGGGCTCCATTGAAAATACTACTAAAATGAAAGCAAATATCTAACTATTCGCAATTAATTTCCTCATAAACTTATGTCCTTATACCATAAAAATCTTTAAGCAGTGAAAGGATTAAAATGTTTAATTTTTAAAGGAAAAAAATGTTATATATAAGAAAAGTAAGCAGATATTTTGAAAGCAAAGATCTACATTAGTAGTAACCTTTTAACCTTTACTTGTACTTAAAAATTAGCAATGATTTCCTAGTTTTGAAGAAAAAATTAGGCTTTACATCTCTTCTCAATAAGCAGAATGTTTTTTGAATCTTAAGAATCACTGTCACAGGTTGGCTTCTCCAGGAAGCAGGTTCTGTGATAGCATTTGTGGGGCAGAATGTTTGTTAGGGAGTGATCTTGGGATCAAAACCTGTAGGATGGAGGGAAAGGAAGCAGGACTGGGCAGAAGGAAAAGCTGAGCTGTGATGAATTCCCAGTGTTTTCAGGGACCTCCATGGGAAGTCCTGAAGCTGAAATGGCCCACTGGTTAGCCATGTTGTCATATGGGTCATCCCTTTTATCCCTTCCTCTGTTAGTTATTGGAAGACCATGTCTGGATGGATACACCCTTGGGCAAAATGCCTTTTGCAGCTGAGACAATCCTTGAAGGGGCCTACAGCCAAAGGCTATTTGTTAATATCACTCTCAGAAGGTGAGGCAACATGTTCTTCCTTGAAGAGATCTGGGTGCTACATCTCCACATTTATCTCAATTGTGAAATTTCCTTTCTATTGGAAGTTTCAACTAAATGCTAGGCTCAGTATGAAACAAGTAAAATTATATCCAAATTTAAGGAAAGTTGGAAATCTGGGTTATCTAACACCATGATAGGGTATAGAATTCTGGGTAGTAAAGGCCCTATTTATGAAAAGTAGTTGAAACAATTATTTTAACTAAAAATGAGAGACCTATTAAGAAGCAGATGGGATTATCCGGCAAAGTGTCTAAGTATAAATATTGTATAAGAATAAAATAATCTTCTAGAGCCACACTTTGCTGCTAAATCTCTTTACAAGATAAGAGTTGAAAACAGAATGCATTAACCAACACTCTAGGAAGTGAAGCTTCTGTACCCAGAGGGTTGCAGCTCCCTTTGTGCGCCTTCTCTGTAGGTCCACAGTGCAGGCACAAGGGAAGGCTGTACACCAGGAACCAGACAGAGAATGAAGAAGAATGCAAAAGAGTAAAGAACAACGTCCAACAACAGAAAAAGATACCATGCATAAAGAAGAACTTCTGCAAAGTCAAATGGCAAACTAATATAACACGAATACAACCTTTATTCGGGTTGGATCAGGTCATCTGGTACTCCACACTCACATATAAGTCTTAAACCAATTCTACCCTAAAAGGCTCCCAAGAACTTGTACTTGCCCTAGATACAGACTCATCCAACCTGTCAGCACAGAGCCCAACTCGGGGCTCAAACTCACGAACCGTGAGATCATGACCTGAGCCAGTCAGACACCCAACCGACTGAGCCACCCAGGTGCCCCTCATGCAATATCTTTAATGGCCAACTCTAAATTGAAACTACTAAAGGGAAAGAAATTCTAGAAACCATAGTTACAGCTGAATAGACATGGTATAAAATTACCAGTCATGCCCTTCACAAAAATACCATGAGAAAGAAGACAGTGATTCACCTCAACCCCAATCATGGCCCTATTTAAAAAGACATGAAGTGAAGTTGGATGTATTTAAGACTTACAAAATGTGATGGGACAAAACAACTCAATGAATTCAACTTTCTGATTCCAACCACCCTACAATTTCATCTGTAATTCTCAGATATTATGACTAGCACTTGCATAACAGTTTTTATCAACTTGGCTACTGTTGTTAGTAAAATGTTGACCTGGGCAGATCATAGCTTTGACTCACTCGCAATTCCTATCTGCCTATGTAAATAAAATGGATCAAGATTATTCAATTTTATGTCCTCTTTAATTCTGTTACAGCCTTTATATCTAGCTTCAGAGTAATGTTTTATAAGTAGTAATCTTTGTTTTCTTGCAACAGTTTAGTATCTTAGAAGGAAGTAATACAAAAGTGATGTAGTTGTTTTCTCTCCTCTTTGAGCTGTAATTTCCATACATGACAGATCTCACCTTCTTTTAACAAAATGCATTCATCAGCTATAAGACACCATTTTTCTATGATAAAAGAAAACACCTTTCATCTATTGGAGAATATTCTATCAGAAGTCTTACATGGCAAGACAAATGACAATGTTAACGTTTTTTTCTAAAATGACATTTCATATGAGAGATAATTTCCTTAATGAAGAGATGTAATCATTCCTGACACAGTAGGCAAAGAGAAGTCCAAATTTGAAATTAATGGCATACAAGAGAGCAGTTCTTATAGTCCAACATCAGCCTATAGAGGTTTACTTGAAGGATTATTAATTCCTTCACATTTCAGAAGGGGAAAAATGATAACAAGGGAGGAAATTTCATCCACAAATAAATATGTTATTGTAACAGAAAAGTTGTAAAGAGAAAAAAAATTCATATTAACACATTCTTTAGTTCCCCACAACTATATTATTAATGAAGATATTATTAAGAAGAGAAATGACAGGATATAAAACCAATGCAAAGAAATCAGTTGCATTTCTATACACCAGTAATGAAGCAACAGAAAGAGAAGTCAAAGAATCGATCCCATTTACAATTGCATCAAAACCCATAAAATATCTAGGAATAAACCTAACCAAAGAGGTGAAAAATCTATACACTGAAAACTATAGAAAGCTTATGAAAGAAATTGAAGAAGACACAAAAATGGAAAAAATCCCATGCTCACAGATTGGAAGAACAAATATTGTTAAAATTTTAATACTAGCCAAAGCACTCTACATATTCAGTGCAATCCCTATCAAAATAACACCAGCATTCTTCACAGAGCTAGAACAAACAATCCTAAAATTTGTATGGAACCAGAAAAGACCCCAAAAGCCAAAGCAATCCTGAAAAAGAAAAACAAAACTGGAGGCATCACAATCCCAGACTTCAAGCTGTATTACAAAGCAGTAATCATCAAGACAGTATGGTACTGGTACAAAAACAAACACTCAGATCAATGGAACAGAACAGAGAAGCCAGAAATGGCCCCACAAATGTATGGCCAACTAATCTTCGACAAAGCAGGAAAGAATATCCAGTGGAATAAGGACAGTCTCCTCAGCAAGTGGTGCTGGGAAAACTGGACAGTGACATGCAGAAGAATGAACCTGGACCACTTTCTTACACCATACACAAAAATAAACTCAAAATGGATGAAAGACCACGTAAACCTAAGACAAGAAGCCATCAAAATCCTAGAGGAGAAAGCAGGTAAAAACCTGTTTGACCTTGGCCGCAGCAACTTCTTACTCAACATGTCTTTGGAGGCAAGGGAAACAAAACCAAAAATAAACTATTGGGACCTCATCAAAATAAAAAGCTTCTGCTCAGCAAAGGAAACAATCAGCAAAACTAAAAGGCAACCGACAGAATGGCAGAAGATATTTGCAAATGACATATCAGGTAAAGGGTTAGCATCCAAAATCTATAGAGAACTTATCAAACTCAAACCCAAAAAACAAATAATCCAGTGAAGAAATGGGCAAAAGACATGAACAGACAGTTCTCCAAAGACATCCAGATGGCTAACCCACACATGAAAAAATGCTCAACATCACTCATCATCAGGGAAATACAAATCATTATCACAGTGAGATACCACCTGACACCTATCAGAATGGCTAACATGAACAACTCAGGCAACAACAGATGTTAGCAAGGATGCAGAGAAATGGTGGGTATTCAAACTGGCACAGCCACTCTGAAAAACGGTATGGAGGTTCCTCAAAAGGTTAAAAATAGAACTGCCCTATGATCCAGCAATTGCGCTACTAGGTATTAATCCAAGGGACAATGCTGTTATGTTCAGTGTATGTATGCTGTTTCAAAGGGACACATGCACCCCAATGTTTATAGCAGCACTATCAACAATAGCCAAAGTATGGAAAGAGACCAAATTTCCATCAATGGATGAATGGATAAAGAAGAGGTGGTATATAGGAGTATTACTTGGCAATCAGAAAGAATGAAATCTTGCCATTTGCAACTACACGGATGGAACTATAGGGTATTATGCTAAGCAAAATAAGTCAGAGAAATACAAATATCTTATGACTTCACTCCTATGAGGACTTTAAGATACAAAACAGATGAACATAAGGGAAGGGAAGCAAAACAATATAAAAACAGGGAGGGGGACAAAACATAAGAGACTCTTAAATACAGAGAACAAACTGAGGGTTGCCAGAAGGGTTGTGGGTGAGGGGATGGCCTAAATGGGTAAAGGGCATTAAGGAAGACACTTGTAAGGATGAGCACTGGGGGTTATACATAGGGGATGAATCACTGGAATCTATTCCTGAAATCATTGTTGCACTATATGCTAATTAACTTGGATATAAATTAAAAATAAATACATACATAAAATAAAATAAAATAAAATAAAATAAAATAAAATAAAAAGATGACAAAAGTTCATGTAGAGAAAAAAGAAAATAATGTGTTCGTGTTTTGGTCGATTCAATTCATATTAAATTTCATATTTCCCAAAAAAGAAATATCTGAGGGCATTGACAAGTTATAGCTGACACATCAAGAAGTAGTAAGAAGTCGGCCACTTCATACTAAAGTAAGGTGTCAGACTCAAATTCAGATTTCTTTTCCTTTATTATTAATTCCAGTATAATTAATGCACAATGGTATATTAGTTTCAAGTGTACAATATAGTGAAAAAATTCATATTTTGAAGAAAATGGTCACAAAACTCTTGGACCTCTGAGGTCTTCCATCCCCAATGGGCAGAGAACAGGGAATGCCTGTTCACTTTCCTCACTTTCATTTGGATGTGCAGAGGCCTCCAAGAAGCCTACTGAGAGAGCACACTGCTTTACTCCTACAGTGGTGAGGCATAATGAGTAGTCTGATTCCTGTCCAGAGAAATCAAGAAGTCAAGAAATTGGCTCACCAATTGCTAGGGTGCTAAAGGAGAAGAGTTTCTATTGTTTGGATATTGGCCTGCACTCTAATTTGCCAAGGTAAAGTCTATGTGAGGGTTTCCC
Organism: Prionailurus bengalensis; assembly: GCF_016509475.1. Classification (NCBI taxonomy): domain Eukaryota; kingdom Metazoa; phylum Chordata; class Mammalia; order Carnivora; family Felidae; genus Prionailurus; species Prionailurus bengalensis. The sequence continues at coordinate 93,387,767 of NC_057348.1, forward strand.
ATGACTGGAGGTGGGCCATATATGAAGAAGAGCTCACCCTGGATTCAGTTCAATAGACTTACTGAAAGGGATCAAGGGGCCCATCCACAAGGATAGGATAAAGAATAGGATTCTCATAGGAAAGAATATCAAAGAAGTGTTCAAACACAGATTTATCTACTAGGGAACAAGAGGTGAGAGACCTCAGTGGTAGGACTCTTCTAAGTACCCATAAAAGCATCCATGAAAGAGTTAGCTCTAAATACCTGCCAAACCCAGGAACTCAAATCTAGCCCACCAAAGCCAAGTTCAAGTAAATATATTCTTATTATCTTTTCTTCCTCTGTCTCATGCTCCAAATCTAGAATGGCCTGAAGTCAAGGTCAGCAAAATGGCACCTAAGATCAGCACTAGCTGAAAGAAGGAGGAAAACTGTAACTTTGAATTAAATGCAGAGTTTTGATTATTATACAAGAACCAACACTCCAATTTCTGAATCCAGACTGTTTGGGCCCTGAAAATGTTTTTAAGGAATGTTTATTATCTAAGAGTGAGTAGAAAATAAATCCTGGAACTCTAATTTAATAGTGGAGGAAAACTCCCACTACTGGAAAGATTTAAAGAGATAATGGGAAGCAAAAAAAAAAAAAAAGTGTTTTGTTAGGTGTTATGCTTAGAGTGTGGTCAATGTAAAAGTAATTAAAAAAAAAACACTCACATATAAGTCTTAAACCAATTCTACCCTAAAAGGCTCCCAAGAACGTGTACTTGCCCTAGATACAGACTCATCCTTTCCATTGTTCAACTATTGCCACCTCATTTTGACTCATCAGAAACTTTTTTAGCATTCTGTTAGGTCAGGGGGGCCAATGCTTAGCTATAATTGCCAAACTGGGTTGTTTTCCACTCAGTTTTGTTATACATTGGGGTTTGAGCCTAATTTTTCTTACTAATAATTACATAAAATAATTACATAAAATCAAAAGTTCTATATTACCTTTTGATATCTTCATTTTTTTCTCTCTTGTCAGTTTGGTCATTAAAATTGGGAAAATATCCGATAACTGTAATTGCCTCACTAATAGCCATTTCCAGATCACATAAAATATGAACTGAGAAAAGGGCCCAGTGAGTGCAATTTTACTGAAATACTAAGAACATAAATAAAGTTCTAGTAGGTTGAAGAGTGAAAGGGAGATAGGGAAATAGGTATCAGAAATGAATACCGAAATTTCTGGGAGCTCTGCAGTAATCAAATGAGAAATTTAGTGCTGTTGGAAAAGACAGATTGAATGAATCAATGAATTTAAATGAATGAATTTAGTTAAATGAATGAATTAAATGAATGAATTTAAAGTCCAACCAGAATTATTACAAATTCAATGTTTTAAAATTATCTCTTTAGAGATGTCTATGGCCCTTTAGAAAGATTAAAAAACTATATATTTTTTATGTTCTATACAACTCTTGAACAAAATAGGTTCTTAATACACTTCACTTCTACACACACAACCATGTCCTCTAATAAGTTATGTGTTGTTCACCTTCTCAGAGTACAGTCTCTGCCATGTGTTTATGTAGGCTATAGAATGGGTGCAATGTGCACAAATGCTATTCCATTCCAAAGCTGTAGCTTACCACGTGTGGAGTGATAGTCTAACACACACGTATAGTGTAACAGCACTCCAGCTGGTCTTAAGGGCTAACTTGTTTCAAGTTAACACACTCCTTGCCTGCTGACTTAAGGCCCTTCATCTGTAACAGAACTAATTTGCTTTCTTTGGTATTTGCAGACCACTGGCCTCGGGGAATAAGGAGCCAAAACTTTCCCAGGCCACTGAGGCCAGCATGTCTGCTTGAAGCCACCTTGGCTTTCTGTTTAGCCCACCAATCTTTTAGCAAAATGTTTTTTTCTGGTTAAAGTCACACAAATGACTTTACTGACCTCTGTGAATCTATAGACCTTCCCCTCCTTTGCAAAAATAAGAGTGCTCTTGAGCAACCACCGTCTGGTACCTAGGAACAAGACCTTCTTGCACAATCAGTCCTGGACACCAAAAAAACAGAATTTCCTGCAAAATTTCCGAGTACCAAGATAACTCTGTAGCTGGCATCATCGAGTCTGCATGTAATCAAGAAGTGTCACAGACCACTATACTCCCTTAACTGATTAAACCCATTTAAAACTCTGGGCCAGGTAGAAACCTAGGAGCTGGCCTTTGGACAAGAGTCCACCTTCTTCCCAGGTGGCTGGCCTCCTGAATAAAACTCATATTCCTTTCCAATCAAAACTCATATCTTGAGTATTGGCCTTTCAACTGATGGGCAGCTGAACTTAGGTTTCAGTAACAATAGGACAATGACTTACATGTTCTTACAATACCTCCTCCTACAAGAGAATATTCTAGATGATTAATTTATGATGAGGTAGTAATAAAGACTTAAAATAATACATGAGTATGTTAATATAAATATTTGTTTCCTTATTTTGTATTATTATTCAAATTATCTAAGAATTCTATTTTACTGTTAAGTGTATATTGTTCAGCAAGTATCAGTAACAAGCAACAAAGAAAATGTGTTAGATAAATGAGAATCTTGAATATATTACTGAATTTCCTGCTGTATGAGTGCTCTTGTTTTGGATAAGCAGGAAGCAGTATTATCAAAGTTCCTTCTGATAATTCCACGGCCATTCTTATACCTGTAGATGATTACAAGAAAGTATTAAAAAGAGAGCAATCAATGACTCATAGTATAGTGGAAGCCCCTTAAAATACTTTTATCCTTCTCGTACAGGTGGTTGACACTGGGGGTCTTAAAAACATGATTCAACCATTTCTTAGGATTTCTATAAATATTTCTAAGAAAATAACCTTCCAATAACATTCTTCAAATTAAAAACAGGGTGCATTAAGAACAAAGCAAAATCATGTTCAATAGGAATAAGTTTCTCCATTCACTATGAATTCAGGTATCAGAAATATTAGTATTTACTTCTTGCTTTCATTAATACAACTACTCTGCTTATTCTTGCTCAGTTATTCCAGTAACCATGGCAGTGTTCCAGCCCACAGATGAGTATGTGGGATAAATCATAAAGTAATTGTTATGTGAATGAAAGAAGGAACAAACTATAAATCCCTAGGAAGAAAGGCAATAAATCTACTATTTTTCTTCACATGGGTTTTGTTTCAGGGAAATAATTACATGGCCAGAGGCCCTCAGTTTGACAGCACTACATTTTAATCTAGAAAGATGAACCTTAACTGGTATATGGCTCTCATTTGTTCAATCTATTTGCCCTTATTACCTAGAAGAACTTGATTTAATCACTGAGTTTCAGACCCCAATTAATAATTGTTCTCAGAGTAACAATATTTTTTTATTTTTATTTTTTTTTAATTTTTTTTTTCCAACGTTTATTTATTTTTGGGACAGAGAGAGACAGAGCATGAACGGGGGAGGGGCAGAGAGAGAGGGAGACACAGAATCGGAAACAGGCTCCAGGCTCTGAGCCATCAGCCCAGAGCCTGACGCGGGGCTCGAACTCATGGGCCGCGAGATCGTGACCTGGCTGAAGTCGGACGCTTAACCGACTGCGCCACCCAGGCGCCCCGGAGTAACAATATTTTTAATGGCATGAAACTAAAAGAATTTATGTTATGAGGATAACAAGAATAACTCTGTGCCCCACTTCAGGTGATTCATATGTCATAGGAGTTAGCAATATAGCCACCATCTTTCTTAAGAATAAATTAACAAATGCAGGGTGCATATATTGAGTCTGAGGCCTGGGCCAAATGGACCCTGTTAGGAAATATAAAAAGAATAAGACATATACATCTAAACAGCTGCAGATGACAAAGTAACCAGCTTATTAAAAATAAAAAAAAAATTAAAAAAAAGAGCTTTTCAAGATAGAGGTAGCAATGAGACATAAGCATGGAACTTCCAAGAAAGAAATTTTATAAATGTTCCCACCTGGAACATGGATATGATGTCTGGAACAATAGCAGTCATTCTAAGATCATAAGGGGATCTTGAAAACAGTGATATGATCAAATGCATTATGTTTGAGAGGTAATAAAACACTTCTGGAGATCATATGGATAAAGGATTACAGTGAAAAAGACCTTTGGGTTAAATTATTTCCTCTGTACATGAAAACTAGTGAAGCCTGATAACAATTTCACTATAGAATCAATAAAATAATTAAGTTTAGAATGAATCTTATAGAAGCAATATAAGCTGCCACCTTCTGTTATACTGGAGCCTTACTCTTTCCATATATTCCCCCACTGGAGGATCTCCCACAGTAAAGCTTTAAATTGTTTTAGTAGAAGTTAGGGCCTTTTTTCATTCCACAAATAGAGATAAAAAACTAAAAGCAGATGTCCTGAGAGAATTAACACATTGGGTTAAAATCATGTCAGGTTGTAAAATGCAGGTATCATATTCATGTCTGAGATCCAGTTTTCACGGGTACTGCGAGAGGATAGCAGAAGGGTACTTAGTACCTGTAGTAAAAAGTAATTATAGTGTCGGCAGTGGAGGGCGGCGGGGAGGAGTGCAAAAAGGGAAGGTTAAGAATACTAAAAACAAACTATTATTTCAACATTTTGTCCTTGGGGTGACTCTGGAAAAGGAAATGCAGAGAGAAAACATTTTATTAGTAAGTACTAGTAAATCTAATCTAATGATTACTTCTTGCTAACATAATATTCATAAAAACTGTAGATGCTAAAAAAAAAAAAACCCGTAGATGATGGAGTATCAGAAAGTTAATTCATAGCAAATTCTGGGATAAGCTATTCACCTCCTGAGTAACTATTATTAATAGAGAGAAATGAGATGAATAATATAAAATTGTTTATTTTTGTAGTACTATAGTATAATATAGAACTATATTTTCAATTATGTGTTATATATGAAATTTCCTGCAAATCTGAGTAGTTATTATAAAAAGAAACAGGCTTGGGGCGCCTGGGTAGCTCAGTCAGTTAAGCGTCTGATTTCAGCTCAGATCATGATCTCACTGTTTGGGAGTTCGAGCTCCATGTCAGAATCTGTGCTGACAGCTCAGAGTCTGGAGCCTGCTTCGGATTCTGTGTCTTCCTCTCTCTTTGCCCCTTGCCTGCTCATGCTCTCTCTCTCTCTCTCTCTCAAAAATAAACATGAAAAAGAATTTTTTAATTAAAAAAAAAAGAAACAGATTTATTTATTTACATGCTTAACCTCCTTCTTTCCCGTCTAGCTCCAAGTCCATCCTGGTTTAGGCCTGTGATTGATATCACAGGAAGCATCTGCCTTAAGCAGATCTGGAAGACCTGCCGATCCACCAAAAACCTCTTCCATAGACTTGCCATGGTACCTGAAAATTCCAGCAATGGAGTTATTTCTCCTCAATGAAGTAACCGGAAGCCACTGAGTACATATCTTTAGTAGGAGTAACTTTATGCCAATTTCACCTAGAAACATCTTGACACAATTATTTTGTCAGAAGGGCTAGTCTGTCCTTGGAAATATCCTCAGGAAATAAGCTGTAGGCTTGCTAAGTTTTGATATGAGAGGAAAAAAAGAGGGAAATAAAGAGGCCTGTTGGAGGAGAAAACACCACATTAGGAGTTCCCTTATGTATCCTGGGAAATTAGTTTTTGGTATAGAGAAGAGGCTGGCATTTCCAGGAAATTAGTGAATACCCTAGAGAGTGGTATAAAATTGATGACAGACTCTATCTTTGCAGTTTCACATATAGACCCTTTAACTTAGTTATGTTGACTTCTCTTGAAAAGAACCAAAAGCATGATAGAGAAAAGGTAGGAACCTAATTAACAGAAGGTGAGAGGGCAAAAGATCAATTTAGATAAACTATAAAGCAAATAATCAAGTTAGTTCTCATTTTAGTCTGCTGACAAAATTAAACAGTACAAAATCATAAAGTTAGATTTGTTAATTATATATTTGTTCATTTTACACTTGCACTTACAATAATAGCTACACTAAAATATTTATCAGATTAAATGTAATGTGGTGTCCAAGATTATATTCTGGAACAGAAAAAGGTTGTAGTTGAAAAAGTAAAGAGATCAAGTAAAGTCTATCATATTGTACCAACATAAATTCCATAGTTTTGACAAATGGTTAACATTAGGGCAAGCTGAGTAAATGGTATATGAAAGGTCTTTGGGCTATTTTATAACTTTTTGCAAATTTAAATTTATTTCAAAATGAAATGCTTATTAAAATTTTTTGTTAGAATAACTCTAGCTTATATTAAAGATTTTTTTGAAATCAAATTGTGAGTTATGCCAATGGCTCATTTGGGACTATCATGCCTATTATGCCAAATTCTCTAAGGCCACTAAGTTTAATGTTTTTCCTATACTTTTATCTTCTTAGCAGCAATGGGTAAGGTGTTTTGTCTTCTCAATGGCAGAGGTAGTAATTTTTTTGTCCAATAATGACTTCTGCATCAGGTCTGGATAATGCCTTGGGTCATTTCACCTCAAGTTCATTTTATCTGCACATTTTTAAGGGGACAGTTTCTAGTTTCATGTTTCTTTTACTATCTGATAACCAGAGCTGTAATAAATATCTCAGGCTCTGACCATGTTTTTCTCAAACAAAATACGCTTTCTCCTTTGCTTATAGTACATAACGTTCCTCTGTATTTTAGGATGTTTTAATATCATTTTCTCATTTGTTTTTATTTGCTGTTATCATTTTCCTGTGTATATATTATGGGAAAGAAAATCATTTTGGCTTGTGTCCATTAACAAGAAAAAAAAATTTAGAAAATAGATTGGGCTTCACACTGGTCTGACAGAACAGAAAGACCCAGTGAAGACAGTAATCCAAATGGCAGCAAAAATTATCAAGATTAAACTAAGTTTCTACATACTAATAACCTAATGTTCTGATTAATTAATCACAGGTGAAACAACAATCCCAACTTTATTGACTAGTGGGGCAGAGTGAGGTTCAATAGCAAAAGAGCAACAGAGAGGGCTTTTTTTTTCTTCACATTTTGTATTTCCAAATAATCACTTTCATAAATGAGGGGTAGAAGTATGAAAAGGATTTCAGAAATAAAGAGCCGGAGTGGTTAAGAAAGATTACTGCACGACTAGCAGCGTGGTGCAGGGTCGCCTAACTTCGCTGTAGATTTTTTTTTTTTTAATTACAGAAGGCCATGGGGAGAGCAGGTGAGTGGAGCGGCTGAGATCTGGCCACTCTCTGCAGGTCCTGTCCCGGCAGAGAAAAAGTATGCTAATTCTCCCAACGGCACGCTTCAGACGTGAGGTGGAGAAAGCCCCCTGTCTACACACCTCCAAGAAGCTACTGTCTCAAAAACGGTTGAAGACAAATTCCCTTCCCCACTACACACAATGAAATTGTTACAGACCTCAGGTCCTGACACATGTGTCCCAAGTTTTAAATGCATTGTCTCCGGGCTTTTACTAGAGATTATTCAACTCGTCAATGAACGAACAGCCTTTCAGCCTCTTCTTTCGCCGCTCAATTTCTGTCTTTTACGCGTTTGGTTTTATTGTCTGTTGGTGGTTCTTCTCGTGTGTGTGTGTTTTGTTTTTTCCACTCCGCTTCACCGAGTGAAGACTGGTACCTTTGGTTTCCTCAATTAGCGGAAAAATTCCTTCACGGCCTTTCAGTCTCCAGTCCCTTCCCATGCAAAGTATTCATTCCTGAGGTATTCACTGTGCACCCGATTGTCCTTTGCCACAGTGCCCCTCGACATTTTCTCAGTGTTTTTCGCTGCTTTACGCCTAAACAGAAGTCACTTTTTCCCACCTACCAGTAGGGCAAGCCACTCAGCGCCTGCGCCTGTGCCAGTTGGTGGGAGGAAATATCGCGTTGGCGGCCAATGGTGACGTAAAACTTGCGCGCGGTGAGTCCGTGTGTACCTTCGAGGGAGTCAGCCCTAGAACGTCGCAGTCATGGTGCGGTGCGGTAGCGTGTGGTTCAGAAAGGTCCGTGACTAGTGCCTCTCAGCCTGAAGCTCGACAGATTGGTGCCTGTAGCCCACCTTTGGTTCCCCTTTCCTCCCTCCCCTTTTTCTTTCTGGGGACCTTTTTCCTGCTTGTTCTACTGTAGTTTTCTCCTCTCAGTCCTTCGGAGTCAGACTTGGCTTTTGAGAAGTGAGAAGAATATATCTTCCTGGAACGGTTAGAACTGTTGTTTGGGGGCCCAGGTGTGGAGGTTCTTCAGGGGAATTGTGTGCACGTGGAATGGGGAGCTAAGGAAATTAGGTTTTAGATATGCAATATAGTATACGTACCGTGTAAGGTTGACTTTTTCTTTTGGCTCAAATAGCGTGTCTTCTTTCTTTTAGGTAGTAATATACATAGCCTTTTCTTATAAAAGTTTTCCTCAAGTTCACGGTTTTTAAGAACTTTCTAAAGACTTTTCATCAGAAAACGAAAGTAATGTAATTGGCTTCCTTCTTGCAAGAAATTTCTCTCACTTTGTATGCAGTGCCTGTTGTAGAATCATTTCTGTAAAAATTTAGTTGCTCCAAATAAAAAAAAGTCTCTTTAAGAGCTTTACTAGTAATGTTTTTTTGAAACTTAACCGGCATTATTAAACAACAAAGAGTCAGATACTCCTAAGTTTGCTTTCTAAACTTCTGAGTCTGGTGAATCTGGAGGAGTAAAAAATGTGGCACCTGTTGAACGGAACTTTAAAAACAGAAACTTTCTTTTTATTGGAGGTAGAGGTATGAGTAATATCTCTGAATTATACTTTATCCAACCCTCTATTTTTCAAAAAAATAGGTAGTCAAAAGAAAAGAGACTTGTGAAAGGTAGTACTTGGGCATGTGAGGTAACTAATTCTTCAACTAAAAAGAAACTGCTACATTTTTGGGGGGGTGGGTAAGTCACGAAGGGCATGGTTGCCATGAACAGTCACTTCCTCTTCGTGTTGTTTGCAAGGGGAATCTATTCACTTATATGTGATGCATTTCTGGCATAGCCTGGAAGAATCAAAGCATAAGTTCTTCACCCTCAGAGAAAAATACTTTGTCTATTCCTCAAGTTCTTCTTTTCCATATTCCTTCTACCTTGTTTCCTTACAACATCCTATTTCATGACTATATTTGCATACTCAAAGACTAATATATGAATCTTTGTTGTGTACCTATCCACTGCAATCTGAGATCTAAACTGCCTCAGAATCACCAAGGGAGTTTTTTCTAAATAATCCTGGTGAGACCTATCCTCATCCCCTCCTCCAGAGTATAGCAGAATGGTCAGTGGACTGTGTAGTTTAAAAAAACGTTCCCAGATGTTTTTGATATTTAAACTACGCTAAATGACTAAGGGCCATGAATTTAAGACATTACTCTGTAAGGAATTTTGATAATTGAGAGGTTAATACATAGGATCTTTACCTACAAGAAGTTTAGTGAGGGAAACAAGTAAACACTAAATGCAGTGTAAGTTTTCAAAGGGTGTAATAAGAGATAAGATCTAACTGCTGAGAAATCCCAGCAAAGTTAGTGGTGTTAGTTAGCAGCATTAACAAAGATATCAGAAAATAGGACATGTAGGTAGGTTTATGATAGAAAAGAACAAATGACTTTGAAGGAAAAAAAAATGAACAGTGGCACGGAGATGTGACAGTAGGTCATGTACAGAGCAGAGTGAGGAAGGAGAGATAGGTGAGGTTGAAGGAACAAAAATGAAACTGGAGAGGTAGGTTAAGAGCTTTGACTACTGAGAATTTTAGACAATTTCATAAACAGCAAAAACTAAAAAAAAAACATGAATGGTTTTTTAATTGGGAGAAACATAGAGATCAGACCCATTTTCAGAAAAATAGTTCAGGCAGCAAGACAAACAATGGGTTGAGGAAGGAATGACTAAACACAGCAAGAGCATTTTAGGAGCTAATATGATGGTCAAGATACTAAGTTGTACCAGAAAGGAAAAATAAATAGAGCTTTGGGGAAAGAAGCAGGTATAGTCAGAGATTCCCCTATGTAGTCTCAATGACTAGATAAACTGTGGTTCCATTATTTGGAAGAACACTGGGGGAACAGAATTTACCTGAGGAAAAGTTTGTGTTTTCATATTATCATGGTTGTATCTGATGTGACTATTATATTTTTGACTAATATCTAGGAAAAGGTGGATTATTTAAGGGGTTTCAAATATAAATTAAGTGGTGGGTTTTGCCCTTAGTTGCTTTAAACTATTAAGCTTACCTCCTGGTGGAAATGTTCAACAGACTAGGCATAGAGAGTATCTCACCCAGATGATAGTTAGCTGGCATGGTCTGAGGTCACCCAGAGGAAAAAGTCTAGATTGAAAAGTGGGACAATGTCATAAACCTTCAGACAAAAAGTGGAACAATAATTGATCATTGAAAAAAAGAGGTATTAGAGGAGTTAATCAGAGGGGAAAGGGAGGTCAGACCAGAGATGAACTAAGAAAAGATTATGGATTTGGAATGCACAAAGCGGTATTGATTTTTTTTAGGAGCTTTAGTGGCAGCAAAGGACTAGAAAGGAGTTCTAAGTTGGTAAGCACGTTTGGTATCTTAATGCTGTCTCTCTGTCTTTAAAGTATGGAAACTTCATTGATAACCTAAGACTCTTCACCAGGGGAGGAAGTGGTGGAATGGGTTACCCTCGTTTAGGTGGAGAAGGTGGAAAAGGTGGTGACGTCTGGGTTGTAGCCCATAAGAAAATGACTTTAAAACAACTTAAAGACAAATATCCTCAGAAACGGTTTGTGGCTGGAGAAGGAGCAAATAGTCGGTAAGTATTGCCTGAATGACTTTGATTTTTGAAAATTTTTCCCAGGGGAAAAAAAAGTTAGAAGATAAAAATTGAATTGGTAATTTGAAACAAATTATATCCTCTATTCATAACTGAGCAAACATCTACAATAATTAGCTCTAGTGAGGATAAAAGGTAGAGACTATGCAATGTTTTGAGACTCTTAAACATTTTTATTTTCTTCTCCCAATGTCTGTTTATATTCTTTTGCACTTCTCTGTAGAAACAGAAAATGATCTGAATCCCCACTATTTCTTCTAAAATTAAATTGTCATTGACAGTCTTTGGGAAAACTTCTTCAAATCTCAACTGTGCTACCCACCCCACCGTCACCAGTAGTTCTGCCAGGATCTTAAGGTTTAGAACCTGTTTCACTGATCTGTCTCTTGTGTATTTTCCTTTGGCTTGTTTTGGTCTTTTCTCTGTGACATCAAAATATTCCCTTTATTTATTTATTTTTTTTGCAAATTTTTGTTATTTTTTTTTAATGGAATATATGTTGCTCTCAAAATATGGGAAAAAAACCTTTTTCTTCTATTATAAAGAAATTGAAGAAAAATCTTACTCAGTTACCTAGATTTTGGAAGTGGTGCTTGAACCAAGTCTTGAAAGGGGAATAGGATGTTGCCAGACAATCAAGGCAGGAAAAGGTGTGTTGGCAAGTGTACAACATTTATAAAGGCACTGGTTAGGAGGGAACAAGCTGTTTGGTGACATAATAAATATTTCTAGCATAACTGTGGTACAAGTGGGGCAGCTTGTTTTAAAATAAAGACATTGTACAGAGTGGCCAAAATGAACAAATCAGGAGACTATAGATGCTGGAGAGGATGTGGAGAAACGGGAACCCTCTTGCACTGTTGGTGGGAATGCAAACGGCGCAGCCACTCTGGAAAACAGTGTGGAGGTTCCTCAGAAAATTAAAAATAGACCTACCCTATGACCCAGCAATAGCACTGCTAGGAATTTACCCAAAGGATACAGGAGTACTGATGCAAAGGGGCACTTGTACCCCAATGTTTATGGCAGCACTCTCAACAATAGCCAAATTATGGAAAGAGCCTAAATGTCCATCAACTGATGAATGGATAAAGAAATTGTGGTTTATATACACAATGGAGTAGTACGTGGCAATGAGAAAGAATGAAATATGGCCCTTTGTAGCAATGTGGATGGAACTGGAGAGTGTGATGCTAAGTGAAATAAGCCATACAGAGAAAGACAGATACCATATGTTTTCACTCTTATGTGGATCCTGACAAACTTAACAGAAACCCATGGGGGAAGGGAAGGAAAAAAAAAAAAAAAAAAGAGGTTAGAGTGGGAGAGAGCCAAAACATAAGAGACTGTTAAAAACTGAGAACAAACTGAGGGTTGATGAGGGGTGGGAGGGAGGAGAGGGTGGGTGATGGGTATTGAGGAGGGCACCTTTTGGGATGAGCACTGGGTGTTGTATGGAAACCAATTTGACAATAAATTTCATATATTAAAAAAAAATAATAAATAAAATAAAGACATTGTAGTCCAGATTATGAAGGATCTGATATACTGTGTTACAGTTTGAATATTATCTTAGAGTGACGGGAAGCCATTGAAGGATTTTAAATAGGCAAGTGACAATACATTAGTGTTTAGGAAGATCACTCTAGGGATAATTGGTTAAAGAATGGATTGGACGTGTTGATTGAGGCCAATTTACAGAATTTCGCAATATTTTGTAAGTGACGAAGTTCTCAGGGTCTGGCCTGTACCTATCTTTCTAGGTACAGGCCCTCTACATTCCCTTCTACATTCTATGTTTTCTGCATTCCAGCCATGTTGGCTTTCTTTTAGTATCTTACAGTGGTATTTGTCTTCTATCACTGGTCCTTTGTTTGTGTTATCTCTCCTGTAATACTTTTTCCTCACCTTCATCTGGTTGCTTCCTATGAATCCTTTAGATTTAAGCTCAAGTCTTTCCTGATTTCTCTAAGTCATAATTCCCATACCTACTCACATGTGTAGGTTCTAATTCATAAAACTTGTCACAGTTATAATTTTCCATTTTTCACATAATGATTACTGTCTGCTCTCTTACCAGTCTACTGTTGAGGTCCGTGAGAGCAGAGAAGAGTTTAGATCATCATTTCTCTCCAGATGTATAGTACAGTGATTGGTACGTAGTAGATACTCAGTTAACATTAGCTGAATGATGGATTGGATTGACAGATGGATGGATTAGAGCTAGGTTAAAAAAGTTAAATAAGTTAGACTTCGTGATTGATGGCAGTACTGAAGGAGAATAATAAATCAAGGATAACTTCCTGGTTTTGACTTGAGTAGTAGGTAGATAGATAGTAGTATCATTCTTTGAGAAGGATTATGGTAGAAACTGGCAACTGAGATGTAGAGAAGGGGGTTTGAAGGGTCTATAAAGATATAAGCAAGCACTTAAAATATAGGTCTGTCATTCAGGAATATGGTCAGGTCTAGCGATAAATTTGTTGATCATAATCATGGACCAGGGTAAGTGTATTACAGAAGAGGAAAGGATTGAGGATCAAATTCTGTTATTCACCAACATTTAAGGGAAAGAAGCAGAAGATAGGATCTAAAATAGAGAGTCAGGAGAGATTTAGTGTCATAGAAGCTAAGGAGGAGGTGACAGTCTTGTTTATCTTGTAGAGTTGTGTAAATTAAGTCACGAAGTTGAATAAACTTACTGAATGCCAGAATTTATTCTATAGCTCTGTGAATTATGTCTTCATGTGTCTAAATTTGGGTCCTACAAGAAGTAGGTACCAAGGTAGGATGAGATGAATGAGAGATTTTTTGGGGAAAACACTTAAACACCTGTAAAGGCAAATTGGGGAGGGACCTGAGGGGTAGTTGGGAAAGCTGTCTGACCACTTTGCAGTTCTAATGCCTTATGAAGGAGAAAGTTTTAGTCTGCTCTGTAGTTCTAAGAAAGTTTAGGCACAGCTGATGGTGATTTCTTAATCAAAAGTTGCCCATCAGAGGAATCTTAGTTTCCTACAAAGGGGTTGCCTTAGTAACCCTGCTGTACCCAGTCATTGGCTGGAAGTAGACTGCAAGAAGCATCATCTCTTTAAGATTTCAGAGCACAGCAGCTGGACCATAGGTCAGTTATGTTCCCTGCAGTCAGGTCTAGGAGATGCATTTTTATGGCCCACTATGTTACGCAGTGTTCAGTGTTTTTGTAATCAGTTGTTCAGTGTTGTTTTTGTCAACTCAGAAATCTACAAGTGATTTTCAAGTTACCTTATCTGACATTTGGTATCTGGTTATAGAACCAAAAGATGAGACTCTTGAATTGATGAAATTGAGCTCTCATTTGTTTTCATTTTGCAGTGCTAACAGGGATAACACACTTTTTGAGAATCAAGAATAAACTAATGCCTTACATGTAGTAGACTCAAAGATGAACTCCTACAATGGGGTATGGTGTATCATGCTCTGATTTTAAGGTATCGCTTTGTAAATTTCAGTTCAAAAACTTTGTATAAATCAGTTAAAATCATGAATGATTGAGAATAGATTGGTATTTTAACTTTTTGAAATATTTTTTTGGAGTTTAATATTTACTACAGAGAATTTTTTTTATGCACTAATATTTACACATTGCTTCATTTATCCCCCATTTTACCTCAAGAATATAGTACTTTCCAGCCAGTCTATGTCCTTACCCCAAACAACCAAGTTTTATCAGTATTTTGTTGCCAATTTTCCCCCCCACCTACCTTCACCTCCTCATTTTCTGTTTTTCAGACAAAACTCACTTAATTCCATCTGAAGAGATTTGTTCCCTATTGAATATAAATCTTAACTCCCTTCTTTTCTTTAAAAATTGTTCATGTGCTTTAATTTTGGGGAGGTGAAAAAGTTAGTCCTGGGAAGAAGATCTCGATTATTAGACTTCCTTTTCAGTGCTCTAAGTCAGTGTTTTCAGACTGTGTCTTTCCGTTCTTTATTGTGCTACTTTCAAATGAGTTTTACTGCCATCCATAGTGAGAAACATTTTAGACTTTACCCGACCATGTATGTTATGTCTATTTTCTGTTCTATTCTGTGGCATATTGTACATTGTTGTTTTCTTGTGGGAAAATATACATTATAACATGAAATTTCTTTTAACCATTAAAAAAATTTTTTTTCAATGTTTATGTTTTGAGAGAGAGAGGAGACAGAGTATGAGTGAGGGTGGAGCAGAGAAAGGGGGAGACACAGAATCCAAAGCAGGCTCCAGGCTCTGAGCTGTCAGCACAGAGCCCTATGCAGGGCTCGAACTCACGGACCATGAGATCATGACTTGAGCCAAAGTTGGACGCTTAACTGACTGAGCCACTCAAGCGCCCCTTAACCATTTTTGAATGTACAGTTCTGTGGCATTGTTCTACATTCATATTGTTGAAGTGATCACATATCTTGTTTTAAATGCTGGTTGTGACTGTATGAATGTCACACATTCTGTGAATGTTTGAAAAACATTGCATTAGGATTTTAAAATCAATTCATTAGATTTCAAATAAAAAGAATAGGAAACAGTATCATGTATCACCTATTAAATACAGTTTCACAAAACTTTAAAGTCATACACACACACACACACACACACACACACACGACTGTGAATTTGTGTGTGAATATCTATATTATTTCTTATTGAGTTGCAATTGAAAATTGACAACTACTTGGTTAAATACCTAGTAGTGCAATTGTTGGGTCATAGGGTAGTTCTATTTTTAATTTTTTGAGGAACCTCCATACTGTTTTCCAGAGTGGCTGCACCAGCTTGCATTCCCACCAACGATGCAAAAGAGATCCTCTTTCTCTTAAATGTTAAAATTTCTATGCTGCAGACTGTGAGTCTGGAGTTCTCTCTTGTCCAGTAAGCAGATGGATGCAGAATTGAATATGAGAGAAGTTAATGTCCAGGAGAAGACAAGGGCCTGGAACAGGAGTTTTATCTCTGTTTTTATTGAGCTCACAAGATATTACTCACCCAGTGAACATGAGGAAAACAAGAGCTTACACACATGAAAGTGGAGAAAACAAGATCTTACACATGTGGTGAACGTGAAGAAAACAAATCAGATAGTCATCATTAACATGTGTGTAAGCAAAGTGGGGGGGGGGTGCAAGTGGAATTTATACGTTGGTGCCAGATGGAAAGTAACTTCCTGCAGGTGATACAAGTTACTCGTGATTCCATTACAATATCTCCTGGGACTCTCTCTCTCTCTGCCCTTCCTCAGTTTGTGCTCGTTTGTATGTGCTTTTGCTCACGCTCTCTCTCCAAATAAACATTAAAAAAATAAAGCTGTTAATAGTGCCTGGGACATATTATTGGCTGAAAAAGTAGTAGATGATTATGTAATAGCCTTAGTATAGTTATTATGTAACTGTATAGTCTAATCTCTTTGTATATTTTTGTTCATTTTGGCTCTATATAATTCAAGCTCATTGTAAAAATATCAGATAAAGTAAAAAGATGTGAAAAAAGAAGTCAGTCACCTATAATTCTTCCACCCATAGGTAACCACTATTAATCATTTCTTGACTTTTCTAAGACTTTTATGTACATTTATGCAAATTGACTTGTGACAGCTTGTAATTATATGGATGTATTTAAAATTTTGGGGTACAAAAGTGAGAGCACAGTATTTTCTGACCTTTTCTTTTCACTTAACGTTTTTTTTTCCACACCGGACAATTGTTCAAAATAGCTGCATACTAATATACTACTGGAAATAACATAACGTTTGTCATTCACTTATTGAGGTAATTATAGATATTTTTACTGTTATAGTCACAATGTAATATATATCCTTGTGTATATAGTATTTTATATGGTTGTTCATTTTTTTTTTTTTTAGGATAAATTTCCAGAAGTAGAATTGCTAGTTAAAAGTTTATACCAATTAATTTTTTCATGAACAGTATGAGACTAGTCAGATGAGCCTCCTATAATTAGTGTACTCTTTATTTGAGATCAGAGTTAAAATCTTTCTTATTCAGTGGGTTTTCCTTTTATTTCTAGCTTATTTGTGTTGTAGCAATGATCTCTTCAGATATGCAGTATTTTAGTTCATTATGGGTTAAAATGACTTTTGGTGATTAGCTTGGTAACTTAAATCATTATGTATTATGTATTATTTGTTTTTATTATTTTATTTTTGTTAAATTTATGTGATAGTCTAAAATGCAAGCAAAGGGGCGCCTGGGTGGCGCAGTCGGTTAAGCGTCCGACTTCGGCCAGGTCACGATCTCGCGGTCCGTGAGTTCGAGCCCCGCATCGGGCTCTGGGCTGATGGCTCAGAGCTGATGGCTCAGAGCCTGGAGCCTGTTTCCGATTCTGTGTCTCCCTCTCTCTCTGCCCCTCCCCCGTTCATGCTCTGTCTCTGTCCCAAAAATAAATAAATGTTGAAAAAAAAAAAATTAAAAAAAAAAATAAATAAATAAAATAAAATAAAATGCAAGCAAACAATTAGGGACAGTTTTCTCTTCCACAGATATTTGGCCACTTAACATCTGCATTAACAAGAAAACTTTGTTGCTAGTCTTTGTAAACCATTATATTTGGTTGGGCATAGACCATTTGATATAGTGGGTTTTCTCTGTTTTGATTTAGCTTTATTTTTTTGTAGTGTTAATGCACTGAAAGGCTCCAGAGGAAAAGACTGTGAAATTCCTGTACCTGTGGGTATTTCAGTAACTGATGAAAATGGTAAAATTATAGGTAAGTGTATTGTAGATTCTAAGGTTGAGAAAAATGCATATTTTCTAAAATTGTTTGGGAGCTGTGGGGCATAGCTTCTCTTGAATTTCAGAAATTTTTTTCAGCTTGCTTGCTTGCTTGCTTGCTTATTTATATATTTATTTATTTATTTATTTATTTATTTATTTATTTATTTAAAGCCCATGAGCTAGGGAGAGGGAGAGAGAATCCCACTCAGGCTGCATACTCAGCGTTGAGTGAGGCTCAGTATCACAACTATGTGATCATGACCTGAGCCCAAATCAAGAGTCTGTCAGTTGAGTGTCCAACTTCGGCTAAGGTCATGATCTTCCCGTTCATGAGTTCAAGCCCCACATTGAGTTTGCTGGTGTCAGCCCCAAGCCTGCTTCGGATCCTTTGTCCCCCTCTCTCTCCTCCTCCCCTGTTTGCACTCTCTCAAAAATAAATAAACATTTAAAAAAAACAAAACAAAACAAAACTATTTCAACTGCTAATTTATAAAATATTTTTAAAACTTAATATAAACACTATCAAAATTAACTGCTAAATTTAAAATTATTATAAATATAGAAGAGTATTTACTCAGTTTAAAATATATAACTAGTCTCTAATCAACTGCTTACAAAATGTTTTCTGGGATCAAACTTTTAATAGAATCTTAACCCAGTGGTTTAGTCCTGTAGATTCATAAACTGGAATTTTCTGGCATCTGTTTATAAACAAAAAATGTCATTACTGATTAGCTCCACTTAGTAATCTTTTCTCTAAGTATCTTTCTCTGTGTTTTTAAGGAGAACTCAATAAAGAGAAGGACAGAATTTTGGTAGCTGAAGGAGGTCTTGGTGGTAAATTACTTACAAATTTCTTACCATTGAAAGGCCAGAAACGAGTCATTCACCTTGATCTAAAACTTATAGCTGATATAGGCCTAGTAGGGTAAGTATCATTTATATTTTTATTTTTATAATTTGAGAGCGAGAGTTCATGAGTAGGAATTAAATATAAATGGTAATTTGGGACCAGTGTTACTTATGGAATAAATTTATGGACTTTGTGCATTGTTTGTATACTTGAGAAATGCTGCTAAATATAGTCATTTTCATATTGTAAAAACAGAGTTTCATAGTTAATATTTATTTTTAAAAAGAAAGGAAGATCATAGCAATTAAGTAGGCTAGTGGGAATCTTAGAGGATGAATCAACAAAGAAAAAAATCAAATGCAATAGTATAAGAAGGTAAAAAATGTTACCAGATATTAAGGAATAAAATTACAAATCCAAACCACATTTTAAGAAACGTATAGGAGAAAGTAAAAAGAAAAGAATAAAATGATTGAGATACTCTTACAAATCTTAATAGAGATACTGATATTTTATTAATCAGGTGGCTAAAGGCCAATCCAGACCATCTCAACCATCAGACTTA
The DNA here is from genome assembly GCF_016509475.1 of Prionailurus bengalensis. Lineage (NCBI taxonomy): Eukaryota > Metazoa > Chordata > Mammalia > Carnivora > Felidae > Prionailurus > Prionailurus bengalensis. The sequence continues at coordinate 93,406,715 of NC_057348.1, forward strand.
GATCCTATTGTGCACCAAGATGGATCTTGCTTTGACTGTTTCCCTGTCCTTCTTGTTCTACTTGGGATCTGTCCATTCTCAGTACTGCAGCCCCCACAATGTTGTCCTCCTTCACCAGCTTCCATTCTTTCATCAAGCAGTGCTGTTTAGCTGTAGGGTTTGCAGTGCTGACACCTGACCAGAGGGGGATGGATAGCAAGATAGAAAGGAGAAAAATGAAGGGAAAATTTTAACATTACATTTCTCCTGTCCCTTTCTCCCTGGCCCCACTTTAGCATTACACAGTAGTCAGATAGAATACCTAAGAAAACGGTAGGGAAGACTGCCTTATTGCTGGCTTTACTTGAAACTGCCAGTTCCATTCCTCACCTTACATAGCTTCTTTCTAAGCTCTTTTTATTTTCCACTCCAGCGATTTCACTGCTTCTTTACCAGACTCCTCAGTCTGAATCCCTTACCTCTTGCCATGCCTGTCTAGCTACTAGGTCTTAACAGCAATGGCTTAGAGTTCATAAAGGCCCCATTCCTGTTCACATTGTAACAGGGAAAGATGTGATCGTGGTGTTCACATTTAGTCTTTTCCATAAACCTTAGTTACGAGCCATAGGTTCTATATTAACTGTATATATTTCACAATGTTGTGGGTTTAGTAGGGTTTTGTGGACTGAGAATATAGCCATTTACAGTCTCATTTGACACAAAAATGTGTTTCAAGTTCCATAGAGACACCTCTACAGACTAAGAATAGCCTCACAAGGCTGAGTAGTAAAGTTGGAATGAGGATGGGAGACTCAAGTGAGAGACTGTTTGGGTTAGAATCTCATATTCTTTGGAGGCCACCTGGATGGTGTCGGATAGATTGTAGAACATCTCTAAGCCTTTCCCATTTTTAATAGTGGATTTAGATGTTGGTAAAATATTGCTGGTGAGTAAGATAACACATTTACAGCATAATATATGCCTTGGATTTATGAATGCTCAATGAACAATTGGTAGTTGCTATCATTATCATCATTATATTGTCAACTTATTGGGAGTACATATAGTGAAATATTAAGCTTTTCAGAGATATGATATTAGTCAATATAAAGCATCAAGTTTCTTTTTTTTATTTTTTTTTTAGTGTTTTGAGAGAGAGCGAGAGAGAGCAGGAGAGGGGCAGAGAGAGAGAGACACAGAATCTGAAGCAGATTCCAGGTTCTGAGCTGTCAGCACAGAACTCCATGTGGGGCTCAAAGTCACAAACTGTGAGATCATGACCTGAGCCAAAGTCGGATGCTTAACTGACTAAGCCACCCAGGCATTCATCTTTTTTTTTTTTTTAAAGCATCATGTTTCTTACGTACAATACTTAACATATGTATTTTAATACTTTTAAATTAGGCACCTATTATTAAAAAGTTATTGCTGTGAATACCAGCATAAACAGATACCTGTTTGCTGGTTTCAGGAATGAACTGAACCTTAGAAGAAAGGTGTCATATAACTAACATACTTGTATGGCTGTTGTCAAATCTGATCTTTGCATAGGTTAGATTTCAGCTTCTAAAGTTTTTGTTAAGTACTTCCCAGGAAAACTCTCAAGTATCAGTTCTTCAATCATTAGCGTTCTTTCTCATCTCTTATTTTGATCTCTTTGGAAATAGTTGCTGGCATTTTTCTATGTTTAATACTATTACGAAAATATGAAGATAATGGAAAGAAATAAGTTCAGTTAGTGATAATCATGGATAAAAATGATTGCAATTTTCTTTCCTTTTTTTTTCAATTTGCTTTTCAAAAAGTTACACGAGGGGCACCTGGCTGGCTCATTTGGAAGAGCATGCAACTCTTGATCTTAGGGTCATGCATTTGAGCCCCACGTTGGGTGTAGAGATTATTTTAAATAAATAAATAAATAAACTTTTTAAAAAAGTTATAAAAGTCTGAGTGAGTATAATAAGATAAAAGATGACTGTATTTCCACAGGAAAATGAGTCATTAAAAAATCTTACATTTTATTCTAAATTCATTGTAGGAAGATCTATTTAATAAGATATTTTAATTAGATTTATTTTAAAAGTTAAAAGAGTTCTACTAAGAGGTAGAATTTTTATTGAATTCTTATAGAATAATTTTTTATAGAATTTATGTAGGATTTCATATTAATATTTCCAAAGTATTACACCATTATTCCAAGTGCAAGTTTGGCAGGTTTGAAAGAAGAACTTTTTCCAATTTCAGTGAAAAGCGTAAAAGTAGGGATCACATTTATCTCCTTGATTGCTTTATTTTTGATGCCTAGTATATTGCTTGATATAAATTAATGCTTAATAAATATTTTTTGGATAAATATAATGAAAATATCTGAATGGAACTGAGGAATCCTCTCTTAAGTGATGCCTGTTCCTAGTACTTTCTTCCTTATATGGTGGGCCTTTTTTTTGTTTTTTTAATTTTTTTTTTTTAACGTTTATTTATTTTTGGGACAGAGAGAGACAGAGCATGAACGGGGGAGGGGCAGAGAGAGAGAGGGAGACACAGAATCGGAGGCAGGCTCCAGGCTCCAAGCCATCAGCCCAGAGCCCGACACGGGGCTCGAACTTACGGACCGTGAGATCATGACCTGAAGTCGGATGCTTAACCGACTGAGCCACCCAGGTGCCCCAATGGTGGGCCTTTCTTAAGGTAAATTTAGCAATAAAATAAAAGCCTTTAAAACAAACATCTATTTTTTATTTTATTTTATTTTATTTTATTTATTTATTTTTTAAAGTTTATTCATTTACTTAGAGAGAGTGCACATGAGCAGGGAAGGGGCAGAGAGCAAGGGAGAGAGAGAATCCCAAGCAGGCTCTTTACTGTTAACACAGAGCCCAATGCGAGGTGTGATCTCACGAACCATGAGATCATGACCTGAGCCAAGATCAAGAGTTGGACAGTTAACTGACTGAGCACCCAGGTGCCCCTACAATAAACAACTATTTTAATTCAGCATTTTCTCATCAAGAAATGTATCTCAAGAAGGAGATTAAAGTGTGTGTAAAAGTTCAACGAAAATAACTGTAGTATTTAAAGTTTTAGGAAAAAAGCTAGATAATGAATAGATAAGTAAATGCTGAAAGAAAATTTGCCAAAAATAGTTGTTTATTAATTCTAGCACATGCAGGTGACTGTACTGTTGATATATGTCTTTCTAGCTATACATATTTTTTTGTGTGTTATTCCTAATAAAAAATTGGAGATAACCTAAATGCTTAACAATAAGAAATTAGTTAGGTAAATTACAGTGGGCCTTGAAAGGTGTTCATGATGTATTATTCAGTTTAAAAAGCAGGCCAACTAACTATGAAAGTAGTCTTTCAGGAAAAAAAAATCAAAACTAAACCTGATCAAGGCTTTATATCAAACTAACAATTTATAGAAAATCTGGGGCACAAGGAGCATGCTAAAGGACATCATGGGGGTGCCAACAACAACAAAAAAAATCCAGACTATGGGAAACAAATGCTGCTATAGGACAAATGACCCAGTTTCCTTAAAAATAAAATTGCAGAGGGGAAACAAGATGGAGGACCTTTACCATAAGAAATTTAACAGATACATCAACCAGTTGTAATGCACGGATCTTGTGTGGGTCCCTGTTCAAACAAACCAGCTTTAAAAAAGTTTTGGGAATGTGTTATTTGTTGAAGCTAGGTGATGGCTAAATGGGATGTATTACTTCTCTCCACTTTTGTATGTATTTGGAAATGTTCATATAAAATGTTTAAAAGAAAATCTACAAAGCAGTATAAGCAATATTTTGTCATTATTTGGCTACAATTCGTGGATTATAGATATTTTTATTAGTTTCTTTTTGTTTTCCTATGATTTGCAGGTTTTTTAAAGATAATTGAATTATTTACTCTCAGAGTTACTAAAACATCTCTAGTGTCCAGCATGAATTTGTTTTTAATTTTTTCATATGTATATTTTGTTGCTCAAGTTTTTCAAGATTATTTTTAATTTATATTCTACTTTTATTCTCAGAAAATATCCAAGAAATCTACTTCCTGAGGTGTTAAAAATTCAGAGATAAGCAAGTATTAATAATACTTGTTTTAATACATTATTTTATTTTTCCATTTCAGATTCCCAAATGCAGGAAAATCCTCTTTGCTAAGTCAGGTTTCTCATGCAAAACCTGCAATTGCAGATTATGCATGTAAGTATAATTTGTTGTATATTTTAATGTGTGTAGGTAAACTTTTAAAGACTGCACTTCCTTTGAGTATGAATAAAATGACAACTCTGACGTCGCTTTAGTTTGAAAACTCTTGGCCGATAGAATACATGCATTTCCCGTTAATCCTTGAAACTTCTGTAGCCCTCAGCAAAGTTCCTAGCACTTGTTAGGCACTTGCTTTGTTGCATTTATTTCTCTATTGCATAATCATTTATTTAATTTAATTACGATTTTATGAGCATCTACCCTTTATTAAGCACTATACTTTCATTTAGCAAGTATTTATTTCTGTGAACTACAGTAGGTACTAGAGTTACAAAGATTGGTAAGCAGAAACAGATACCGTTCTGACTCTTACTGAGCTTACAGACTAGTAGGGGAAGGCACATATATCACACATGACTATGAGGGAATATAATATTCTATGAAAGAGTGTAGGTGGCTGCTTAAAACTCCTTTGGGGGGGCGCCTGGGTGGCGCAGTCGGTTAAGCGTCCGACTTCAGCCAGGTCACGATCTCGCGGTCCATGAGTTCGAGCCCCGCGTCGGGCTCTGGGCTGATGGCTCAGAGCCTGGAGCCTGTTTCCGATTCTGTGTCTCCCTCTCTCTCTGCCCCTCCCCCGTTCATGCTCTGTCTCTCTCTGTCCCAAAAATAAATAAACGTTGAAAAAAAAAAAAATTAAAAAAAAAAAACTCCTTTGGGAAAGTGTGATGCTAGGGCTGAGGTGTAAAGAATACATGAGTGAATCAGTGACACACAGTGGATGTGAAAGGTGTTTCAGCTAGAGGAAATAGCATGTACAGAAATGCTCTGTAGTAGCAGGGAGATTTGTGTGTCTAGAGAGCATGTAGTAAGGGAAAGAAGGATAAAATGATTAGATTTGCTTTTCAAATACATCTCTCTGAATATAATATATAGAGAATGGAATGGCATGGGTCAGAAAATTGGTCTGGGAAAAATATGCCATTGCAGTAGTTAGATGAAATATAATGAAGGTTTAGACTAATGAATGAATGTGATAGAATCTTTGCCATCATTAAACAAAAAGATACAAAACATATATTAACCTGGAAAATAAAAGCCATTCTAAAATTAGACTCTGAGGGAGTAGAATTAAGTTTGGACTAATTGCTATAAATTACATAACCAATATTTATTGTTATGATACAGGGACTCTTGAGAAGGAAAGAGGAAGAAAAGCTCAGAGTTGTAGGAAGGAGGCTAGTTTCTAAACTGATGAGGCTTGAGGATAACTGAATGAGAAAAGGACTAGAGAAGTTTCATCCATAGACCCAGTGATAGTAACCTAAATTCTCCTCTACCCACCAACACCTTTACCACAATCCTTAAAGTACAATAAAAGAACTTTGAAGCCCTCTAATTATATTAGATCTATGGCTATGCAGATTATAATTATATTTTCCATTCCAACAAATGAGAACATAATCTGAATTAAGTTGTTCACAAAAAAGAAATATTATTTATTTTATACATGAGGCTAAGACAATTTTGAGAGTACCAGCCTTTATTCTAGCCTTAATTTATTGTTTTTTCTTTCAGTTACAACATTACAGCCTGAACTTGGAAAGATTGTGTATAATGATTTCAGACAGGTGAGTATTTTTAAAGTAACACAGTTGGTTAGAAGGGAAAGTACTTGCTTTTGACACTTGGACTTTGTAATATTTTATTGTTTCTGTGGTGTTAGGGGGAGAAAAATTACCAGGATTTTGTTTTTGGTAAATGGAACCATTAACAATTCAATTCTATTGACTGCAATCATAGTAAAATATTGTATAAGAATATAACTTCCTTCTCCTTCCAAATTTTAGGTCCAGTTTATCATTACAGCATCCTATCTTCTTTATCTCTTTGATCTCTGTTTGTTCTCATTGCAATTCCATATTTTACTGCCATATTTGATTATTGATTTTTGTTTCCTAAAAGCATTTTCTAAAGTTCATGGAATTGATTTTATTCCAACTTTCTCTTTCTAAAAAAAAAAAAAAAAAAAAAAAAATGGTTTTAATTGAAGAGGATTCTGGTCTAGCTATTAAGTTATTTTTCCTTGATAAGGAAGAACTATAGATAGTTTGAATAATTAGAGTAAAAATAAATAAAAAATGGAAGTAACAAAACTTTAAAAATATATAATGTATGATCAATAATTGTGCTCCTTAGTATTTACCCAAATGAATTGAAAACTTAACATACACACAAAAACCTGCACATGGATGTTTGTACCAGTCATATTCATAAGTGCCAAAACTTGGAAGTAGTCATAATATGCTTCAGCAGGTGAATGGATAAATAAATTGTGGTAATAATGGAATATTATTTAACATTAAAAAGAATTGAGCTATCAAGCCATGAAAAGACATGGAAGAACCTTAAATGCATATTACTAACTGAAAGAAGCCAATCTGAAAAGACTGCATACAGTATGATTCTAACTATGTGACATTCTGGTAAAAGGCAAAACTATGGACATAACAAAAAAATCACTGGTTACCAAAAATTAAGGGGACAGAAAGAATGAATAGAAGAGCACAGACGATTTATAGGGCAGTGAGACTATTGTGTATGATACTGTGCTGGTGGATGCATGTTATATGTTTGTCAAAGCCCATACAGTATACAACACCAAAAGTAAACTCTAATGTAAAGTATGGACTTAAGGTGATGATGTATCAGTGTAGTTTTATATAATCCACTGAGCTAATTAAAAGACATTAAGATTGGGGCGCCTGGGTGGCGCAGTCGGTTAAGCGTCCGACTTCAGCCAGGTCACGATCTCGCGGTCCGTGAGTTCGAGCCCCGCGTCAGGCTCTGGGCTGATGGCTCAGAGCCTGGAGCCTGTTTCCGATTCTGTGTCTCCCTCTCTCTCTGCCCCTCCCCTGTTCGTGCTCTGTCTCTCTCTGTCCCAAAAATAAATAAAAAACGTTGAAAAAAAAAAAGACATTAAGATTTATATTCATTTTTAATAGTGATATAACAGTAAAAAATGAAATGCTTCCAACAATTATACAGAATATTAAATAATAAAGTTACAAATACAGGATAATATATGGAGAGCAATATTTAGAGGAAAAGAGTACATTGTAAATTTTAAGGGAAACTTAATTCTCAGTAATAAAATTCTCAGTGGAGAACCTCCAAACAAAATTTTAGGACATGAAAAAAAAACTTAGGACATGAGACCTCTGTTGTATTTTGTCTAGGTAACTACTTTTTCACTTAGCCACAATTGCCTTTAAAATTCTGAAATCCTATCCACATGGGCAGTTTGTGTAGAGCAGTGCTTCTCATCAATTACTGCACATCAGAATTAACTGGATGGCTTCAGCAGAACAATGATAAATGAAGCCTGAGCTCCAGAGATTTGAAACCAAATTCCTTAGTGGTAGGGCTTGGGCATCTCTACTTTGTCAAAGATTCCTGGGTGTTTATAATGTGCAGTGAGTTTTGAAAACCACAAATGTAAATTAATGGTTAACATTTCAAAAAGGAGTTAGAGGAACATTATGTCCTTTACTTATCAAGAATCTTCAGTAGTCCTCCTGGTAGAACATGAACAAAAAAGGAACAATAGTGCCAAATAATCAATTACATATAGAATTTAAAACTTGAAATGACAGAGCTATACTAAGTAAATGCTGAATTAATATCCTTCTGTACTTTTAAGAATTTACAAAGTTGAAATTCTATGACAGGTTCATATTGAACAATATAATGAATGTAATTCTAAAAAGGATTTATGTTATTAATGTTAAACTAATCCCTAGAATTCTTAGATTATTACATTAATAAGTAAAACTGGGACTCTAATTTTTGATAACAAAGTATTTTGATTCTTAGAACATTTATTTTGTTATAAAGGTATCTTGGCTTTATAAAGAGTCAGTGGTAATCACAAATTAGAAACTATTTATATTTGAAATATGAAAATCTGTGGATATAATTGTTTTCTTTTTCATCAAACCATTTAACTTTGTATTAGATATCAGTAGCTGATCTTCCTGGTTTAATAGAAGGAGCGCATATGAACAAAGGAATGGGCCACAAATTCCTCAAGCATATAGAAAGAACTAGACAACTACTTTTTGTTGTAAGTCATATGCATACCAATGTAATATACAAATGAATGTGAAAATCAGTGAGTTTAGTTTTCCTAGAAATTGTTTTTGGCAATAAGTTTTAAAGATAAGGTAGTATCATATGTTATCCCACTAAGTGTTTAAATGGGGGTCAAATACAGTAAATAATTCAATTATATTGTAGGGGTGGAAATGGCATTACTGTATCAGATGTAAATTTGGCTCTACTTTTCAAGGTTTAATTCCTTAAGATTGTCAACATTCTGCTATGTTGTATAGTATCTCTTTCCTACTTCATTTGTGGTGCTAAAGCCATACATTAGATTATCTGTATAAGTACATACAAATTGCCTTATCTATACTGCTTTCTCATTTCATTAATGATTGTAATTTTATCAGAATAATTATAGCTATCCTAACACCACAGTTTCTCTTACTTATTTTGAATTACTAAATTACCAATAGTGTATAGGTTGAGAAATTGTTTTTAACTTGAGAGAGTAAAACATTTCAAAACAGAAATTTATAACTTTTTATGTTGTTTTTATGTTAGAGACTCTTTCCATCTTTTTTTAGGTCGATATTTCTGGATTTCAGCTTTCTTCCCAAACTCAATACAGAACTGCCTTTGAAACCATAATACTTCTTACAAAAGTAGGTTTTCTGTTTTACTGTGTTCTGCATTTGGTCTAATATGTAGGCATATAGGACTGTATTAAATAACAGATAATTAGAATAAATATATGTTCCACCTCTACTTCTTGAAGCTTTGATGTCAAAGAATTATCTAAACCTACTTTCTACAGTTCTTCTGTGTTAACCCACTCTTCAAACTGTTACAACCAATAAAATCTTGTTTGGTTCCAAATCCTTGTTACATATTTCCCAGACTTTATTTTGCTTGAACTTTTATTCCTACTTTTTAGATTGTTTCTTCGTCTATTTTTTGTGCTCTTGCCTGTTCATTGTTTAAGTAGCATTTGGTTACAGTTAATATACTGATGACTGCCAAATCTGTTTCTGATGCTTAGATCTTTTGGTTGTGCTTTTGATCAGCTGTCTAATAGATATCTTTGATTGGATGTCCCATTAAGTTATCAGACTTATAAAATAACTTAGTTATTTTAGTTAGTATAAAACAACTAACTTTTTTTTTTTTTTTAACTCTTCATCTTCCCCAAGAACTTTACTGGGTATATAAACCAGAAACCTGCGTGTTGGTCTTGATTCTATCTTTCTCACCACCTGCATTAAGCCCTGTCAGTTCTGTATCTTAAATCTCTCTGAAATTCATCTACTTATCTTCATCCACACTGTTACAATCAACCCCCCTTCACTAGAATGTAATCTCCTTGTTTCCAGTCTCACCTCTCTCCAGTCCATTTTTTTTTAATTGAAATTTAGTTGACACACAAAGTTATATTATTTTCAGGTGTACAACATAGTGATTCAACAACTCTATATAATATGCTATGCTCACCACAAGTGTCGCCTCCATCTGTCACCATATAATGGCTATTATTATACCATTCTCTAGTCCATTTTTTATTTGGCAACTGGAGTGATCTTTGTGAAAGAATCAAACTGATGTTTTTTCCTTGTTTAAAATGCTTCATTGGTCCCCCACTGCTGTTAGGTTAACATCTTACCCTGAACATGGTTTTTGAGGTCTGGCAAGAGTTAGCTCCTACCTAGCAGTTCATCTGTGCCCTTCCTGCCTTACTTTCTATTATCAGCCGTATGATTTCTCTTTAACACAGCATGATGTCTCTTACCTCCAGGACTTTTTATATCTTACATCCTTGTTAATTTTTGTCTATTATGAATAATGCTTCTGTGAGCATTTGAATACAGGTTATTGTACGGACATGTTTTCATTTCTCTTGGGGATATACCTAGGACTAGAGTCGCTAGATAATATGGGAAATCAATGTTTAACACTTTGAGGAACTGCCAAACTTTAACAGAGTGGCTGTATCATCGTACTATTTTATAATCGCACTAGCAATGTTATGTGAGGCATTCCGTTTTTTCCACGTGAATGCCAACATTTGTTATTGTCTGTCTTTTTTATTTTAGTTATCTTAATGGGTGTGAAGAGGTATTTCATTATGGTTTTGATCTGCATTTCTCTAATGATTAATGATATTGAACATCTTTTCATGTGCTTATTAGCCATTTGTATGTCTTTGGAGTAATGTCTATTCAGAATACTTTGCCCAATTTTTAATTGGGTTACTTGTCTTTTTATGCTGAGTTGTAACAGTTCTTTATATTTTGGAAATAAATCCCTACCAGATATATGATTTACAAATATTTTCTCCCATTCTGTCAGTTTTCTCCACTTTTTTTTTTTTTTTTTGTTAAGTTTTTATTTATTTATTTTGAGAGAGAGAGCATGCGAGAGCAAGCACAGGCAGGGGAGGGGCAGGGAAAGAAGGAGACAGAGAGAATCCCCAGCAGGCTCTGCACTGTCAGCACAGAGCCTGATGCGGGCTTGAATTCAAAAACTGAAATCGTGACCTGAGCCAAAACCAAGAGTCAGACACTTAACCGACTAAGCCACCCAGGCACCCCAACCCATTACTCCATCAGTTGTCTTCATTTTCTTTATATTTTTTTGAAGCACAGAATTTTACATTTTAATGAAGTTCCGTTTGTCTGTTTTTTCTTTTGCTTGTGTATTGGTGTCATAGCTAAGAAACCTTTGCCTACTCCATGGTTATGAAGATTTACTCCTAAGTACACTTACTTTTTCCAAGAATAATACAAGTGTAACATTAAGTTGTCATTATTTGCTTCTGAATTTTATCAGTGTGCTTAATAGATGTCTAGATATCTGCATTTGGACCTTGGCACAAAATCACAACTGTGATTTTGAATTAAAATATTGGAATTAAATTCAGTTTGAATTTAAATATATTGAATTATTTGAATTAAAATATATTAACACATGACCTAACCAGTAAGCATTTTATGAATTTTGTCATTTAGTTTTGTGGTTGTTGGGGTTTATTGCATTTCAGGAATGTGAGTGGGCTGTAGATTGATTACCCAGGCCTGCATAGTAAAGATATTACCAAATAGGTGATCTATACAGATATTTTAATACAATTGTTTGGTTTTTCTTTTTTTATTTAAAGGAGTTGGAGTTGTACAAAGAGGAACTTCAGACAAAACCTGCACTCCTGGCAGTTAATAAAATGGACTTGCCAGGTGCCCAAGATATGTTCCATGTACTGATGAATCAACTCCAGAATCCTAAAGGTAAATACATTTGTTCATTTAATGTCAATTTAATGATTACCTCTTGTGTGCAGAGATTGCTAAATGGTATAATCAATGGGTAAGAAAACTGCCAGTTCTACTCTTAAAAAAAGTATGAAGAAAGAATGCATACCATATGAAACTTTAACACTGTAATATAATCAAGTTTCAGACTTGTGATGTGGACAGTAAATTAGAAGAGACAAAAGAAGAGGTCAGGCTTCATGAAGAAGTAAAACTTAAACTGGGCCCTTAAAGAATTAATGGGATTTGGATCAGAAGAGGAAAAAGTCAACATCTTACCTGTAAATTCTTTTACTTTAATGTACTTAACAAGTTCTAGAACTTTATTACCCTAATACACCACAAATTTAAAACCAGAGCAGATAGTTTTAAAGAGGTATGTATCTTTGCAATGCTAGCTCTATAGGTCTCTGAAGGGTACTAATCTTCTAAAAAGAACTTGAATACCTGTGTATGTGTTACATAGAATAATAGAAGCTATAACTGCAAAAGGATTTATTTGTTTGAAAATTTGTTCCTAAATGGACCACTTTGTGTAAAGGAACTTAAAGAGACTCTCTACAGTTTTGAATATTGACCTTTGCAGAACACTTCATATCCTACAGTGATGATGCTTTCACTTTTCTGAAGCTAGTAGAGGACCTCTTCACAAATGAGGAAAAGTAGGGTGGACGGAAGGTGGCTAATATGTTTGTAAATGGTACTAACTTTTCTGTTTTTATCCTTGGCACAAAAATTGGGGAAAATAAACTCTAGTGTACTAGGACTAGCAGAAAGCACCAGAAGATCCTTTCTCTCCTCTCAAAAATCTTTCCACTGTGTCATTTATGTATTGGAGATGACCTTAAGTTAATAAATTACTCTTAGAATATAAATACCCTTGGTACTACTCAATAATCTTCATTCCTTAATGTCACTTGCTTTATGAAGTCATTAGATCTGTTTGCTAATTGTTCTTGCAGAAAAGGGAATTTTTAGAGGAGGTATCAGAAGGGAGGGTAACTCAAGGGTTTGTGCCTATTTTGGACTGTCGTAAAACAAAATATAGTCCCCTCAGTGATAATTCCTGAGTTAGCTTCTTTAGATTTCTTTGGGGGCATATGAATCTCAGAAACCAAGCTCCATGTTAGCTTGTCCAGTTTCTCCCAGTCTAGCCTTTCTGTTAACCCATGTTAACCCATCCCATCAGGGTGCCATTCCCCCGCCCATTGTCTTGGAGGCAGGGAAGCGGACAAAAAGTAATATGTCAGTCCCTTTGGGGTGATAAACCAGACTCATCTGAAATCATCTACCCTTGAACTGTCCCCACACCCTTTTCAGTTTTAGTATGGCTCCTACCACTAGTGATAAGTCTGTATTTTAGGGAAGCTAAAGGCCACCTATATACTGAGGCAAGCTAGAATGTCCCACTCATGAATGATGTTATTTTTATACATAATGTCTTTCAGACATATGTTGTCTGACTTCATTGAACTCTCCAAGAAAACCAAATTTATTGCTTCTGTAAGTAAATCATATATGATTTATCTTTAATTTATTCTTAATTTGGTTTAAAACATATTCATCCAAATATTTGCTAAGCACCTATCATGTGCAAAGAATCTTATCATTGTCATTTGTAAAAACAAAAGATTCTGAGAGCTTATTAATGAGGGAAGGAAAAAAAGAATTAAAAATGCCAAGTTTTTGGTTCATAAATCAAACCTCTAACATAATTTTAACTTCTTTTCAAAGACCATGAAAATCAGCTTAGTTTTGAGTTTCTCTGTTTCAGATTTTTTGCATTTATTTAAGAAAAACATGATTCCAGAGAGGACTGTGGAGTTCCAGCACATCATCCCCATCTCTGCAATTACGGGAGAAGGAATTGAAGAATTAAAGAACTATATAAGAAAATCTCTGGATGAACATGCCAACCAGGAAAATGGTGCATATCATAAGAAACAGTTGCTTAATTTACAGATTTCTAATACAATATCTTATAATGAGCCACCACCAAAGAATGGTGTTACTAGTCCCAGATAGATGTAATTTAAATCTATTAAAAATGATATCAAGGGGCCCCTGTGTGGCTCATTCGGTTAAGTGTCTGACTCTTGGTTTAGGCTCAGATCGTGATCTCGCGGTTTGTGAGATTGAGCTCCGTGTCAGGTTCTGCACTGACAGCATGGAGCCTACTTGGGATTCTCTCTCTCATTCTCTCTGTTTCTCCCTTGCTCACACGCATGTATGCACAAACACACACTCTCTCAAAAAAATAAATAAGTAAAATAAATAAATAAGATATAGAAATTGTGTTCATTTCAAAGACCTGTTTTTTTAGGTTAGTTATTATTAACTTTCTGATATGTATGCCATCATTCAAGAACCATACTTTCTTGTTTTGTAGTTAAGTGCATTGATAGTAAAAAAGTAACTTAAAGCTAAAAATGACAATTTGTAATTTTATGGCCAATTCACCTAAAACAAAATCCTGATATTCCTGTATTATGATGTCTCTAGTGAGGTCATTTATTTATTTATATATATATATATAGAGAGAGAGAGAGAGAGAGAGAGAGAGAGAAATTTTTTTATCCTAGGATATTATTAGAATGAGCAACTAGGTTTTGTTTTTGAGTCTGTCTTGTACCTGATTCTACTAAATATGTGATAGTTCGTTTAATTGGAAAACCTCAGAACCCTAAATTTCAACTTATGTTCAGTTGTAGTGAAGATCACTGATAATATTTAACAGAAACTAGCAGGTAGATGTTTGTAATTTCACCTTTTAGACATTTTTCTTTCTTAAGTGTAAGTATTTTTTCCTGCTTTGGATCAGACTGGTATATCTCATTTTGTTGTGCCCATATCTGTTTTGTTGTCTATTCTCATATTTTAGTAAAGAGAAGTAATAAGAAGTGTAAACTTTAAACAGTATTATCAATCATCAATATATTCTAAAGAGATTAAAATTTCTAAATTTCTGTTGTAGTTTCAAAATTCAAATTGGATATTTTTTCTTAATTAGTTTCATTATAATATATATGTTCATTGTAAAAAAAATTTGAACAGTGCAAAGCATATATATCTTAATTAGTTTTATTATATATATACATATATATGTTCATTGTAAAAAAAAAAACCAAAATTTAAACAGTGCAAAGCATATAAAGGGAAAAAGAAAAGTTCCCATCTTTCTGTGTAGGGCCATCCGGTCCTTCCCAGAGAAAACCACTGTTAATAGTTTCTTATATTCTGGCAGAATTTTTTATTCATTTATCTTTTTACCCAAATGAGTTCATTATGTAAACCTAAGGTTTTTTTTTAAATAGTAGCAAGTTAATTAGCTTTTTTTAAAACATAACTTATTGTCAAATTGGCTAACATACAGTGGCAAGTTAATTAGCTTTCAAAAATTATTCTTCATGGACTTCAAGCTGTATTTACTAAGCTGTAATCATCAAGACAGTATGGTACTAACACAAAAACAAACACTCAGATCAATGGAACAGAATAGAGAACCCAGAAATAGACCCACAAACGTATGGCCAACTCATCTTTGACAAAGCAGGAAAGAATATCCAATGGAATAAAGACAGTCTCTTCAGCAGGTAGTGCTGGGAAAACTGGACAGCGACATGCAGAAAAATGAACCTGGACCAATTTCTTGCACAATACACAAAAATAAACTCAAAATGGATGGAAGACCTAAATGCAAAACAGGGAGCCATTAAAATGCTTGAAGAGAAAGCAGGCAAAACCTCTTTGACTTTGGCCGCAGCAGCTTCTTAAATTTTTTTTTTATCATTTATTTTTGAGAGACAGAGCATGAGCAGGGGAGGGGCAGAGAGAAAGGGACACACAGAATCCGAAGCAGGCTCCAGGCTCTGAGCCGCCAGCACAGAGCCCGACGTGGGGCTTGAACTCATGAACTGCAAGATCATGACCTGAGCCAAAGTCGGACACTTAACCAACTGAGCCACCCAGGTGCCCCATTTCTTTTTAATTTTTTTTTTAATGTTTATTTATTGACAGAGCATGAGCAGGGGAGGGGCAGAGAGAGAGGGAGACATAGAATCTGAAGCAGGTTCCAGGCTCTGAACTGTCAGCACAGAGCCCAATGTGGGGCTCGAACTCACAAACCAATAGATCATGACCTGAGCCGAAATTGGACGCTTAACCAACTGAGCCACCCAGGCACCCCTTCAGTAACTTCTTAGCATGTCTCTGGAGGCAAGGGGAACAAAAGCAAAATGAACTATTGGGATTTCATCAAAATAAAAAGCTATACAGCAAAGGAAACAATCAGCAAAACTAAAAGGCAACCGTCAGAATGGGAGAAGATATTTGCAAATGACACATCAGATAAAGGGTTAGTATCCAAAATCTGTAAAGAACTTACCAACTCAACACCCAAAAAACAAATAATCCAGTGAAGAAATGGGCAAAAGACATGAATGGACACTTCTCCAAGGAAGATACACACATGGCCAAATGACATGAAAAAATGCTCCACATCACTAATCATCAGGGAAATACAAATCAGAACCACAGTGAGATACCATTTTACACCCGTCGGAATGGCTAACATTAACAACTCAGGCAGCAACAGATGTTGGCAAAGATGTGGAGAAAGAGGATCTCTTTTGCACGGCTGGTGGGAATACAAACTGGTGCAGCCACTCTGGAAAAAAGGATGGAGATTCCTCAAAAAATTAAGAATAGAACTACCCTACGACCCAGCAATTTCACTACTAGGCATTTATGCAAGGGATACAGGTATGCTGTTTCAAAGGGCACATGCACCCCAATGTTTATAGCAGTACTATCAACAATAGCCAAAGTATGGAAAGAGCCCAAATGTCCATCGATGGATGAATGGATAAAGAAGATGTGGTATTACTCAGCAATCAAAAAGAATGAAATCTTGCCATTTGCAACTATGTGGATGGAACTAGAGGGTATTATGCTAAGTGAAATTAGAAAAAGACAAATATGACTTCCCTCATATGAGGACTTCAAGATACAAAACAGATGAACATAAGGGAAGGGAAACAAAAATAATATAAAAACAGGGAGGGAGACAAAACATAAAAGACTCTTAAATATAGAGAACAAACATAGGGTTACTGGAGGGGTGGAGGGAAGGGAGATGGGCCAAATGGGTAAGGGGCATTAAGGGAATCTACTCCTGAAATCCTTGTTGCACTATATGCTAACTAACTTGGATGTAAATTAAAAAGAGTAAATTTAAAATTAAATACATACATACATACATACATACATACATACATACATACATAAATATTATAACCCAAAGTGCAAAAAAAAAATATTCTTCAAAGCCGCTTTTAAATTATTACAAATTATTTTGGAATTTAAGGCTTAGTGAAGCCTTTACATATAGCAATAAGTATTAAATATGTCAATATTCTACTTAAATTTCTTCTGATATGACACTGTGAATGAGTTTTTTACAAGCATTATTCACTTTTATTTGTTCTACTTTTTGTTCCCCACTCCCACCTCTCATTCTAAGCCCCAGATCACTGGCTTTCTTTTGTATTTCTTTTTTCTTCATGCACAGGTATTTATTGTTTCTGCTATGTTAGGCACTATGCAAGGCACAGCATGTATAGGGTTGAAGAAAGCAGACAGGATCTGCTTCCCTATGGATCTTACTTACATTCGGTAGCAGAAACTGGGAAATTAGAATAGTCTGGTTCCACTTTACAACAAAGAATTAAGAGTGAGGAGAACATGCAGAATTTGAACATCTGTACTGATCGTTAGGACCATGTTTCATATGGGCATGTTTTACATTTATAACTTTAGTGTCATTTTTCTATTTTACTCTTATTATTTCCTAAATATAAACAAGTAGTAATGTGAGGACAGTTTCATCAGGTAAATTTCTGAAGTTCTGACACCATAATCTTATTTTCTGCTGTGGCAAAGGATAGTAGATGTGTGCTGAGGATTAAGAGGAACTATCTCTTATTTCCTCTGTCAGCAATGCCAAGGTTACTACTCCACAACTAACTGAAGCACTGTGTTATGTAACTCACTATAATGTTCCATTATTTGTATCTTCTAGTTACTGAAAAGTTGATGGTTAATTTTTATTCTAAACAGAAGGAGAAAATCTGGATCCCTTTTTATTTTATCAAACATACATTTTAAAAAGTAAAGATTTATCTTGAAATAAATATACTAACATCTCAGATGCCATTTATTTTGTCCTTAAGCAAGATTTTTTGTCATTTTTACCTTTCAAAATACATATACTTTTTGGAAGATTTATTTATTTTTTTTAGTTTTAGAGAAGACAGAGACAGAGCATGAGTGGGGGAGGGGCAGAAACAGTGAGGGAGACACAGAATCTGAAGCAGGCTCCAGGCTCTGAGCTGTCCACATAGGGCCCAACCAGGGGCTCGAACTCACAAACTGTAAGAACATGACCTGAGCTTAAGTCAGACATTTAACCAAATAAGCTACCCAGGCGCCCCTGGAAGACTTAATTTTTATATTACTGAATAGCCAGACTATCAATGTGCTATGTATAGTAAATTTTTACCACGTCCCAGTAGTTCTTGAAGAGCTTGTGTCATTCATTTACCGTCATGAATTACAAGTTTGTAGCATCAGCACGTTAAGTATTAAGCAGATCATACTGTGAAGTTGGATCTGTGCTTTGAAGATGTCACCTGTGAACAAGAATATTCCAGAAACCTATAACATTATTTTTGCAATATATATCCATATTATTATCATACCAACATGAACTTTATGGAAAATTAATGTTTTCTTTTAAGTGGTAAACATGTATATAATTGGGAAAAAAGTCATAATGGGAAAATTGAGGTCAAAGTTATTTAAGCTTTTATCTAGTTAGCTTTATTGTAAAGTTACATATCTTTGCTCAGTATTCATTTGCTTTGGGAGGAGGGAGTACAGAGATTTCTTTGAGAAAGTTAATGAAAGCTAAAGATTTTTTTTCTTTCCAAAAATGTACATAAATAAATGGAGTATTTTCCAAGTAGTTTCACAGGGTTTGCAAAGTTCAGATAAAAAAAAAAAATAAAGGTAGATTCTCTCTAGAAATTTGTAATATCTTTTAGTTACATTTAAAATAATGTTTCAGGTGTCTGGCTGTTTCTGTCAGTGGAGCATGCAACTCTTGATCTCAGGGTCGTGAGTTCAAGCCTCACATTGGGCATTGAGATTACTTTAAATCTATAGATAACAGCTATTAAAAAAATGAAGCATACAGAATACAATTAAAAAATGTTTCAAAGCAGCAGTGAAAGCAGTAGTCTAAATTGTAAACCTTGCACAGAGGACATCTTATTTCAAAAACATGGTAACATTTTGTTTGAAGACCAAATTGTGAAATGAATTTAATGTATATTTTTAAACCCTTGAGTATCAGATTCAGTTTAAATCTGTCTCCTTATGGAATAGACAAGTGAAACAAATCCAGAAATTTTGTTTGAGTACATGATCTGTGCTGGTATTCATAATATCTAACACAGTAATGTTTCCATATGCTGTACACTGTGCTGAGATTTTCACATATATTATCTCTTTTAAACACTACACTATATTGCCTTTGGGTCATTTATTAAGTTTGGTGGTGGGTACATGAGAGTTTGGGGTTTTTTTTAACCTTTTTGAGAGACTAATGTATTTTATAATTAAAAAAAAAGTCTTTGCCTTACAAGAGTTTATACCTTGTAATTAAGTCATTTAAATAAACATAGTTAATAAATGTTGGCAGACAACATGCTGTAATATTTACTGCAAAGTTAAACAATAATGAAAATTTTATTTTTTTAAACAGCTACTTAAGGGTAGCATTTTGTTTTGTTTTGTGATTGGAGCTTGGCAAATAGAGGGAAAGTATCAGGAGTCTCTCTAGCCTTAAGTTGGGTGTCACAAGCCAGCTGAAGGAAAAGCAAAGTCAGGTAGGTAAAAGAAATGAGAATAGGAGAGAGAAAAGCATATATGTTGGAAAGTTGTAGTATTTCCATTTGAGTATTCAGGAGTAACAGGTGGGGTTATTACCTCACTTGGCTATCAAAAATGAAAAAGCCAGGGACAATATCCACTACCATTTCTAGCCATCACCAATCATTAATTTTAGGCAGTTCTAAATTTTGTACTTATTCTGTTTCTCATTATATGACTGTTGCTTAGTTAGTAATGTATTTGTAATAGAAATTAAATTCATTGGGTTGCCCAGACACTAGGTTATGTGAAGCGTAGCTATTATTTGAATCATGTCCTTATCCTCTGAAATACTTAAAATTTGAAGATCAGCCTATACGGTTTATATTATAACTAATTTTGGAGCAATATATGGCAAAGTTGGTTTTTCTTTTCTATTTATTTTATAAACTCCAAATGCATTGAAAGTCGAAAATGAAGCACAAAAGCTTCCTTTGTTCATGGCACATATTTCAATATATTTTTCTGAAATTGCCAATATCTTCTCACCAGTGGCTTCATTTTCTTATTTGTTATCAAACATTATTACTGTTATTATTCCAATATAAAAGGCTGTAAGAAGACCATGGTGTAATTCTCTTATAATAAGAAAAAGGATATAATTATAAAGCTAAAATATTCCTTCAGTTTTATTGTATATGATTTGCTACAAATTGAGGGAGGTTGAAAATGGTACTTCAAATCAAGAGCAGGTGCTGAGTAAAAGCTTATGGCTTTGAATGGATTTGAAACATCATTAGATGACAGTAAATAAAAGTCTCTGGTCAACCAAATCCTAATGAGGCAAAAGAAGAGTACTCTGTAATAAGCCTCAATTTCAAAAACAATTCTTTCCATGAACTGGTACTACTTCGAGGTCAACAGAAATTATAAGAACAATGTAATGTGGGGGCGCCTGGGTGGCGCAGTCGGTTAGGCGTCCGACTTCAGCCAGGTCACGATCTCGCGGTCCGTGAGTTCGAGCCCCGCGTCGGGCTCTGGGCTGATGGCTCAGAGCCTGGAGCCTGTTTCTGATTCTGTGTCTCCCTCTCTCTCTGCCCCTCCCCCGTTCATGCTCTGTCTCTCTCTGTCCCAAAAATAAATAAAAAACGTTGAAAAAAAAATGTAAAAAAAAAAAAAAAAGAACAATGTAATGTGTACACATGGCCTTTCCTATAAAAATAGAAACCAGAAAAAGTCACCTGCTTTAAAGAACCACTAATGCCATACTGCCAAATTTGTAACACGTTCATCAAAAGTTTATACAGGTTTATCTGTAAAAACTGGGTTAAAAACAGTGGTGATGAAAGGAGGGGGTTCTGGGCATGGTAAATGACAAAGACTTAGCACCTGAATTCAATTACACAAAGACGCCTTCAGTTATGCCACTTTAAACCAATTCTTTTGTTCAATTTCCTTCCCTCCCCTATTCACCAGTAACTTTATTAAGACTAAAAACATGGGCGTTCATCCTACCTCTTTTATAGTAGATTACAAAGTTCTAGCCATTTTTAAAATGACAGCTCACTGCTTGATTATCCAGAACGTTCTTCCCTTATTTCCTGTATTCGTTTGCTAAGATACTGTAACAAAGTACCATAAACTGAAGGACTTAACAGAAATGTGTTGTGCCACAATTCTGGAAACTAAAAATTGGAGATCAAGGTGGTTCTTTCTGAGAGCTGTTGGGAGAGAATCTCTTTTGTGTTACCTGTCTAGCTTCTAGTGGTTTGCTAGTCAACTTCGGTGTTCCTTGGCTTATAGAAGCAACACCCCAATTTCTGCCATCATCTACATGGCATTGTGTGTGTGTGTGTGTGTGTGTGTGTGTGTGTGTGTGTGTGTGTGTTTGTCTCCAAATTTTTCCATTTTATAAGGAAACATCATGATTGAATACGGCTCACCATAATGACCTCTTTTTAACTTCATTACCTCTGTAAAGACCCTGTCTTATCCTGAGGTATGTTGAAAGAGTTAGGACTCCCAACATTGGAACTTTTGAGGAATATGTTCTACCCATAATACTTTCCTACTTTTCTCTCTACGTTTCCCAACTTCCCAATTAATAGTATTTTTATGTGACTCCTCTAAAACATAGTATGTAGGGAAATTTTTAAATTAATCTGTATTTGTTGAGTTTTAGTCATGGAAATATTATGGTGAGCTATGACTAAAACATAAAAAGGGAACAATATGTGCTAGTTGCTTCCCAATTTGGAATTGACGTGTATAATCTAGAGAAGATAAAATTATTCAGATAAGGGTGAAAGCAGGATTTGAGTGGGAAAAGAGGATAGTTGAAAGCCATTCCAAGTTCAGAATAGCTTCAACGGGCATTTCAAAAAAGTACAGTTTTAGACACAAATCCAAAGTAAGGAGACTGCCCTGATCTGGAAAGTTCTGAATGGTAACAGCTACCTTTTGGGAATACCTACCACAAACTACTTACTAATTTTGAGCATATCATTTAACCTCTCTGCATCTCAATTTATTTGTCATTAATGTGGAGTTATTGTGATTAAATTAGATGATTCATGGAAAACGTGTTTGGAATGTAAGAAATATTCAATGTTCTCTATTATTTTTAAATTGGCAATATATACATAAGGAAATTGTTGCACATATCTTAATATGAGGAGACAAGGGCTTAAATAGGATTGTGACAATTCCTTGTAGTGAAAAAAGAGCAAATGGATATTCCAAAGGAAGAATTAAGATGCGGTCCCTAATTTAACTAAAAAGTATGAAGATTTCAAAAACAGATAAGAAAGGGAAACTGCTGATAAAATAAGGAATGTTGGAAGCCTTAAGGAGTATAATTATTAACTTATATTTGGAGAATACTGAAATTAAAGTTAATGGCAGTTAACAATATGAGCTGGTAATTAGAAATAGTCCTAAAGTTATGAAAAGTCTTGGCCAGACATGTGGATTTGGAGATTTCAGGTTACCCTTTGAAGAAGTATTTATTGATAGAGAGGGCCCCAAGGACAGAGGCTTTTGATAATTGGGGAATGGGGAGGAGAACGTGAAAGCAACAGGTGGACAGGGAACAAATCAGGTAAATCATGGTAGAAATGGGTAGGGTAGAAATGTTGATGTTTCCAAAAACGAGAAAGCAGAGTTCGGGGTGGGTGCGGGCGGGGGGGGGAGGGGAGAGGCAGTCAGAACTGTGCAATGTGGACCTGAAGGAGGTGGAAGACAATTCGGAACCCAAAAGAGACCCTTGGATGCAACGGAAAGGAGTTATTAGTGACTGTGGCAGGCAGAATAATGGTCCCCTAAAGATGTCCTCATCCTCATCTCAAGAATATGCTGTGAATATGCTCTGTTATGTGGCAAGGGAGAATTAAGGTTGCTCATCTGATGACCATAGAGTAAATTATCCTGGGTGGTGCAAATAGGTCAAATGTAATCATAAGAGTTCTTAAAAGATGACAGAGGGTTACAGAAGAATGTCTGAGTGATGTGATTCAGATGTTGAGAGACTCAACCAGCCATTGCTGAGTTTGAAAATGGAAGGGGGCCATAAGCCAAAGAATGCAGGTGTCCTCAGGAAACTGAGAAGACAAGGAAACAGAACCTTTCCTCAAGCTTTCAGAGAAGAATGCAGCCCTACCAACACCTTTAGTTTAACCCAGTGAGATCTGTGTCAGGTTTCTGACCTTCGGAACTGTAAGATAATAAATTTGTGTAATTTTAAGACACTGAATTTTGTGGTAATTTGTTACAGCAACAATAGGAAACTAATACAGTAAGCAGACCTTTGTAGAATTGGTGGCGAGAGACTGCAGTGAATTTTTTTAAGGATTTGACTTACTCCTTGAAAAGTCTCCATGATTGGGGGGGAAGGAGTCTTGTTTGAGAAAAGAATCGAAAGCCAGGATTCTTAACTGCTGATCTAAAGTCTTTCCTTTAGAGAATGATGTTCCAATATTCTAGTCCCACAAAGGTGTGTGCATATGCATTTTGTTCCATCTTTGCTATACCAAAGGCCAGGTTAACCATAGACATGAACTTATCAATTAGTTTAAAAATAGTGTTGTCATCCCTTCCTTTTGGTGCTGTTACTTTTTTATTATAATCAATTACATATTCATCCCAGCTAACGTCTGCTAACCAGGTAGTATTCATTAGTGATGAGGAAATAAATTATAAAATGATTTTGTATACAGTTATGGGATTCAATTCAGTTTTTTAGATGAAAGAGCTGAAGTTCAGAGCAAAGAAGTGAGTTATGCTGTGTCATATTGCCATCATCCATCACTGAGGTCGAATATTCTTTCTCATAATTACATCTCTAGGTCTAGTTTTAGGATTAGATTGCTTCTGGTCTTAGATAGCTCCATCCATCCTCTGAAGCAGTATGGCAGATGGGAAGGTAGTAATAGTGGATAGTAGACTTTCACCCTTTTCCATCACTAACAAAATTCCCTCGAGCAACACAAAATGGAAAATGGTTAAAAACAACAACAACAAAAACCAGTGTCAGACACTGTTGTAAACTTCTCTATGTATAGTAACTCATTCAATCCTTACCATTATTTTTAGATAAGATCCCGAGCCACAAGGAGGTTACTTAACTTGCCCAAGTTAAGTACAGGGGCAGAGTGGGATAGGGATGGATGCCATGCTTTACTTTTGTTTAAAACTATGATGCTTTTTTCAAACTTTTATTTGAAAATGTTTAAAGATACAGAGAATTGGAATGGTAAATTAACACCCATATACTTCCTCTCTCTAGATGCAACAATTACTAACATTTGCCACATTTACTTTATTTCTATTTATGTGTGTGATCATTTGAAATTAGTAGGCATCATGACACTTCAACATCCTTTATATATGAAAAAGAAATCAGATCTGTCCAATACAAGACTTCTGAAACCTTTATTTTAATTCAGATATTCACGAATACAGTAATTCATATTTAGGAGAAGCCACAAAGAAAGGGACAGGATGTTGAAATTGTGCAGAAGAGTAGAGTTAGTTCAAATATCTAATAGCCAGTTATGTGCTCAGCGCTTTGCCTGTATTAAGTCCCTTTAATTTTCAAGACAATTTTATGATGCAGGTAATCTTATCCTCATTACAGATAACCTCAGAGGGAAGTAACTTGCCCAAGGCAGCCCAACTAATATGTAGCAAAACCCCATATAAAACAAAGCAGCTAAATATGTTTTTAAAATTTTAAAACAAAGGATGCTGAACTGTCACGATGCCTATCATCATAGTGATCACATACATATAAGTGGAGAGAAGATAAATGTGGCAAATGTTGATAATTGTTGAATCTAGAGCGTAAGTGTATGGGTGTTCATTGTACCATTCAAATTCTCTATCTTTGAAAATATTCCAAATCAATTTGAGCTGTTTTCCTTTTTGTGACTCCATAAATGTTTTATGAAAAAATGTATGTAAGGATTTTTGCTAACAAATCTTAAGCGGAGATCACATTTAGTAGTAAATATTTACTTGAGCACCTAACTCAAAAGTATTTTTACTTCTGTTTCGTTTAACTTTTTTTTTTTTTTTTTTTTTTTTAAACAGCTGTAACTGAAACCTGGACGGAACTGAAGGTGCAAGGGGAATAATGTGGCTGGAGGTTGGGGAGATCGGCGAGAGGTGGTCGCAGGATGTTGCCTGCGGCCGGCGTCCCCGTGGTTTCTGGGAATTGTAGTCTCTCAGTCATTCAGGGCATTCCTGATTAGGGTCTCGGGAGAACCTGACTAAGCTCCCAGAAGCCTCCGGTGCGGCTCGCCGGGGACGCACTTCCTGGGACGCCGCGAGGGAGACGCTCTAAGAAGCTCCTCTGTGTCGGCGAGTGAAATGTCTTGGATGTGAGAAACAGGTAGGTGTGGTCAAGAATCCGGGTCTTTTGCATGAATAGTGGAGGATTTTGTGTAAAATAGCTAAGTGGAAGGGAATCAGGAACCCCGAAAACTGTTGACCACATCTGTGGACGTCAAGAATCTGGGTCCTTTGCATAAATAGTGGAGGATTTTGTGTAAAATAGCTAAGTCGAAGAGAATCAGGGACCCTGAAAACTGTTGACCACATCTGTGGACGTGAAAATTGAGTGAGGAGGTATTTTATAAGGCTTTAAAAAATTATTTTGTACAGAGGAGTATGGAAATGTCGAGGTGTCTTGCCGCAGCAGCCAAGGGCTTGGGCTTGGCTAGCGGGGTGTGAGGTGTGGAGCTGGAAGTTGCTATTTTTGAATCACCAGCTGGTTGTGTAATGATGACCTGCTCTTGGTTCAGACCCACTCAGTGTTCCAGGGATGGGCTTGTTCACAGTCACTGTTGCGGTCTCTTTCCATTGGCTCTAACCAGGAGAGCTTTTTTTTCCCCTTCTTTTTCTCTCTTTCTTTCTGCTAGCTCTGATGCTTCTAAGGACAGGGCTTGAAGGAAAGGAGAAGGAGTGAGGGTTTTTCTGGAAGCTTGGTTTACTCTGAAGCCCAAGTTGTGTGTAATAACGCCTTGGAGGGGGCTCGTCACCACGTTAGAGGAAGGCCAGATTTGGTGACCCCACTTAAAATGAAAAGTCAGGGATCCTGGTGTGTGTCTTTAATTGTAAATCAAGTTACCTTAATTTGGAGTGAGGAATTCTATGATATTAACTCAAGAAACATACATTTAGAAAAGAAAAATTACAATTTGAAATCTCTTCTGTGCAGACTGTTGAGGACAACATTCTATATAATAATAATAGGGCTAGTGATAAATGCCTTATCCAGGAAGTTCTGAAGCTTTTACAAGTTTGTATCCTCGTCCTACCTATTGTGATAAATAGTTTGAAAAGGAAGTTGTTGATGCTTAAAATAGATCTATGGTAACATACTTAAATGGCAGGTAGAGCCATTGGTGGAATTGTAAATTAGTTGCAAAGTTTAGGATGCACAATGCAGATCAACTTTTGTTCAGCCTAGTTTTGTTACCAGTATTCTTTTAAAAGGTACAAAAGAAACAAATTTCTTTTACTTTCAAGACAACTAACTGCACAGTGTTTCCTTGGCTCTCCTTATTCGTAATCATCAGAAGGATCTAAAAAATCCGTTATATATGTGTGTGTGTACGTTATATGTGTGTGTGTATACATATACACATAATTTAGAGAGGTATCATGTTAATTTGGGACATTTTCCCTATTTCTTTAGGCCCAGATCATCTCTACTGTCTATTCAGATGTGCATATATTTCTTCTAAGTTGATTAAAGTTGTTTTAGAGCTGTCAAGTACTTCAAAGAGTAAGTACATTCTTTGATTTTACTCCTTTTCCTTTTTCCACCATATATGAGATGTCATGTTTTTCTCTTGTTCAGCAAAATAAAGTTATAAGATAGATCTCCCTTGTGAGTGCAATGATTGACCTACAGTTTCTAAAATAACTCAAATTACTGGTAGAAGGGACTGCTAGTGTTACCATCAAGAATTAATGTAGCTACTGTTACACATGTGTTCTCATATAGCTATTCCTGGGATTATCCCTGAAAAAAATTACATAGCGATGGGTCTGTGAATTCCTAAAGCTGTTACCCATTATTCCTGCCTTAGACTTCTTTGAACACTATTCAAAACCATAGATATCTTTTTGAAAATATTTTTATTTGAAATGATACATTTGATCACCTTTAACTGCGTACCAAATTTTATCCATCTACTTCTCTGAAAGTCACCATGGAACAGATAGATGACAAATGTGAAGTGCTTGTTTTGAAACAGAGACTTCATTTGATGTGCTCAGTAACTACTCTAAAGAGAATGCTCTGTTATTATTGTTTTATGGCTGTAACCATGTGTGATTGTTTGCTAAGATCCGGAAGAAAAGTGTGTTCCTAGCTAAAGAAAATAAATAAGCCTACTAGTAATCATTATAAACTTAAATTTCTGACCATACTCTGTTTTACAAAGGGTTTTACTGTTCATGGTCTTACAGCTACCTTGGATGGCATTTTATAGGTGAGATATTTGAGTTCAGAGGACATAGATGACTTGCCCAGGTTGTGACTGGCATTTGGGTCTTCGGTTGCTGGGACTGTAATACCAGGTTGCCTCTTAGATGGAAACAAAAAGCCCAGACACCTGTATATTTGACCTAGCTGGTATTCAGGAGTGCTACTTAGATTTGTTAGTGTGTTTTTAACCTTACATACTTTCTACAGTCCCTAATAAGGGATTTTCATGTGACAAAAAGGTGTTTATCTTTTTTTTTTCTCCATTGCTCTTTTATTTTTTTTTTAATTTTTTTTTTCAACATTTATTTATTTTTGGGACAGAGAGAGACAGAGCATGAACAGGGGAGGGGCAGAGAGAGAGGGAGACACAGAATCGGAAACAAGCTCCAGGCTCTGAGCCATCAGCCCAGAGCCTGACGCGGGGCTCGAACTCACGGACCGCGAGATCGTGACCTGGCTGAAGTCGGATGCTTAACCGACTGCGCCACCCAGGCGCCCCTCCATTGCTCTTTTAAAAAGAAAATCTAAATACAAATAAAATAGTTTTGCTTTAAAAATAGTTTTGCTTTGATGAACATTAATTTGATATATTAACCACTCTTAATAAAGGAGTATATCCACTAGTAACATACCTATTAAGTAGAAAACACCAGGTTCAACACTGTTATAATTGATTGATCCATTGACCACTATGGAAGTTAACTAGTGTTGCCAAGCTTAGATATTTATTTCTAGAAGAATAGTCTCTATGTGAATACTTGGGAATGGCCTCATTTATCTTGGGAAGTTTTTAGGGCAAGAAAATGAACTTTGTTTTAAAAAAATAGGAGAGACTGGTCACGTAAGAGTGGAAAGCGGAGGCATGGTCTAGAAGCAACTTGGAGACTTCAAAACACAGGGTATGAATGAATGAATGAGTAAGTGAGTGAATGAATGAAAGAAACTGATAACAGAGCAAATTTGTGACCTTCTTCCTGGATCATGACTATACCCATGTGGACCTTACATTTATTTGTTTGTTTATTTCTTTAACAAATAATTGAGTGTCTTCTGTGTACCAGTGTGGGACAGAATAAAAGAGAAGGCTCTCTGTCCTCCTGGAATTCAGTCTGGTAGGAAAGATAAATGTTGAATGAGGAATTATAAGCATAATCACTGCTACCAAAGAAAAAGTACAAAGGTGCTTTCAGATCATATAACCAGGGCCGGTGGGGAGGTTAAGGATAGGGGAAGAGAAAACAGGTTTGGGGCCAGCCTCCTTGGAAATTAGAAAGATGAACACCTGTTAGGTAAGCAAAGAATAGAATGAAATTAAGAAAGTCCTGGAAGGAAAAATAGCATGAACTAAAGCCTTTAGCCAAATTTAAAAGTGCAAAATTTGGGGGTTAGTCAGTAAGTGTCCAACTTCATGAAGCTCAGGTCATGATCTCATGGTTCGTGAGTTCGAGCCGCATGTTGGGCTCTGTGCTGACAGCTCAGAGCCTGGAGCCTGCTTCAGATTCTGTGTCCCCCTATCTCTCTGCTCCTCCCCCACTCACACTCTGTCTCTCTCTCTCAAAAATAAATAAATAAATAAATAAATAAATAAATAAATAAATAAATGTGCAAAATTTGAAGAGTTAAAAGCAGTATGGCTACATAGTCTGTAGCATGTTAGATGGGAAGCTGATACAATAAGGATATTGAGGATTTGGCAGGAACCAGATGGTGGGATTTGAAACTTTGGAAAACATGGGAAAGTTTTGAAACTTAGAAACTGTATTCTGAGGGAAATAGGAAGCCATTGAATGTAAGAAATGTAGCAAGGGGCATCTGGCTGGCTCTGTCAGTGGAGCATACAACTCTTAATCTCAAGGTTATGCATTTGAGCCTCATATTGAGTGTAGAGATTACTTAAAATCTTTAAAAAAAGTGAAATAATCAGATTTGTGTTTAATTATTTTGGATTAAGAATTAATTGGCATAGCACAAGAGTAGAGATCTTTCACCCTCTTAATATGAACAAATCCTAACCTGAGAGCATTATTTTCAGTTTTAAATCATTAAACATTCCTTTTCCTAACTATCCCTATTAAATGTTATTTCATCCCTCTAGTGAGATCTATGACATCAAATCATGCATATGTGGAGTTAAGAACAGGTCATAAAAAGTAAAGCAACCAAAGAAAGTTACAAAGAGCAAGGACATTAATTCCAGCACTGAGGTTGAAATTAGCTAAAGAATTGAGGTTACTAGTATTTCCCATGTGAAAAATGCCATTGCATTTCTTGTTGGCTGTGTAAATTAGGACTTCTACTCAATCTCTGGGGTCTGAGCTAAGAATGCTTCAGTAAAAGCAAGTTCAGGGGACTGATATAACATGTGTGTTGATTTGATGCAGTATAAATATTAACACACTTGATCCCAAAGTAAATATTGACCCACCTCTGTTCATTAGTGTCATTTGATAGTCTATAGTCTAAGAACTACAGAAATTTATTTATTAATATTAAAGTCATTCATTCTGATATCGTTTCTTACTCCCTTTGTATTGTAGGAATTAGTGGCACAAGACAGCTTGATTGGAGAAATCTCAATTATATTGATACTCCAAGTTTTTGACGCCTATCTCTGAAAGCAAGAGGGAATTTGTGATTGGGTTAGGATGCTGAGCGCATTGCCTAAAGGAGTTTTGAGGCTTTGAGAGAAACAGAAGGAACCTTTTTTCTTGAGTCTTCACAACTTTAATCAAATCATCATTCTCTTTCATTGCTCAGTCTTTTTCTAACGCTGGATGATACATTTTTATGAACAGGTACCTTACTGGTTCACTTTCCTTAATATCTAACAATATCAGTTGATAGGTAGTAATCATATAATTGATTGTTAGCATTTTGAGTTCTCATAAAGCAGCATATTCTTTCTCTCAGTCTGATTGTTAACACATTGGAGCAAGGTCCAGATCTTAGTGGCCTCAGTGTCAATCTAGGGTATTTTGCTTGTGCTAAATACTGAGTTGAATAAATCAATTCATTGAATGAATTATTACTTATAATAACTACTTCCTTGTCCAGTTCTACATTACCAGTAGTCTAATAGTGCCCGGTACTTATTTATTCCAGTATTGCCAGAATGACTTATGTGCCAGGTACTGTGCAAGTTGGTAACAGCATGTGGGGGAGACAGGTAAATGAACGAAAATCAACAAGAAGCTGAAATTTGGAGCGTGACATCATTAGCAGCCTTTTCCAGTATAAACATCCTCAAACCTGCACCACAGTTTCCATTGCTGGAACAAGGTGGTTGGTTGCTAAAATTAAGCAAGACAGTGTTTCCCCCCAATTTGAATGAAAAATATAAATTCAGACTATAATTCCTTTGTTTTTTTCATCTGTTACATATTCATAAACAATTTCTACTTCTGGTAATCTTGACAGAAGGCAACATAATAAACAAGTAGTAAACTAATATTAATGGAGAAACTCAGAACTAATTATGTTTAGCTTGAAGACTTTGAAAAATGATTCACTTGTGCTTACACTTTGATTTTATATTGTACAGTTATATAGGTATGTATACATACCTATATGTTTTCTGCTAGTAAAGTTATTCCTAGTTTATGTGATTATATTAATATGCAAATATGTTGTTTCCTAAAGAACATTATGCCTTCCCATTCAAACACATGTGATCAAGTCCTAACCCAGTTTAGCATTTTGATCTTCTTTCTGGCCCCTGAACTCCTGGGAATGCTACTCCACCATCGCAGCAGATAATATTTGACTCTGCAAAGGATGATGGGTACTCTGAACACATACATACAGTATGTATCATGAAGATGCCCCTTCATCATTATCTGACTAAAAGAAGTAAATGTGCTGCCTTATTAGTCTGTTGTGTTGCCTCATTGGGGGTATGATAGAAGGCAGAGAAAATACATTTGAGTGGTTTGGAAAGTGAGTTTTAGACTCTTAAAGCTGAATAAGATACTGGTTCTTGTACTTTGTCATATACAGAGAAAGAACACAGCCATTTATTTATTTATTTATTTATTTATTTATTTATTTAAATTGTTTTTACATTTATTTATTTTTGAGAGAGAGAAACAGAGAATGAGCAGGGGAGGGGCAGAGAGAGAATCAGAAGCAGGCCACAGGCTCCAAGCTGTCAGCACAGAGCCTGATGCAGGGCTTGAACCCACGAACCGTGAGATCATGACCTGAGCTGAAGTCGGACGCTCAACTGACTGAGCCACCTAGGCACCCCAAGAACACACACAGCCCTTTAATTTGCAATGAGAGAAAGGCCTGGCTACTTTTTTTTTTTTTCCTTTTCTTACAATAGCATTGGTAGAGATATATAGGTTCTCATAACTTCAAGAATCTTTGCATTCATCTTATATGAGCACTAATTGTATAATAACCAATAACCACTACTGTAATAACCTGAAAAGCATGCAAGTCAGCTTGAGTCGGCCAGGAAGTAGTTGAGCAGACTAATTTCAGGGGTCTTTGTTCTCTTCTTTTCATTTGACTAACTCATTGGAGAGGAGTTCGTTTAGATTTTGTAATTATCAGTGTGGCTAGTATATAGGAATGAGATGTTAGATGTTGCTTTTTCTTTTTTTTTTTTAATTTTTTTTTTTTTTTAACATTTATTTATTTCTGAGACAGAGAGAGAGACAGAGCATGAACAGGGGAGGGGCAGAGAGAGAGGGAGACACAGAATCGGAAGCAGGCTCCAGGCTCTGGGCTATCAGCCCAGAGCCTGACGCGGGGCTCGAACTCACGGACCGCGAGATCGTGACCTGAGCTGAAGTCGGAGGCTTAACCGACTGAGCCACCCAGGCGCCCCATAGATGTTGCTTTTTCTTATGTAAAGTTTATTCAGCAAACATTCTTTAAACTGCTCTGTGTGCCAGGCACTGAGCTGGTCACTGAGTGCTAAGAAGTAGTTAACACTTGAATTGCTCTTACCAACATGCCAGACATGTTTTAAGTACTGGACATTATATTAACTCACTGAATACTTAAAAGAACTCTGCGAGGTAGGTACTATTATTTTTACAGATGAGGAAGATGAATTACAGAGAAGTTCTGTAGCTGACCCAAGGTCACTTGGTTAGTAAATGAGGAAGTGGGGATTACAATGCTAGCAGTCTGGCTCAGAGTCCCTCCTCAGCCAGTCTGCTGTCTTGTAATGCTTCTTTCCCTACATCTTTGTCTTTTATGAGCTGCCTTCACCTCAGCCGCATGCTAGTTTCATTTTACATTTCATGAGCATTGGAGGCTGAGTTTGTGTTTTTTTTATAGTTGACAGTTATGAGTCCTCCAACCCAGTATATTTAAAGGCCGGACACATTAAAGTACTTCATATATATACGTTGAATGAGTGATTAGTGACAACTGAGAGACTTTAAGATGTGATGTTAAGAGAATTTGAAATTATTTTGATGGTTCTTCTGATTTGCAGAAAAATACTCATGTTCAATATTTCTTGAAACCCCAATATTTCTTGAAAATACTCATATTTGAAGAAAAGTACTCATGTTCAACAACTTCAGCTGCTACATGACCCAGGCAGTGGTAACTAAGCATATGTGAGTGTACCTGTGCTCTGAGGTCACATGCATATGTGTTTATATACATTCATATTATACATAGGAAACAGGGACAGAATTTCCCTCTTTGCATTGACATCACTAGTTGTGCTGCCAACCAGCACCACCCTTCCTGCTCTGCTCTCCTATTGTCCCCTCATGATTTGTCCTCTTGTGTGTCACCCCTAGTCTTACTGACAGTACTGCACAAGCCTGCCTGCCATGGGCTGTCGGGATGTCCATGCAGCCACAGTCCTCTCCTTCCTGTGTGGAATCGCCTCGGTAGCAGGCCTCTTTGCGGGGACTCTGCTTCCCAACTGGAGGAAATTACGACTGATCACATTCAACAGAAATGAGAAGAATCTGACTGTTTACACTGGCCTGTGGGTGAAGTGTGCCCGATATGATGGGAGCAGTGACTGCCTGATGTATGACACTACTTGGTACTCATCAGTTGACCAGCTGGACTTGCGGGTCCTCCAGTTTGCCCTGCCTCTCAGCATCCTGATTGCAATGGGTGCCCTGCTGCTCTGCCTGATTGGAATGTGTAACACGGCCTTCAGGTCCTCAGTGCCCAACATCAAACTGGCCAAGTGTCTGGTCAATAGTGCAGGCTGCCATCTGGTGGCTGGGCTGCTGTTCTTCCTGGCAGGTACTGTGAGCCTCTCCCCATCCATCTGGGTCATCTTTTATAACATTCATCTGAACAAGAAATTTGAGCCAGTCTTTACATTTGACTACGCAGTGTATGTCACTATGGCTAGTGCTGGGGGCCTGTTTATGACTTCCCTTTTACTGTTTATTTGGTACTGTGCATGCAAATCTTTGCCTTCTCCTTTCTGGCAACCACTGTATTCCCATCCTCCCAGTATGCATACTTACTCACAGCCCTATTCAGCACGCTCTCGCCTCTCTGCCATCGAAATTGACATTCCAGTAGTTTCACATACCACCTAATGGGGAAGTAGTTAGTTCTCAGAGAAAACTTGTAGCCTCACATTTCCCTTGTACAAGGAGCTGTTTTAGACCTATATACATTTTTCTTTGTTTCTGACCAATGAAGCCAAATTTGTATGTCCCAGTAGAATGAAGTGCTGCTAGTTTTATGAAAAGTACATTATTTCAAATGTGAATCATTCCTTTTATCTTGCTTCTTATGCTAGAAGGATTTTTAACCTCTATGTTGATATCTAATCAGTTATTCAAGTGGAAAGGACCTGTGTCTCAGTTGAGGTGATTTAGAACAACATGGTAAAGTAAAAAAATGATGGCTAAGACAGGCTGTTGTACATGATCTTTATGAGTATTTCAGAATGTGTATTGTCCTTTTTCCATAATACCTTAAACTGGGAAGAAGGGCAATTTCAAATATAAGAAATTTCTTTCAGGTAAGGGTAATGTTTTAACAGTAGTCAGTCTACCAGCTTAAGGCTGTAACTTTTCTTACCTTTCTCTCGGGGCTAATTGTATTGAATAGAGTTTGGTATTTTGAAGATTACTTTCTTTGTGAGTTCCTTATCTTCTACCTCATGGCAGTGTTTAAAATAAAATGCATTTTAAGTGATGGCAGAGAGAATAAGTCTAACATTTTAAATAACTACTAGTATGGATAACATTTAACATAATTTTAAAAGTTAATGATTCTGTAATTTGTATTATCAGAGTTAAAATGGGGCCATGCGATGGATTGGTGCTTCCTCTCTGAGGCAGAAAAGCCTTATTTTTTTTCAGATAGCATCCACCAAGTAATACACATGCACCTGTATAATCTCTTAGTGACAAAGAGAAAGAAAGAAAGAGGCCCAAGTGGTTGGTTCTCTTTTAGACAGTGGTAGGGGACGAGCATCTGTTCTTTGGCGACAATATCAGAGATTCACTCTGGTGACTGCCTTTTGAATGATGAGTGAAGTAAGTTATGGCTTCACCATGACCACATTCACTCTTGATTCAGTTCCTGCCCTTGTCACTGATTATTTCCTTGAGCGTATATCTTTGCTCAACACTTTAGTGGGTGCTATAGAGAATACATGAAAAGTATGAGATCAGGTCCCATCCACTAAGAAATTTTAATATAATAAAGAAAATCAAACTGTTAAACAACAGGGAACAGTCTGACTTTATTGGCAGCTGGTCTTAATTTCTCAGTCATTGATCCAGGAATATATTTCAATCAGCGACGTGGCTTTCTAGCAGACAGGCTTATTGTACAATACCAGCAATATTCTGGAACTTAGAAATTCAGTTCATTGGATCTTTTAGAGCACCTACCTTAGCCTAGACACTGTAATGACACTGTCGGATTCATGAGAATGGACAAAATTGGTAGAGAAATTAAATTGTTTCCTTCTCACCTCTGAGAGTATGATGATGTATTGAAGAGGGAGGAGTATTTAAAATCTTTCCTCTAAAGGGGTAATATTTAGGTACAACCATGTTAACACCAAGATGAATGCTTAGAAATTCAGGGAAATTGGGTCTTTACCCTTATGAATTTGAGCTGCTGACTTAATTGGTATAATTTGCTACACATTAGTACTATGTTCATAAGGATTTTGTTTTATTAACCATTACATATTTCACAAACAGCTAGTTGCATGGTAAACAGGTGGTTATTATGCCTCTTTGCAAATCTGGATATGATTCTGGTACTTCTGTGGATGTAAGTGGTTCTTCCCCACCCCACCCCCCACCCCCCGCAATTACAGCACTAGTTTATGTATATAGCAAATAAATCCAGTTGTAAACTTTTTAAATGCCATCAGTATAAAGCATGCAAAACTATGGTTTTTTTAGTTATAGCTTCTGATTACCTTCAGTTCCATTCCTTTTTACTCTTCGCAGATGTGGCTGAATCTTGATCACTCCAAAACAATGGCAAGTAGAATTTTGAGATTAATATTAATTTACTCCTGTGCTAATTAATATCAGTCCCCTCTCTCACTAAATTTGTCCAGAAGTGTCAAGAACTATACCATCTTCCTGTTCTTTGTATAAACAATGTTAAAGAAAAGCAGATTCAACCATTAATACACTAGACATGTTTTAGTCCGTGCGATCATAAATATAAATGTGCAGCTTTTCCTGTAAGCATTTTTTGCAGTCTTTTCATAATCTGTAGACTCAAATTAGTATTTATTATGGATATACTAGGCAAAAGAAACAGCTGTTTCCCTTATTGTCTTTAATATTTCAGATTTGCTATCAATACCTATTCTTCAAAGCCATCAAAGGAAAGCAAGTATTTACATTTCTTTTTAGTAGTTTTTGAGTACTCATCAAGCTATCATTGTGATGGGGGATATGTTTTTTTGTTGTTGTTACAAGTTATTAATGTTAAGGGCCTTTTACAGAATCCAGCTTGGAAAACAACCTTAAATGTGATATGATGCACCAGATTTGGTTTATCCAGCCATGGGAGGAAAAAAAAAAGAACCACTCTTGAGTTTACTTTACTTGTAATTATACACTATAATAGATAATGTTTGTTGTAAACTGCAATGTAAAACCTCAGTGAAACTGCACTGTATTTCTTGATGTTTATTAAAAGATGTATTTTTACAAGTTTTTGTTTCCTTTTCCTCAATGCTTTAAGGGAAAATGTTTTGAGAAATGTTTCTCAAGTATATATAAATTGGAAAAGATACAGCCCATTTAAAGCCCTATAGAATAGCAATTGGAAAGGAATTGGAAAACATGGATTTATTATTCCAGAAGCATCAAGACCCTTCACCCATTTTAAGAGTGGTCCTAGGAGTTCACTGGACTATTTCAGCGTTCCACAAGAAAGCACTGAATGAAGTTAGTGTGCCAGATTTGCCTCATCAATGGAGTTTTCTCATGGTCTGTGTTCCTGAAGATTGAGAGTTCTCAAATGGTTAAATAGGAGGGTGTTTCCTTATTCTTCAGAACATGAGGTTTCCAGAAGTGGTCCTGATAGGTAAGTCACCTTAAAATTTCTGAAGCCTGGGATGGGCTTTTAGTTTTTGGATTATAGCCTTCTGGGATGCTTCTCATATGCACTCTTCACTGAATCCCTGCTCTGTGGTAGTACCTTAGATGGAAGAGCCATACATTGCACTGGAAATCGGAAGCTGCTACAGGTTGGGCATCCCCAGCTGAATACGCTAACACTACAATTCAGAGTCTGCCCCTCAGTTGGACAGGTTCAGTGAGGAAGACTGAGTGCTGGAGAATTCCTTAATGCAAACCAAATTCACAAGAGACTGATTTACCAACCATAAATGAGAAATACAGCTTACTGGCAACCACTATCCAAGACCTGTTTTATAAATACACCCTAAACAGATCTCCTATGAGAAAAGACAGATTCCAGCCCTGGGATAGGCAAAGTACAAGATAAGCCCAGCATATCTTTCTCTTCCAGAAAGTAGAAAATGCTCAAAGAATGATGGAGACTTGACAAATTATATAGGAGCCAGCTTCAAGAAGTTCCCA
The DNA here is from genome assembly GCF_016509475.1 of Prionailurus bengalensis. NCBI lineage: Eukaryota > Metazoa > Chordata > Mammalia > Carnivora > Felidae > Prionailurus > Prionailurus bengalensis. The sequence continues at coordinate 93,444,272 of NC_057348.1, forward strand.
CTGGCCATACCTGACAATCTGAGCATCAAAATGAATAGTAATGGGTTCTGATCCATTGAATAAATCCAAATTTTGTGTGTCTGTGCTGATATAAATAGAAAGAAAGAAAAGCTATTTATTATAGTAAAATACCAAGAAGTAAATATAGAGAAGAAGATGGAGTTAGGAAAATATTAATAGAACTAAAGGTAGTTTGTGAGAGTTTGATGAAAACCAACATACTTACTTAGTCTCAAAATACTCAATAAGTCTACAAATGACTTATTATTTTCAAAGGGGAGAATACTAACTTTATAGTGGATAAAATTGCCAGATACAGCCTTAACTGAGTGATCACATATATTATCAATAATAAGACCAACATCTCCTGATATGTTGCAATAAGGACACACCATTGCTTTTGTGGTGTTGCCATAAAAAATACATAGCTTGTGACTAATCTTGAGGAAATTTGCAGCTTGTCAATTCTGTTTTTGCTTTTTGTTTTATTCTCCTGTTCCTGATTCCCACTTCTTCCATTTTATAAAAAAGGCATATGGGGCACCTGGGTGGCTCAGTTGGTTAAGCGTTTGGCTCTTAATTTTGGCTCAGGTCAAGATCTCATGGTTTGTGAGTTTGAGCCCTCCGTCTGGCTCTGTGCTGCAGCTCGGAGCCTGCTTGGGATTCTCTCCCTCCTATCTGCCCTTCCTCAGTTCTCTCACTCTCTCTCTAAATAAATGAATAAAATAAACATTTAAAAATATATTGGGGCACCTGGGTGGCTCAGTCAGGTAAGCGTCTGACTTCAGCTCAGGTCATGATCTCACAGTTTGTGAGTTCGAGCCCTGCATCAGGCTCTCTACTGACAGCTTGGAGCCTGGAGCCTGCTTTGGATTCTGTGTCTCCCTCTCTCTGCCCCTCCCCACTTCACGCTCTGTCTCTATCTCTCAAAAATAAATAAATGTTAAAAAAAAAAAACACTTTAAAGATATAAATAAAAATTTTAAAAGGCAATTAAGACTTACATTCTAAGTTGTCTCCAAAATATTGTGTGCAGTAACTCTTTTAGGAGGGATTTTGAAGAGCTTGTATCAGGTCTTCCATACTGAAAAACTAAAAAGGGAAGATCCCTTCCAGAAGAGATGTAAATCAAAGTCACAAAACCACAGGACCTGGTTCTTAATTAGCTGTCCCATTTCCATTCATTAGGAAAATATCTTCAGTCCAAAACATACTGACCTGTTAGTTTATAGGGCTCTCTCCCCTTGCTCTCCATCTCTGACATTTGGAGGAAGCTTTCTAGGAGGTCACTCTCCCTGTACCTGCTGGGTGTCTCCCCACCCTCTACTTCAGAAAGGTTCTTCTAAACCTCTGCAGGATTGTAGAATTCAAGTAGAAAAAGCACAACTGTTGCCTGCCTGGTATTCATATCCAAATCCACTATTAATGAGGAATTTGGGTTTGTTTATTGTGTTTTGTTTGGAAATATACCAACTTTCCAGACTGTTGTATAAAACAAATTCTTAAGCAAATTTTGAGGAAGAACATGAGATGATGATGAGAAAAAGAGAAAATTTTCCTTATTTTGCATGAAAAACCCAGTGTGACTGGGTAGCGTTAGCAGGAATCTAGTAATCAGAATTTTGAGTGGTCCTTGTTCATTAAAATCCTCTATAGAAAGAATATATATGCAGGTCTCCAGAGTTTTACTTTATAGAAAAAGGTAATAGCTGCTACTCATTAAGGGAAAAGGCATTGTTGATACTTCAACTGTGTTACACTTCTCTGTGTCTCCCTCTCTGTCTCTCTGCCCTTTACCCGCTCACCCTCTATCTCTTTAAAAATAAATAAGCATTAAGAAAAAAAAAAACAAAAAACCTCAAAAGTAACAGTGGATGCTGGAGCCAGGAGGTACTGGCCAATTGTGCATATATCTTCCCAACTCCCTGTCCCATGACATCATGTTGGTGGTTTGAAATTGGCCATGTTGGAAGTATGTATGCTCCAGAAATTGGCAAATGCTAGAAGTTAGGACTTTTTCTCTTTCAACTTGTTGAGCTTCAGTGTAGTTGATGAGGAAATTTAGGAATGATAGTGCTGAAAACTGTAAAACTTCACCTGTGATAAAAAGACTCTGAAATAGACTCTTAACAGGTCTGTCTCCAGTATTGCTCTGTCTCCCTTTGCACCACCAATCCATCCTATGCACAGGTAACAGAATAAACCTGATAGAATGCAAATATGACTTAGCCTTTTCCCTACTTAAAATAATTCAGGGGGCACCTGGGTGGCTTAATTGCTTAAGTGTCTGACTTTGCTCAGGTCATGATCTCACAGTTCATGAGTTCCAGCCCCGCATCCAGCTCTGTGCTGACAGTGCAGAGCCTGCTTGGGATTCTCTCTCTCTCCCTTACTCTCTGTGCCCCTCCCTCGCTTGCTCTCTCTCTCTCTCTCTCTCTCTCTCTTTCTCTCTCCCTCTTTCTCTCAGAATAAATAAACTTAAAAAAATAATTCAGCAACTACCCTTCAGAACAGAATCTAAGCTCTTGCCTTAAATCTGAATGGAAGATCTTGTCAGTAATATAGGAGTACGTCAAAGAATATAGAGCCAGCCAAAGCAAACTCACTGGCATAGCATAGTGACAGAGGAGTTACTTAGAAGGGGATTTTTTTCCCTGGACCCATTGCTTTCAGACTTTTAGTGATTATTGATACTAAAAATATCTCACAAGTGTAATGTGTAACAAAGAATACAAATTCAATAATAAATAATAGGGAATACCTCTTCAGTCACATGCTTTTTGGTCACATGCTTTATTCAAGGAGTTTATATTTCCTATGTGATAGAGTGCCATGAGGATAGCTGGCCTTTAAGATGGGCCCCCAATGATCCTTCTTTCCCAGCATGCATACCTTTTTGTGGTCCCATGCCACACTGAGCAGGGTTGATCTGTGTTTTCAATAACATTTTGCAAAAATGATAGTGTGTGACTTCTGAGGTTAAGGTCATAAAGGACACTGTAGCTTCTGGCTGTCTCTCTTAGATCACTTTCTCTGGAGGAAGATAGCTGCCATGTTGTGACATGGACAACCCTATGGTTAATACAGGAAGAATTGAGGCCCCCTACCAATAGTCAGTAGCAACTTGCCAGTCGTGTTGGAAGCAAATTTCCTCAACTGCAGTCAAGCCTTTAGATGACTGCATTCCTGATCAGTCAACATCTTAATTGCAATCTGATCGAGAGACACCAAGCCAGAATTATCCAGCTAAGCTGCCTCCAGCTTCCTGACCACACAAACTGAAATAATATCTCTTACTGTAAGATGCTAAGTTTCAGGTTTGTTATAGAGCAATAGATGACGAATGCAAAAAGCATAGAACAAATTCAGGGGACCAGTCTTGAAGAGTATCTGGGTTTTTTTTTGCTCTGAAAGATATTGTGAGTTTCCATTGCTCCATGTCAGAAAAAAATCTCTCGTGACCCCAGATTCCCTTGAAAAGTGTTGAATATTGCTCAAGTGTGGTAAAACAGCCTAATCTGAAGTGTGTATATTGGGAGTGGGTGGTGAGAAAGATTTGAGCTTAGAGTGGGAGCAGAGTTTTAATTTTGGTTAGATTGTAAGTGGCTACATTTGTTACGGGGTGGGGGGGCGGGGAGGGGGGGGGAGGGACCTGAAGAACAGTCATACACAGAGTTTGAAATAGAAATTAAATACACGTACTGCCAAATTAATATGTATATAGTGGTTATGTTGTTTTATGGTTACCAGGAATGAATAAACCATACTTATAAAAAATACATAATTTGTTTTTAACTATCCGATTACATCCAGCCCTACAGGAAGAAAATAAAAGGGATAGTTTCCCATGTGGAAGAGGAAATAGCTGATTCTAAGACTCATTAGGCAGTTGAGTTGACAAGTAATCCCTCCCTCTAGTAAAAACAAATAGCAAGAGAAAAAGCCTGTGGCAGCAGTTGTGAGATAAGGGTGCAGAGAGGGAAACTGAATTATAAAGGCATTTCATGACAGTGAATTTAACTTGATTGCTCTCTTAACACTTGCCCTGAAAAGGGGCCAGACATGGAGGCTTGAGACCTTATGCTATCAGTCTAAGGACACTGAGCTCCTTGGTTGGGGAATAAAAGAGATTCATAGGAGAAAATGTAACCTGAGTGGAGGGATGGCTCAGCAATGGAAAACATCAAAAGCTAACTTGTCTTACTCCTTTTAGGTTGCTTCTGTTCCCACCCAGCTTGTATACCTTGTTAGGCACTAAAGTGAGAAAGCCATAAATGTAAAAGTGGAATGGAGGAAACTGATAAATTTTCCCAGGTAGAACCACAATGCCCATGAATTCAGCTAGCTTTGACAGAAAACAGAGCAAGAATTAAGAGAGTCCTAAGACCTTGTGGCAGAATTACCTGTATGTAGTTCAGCTCAAGTCAAGTGAAATGCTGTGTCCTTAGAAATGATACTGTGAAATAATGATGAACAAAAATTCAGTTTGTTCAGAGAACAAAAGTATATGAGTGTTAAAGAAGCAAAGGAATCAAACTTTTAAGATTCTCCAAAGAGAAAACCACTGGCAAATAAAAAAAAATCATCTCACTCTTCTGTTTTACTTAAAACCCCTGCTGTTGTCAGTGGCATAGCAAGCAACTGGCAGCCTTTCTGTGTTTACGTATTTGTTTTTGTTTCTACAGATGCCTCTGAAATTTTTGTTAGGAGCAAAGTCACTAAGGCTGCCAAGAGAAATTAGTAATGCTTGCATGGTAGCATAGACATGAATCATACCAACAAGGACAAATAGGAGCACCCCCTTCCCAAATTTTCACTAGATCTGTGCTTTTGGAATGCATTGTGACATAAGGGCAGGATGGGCTTCATAGGTATGAGACCTGTGCAGCAACAAGGCCATTTGTTTAGAAGGGCCCTCTCTTTGGTGGAATATTCTGTGGTTACTGCCTTGAAATTCTTAATTTTTGAAGAAGGGGCCCTGCTTTATTTTGTGCTGGGCCCCACAGATATCTAGCCAATCCTCCATGAAGTCACTCTGGGAAAAGCAATACACCAGTTTGAAGGCAGGCAGATTCAGGATTCTATCCAAACTGTCTCTTACTTGTATGCAGTGGGAAAATTACCCTCGGAACCTCAGATTTCCATCTACAACAAAGACAAAGCCATCTACCCCCTAGGGTTATTATTATGAGGCTTAGACATCATTGTGAAAGAATGCAGATAAAGCACCAAGTACAGTATGCCTGGCCTTACAATGATTATTATTCATAAAAGCCAAGTTTAGATCAGATCCTAATTGATGTCAGTGCTGGTCATAAAAGTACGTATCTTTATAAAAACAGAATTCTATTTTTCTTTACATTTTACTGGTGGTTATGGATTTACATTGGCACTGCTGTCACTTTTGCTAGGATCCTCATGCCTATTTCTTTAGTTGGAGCCTTTAGTAGAGAAATTAACAACAGTCTTCTTAAGTATTAGCTACTTCACGTAGAGTAGTTATGTTTTTCATGATTCCACTACAGAAACAAGGAATTCAGTGAGTGTCCCCAATTCCCCCCAGAAGATATGAAAGTGACTAGATATACGATCAAGAAATAGGGGCGCCTGGGTGGCTGAGTCGGTTAAGCGTTGGACTTCGGCTCAGGTCATGATCTCACGGTTCGTGAGTTCGAGCCCTGTGTTGGGCTCTGTGCTGACAGCTCAGAGCCTGGAGCCTGCTTCATATTCTGTGTTTCCCTCTCTCTCTGCCTCTCTCTAACTTGTGCTCTCTCTCTCTCTCTCAAAAGTAAATAAGCATTAAAAATTTTTTAAAAATTAAAAAAAAAAGCAATAAATACACACACACACACACACACACATGCACACACACACACACACATATATATATATTATGGTGTCCTTTCTGGTAAAAAAATTTTTTAAGTGTGTGTGTATATATATGTACATATGTATACATATATATAGGATATATATGGATATATACATATATAGGATATATTTGGATATATATATATATATGGATATATATATATAGGATACACACACACACACACACACACACACACACACATATATATATTATGGTGCCCTTTCTGGTAGCCTGGTACAGGATTTTGCTACTGTCTCCACTATCAAAGCAGCAAGCAGCAGGCCTATTCTCTGGTTGGAGGGAATATAAATTTGAATTTAGTCACCATATGAGGTGACTAAACAAATTGCCTCATCTTTTAAGCCAGCCCCCAAATAGCTGCAATCAGGGAAGTGCATTTACTTCTTTACTTTGGAAGAAAGAGTGATACTGGAGCACCAATTTACCGAACGCAAATCAAACCTTAAGTTCTACCTTGACCAGCTCAAGTTGTCCTTACTGTGGGGAGAGGACTGGGAACCAAGACAGGTTCTGACATTACACAAGATTGACATAATATACCTCAAACCAACACATAAGAGATTGTGTCTACAGTAAATTCTCATTATTCATGGTAGTTGAATTCTTTTTTTTTTTTTTTTTAAAGGGAATTAGAAAGTCTTGGGGGTGGAGGAGTAGGTTGAAATGTTTTTTAATATATTTTTTTAAAGTTCACTTGTTTCGAGAGAGAAATACGAGCAGGGGAGGGACAAAGGGAGAGAGGGAGAGAAAATCCAGAGCCTGATGCAGGGCTCAAACCCACTAACTGTGAGATCATGACCTGAGCCAAAATTAGACACTTAACTGACTGAGCTACCCAGGAATTCAATGGTAGTTATTTTTCAAGTCACTGTGAACAATGAATTAGTGAATAATGACCCATTACTCCTGGGAAAAATACAGACTTAGGTTCCTGGAAAGCTCTGGCCATAATATTTTCATCAGTCAATGTCTCTATAACTTTGTTTTATGTGTATTTCTGTTTAAAAACACCTTACTTAATATATCACTGATTCATTAATATTGAACTCATGGCCAACAGCACTGTAACTCACTTGAGCAAAGCTTATCTAACACACGTTTTCTCCATAAAGCATATAACAGTTCTCTTGCACTTAGGAAAACTAGAAAGCACTTTATCACTATGCTTGGGGGGACTTTTAAATGGTAAAATCCCTAATAAAAAACAAAAACAAAAATGTGACAAACATGGCACTAAAAAGATTGCAAAAAAGACACTTCTTTATAATATGAGAGCTGTAACAGGAAGGCAGTGTTGCCCTTTTTGACCTCAGCTGGGAACATGCAAGTTGGGCTATTTGAATTTTTTACTCTCTATTTGTTTTCCAGGAATGACCATGAAAGCCCATGATTATTGATTTGGGGGTTACAAATAAATTTTAGCGAGTAGGCAAATTTACAAATATGGAATTGACCAATGATGAGAATCAATTGTATATGGAAATTGAGAGGGAGTGATTTCAATACCTTGGTGGACTTGAGAGAAAAAAAAAAAATCCAGTAAGTTGGTTAAGAGATATACATAGATATGAGATCCAGCCATCTCTCTCATCTCCTTTTTCAGTAAGATGCAGCAGAAGTCAGAAGAACTGAGATCTCTACAATTCTACATCTTTTTCTTACCAGATGCACAACTTTGGGTAGGCATCTGGAACTCCATATTCTTATTTCTCAGTTTCCAAATCTGTGTGTTGAGACCAATAACATTTGTCTTACTTATTTCAAAGGGTAGTTGAGAGGGTCCAGTGGATATTTCTTTAAGTTCTGGCTTACTGTTACCATAAGCCATAAAGTATCATATTGTGCATCAGAATCTTCCTTTGTAGATGGAAGATGTAGATGGCTGTCTTCCCAAAGAAAACAAGAGCTAAGTCTATGCTAATGTTTGGATTTGGATAATAAGTATGTTTTCATTCAAAAATGCATTATGAATCCAAGGAAACACAATATAACCATAAGTGTGTTGTTGTTAATCTATCCTTCCTAGGTAAGATAAAGTAATTGAGCCAATGGTTTTGAGACCTACCCCTACTTCTAGGATTTTAGAGGCAAATATGGGAATGAGAATACTTGTAATGTAGCAGTGTTGGGATGGGGGCAGTGAAAAGTTGACTCTGCTCTGATGTACAGAAATTGGGGTGGGTGATGGAGACTCTCCAAAGACCCAACCCTTGGTGATGGTTGCACATTAGGAATATATTCAGTACCACTGAACCAGATGCAGTACCACTGAACCACTTAAAAATGGTGAAGGTGAGGGGCGCCTGGGTGGCTCAGTCGGTTGGGCGTCCGACTTCTGCTCAGGTCATGATTTTGCGGTCCGTGAGTTCGAGCCCTGCGTCGGGCTCTGTGCTGACAGCTCAGAGCCTGGAGCCTGTTTCAGATTCTGTGTCTCCCTCTCTCTCTGACCCTCCCCCATTCATGCTCTGTCTCTCTCTGTCTCAAAAATAAATAAACGTTAAAAAAAAATTTAAAAAAAATGGTGAAGGTGGTAAATTTTATATATAAAATAAATATAAATATATAATATAATATATTCATATAAATATAAATATATAAACATATTTAATATATTTAAAATTTATATAATATTTATATAAATAAATATATAATATCATATTTGATATATAACTATAATATATTTATAAATATATATTTATATAAATAATTCTATTATATATTTATATTTATAATATATGTATGTTAATTAAACAATAGAAAAAAGTAAAAAGAAAAACCAGTGGTGGGCTAGACTTGGCTGAGCTGGAATTTGCTGACCCCTGACCTAGTGGATCATCATGGGTGCGTTCTACTTAGAAGACTCCTGGTCTATAAGACAGAAGGGTCTGTATTTGCACAGCTCTCCAATAATGTGACATAGAAGAAAAATTTTAAAAAGGAAAGGACCCAGCCCTTAGCCAGTTTAGAACTATTGCACTGTTTTCCAGTAACATTAGGGAAAAGATGCAGTCCTAATGAGGCAGGACATATGGAACATGCCATGGTTCATGAAGAGGCATTCCTATTTCATCAGCTGTAAGCCCCATCCATCTGAAGGAGATGTGTGCCAGAGCTGTGAGTAGGTTCTACCCTGACGCCAGGGAAAGGGGGTGGGGGACAGGGCACTGATGTCATTTCTAGCTTCAAAAAATTTGTCCACAAACTCAATAGGTAAATTTGGTTTCTTCTTTCTGAAGTGCCTAAGGTTAAAGATATTTGATTTAGTTGAACTTATAGATAGGCTAGAGAAAGTTGATCAATAGGCTGTTAATATTTTTTACATGAATGCAAAAAAAGTAATTCTTCAGGAGAAAATAAAATAAGGTATATAAACCTGCTTTGAAAATTGTGGAATGTACCACGAACAGAAGGTATTAGGAATTTGCTGGTATCTATGGCTAAATATGCTTACAAATATAATTTTGTTAACATAACGCCTTTCAAATGAAAGATGATTAAAAAGCTGCATATTCAGGTTTGGTATGCCACATTTTGGTCTGCCAAGGTAAGACCTTCTCAGCCCTTTTCATTATTATGATTTTATTTTATATTTGATATAAACCTAAATTAATGAGCACCTATTTCTAAAAGTTATCACCTGACACTGTTGATTGTTTTCCTGTTCAACTTGGCTCTCCTGTTTCTTTCTTTGGTGAAGAAATTTTTATTATAAGACCAAACATTTATTTAGCCCTGTGTCTCCATGCAATTTTTATATGTGGAACTCCTTAATCAGAAACTAAATATAGGTTTGTTTTTAATATTTGCCTTAGCAATTAGTTTATGAGTACATAAACAAATCAGTGACATCTGTTTCCTAATATATTTGTGCTTATTTATTTTAGATCAACATAAAATATGCAACTTCATAGAAGAACAGTAGGAAATCCCTGTGACAGTATGGGTTTTGATAAGCTGAATGTTGTTTAAGGTCTTAGGTTTCCTGGGCTATTCATACTTCTCAGTAGTAAGATCGCAGTGAATTGTGTCAATAGTGAGTTAAAGGACAATACAGGAGACACACAAAGCCCAGACTAAGAGCCACCTCTTCCTAGTGTGCTGTCATCCCACCTCATCTCTTCCTGGGCCAACCCAGTGGATTTTTAATCAGCAGTAAGTCCTCGAGGGGTCACTCCATCCAGAGGTATTTTACAGTTAATATGCCACTGCTAAATATTGGAAACTCTTAAATTCCTCAAAATTAATCAGCAACAGTGGAGTTTTAGGTATTATTCATGTAAGAGGTAAGATTATTTGAAGCCTGAATTTCTCCTGGAAACTCCCAAATCAGACCATGTGAGCCTACCCAGTTATAGTGCATTTTAAGCTAAAGCCTTGTCAAAGCATATGAATACTTGAGACTTTATGAGAAGAATATTTTTAAAAGATAACTTGAAGATCACTTTGTGAAATACTCTATTTTGCAAAGTACCTAGTGATATACAAAATAGTTCTTGTTTTAGAGTTGCAATTATTTTTAATTTAATTTAATTTTTTAAAGTTTATTTATTTTGAGAGAGAGAGAGAGCACATGAGCAGGGGTGGGACAGAGAAAGAGTGGGAGAGAGAGAATCCCAAGCAGGCTTTGCACTGTCAGCATGCAGCCTGACATGGGGCCCGATCTCACAAACCGTGAGATCCTACCCTGAGCCTAAATCAAGGGTCAGTCGCTTAACCAACTAGGCCACCCAGGTGCCAATTATTTTAAGGTGAAGGAGCATATATGGAAAGTTTATTCCATATTTTCCCATATTTTTCAAGCACCAATTCTTTTAAAGTGAAAGAACATATATGGAAAGTTTATTCCAACCTTCAAATTCTATTTACCCAGCTATAGCTAAATTTTTGTGTAACAATTGTGACATCTAGTGGTTAAACTAAGTAATTCCAGTGAATGGTTTCATATGTTATTTTCCTTAAATTCATTTAATATGGGAACTTGCCATTCATACAATACTGTAACAAATATCTTCATGTATTTAATTACAAGGGACAAAGACCAAGTAGTGAAATTACTGATTGAAAACATGTCTGTATTTAGAATGTTGATATTGCCAATTGACCATTCAAAGAAGGTTGCACCAATTTACACTTCCACTCTGAGAATAGTTCTTCACATCATCCCAACAATGAGTATTATTAAATGTGTTCATTTTTGTTTTAACCTTCTGTATAAAAGTTTCAGTTCATCCTCTTAAGGCTTGTTTTTCTTTTCTTTTCTTTTTTATTTTGTTTGGCCACTTGTATTTCTTTATCAATGACATGCCAACCCACATCTTTATCCCATTTTTAGAAATTTACTGATCTTTCACCATGGTGTGTGTGTGTGTGTGTGTGTGTGTGTGTGTGTGTGTGTATAAAAGGTTCTGCATATTGAGGAAATTAGTCACTTATTTGTCTTTTGCATGGAAAACATTTTTCCCAGTTTGTCATTTATTGTTTATACTTTGTGATTGTCTTTTTTTTTAATTTATTTATTTTGAGAGAGAGAGAGAGTGTGTGTGAACACAAGAGGGAGAGGTGCAGAGAGAGAGGGTGAGAGAGAGAATCCCAAGTAGGCTCCATGTTGTCATTGTACAACCCAACGTGGGGCTCAATCCCATAAACCACCAGATCATGACGTGAGCTGAGATTGAGTCCAACACATAACCGACTGAGCCACCTAGGCGCCTTGTGATTGTTTTTTACTTTGCAAAGTTTTAAATTTTTATGGAGTAAGGAATTTTCCCTTTATAATTTTAGTTTTATGTCATATTTGAAATGGGATATTGGTAAGATAAGCAGAATTTTACTTGTTTCTCAATACAGTTCTCTACTATTTTAATATACTACTATGAACAGGTATTATAACAATTATTTTAAAGGAATATTTAATACCCTGGGAAGATATTTAGGATCTATAGTTAGCTGAAAAAACAAGTTGTAAAATAATAAGTAAAATGTGATCCCCGTTTAGAAAATAAAAGAAAAATATGCAAATAAAAATGACTGGATATGCACCTAAATATTAATGATCTTGGAGTTGAGGAATTTAGGTAACTTTTATTGTTTTCTTTTGTATTAATTTGTATTTTTAATCACTGTACAGTGCACATATATTTATGATTATAAAAAGTAAAAAAAATATGTCATCATTGATTACCTCTTCTATATAGATCTCTGTAAGTTACCTTAAGTATGATTTCATATAGCTTATGTTTTATTCACCTAAAGATCTAGCACTGCCTTTCTGTCTATTCTCTACTCCATTGACTGATTTCGTTCTTAAAAAGTTTGATTCATCAGACATTTCTTATAAAATAAGATGATATACTTCATTAACACCTTTAAAAGGAGAAATTTCTGGCTCATGGAGCCAGAAGATAATTGGATACAAAAATATCTGACATGAAAGTTATTTCTCTCACCAAATTTCAGTCATGCAAAACCTCTTAATCCTTGGATTTCTCCTCCATATTTGACTGATTTCATCTATGTTTTATGTGGAATAAGTAGCAAATACTTCTGTTGTTCTTTGAATTACTTAAAAATTGTTTGTATCTTTACACTCACCCTGTTCCCAAAAGGATTTAAAGTGGTTAGTAAAAACTCAGGTTTAAAGATAAATAAAATAGCCAGATAACATAGAATGTAAAATAAACAAGCAAAGAAATCAGAACAAAGAAAATAAGAGATAAAGAGTGATAAAATGAAATCTATCCCTTAAGGACCAGCACTGTTCTTGAGGGTGATACTAACTCTTGCAAGCAGCTTCCTCACACCACAAGAAAGAAACCAGAGTTGGAAAGGGCCACATTGTCCTGAGATTGAGTCCAGAGGGAAACGACTCAGGTGCAGGAGATTTATCTGTGACGGTAGCAGTTACTGAGACTTCCTGTGGGGTCAGGAACAAAGCTAAGCTTTTTAAGTCATGGTTTTATTTCATCTTCACCATAACCCCACTGCTAGTGTGGAACACGTATTCCTGCTTTCCATGTTTCCACGTGACTCCCTGGGAGGGAAACATTTGGGAGTAATTCTTTGGGCTTCTCAAATCTGCCCCCTCAGTAACTTCTTTCTCCTCTGGACAAGTCTGGGAGAGTTGATGAGTTTGAGAGAAGGGAAGGCAGCTGCAGCTGCTTTCTCAGGAAGGCTTGTTCTCCAGGCCAGGAAGGTGGCATTCTCTGCCCCTCTGCACACTAAGCTTGCTCTGGAGAGCCCTTGTACTTCTGGGGTTCTGATGTATTCCTCAGTTCAGCTTTGTCAGTAATAAACCTGACACTGTCCACAATCTCTTATCTGAAGTTCCTGGGAGCAGGTGGGTGGGTTTCAAACTTTAGAAATTTTCAGATTTTAGAAAGATTATATGATTCAATGATAGTTTCTGGGACAGTTGTCCAGTATTAAACACTATTATTTCTGCACTAAAAGGTATGAATAGTCACACTGAGCGGGATAAATTAAGACCATATCACATCACATCAGATTTCACTGTCAAATGAGTTCAGATGATATTGGATTTTTCTGCTAAATGAGTTACAAAAATACTTTTGGATTTTAGGACTTTTTGAATTTTGAATTGTAAATAATAGATTGCTTGACTGTGTTTTGATCTCCAATTGTGACTTTTGTGTCTACTTTCTCTGTTGGTTCTTGGCCTGGAGAGTGGAGGAAAGCAGAGGTAGGTATACCAAGAAGCTAATAAAGCTTAAGCTTCAGGACTCCTTTTATGACCTTATAACTTATTTCGTATATATAATGTTAAATTCTTAGGGTACCTGGGTGGCTCATTCAGTTGAGCATCCGACTTTGGCTCAGGTCATGATCTTGAGGTTTGTCGGTTTGAGCCACATATCTGGCTCTGGGCTGACAGCTCAGGGTCTGGAGCCTGCTTCGGATTCTGTGTCTCCCTCTCTCTCTGCCCCTCCCCTGCTCTCACTCTGTCTCTCTCTCTCCATCTCAAAAATAAATAAACATTAAACATTTTTTTAAAAATAATGTTAAATTCAGGGGCGCCTGGGTGGCGCAGTCGGTTGAGCGTCCGACTTCAGCCAGGTCACGATCTCGCAGTCCGTGAGTTCGAGCCCCGCGTCAGGCTCTGGGCTGATGGCTCAGAGCCTGGAGCCTGCTTCTGATTCTGTGTCTCCCTCTCTCTCTGCCCCACCCCCGTTCATGCTCTGTCTCTCTCTGTCCCAAAAATAAATAAATGTTGAAAAAAAAATTAAAAAAAAAATAATGTTAAATTCTTGCTCTTAAAGAGTCTCTTCAAAAATGTAAACTTCAGGCCTCACAAAACCTAGATCCACCTGAGGAGAGAGTTAGGATTGTCTTCCCTAAAACCCCAGTAGCCTAAAGGTAGGTACCATCATCATCCCCATTTTACTGAGGAAGAGACTGAAGCAGAGAGGTTAAATTATTTGGCATCCAATTGTAAGTGGCAAAGTCTGGTTTCAAACCCAGCGGAACTACTGAGTTATTGCTTTTAACCATTGCCTTTCTACATCTGCGGATAAAAATATGAAAATAGTTGACATTCTTTTTCCAATTAAAGTAAATTTCAGAGGTTAGCCTTTATCCCAACAAAAATAACTGAAGGCATCTTAATTTCTATCAAACATCTTAGTCTGATAAGAGAAGAATGAAATTCTTCAAATAATGTTCTTTGGTAAGTTAAGAAAAGGCACTAAAATAACAAACACTTCCATACATTTTCTTCCAAAGATAATCCTCAGGATTAAATCCTGTTTACAAATTATCAGTTTCTTGATAATGAACCTTTAGTATTAGGAAGCTTCTACCCTTTTTCTCCAAAAAGTGATTGTATTTGCACTTCCCAACAACTTAACTATATTTGGCTTTCTGTGAAATTCGGTCTGGAAATCAGTGAAAACTGTGTACACAGAATCCTCCAACATTTTATAGCAGTAAGCAGTAATATATATATATATATATATATATATATATATATATATATGTATTATCTACATAACAAGCTAGTGAGAAAGGGAAATGGAATACTCACAGTTTACAAATGAAGAAACTGGAGACAGGAGAAAGTAACTTCTCCAAGGTCACCAAGTAATGAGTGGTTAAGATTGGCACCAAGACTCAGGACGTTTCCCTCTCCTCTTTGTCCAGGACCAGCATTGCCACCTCTGTTTTATAAAAGCTTGAGGGAGAAGTTTTTCCATAAGGGGAAACATAGATGGATGTTTATTTAAAGAGCATCGACTCTGGTCACATAGGTCCCAAGTTATTTCATGCATAACAACTTCATCTGCTGGCTGCATTGCTGGTAAAGTTTTTAGGAACAACAAATTCATCCACACATTTAGACTGATTCTTATTTCATTCTCAGATTCTCCACTTGGCATAAGGGAACAATAAGGAAAATTTTTGTTCTGTTCCTCACAGTTACAATAATATTTAAAAACATTTTGTTATGAAAGATAAAGTTATAGAGAATAATTATGATCTTTTTTTTTGGTTTTGTCAAATGTTTTATTGAGTGTAGACATCTGTAGTACTGTAAAACATGCATTATCCGTAGATTCAAAAAGGAGCAAGCCACATTGTCCTCACTGTCAAATGTGTCCGGCTTGGCATCCGTGATGGGGATTAATGAAGTATCATGAGAGTAATATGGTTCCTGAAAAGCCTCTACAATTTGGACTAGGGTCTTATTCACGTGAAAAGCAAAGCTGTTCACATTTAGTGAACTTGCATTTCATTGGAGGTACACAGTGTTTAATTTTAAAGCAAAAATAATTCTGTTTTTAGAAGATTCCCATCCCCCAACTGTATTTGTCCCTCAGTTTTCAGAAATTTTAATTAAATGAAATCCTATCCCTTTTTGGAAGTTGTACATTTATCTGAACAATAAAATTTATTTCTTCTTAGGTTGCTGAGGTATATTAAGTTTGAAGAAGATAATATCTCCATCTTTGACAATGTAATTTCTGCCTTGTTGTCTGTACTTTCCAGCAGCCTTGACCGCATTTTCAGAACCTTCCTCTTTAAAATCTTCGTATTTCATTACTTCAGCCATAATGAATCCTTTTTCAAAATCTGTGTGAATCTTTCCTGCAGCTTGAGGAGCCTTCATCCCTTTCCTGATGGTCCATGCGCGTACTTCATCTGGACCTGCAGTGAAAAAGTATTCTAGTTGGAGTGCTGCAAACCCAGCCTTAATGATCTTTGGCAAAGCGCTTGGTATCATGTTCGCTTCCAGATACTTCTGTCTCTCCTCAGCACTCAATTCTTGCAACTTGAGTTTCAAGGCCCCACTAAAAGGAATGACCAAGGCACCTGGGTCATACTTGTTCACCCACTCTTTAATTTTTATCAACCCTTTGTTTTTCTTTCTAATGTAGTCTTTTTCAGAAAGATTAACCAAGTAGACCATTGGTTTTGAAGTCAGAAATAAGTGTTTATTCAACACTTCAATCTCTTTGTCATTCCAATCATGATAGAAGAGAACAGGTTTCTTTTGATCTATAACCCAGGATTTGACTTTGCCCATTATATCATATTCAGGTTTTACTTTTTTATCTCCTCCTCTCACAGCCACTTTTCCTACTTTATCTATAATGGGCCCAATCATTTCCTCATCTTTAAGCTGAAGCTCTTCGTGTATTATTTCTATATCTCGGATAGGATCTACACTTCCTTCAACATGCCTGATATCATCATCTTCAAAAGCACATGTTAGATGAAAGATTCCATCACAGGCACTGATATGAGATAAAAAGGCATTTCCCAGGCCTTGCCCATTGTGAGCTCCTTTCACAAGCCCAGCAATATCCACTACATTTAGAAAGGCAGGAATTTTGCTTGCTGGTTTGTGGTACTGGCAAAGAAAGTCAAACCTTTCATCTGGCACAGGTACTCTGCTCTCATTAGGATCAATAGTGCAGAATGGGAAGTTTTCTGCTGAAGCCTGACTATTGGTTAATACATTGAAGAAGGTAGATTTCCCAGCATTTGGCAATCCAACAATACCAATTTTCAAGGAGTTTCCAAATCTTCCAATGGTTAGGGGCTGTTTAATTCCATCACCTCCCTTTTTGGGGCGCATCGTGCTCGGGGCGGGCGATGACACGGGGTCCCAGCAACAGGGTAGACGGAGTGAGAGGAGGGGATGAAGGAGGAGAAAGCACAGGCCCAGCCCTTCCGCTGACCAGCGCGCATGCTAGTGGCGGTAGCGGCCAATGCTGATCTTTTAGAGAGGATAATAATAATCCACCTACAACATACCTTACCATTTTGCCATGTTTGCTTCAGATATTTTCTTAAGCAGTAAAATCCCTGTGTTTCCCCAGTCCCATTCTTTTCTTGCATTACCCAGAGGTAAAACCAGAAAACTACATTTTGTATATTAATCCATAAATATTTATATAGTACTTTTGCATTTAAATTGCTTTAAATACAATATTTTTTGTATTTATATAAAAAGTTAAATTTTATCATTTATATAAATATCTTGTATCTGCCATTCTGCAATTTGTTTTTTTTTTTAAACTCAGTGTTGTTTTGGGATTTATTTTGATATTGAAAGTTAATAGATTTATGCCTTTAGTTTTTGTGATATTATGGATAGGATTTTCATTTCAATTACATTTTCTAATTGGTCATGACTGGTATATGAGAACACTATTGGTTTGGGATTAAGGAAACTTTCTGAGCTCATTTATTAGTTTTAATAGCTTGTAGATTCTCTTGGATTTTCCATGTGGGCAGTCATCTGAAAATAAGCACAGACAAGCATTTTTAAATGGTCATATTTTTAAATGATCATATGTAAAGTAGTGTGACATGCTACTTTACAGAATAAAAATCTCCAAGGATATCTGATTTCTAAAATAAAATCACTCTCCAGTATCTACAAGCATATATTCCGATACAGATATTCAGGAAATGCCTCCTATTTCCCATCCAGAATGTTTTTCAAAAGGTATAGTTATGACTATGTTCTTTTCTTACTCAGTTACACTAAGACTTCAGAGTCTCAGAGGATTGCTTGGTGTGACTTCAAATGCAGCACCATAAGCTCCAAGCCTTGGAAGTAAATGGGTCACTGTTATTTCAAGAAGAGCATATTGGCCCACTTAAGAATATCTGTGATTTTATACAACAGTGGACTTTTTGGAGAAATAGTCTTTAGATTTAGGAAGCTCCTAATCAGATTTCTCTATTAAGTTGAAATAAAGGTGTTCTCTTTTTGTTTTTCAATAAAATAAGTTGGAGATGAGCTATGAACTTAACATCATCTGCTCCCATTGAAAAGAAAAGTTTCTTTTCATAGAGCTGCATAATGAAAATCAAGGTCAAAGACACATTATCTTTGTGGCCATTTATTCTGATCACCTGTCAGTACGGAGCAAAGACCAGTAGTCTTAATAAAACAAGTCTCCTGGGTGCGTCTTCTCTGGTTTCCATGTGAGCTGGGAGTTAGAGCTTTAACTCTATGTCTTTTCTCATTATTTTGAACCGACATCTTTAAGGACGTTTTTCCAAAACTCTGCTCAATAGAAGACATCATCAAATAAAATCTACATTTCAATTTGGCTCCTTAGGATGCAAATAGGAACTGACTAACTTAAGCAAAAATTATTGGAAATATTCTAGACAGCTCAGAGAGTCAAAGGAGATGCTGATGAAGGGAAAGGGATGAAGGCAGTTTTGGGAATCTAGGCAACTAGAAATGAATGAATGCCTCTGCAGAGAACTGACGCATGTCGAATCTACACATAATTCCTGTCTGTGTTACTCCATTCAAGATTCAGACTCCTGGAAAGAGAGACTCACTTGCCTGACTCATGTTGTGTGTGGCCACTCCTTGGTATGTGTTGCTGGTGAATTGAAGGAGGGCGGCAGGGAGGGCACCTTCATTTCCATGTCCTTCTGGAACTATATGTGCTAGGGAAGAGAACTTCCCAAAGGAAATCATGTTTTTTTTTTTGTTTTGTTTTGTTTTTACCCAAGCAAAGGGCAGAACTGCTCTGCAGGACGACACATTTCATTTCTCTCCCACATGCTTTTATCAGAGCTCAGTGCAGCAGTCTCCTGGCAGAGCCTCCTGGCAGTGGTACCAAAGGGATCTCAGACCCCAAAAGGAGATAACTCCTCTGAAAGTGGCCCTGAGAATGTGTGGAGGGGAGCATCCATCAAGTTCACTGGGGACATCAGGCTGCCAGCAGGGACCTGAGTCCTCTTGAAGAAAGTAGCCTTATCACACACATAAATAATGGGGCTAAGCCTTTTAAAACTGAGAAGAATCTGTTTGGTGGGCACTTGTGGGTAGATTGACCTAGATGGCTTCCAGGAAAGCAAATAGGTCCTGTAAAGTGGCTTTTTTTTTTTAAACTTCAGACTATTGTTAGAGCATTTAGCTCCCACGAGGGAGTTCTATGGTATCTGTCTCCCACTTTGACACCTCTGCTCGACTACATAGCTAAGGAAGTTTCTCTCCAAAACATCTCTCCCATCATTTTTTGCATCTTTTGCTCTTTCTGTTGTTTTTGCCTGTAAGGCAGGTAATGTACCGACTCCAGAGTGAACCACCTGGGTTCAAATCCTGATTCTTCTTCCTACTTTACTATGACCCTCTATGTCCCTACCCTGGCTAATCTGAGTGACCACTACTGCTTTACCACTTACAGCCCTCCCGTCTTCCCTCCTTCATAAGATTGATTAAGGTACCCATTCATAGCATTACCCCCATTTCCTGAGAGCATCCAATCCAGAGAAAAGTCTCACTTCCTTAAGCCCTTCCCCAAACAGAAGGCCAAATCCTTTAATAACTGCTTTCAAACACCCTGTTGTACATCTTCCTTCTCTGTAATAAGAAATATACCCAGTTCATTCAAATTCAGGTATATTCCTGGTGGTCTTTAGCTGGAGGGTATTGATACAATTGTGGGTTTTAAAATTTCAGTGACCTGGTTTGGCATCCTGGCTCCATTTACCAGTAATGTGAACTTACAGGTCCCTTAACCTCTTTGTACCTCAGTTTCCTCATTTATAAAATGGAGATAATTATAGCACTTTTCTATCTGAGCTGTTATGAGCATTAACATGTGAAGAGCTTAGCACAGTGCCTGACATATAAGTTATCAATAAATATTTGCTATTATTGTTGACTCAGAGTAATTTTCTTATTTTAACAGTAAATTTCTTATTTAGACATACTAATTCCAAGATTTGCACTTGATTTTGTCCTTTGATTTGCATTTGATTTTGTCCTTTGATTGCTGGAATTATCGTCAATTTTATTCCATGATTCTTACCAAATTACTAACTTTGAATTCCAGTGTATGGGTGTGAATGTGTGCATGCATGCATTTGCTGAGAGGATGAGAGGATGGCCTAACAATTACTGAACACTACATACCAGATGCTTTGCTGGGGTTGTTAATTTTTTGTAATGAACAAAAACTAAGGGAATTTTCTTGAAAACCTTTTTGAGGCTAGTTGCACAATTTTCCAGCAGAGCTGTTTGCAGCTCTGCTGAAAAAAGGGACCACTTAGCCATCCTCCTGAGGAATTGGAGTCTGATTTAAGTCTGAAGCAAGGATTTAGATTTAATTTTCCTGCAGGGGTAGACAAATTCTCTGCCAAAGACATGACCTTCAATTTTTTTCCCCCATGAAATGTCTTTTAAAGCCTGCAAAACAAAATTAACTCACATGAAAATGTAAATCAAATTAGGATATGAAATCACATATGCTATTTACTGGCTCTATAGAAGTTTGACAGCAGAGTTTAGGTTGCAACAATCTTCAAGATATCTGAGAAGACCTTTCATTTCAGGGTCTGGAATGATTAAATGATTAAAATTGCTCTTTAATAATTAAATGTGCCATCTGTATAAGGTAGAGTGTGACCTTTCACCCAGGTCTCTCAGGCTGTTCTAGAATTTCTGCAGTTGGCACATATGGTATCAGAAATCCATTGCTATTCTTCCTTTGAAATATTAGAGGAGCAGACTTAGAGCAGCTGTTTTTGTGCTGCCAGATTTCATTGAAATGTGGGTTTTAAAAGCCCTTGGCTTGTCATTTTGAGTTAGCTTACCTTAATCACAAATTTCACCATGATATAATTCAACTGATGCCTGAAACTCAATATAGCAGAACATTTGCTGAACAATGCACTTAACAACAATAACCAACCAGAATGTACGTTTTCCATCAAAATGTCCTTTTCATGGTATATGTGCACTCCAAAATGTCTAATAGACGATAAACCTTTTCTAGAACAACAAAATACCAAGAAAACAATCTCCACCATGCTCTCTTCCCCCTGGCTGGCATGTAAAAGGGAACAGGACATTTGGAGAACTATCTGCTCGACTATCGCAGTACTACTGAAAACATTGATGCAGTCCTGTTATGAAGCCAACTATAGTAATTGGATAGCAAGTGATGAGTACACTTGCTTATTTGTCTCAGATGTCATTTCAGAGGACTTCCATGGCTCAGAGATTGACAGGTATAATGTTCAGAACAAAGGAATATTGGTCACCATAAACATAATTTCTGTGTGTTGCGGGAAGGGGCCTAGACCTCGACTTTAATAGTGCTCATTAATTAATCTGTAGTATCCCGGAGACTTTTTGTCTGCTGGCTTTCAACAGGCCGTTTAGTTATTAAAGTTTGACTTTGAAACTACATTTGAATGTTTTAAGTATTGACTTCAGTGCTTCTTTTGGAGATAAATTCATCACTTCCATTTAAAAGTGTGGATTTTTAAAGCTAGAAGCAAAGATGAGTGAGCTAGTCTTATTTTAAAATATGCTGAAAATTTTATTTTTAAAAGCCAAACCATGAGACAAACTCTCTGAGAGTCTGGTATTTAAATTTATTTCTCACATAAACTTATAGCTGGGGATCAAGAAAAACTATCATGTTTGCCTTATTGTATTCAGGAACCAGATGAAATTCACTGGGCATTAAGACATAAGATAAAATAGGATACTTTGCCCTTTTTACCCCAGCAAGATTTTTAAACCAGGGAACAGACAATAAGCATTCATTCATTTATTTATTTAGAAAAATGTTTATTGGGGCACATGGGTGGTTCAGTCGGTTAAGTGTCCGACTTTGTCTCAGATCATGATATGACAGTTAGTGAGTTCAAGCCCCACGTTGGGCTCTGTGCTGACAACTCAGGGCCTGGAGTCTGCTTTGGATTCTGTGTCTCCCTTTCTCTCTGCCCTTCCTCCACTCGTTAGCACTCTCTCTCTCTCAAAAATAAACATTAAAAACAATTTTTTTAAAAAGAGTTCTTATATATGTATGGGTACTGGAATACTTACCATCATAAATGAGACATGTAAGAATTCAATCTGGGATCAATATAGAGAACCAAACACATAAAATAAGTATCCATAATACAAGATGAGTTTCTTTGCCCCTCTGGCTTTAGGAGGATAGATAGTAGAAGAGAGACGTAGGGATATTTATTCCTCTACTCCCTCAGCCCAACTGTGTTTCCTATACTTTATGACCACAGCTCCTACCAGCCAGTTCCTCTCCAGTTCTCTCCAGATTTTAGCCTCTCTGGTCCCACTTTGCCCTCCGTTTCAGGACTGGTAATAGCTTCCCTTTGTTGGCAGTTCCCAGGTGCTTCACTATCCCTTGTTCTTGTTATTCCTGCCCACACCTCATTGTTCAGTCCCCTAATCGACTTTTCTTCATTTAACCCTCTTGCTGGAGTCTTGACTGACACAGAAAGAAGGAATACAGAAGGTCAAGAAAGATAATATGGAGGTTTCTATACCTTTAAATGTTCTACACATATACTTTGGTAGATTTAAGCAAAGTTATTATCCCAGCTGAAAACATGTTTCTGTTGCCACCAACAGATGGCATTAGCAATCATGTCAGTCATTCAGGGCTGTACATTGTTCTTTTTTTGAGTCAGTTAACAATTGTGGTACAGTGATTTATAATAAGAAATATAGATTTGGTCTTCATCCATATTTCTGGCTCAGAGCTACCTAAAACCCTTGGGATTTCCTAAGTGAGGAGAGCCATAAAGTTTTCTTTTGTTATGTCAATGAGGTGACTTTGAGAATGCACCTAGAGATGGGGGCTGGCTAGCCAGGAGAACCAGCCAGCCCTGTGATTGGAGGGTTGGAACTTTCAGTTCTACTCCTCCACCCCACACCCCACCACATCCCCTCACCTCTAGGAAAGGGAGATGGGCTGAAGGTTGAATCAATTGCCAGTGGCCAAAGTTTAATCAATCATACCTATATCATATCATGAAGCCTTTAATTCAAAAGGACTAGGTTCAAAAGCTCCCAGGTTCGTGAACCTTTGGAGATTTGGGGAGAGAGGCAAGCCTAGGGAGGGCATAGAAGCTCTGTGTTCTTTCCCCATACCTTGCCCTATGCATCTCTTCCATCTTGCTGTTCCTGATTTATATCTTGAGTGATCTAGTAAGTAAAGTGTTTCTCTGAGTTCTGTGAGCTGCTCTAGCAAATTAATCAAACTCAAGGAGGAAGCTGTGGAAACCTCTAATGTATAGTTGGTTGGTCAGAAGCATAGGTGATAACCTGGGTTTGTGACTGGTATCTGAAGTTTGTGGGGACATCTTGTAAGACTGAACCCTTAACTTGTGGAATCTGGATGCGATCTCTGGGTAGCTAATGTCAGAATTGAGTTGAATTATAGAAACCTAGCTGGTGTCCAGAGCATTGTTTGTTGGTGTTGAGGATCCCTTCCCCACAACACACACACATTGAAATTGGTGACCAAAACCTAAAAGAGCTATTTTTCTCTATTTTTAAAATGTTATACCAACATGAATTCTATCTACCTGATAAATGCAAAAGCTGTTAAAGAGTTGAAGAAAAACTATTTAAAAAAAATTTTTTTTTCCACGTTTTTATTTATTTTTGGGACAGAGAGAGACAGAGCATGAACGGGGGAGGGGCAGAGAGAGAGGGAGACACAGAATCGGAAACAGGCTCCAGGCTCCGAGCCATCAGCCCAGAGCCTGACGCGGGGCTCGAACTCACGGACCGTGAGATCGTGACCTGGCTGAAGTTGGACGCTTAACCGACTGCGCCCCCAGGCGCCCCGAAGAAAAACTATTTTAATAGGCCCACATTTGCTTTTGATAAAGGCAAGAGTAAAGGTGATTTGGGAAAATGCAAAGTAGAAAAAAAACACAAATTTTTCCTGTGTGCAAGGAATGGTAAAAGTAATTCTAAAGGACAAAGAAAGAATCACGTGATGGGGGAAAAACATGATGCCTTTACTACTGGGGACTGAATTGTGTCTCCTAAAATTCATCTCTTGAAGTCCTAGTCCCTCACTGTGACTGTATTTGGAGACAGGGACTTTGAGGGAGGTTAAATGAGGTCATAAGGGAGAGGCATTAATCAAACAGGAGTGGTGTCCTTATGGGATGAGGAAGACACCCCAGGAGTATGCATGCACAGAGGAAAGGCCATGTGAGGACACGGCAAGAAAGTGACCATCTGCAAGCCAAGGAGAGGGGCCTCAGGAGAAACCAGCCCTTGAGTTTGGATTTCTAGCCTCCAGAACTGTGAGAAATAAATTTATGTTGTTTAAGCCACCTAGTCTGTGGTATTTTTTTATGGAAGCCTGAGCAGGCTTATGCACTAATGATTGGACAATGATCCCTGGAAGACTAATGCAAGAGACTAAGGCTAAAGGATCTTAATTAATACAATAAATGCCTGTTAGCATTAGGAAAGGGCTAGGAGTTTGTTCTAAAACTTGAAATGAGGAATGACTTTGAGGCTTCTCTCCTAGGTGACTGGATAGATATTAATGTTATGAATCAAATTCAGAAAACAGGAGGAAGAACAAATTTGATAGAGAATGTCAGAGAGCAAGAATTCCTGTCCCCTTCAAGGGTCCTTCTAGCTGGACTAGAAATCAAAATGATACAAGAAAGATTAACAGAAAATCAAATTTAACAGTGTTTGTGCAGGGAATCTGCACACATATGGAAATTCCAAAGACAGTTGGGCAAAATGAGGTGTATATGTCATCCTGAGCTAGGGAGAAAGGGGGTAAGGGTCTGGGACTTCAGAGGAAAGGAATGCACTTTGTAGGGTGATAAGAAAAGCAGATGTTTGTTAATTAGATGTTTGCTCTGCCATACAGATGGGTCACTCAGATAAAATTTATCTCTGCTATTAACCCTTATTCTGGGAGAGACTCCCCAATTTAGATTCATCTCTGTAGTTAAGGGAGGGGCAGAAGTATCCCTCGAGACTGTAGGGTCTCGATTGCCTTCAGAATAATCATCATGCCAAAGCAGTCCACCTTGGGGTGGCCTGCCCTTGGCCCCTATAGGAAGATGACTCTGACTTTGAATGTAATGAATTTAAGGTATCTGAAGGACATTCAGGTAGAGATTTCTAAAAGGAACTTGTGATGGGGTGCCTAGGTAGCTAGCTTAGTTGGTTAAGTGTCAACTCTTGATGTTGGCTCAAGTCATGATCTCATGGTTTGTGAGATCAAGCCCTGCATCAGGCTGTGTGCTGACAGTGCAGAGCTTGCTTAGGATTCTCTCTCCTCTCTCTGCTCCTCTCCCACTCACACTCTTTCTCTCTCTAAATAAACAAATCAACATTTTTAAAAATTAAAAAAATTAAAGGAACTCGCAATATAAAACCAGAACTATGGTGATAAATGATTTGGGATATAGACTTAATTTTAAAAACTATTTATTGAACAGCTACTATGTGCTGGGTACTATTCTAATGTTTGGGTTATATCAGTAAACAAAGGAGAAAAAAACCCCGACTCCATGGATCGTATATTCTGGTGGACAGGAGAAAGGAAGAAAGTGATAACATATGAAGTAAATTATACAGTATTTTAGATAATACAATGCCTGGAAGCAATAGAGCTTAGTAAGGGAATTGGGATTGCTGATATGAAGAGGTGTGGGTTCCAGTATTCTCTGACATGGTTCAAGTTAAGCCTCACTGAGAAGATGCCATTTAAGCAAAGACTTGGAAGACCTGAGGGAGTTAACTGAGGGGCTATCTGAAGGAAGTGTGTTCCAGCCGCCATAAAGGCTCTGAGCTTACAGTATGCCTGGTATATCTGAGAAACAGAAAAGATGCCATCATGGCTGTAGACTAATCACACAAGAGGACAGTAATAGTAGATGAGGCAGAGAGGCAAGCAAGGTGGGGAAGTGTCAGATCACATAGATGTCAGCTGTTTGTAAAAAGCTTGGGTATTACTCTGAGTAAGATGGAAGGTTCTAAATAGAAGTGTTACCTGTCTTTCCTTTCTTTTTCTTTCTTTCTTTCTTTCTTTCTTTCTTTCTTTCTTTCTTTCTTTCTTTCTTTCTTTCTTTCTTTCTTTCTTTCTTTCTTTTCTTTCTTTCTTTCTTTCTTTCTTTCTTTCTTTCTTTCTTTCTTTCTTTCTTTCTTTCTTTCTTTCTTTCTTTCTTTCTTTAAAGTTTTTTATTTTAATTCCAGTATACTTAACATACAATTTTATGTTAGTTTCAGGTGTACAATATAGTGATTCAACAATTCTGTACGTTACTCAGTGCTCATCACCATAAGTGTACTCTTAATTCCCTTCACCAGTTTTACCCATCCTCCCACCCACTTATCCTCTGGTAACTTCAGTTTGTTCTTTGTAGTTAAGAGTGTATTTCTTGGTTTGTCTTTCTCTATTTTCTTTGTTCATTTGTTTCTTAAATTCCATATATGAGTGAAATCATATAGTACTTGTCTTTCTCTAACTGACTTATTTTACTTACCATTATACTCTCTAGCTCTATCCATGTCACTGAAAATGGAAAGGTTTCATTCTTTTTTATGGCTGAAAAAAATATATACACACACACATATACACACACCACAATTTCTTTATTCATCAGTTGATGGACACTTGGGATGCTTCCATATCTTGGATATTATAAATAATGCTGCAATAAACATATGAGTTCATGTATCCCTTTCAATTAGTGTTTTTGTATTTTTGGCTAAGTATCTAGTAGTGCAATTACTGGATCATAGGGTAGTTCTATTTTTAACTCTTTGAGGAACCTCCATATTATTTTCCACAGTGGCTGCACAGGTTTGCATTCCCACTAATAGTACCAAAATGTTCCTTTTCTCCACATCTTCACCAACACTTGTTGTTGCTTGTGTTTTTGATTTTAGCCATTCTGACAGGTGTGAGGTGATATCCCATTGTAGTTTTGATTCACATTTTCCTGATGATGAGTAATGTAGAGCATCTTTTCACGTGTCTGTTGGCCATCTGTATGTCTTCCTTAGAGAAATTTCTATTCATGTCTTCTGTCCATTTTAATTGGATTATTTGGCTTTGGGGTGTTGAGTTTTATAAGTTCCTGATATATTTTAGATACTAATTCTTTATTGGATATGTCATTTGCAATTAGCTTCTCCCATTCAGTAGGTTGTCTTTTAGATTTTTTGGTTATTTCCTTCACTTTGCAGAAGCTTTTTTTGATGTAGTTCCAGTAGTTTATTTTTGCTTTTATTTCTCTTGCCTCAGGAGACCTATCTAGAAAAATGTTTTTTATCTATGGCCAATATCAGAGAAATTACTGCCTCTCTCTCTTCTAGGATTTTTATGATTCCAAGTCTCATTTAGGTCTTTAATCCATTTTGAGCTTATTTTTGTGTATGGTGCAAGAAAGCGGTCTAGTTTCATTCTTTTTCATGCAGCTCTCCAGTTTTCCCAGCACCTTTTGTTGAACAAATGGCTTCCTATTGCATATTCTTGCCTCTTTTGTCAAAGATTAATTGACTATATAATCACGGATTTGTTTCTGGGCTTTCTGTTCTATTCGGTTAATCTATGTGTCTATTTTTGTGCCAGTATCATACTGTTTTGATTGCTACAGCTTTGTCTTATAACTTGAAATCTGGAATTGTGATACCTCACCTTTGTTTTTCTTTTTCAAGATTGTTTTGGCTATTCTGGGTCTTTTGTGGTTCCCTACACATTTTAGGATTATTTGTTCTAGTTCTGTGAAAAGCGCTATTGGTATTTTCATAGGGATTGCATTAAGTCTGTGGATTGCTTGGTGTAGTATGGACATGTTAACAATATTTGCTTTTCCAGTCCATGAGCATGAGATATGTTTCCATTTCTTTGTGTCACTTTCAATTTCTTTCATCAATGTTTTATAGTTTTTAGAGTACACTGGTTAAGTTTATTCTTATGTATTTTATTCTTTTTGGTGCAATGGAAAATAGGATTGCTTTCTTAATTTCTGTTGTTTTATTATTAGTGTGTAGAAATGCAGTGGACTTCTGTGCATTGATTTTGTATCCTGCAACTTTACTGAACTTATTTATCAGTTCAAGTAGTTTTTTTGGTGGAGTCTTTAGGGTTTTTTTTTTAATTTTTTTAATGTTTATTTATTTTTGAGAGAGGGAAAGACAGAGTGCAAGCTGGGCAGGGGCAGAGAGAGAGAGGGAGACACAGAATCCGAAGCAGGCTCCAGGCTCCGAGCTGTCTGCACAGAGCCCGACGCGGGGCTCGAACTCACGAACTGTGAGATCATGACCTGAGCCGAAGTCGGACGCTCAACCGACTGAGCCACCCAGGTGCCCCAGGGTTTTCTACATAGAGTATCATGTCACCTGCAAGAAAGGTTTTACTCCTTTCGTACCAATTTGGATGCCTTTTATTCCTTTTTTCCAGGAAATATTCCAATATTTCCTGATTGCTATGGCTAGGACTTCCAGTACTCTGTTGCATAAAAGTGGTGAGAGTAGACATTCTTATGTTCCTGATCTTAGGGGGAAAGCTCTCAGTTTTCACCATTGAGTATGATGTTTGCTCTGGGGTTTCATATATAGCCTGTATTATGTTGAGGTATGTTCTCTCTAAACCTACTTTGTTGAGGGTTTTTGTCATAAATGGATGTTTTACTTTGTCAAGTGCTTTTTCTGCATCTATTGAAATGATCATATGGATTTTACCCTTTTTCTTGTTAATGTGATGTATCACATTGATGGATTTGTGAATATTGAACTACCTTTGCATCCTGGGAATAAATCCCACTTGATTGTGGTGAATGATTTTTTAAAAAGTATTGTTGGATTCAGTTTGCTAATACTTTGTTGATGATTTTTACATCTGTATTCCTCAGAGATATTGGCATGTAGTTCTCTCTCTGTCTCTTCTCTCTCTCTCTCTCTCTCTCTCTTTGTAGTGTCTTTGTCTGGCTTTGGTATCAGCATGCCTTGGAGAATGAATTTTGAAGTTTTCCTTCCTTTTCTATTTTTTTGAAATGCTTTGAGATGAATAGTTATTAACACTTCTTTATTTTTTTAAGTGTATTTATTTTGAGAGAGAGAGAGAGAGAGAGAGAGAGAGCGAGCGAGAGCGAGCGCGTACGCACGCCTGCAAGCAGGGGAGGGGCAGAGAGAGAGGGGGAGAGAGAGAATCCCAAGCCAAGAGCTGACAAACTGTGAGGTCATGACCTGAGCCAAAATCAAGAGTCAGCGGCTTAACTGACTGAGCCACCCAGGTGTCCCTAACTCTTCTTTAAATGTTTGGTAGAAT
The DNA here is from genome assembly GCF_016509475.1 of Prionailurus bengalensis. Classification (NCBI taxonomy): domain Eukaryota; kingdom Metazoa; phylum Chordata; class Mammalia; order Carnivora; family Felidae; genus Prionailurus; species Prionailurus bengalensis. Next base: position 93,473,741 of record NC_057348.1, read on the forward strand.
TTGCCTGTGAAGCCATCTGGTCCTGGGCTTTTGTTTGTTGGAAGTTTTTTGATTACTGAGTTGATGTCATTGCTGGTAATAGGTCTGTTCATATTTTCTGTTTCTTCCTAACTCAGTTTTGGTAAGTTATATGTTTCTAGGAATTTATCCATTTCTTCTAGGTTATCCAATTTGTTGGCATATAATTATTTATAGTAATCTCTTATAATCCTTTGTATTTCTGGGATGTCACTTGTTATTTCTCCTCTTTCATTTCTGATTTTGTTTGACTTTCTTTCTTCTTTCTTTCTTTCTGAATCTGGCTAAAAATATATCAATTTTGTTGATCTTTTCAAAGAACGAGCTCCTGGTTTCATTGATTTATTTTTTTTTTTTTAGTTTCTATTTCATTTATTCTTCTCTAATCTTTATTATTTCCTTTATTCCACTATTTTTGGTTTTTGTTTGTTTTTCTGGCCCCTTTAGGTGTAAGATTAGTTTGTTTATTTGATAATTTTCTTGTTTTTTGAGGTAGACCTGTATTGCTCTAAACTTCCCCCTTATAACAGCTTTTGCTGTATCCTAAAGATTTTGGACCATTGTATTTTCATTTTCATTTGTCTCCATGTATTTTTTTTTTATTTCCTATTTGTTGTCTTGATTAACCATTCATTGTTTAGTGGCATTTTATCTAACCTCCGTGTACTTGTGTTCTTTCTAGATTTTTTCTTGTGGTTGATTTCTAGTTTCATAGGGTTTTCATCAGAAAAGATGCATGGAATGACTTTGATCTTTTTGAATTTGTTGAGACTTGTTTTATGGCCTAACATGTGATGTATTCTGGAGGATATTCCATGTGCACTTGAATAGAATGTTTATTCTGATGATTTGGGATGGAATGTTAAATATATCTGTTAAATTGATCTGGTCCAATGTGTCATTCAAAGCCTTCCTTATTCATTTTCTGTTTGGATGATCTGTCTATTAATGTAACTGGGGTGTTAATTGATAGGTAGATATTTATTTATTGGTAGGTAGATATTTATTGCCATTTTGTTACTTGTTTTATGGTTGTTTTTGTAGTTCATCTCTGTTCCTTTCTTCTCTTGCTCTCTTCTCTCATGATTAGTTGGCTTTCTTTAGTGATACACTTGGATTCCTTTCTTTTTATTTTTGGCATATCTGTTACTGGTTTTTGATTTACGATTACCATTCGGTTTTTACATAACAGTCTATATTAAATTGATGGTCACCATCACTGAACTACTTAGTGACACTGGTGCCCTTTTTAGCAGCATGTTCCTGATGGCCTTGATGTTTTCTCTGGACCCTCTCCTGGAACATAATCATCTAGTGGTTTTTATGACCTCACATAGTGGTCATCTTGCCCAGCATGTCCTCATCTAGATTGTACTGAGTGGTCATCTTGCCCAGCATGTCCTCATCTAGATTGTACTGAGATTTAACTCTAGTTTTTGGTGTATCAGCCAGGAGAAGGGGCATGGGGAGCTCCTATGAGGACACTTCTTGAAACATCTTATTTTCTAGCATATGGCGAGTCCACTTCCACAAGCTCTGAGATTTCAGGGGCACCTGCAGAGTCAGCATCACATCCTCTGGAGCATCCATCCGTTTATGAATGCCATCAAGAATGTGGTGGTAAAAAGGGAACTGCATCACTAAGAAGTTCAGTGTCTCTCTTCTATAAACCAAAACTGACAGTAGAGTCAGTCACAGAATTGGGCTCATTAATATCCGTGGGATTAATGAGGTTTCCAAAGTAGTAGAAGCCAGGTGGTGGTACTTAAACACAGAAGCCATGTTTCAACCAAGTTTTCCCAGCAAGAATTCTGGCCTTAGCATGAGACCTGCCCGGCTGGACACATAAATATCTCTGGAACTCTGTCACTATCTGGTCCTCAGTCTGCTGCTTAGTTGTGTCAATTCCCAGGATAGGGGATAAAGGCTACCAAAGAGGTCCTCTGCTTTTCCCACTTAGTCTTTAACTGATAGTCAGTGGCCCCTGGTTTCTCATTATCCCCCTCTGCAGGGCATCAATACAACTCTATAACCAATCCATTCTGCCATCCTTGTAGGGGTCCACTCCCCCATATATTTCAAATGATTGAATCATTACACCTGCCAGGATATTCCTCTCCATCAGTTCATTTTCCTAAATGGAAAATATTTTACCACCCGTGAATTTTTTTTTAACAATTCGGCTGTCATCTCCTTTCAGAAACTATTCATGCTCCACATACTACTCAAGATGGCATCTTTTTTATCTATTGGATAGTAACTGAACCAGTTTCAAAGCTTTATCTTACCATTTGTTTTCTTAGAACACTTCTAGTAGTATTTGTATTAGTTTGTGTTCTTCAAGGATCAGCTGCCAAGATGGGATTAGAAGTGCAGGAGGTTTATTGGGGAAACATTTGGGAAAGATAAAGGAGAGGGAGCTAGTGAAGGTGTAGAGAATCTTAAATGGTGATACAAGGATGTATCCTGTAAAGGAGAGGGGAAGGAGTGAAGATTTGTTTGGAAGAGTTTCAGAGTACAGCCTAGTTCTAAAGAAGTTCCAGTCAGATTGATGGGAAGTCCTCAAACCAAAATTTTCCACTAAAGGCATTCTGCATTAACATTCTTAGCACGTTTAGTTTTGACTAAGAGCAGCCTGTAGGAAGCATGACTTAGGTATGTATATGATGGAGGAATCTGAGGGATAATAGCAGAGGCCATCAAGTCACTTATGCTCTAAACTGGACTATTTTCACAGCCATATGCTACATGATCTCAAGATGACTTTTAGCAGCTATGGGGATTAAATCCTTTCAAGTTTGAATCCAGATGAAGATAAGCATCTTGGTCCTAACATTTCTAGCAAAAGCCCTAAAATTGATTTGGATTGGGTTAGCTTGGGCCGTATGCCCACCCACCTCATTATAGCCAGGGAAATACCATGTTATGATTTTTTTTCGGGTCTAGGTTTCACCCAATTACAGGATAGATATTGGGGCCCCACTCATACCATGAGAACTGAGCAGCGGTGGAGGGCAGATTCCCAAACAAAAACATGCACATAAAAAATGTATGTATTTTTAATTTTAACTGTTGTTGCCAGGTTGCTATCCAAAGACATTATAACAACTCACAGTTCCACCAAAAGTATAAAATGGTACTTTTCTCCCACATCATCACCAGCAATGTTGGTTAGCTTTGTTTTAATATTTTTTTTAAATTTTTTTTTCAACGTTTATTTATTTTTGGGACAGAGAGAGACAGAGCATGAACGGGGGAGGGGCAGAGAGAGAGGGAGACACAGAATCGGAAACAGGCTCCAGGCTCTGAGCCATCATCCCAGAGCCCGATGCGGGGCTCGAACTCACGGACCGTGAGATCGTGACCTGGCTGAAGTCGGATGCTTAACCGACTGCACCACCCAGGCGCCCCTGTTTTAATATTTTTGCCAACCTGATGGATACAAAGTGCTAGCTAATTATTACTTCAATTTACAATTTCCTAGTTCTAGCATATTTTTTCACACATTCATGGGACACTTGGATTTGCTTTTCTATAGATAGAATCTTTACATCTTTGGTCCATTTTCCTATTGTTTTTCTTCTTTTTCATCCTTGTCAGTCTATAAGAACACTTTTCGTATTATAGCTAATAATCCTCGGTCTGTCCTCTGCATTGCAGATAGGCAAGGAAAAAGCCTCAACTCTGCACACTCTTGCCCATCTCCATCTTTATAATCAGTATGAGATCATAGTCCTCAGGGTGCAGTTTAGGTCAATATGCCAGGAATGTGCAGTGCTGGGACCACTCCATTTTTGAAAAACAAAACAAGATAGGCCCCAGTGAAGGACAATTTCCATGCCCCGTCCTCTCCTCCATCCCCCTCACTGGGGCAATATTCCTCAAATTTCAGTCATTCTGAAACCACATAAACAATTTTGTCATATCCTTTAAATTTTGCATGATTTCTATTTCTGGAACTTGACCTTAAAAAAATGTTTATTTATTTATTTTGAGAGAGAAAGAGCAGGGCAGGTAGGCAGAGGGAGAAAGAGAGAATCTTAAGCAGGCCCCATGCTCCATATGGAGCCTGATGCTGGGTTTGATCTCATGACTGTGTGATTATGGCCTGAGTCAAAATCAAGAGTCAGATGCTTAACCGACTGAGCCACCCAGGTACCCCTGAAACTCGACATTTTAACATATCTATATTAAAAAAAAATTTTTTAATGTTTACTTGTTATTGAGAGACAGAGAGGCACAGAGCATGAGCAGGGGAGGGGCCGAGAGATGGAGAGACACAGAATCTGAAGCAGGCTCTAGTCTCCGAGCTGTCAGCACAGAGCCCCACATGGGGCTCGAACCCACAAACCGCGAGATTGACCTGAGTCGAACTTGGACACTTAACCGACTGAGTCACCCAGGTGCCCCTAACATAGATATATTTTAAAAGAAAAGTTTATGTTATTGCCATGATATCACTATACTTACTAGTTACAATTTTCCAATACACATTAAAAGTAAATTGACAACTCTGAAAGTAAAAGATACTCATCATCTGCATGCCACTTAAAATACACCATGCTTTGGGAAACTACATTAGAGCATGCCATAGGTTCAGGGACTAGTGAAGCAGAAAATCAAGGATGTACGGAGCTATGAGCTTCACCCCTTATCTATAGCACAATGACCCCAAATGGATGGGGTGCACGATACATTCATTTATATCTGAGGAAAAAAGCACAGAAAGGTATAATTGCTTTCCATGCTATAGGTAGGCATTAGAATCCAGGCCTTGCTCCAAAAGTACTGGGGTAGCAGGTCTCTATCAAGTCCAGTGGGAGAACTTTACCTACTGGTCAGGGCTCTAGGAAGCCTGAGCCCAGGACAAACCAGGATTGTATTACCAACATTCTGCATTCTGGCCAGAACACTACAAGTTCTAAGGTTCTGCGAATTATGCTAGGGTCAAGGGATCAGAAGGGGCTGCCTCTCAAGGTACTATGATTTTGTTGGGTCATAGTCCCTGATGGGGGTGCCTGTCCAAGCCCACCAAGGTCTGACTGGCCTAGAACTGGCTGAACCCAGGCTGGAGGAGTGATGTGCTGGCTGCGGGCATGGGGCCAAATCCTCTTGCCAGTTTTCCTCTCCCTCTTTCTCATTCAGCTGCTTATCAGCTTCTCAGAGAATCACTTTTCCCAAATCTCCAGACAGAGGGGCAAGCAGAGACCAAAATCTCTGGATGATGGTGAGCCATCCGGAGCTGAGGGGTTGATCCCTACACACACCCCTGCCACCATATTTCCTTTTGGTTGTGCCACCATGGCAGGCTGAAATTTTCATCTTTAAAGTTTCATTTAGTGTTGGCAGGAAGATATTTTTAAAAGCCCTTGATATTTTTGGTGAAATCCAGTTTAATTGGACTCATATTGATTTGCTTTATCAGAAATGTGAAGACTGGATTAAAACAGTTTAAAATATTGGGAAAGCATGTGGCCCCTCCACCCTCCCTTTTTGTGTGACCTATAGCACATGTTTATGCTGTGAATAAGCTGTTGGGTTTTGCTCTAATCAGACTCTGCTGAATAGCCATAGCTAGTCTTTCTTGGTTTTTTAAGGTTTTAATTAATAAACTGCTTAATTTGTGTCTTTTTAAAAATGTTTATTTATCTTTGAGAGAAAGAGACAGAGCATGAGCAGGGGAGGGGAAGACAGAGAGGGAGACACAGAATCCGAAGCAGGCTCCAGGCTCTGAGCTGTCAGCACAGAGTCCAATGTAGGGCTCAAACCCACGAACCACGAGATCATGACCTGAGCTGAAGTTGCATGCTTAACTGCCTGAGCCATCCAGGTGCCCCTGCTTAATTTGTGTCTCAAGAAAGACTTACTTTGGTCTGAAGATTTTCCTTGAAGATTTCCCTGGGATTTCCCAACTGAAGAAATTTTGATGTTAAAATTCATGCTGAGTTGAATTCATGAACCTGGAAATAAGGTTTTTAGTATCCTAAATTGAAATTGTATAGAGAGAATAAGGGGTGAATTAGGATTTGAATTATTTGGAAAATGTCCTGTAAAGCCAAGATTGCCATTTGTATAAAAACTGTAAGGATTACAGCTGTCTGGTTTCTGGAGTCTAAAAGAATGTTAATATCTGTAAGGGAATCAGTCTTCCTTACTAAAACCAAACCCAAAGCTCTCAGCTTTGAGTCTCTGAAATGAGACTCCCCCTTTGAGATGATGGGGAGTAGGGAGAGGCTGAATCAAAAGGCCTAGTTTGTTTCTTTTGATTTCATCTTTCCCATAGATTTTTCTCTTTTGACTTCTTGGTCATCTCCATACATATTCCAAGAGGAACAGTGTTCTATTCCCACCATGTTCTCCCCACAAACAGTGCCTGAAAACATAGGCCAAGCATGGAAACAAACCCTTCCTTTAGTTCCCTAGCAAACTGGAGTCATACTGGACTTTTTCAAAAGACTTTATTTAAATGCTGATGAAGAACAAAAAGAAAGTGAACAAAAACAAATCAAGAATTACAGATAACATAGTCTGGTCTCCAAAGACTGAAGTTTCTGATTCTAGTTAGTTCACTTCTAGGGCTGAACAACCCTGTTCAAGGTTTCTGAAGAAAAGGCTTTCCTTTGTGAAGGAAAACTTGGTTCAATCTGTCCTGGGCCTCCCCTGAATGTTTGCTTCCTATCCTGAGGCATTTCCCTTTTGTGCTTGTATTCAACCTTCCCATCTAACAAGGATATGGTTTCTTAGACATCTTGATTCCTTCAGCTCCAAAACAGAAATTGATTCTAACCCCTCACTGAGATCCCCACCTCCATCCTTCCTAGCACTCTGAGTGAATAGGCCTTTCCCACAGGACTTTGTGAATGAACCCACAACTGAGACCTACTCCAAAGCATGTTGCTTTGATCCCCAGAGCTTTTAACCCTAATGTTCACTTAGATTTGAGAGCTCAATTAGCAATTTGCTAAGAAGTTACAGTTGTACTTGGAATTTTGGGTTAGGAATCTTTTCCCCCAATATCTAATGAATGAATGAAAAATCACACCAAAATATAGACAAATTCTTTCACCAGAAGCAACCAAACAACTAAGGAACATAGTCTAAAAACATGTGGCAACCAAGGAAAACAAATCAAAGATTCTACAACAGAGTAGAATAGCATAGGGGCAACTGGGTGGCTTAGTTGATTAAGTGTCAGACTCTTGATTTCAGCTCAGGTCATGATCTCATCATTCCTGAGCCCTGCATCGGTCTCTGTGCTGACAGTGTGGAACCTGCCTGGGATTCTCTTTCTCCCTGTCTCTCTGTACCTCCTCTGATTGTGTGTTCAGGGGCTCTCTCTCTTAAAAATAGAGCGCCTGGGTGGTTCAGTTGGTTAAGCGTCCAACTCTTGATTTCAGCTCAGGTCATGATCTCATGGTTTCTGGGTTAGAGCCCCACGTCAGGCTCTGTGCTGATGGTACGGAGCCTACTTGGAATTCTCTCTCTCCCCCTTTTTCTCTCTCTGCCCCTCCACTGCTGTCTCCCTCCCTCTCTCTCTCTCTCTCTCTCTCTCTGTCTCCCAAAATAAATAAATACACATTTAAAAAATAACAAAAATTAAAAAAATAAAAACGTAAAAAAAGAGAGAATAGAATAGTATAGCATGACAATGCTCCAAATACCACTATCACCCTTTAGAAGAACTGGTGACTAAGTTCCAAGAATTTCCATGAATACTCCTGGAACTAGAGAGATACAAACTGAGTGTGTTTCCTGTACTTCACTCTGTTCTGAAGAATAACAAAGGAAATGGTTGCAGAGGAGAAATAAGGGAAAAATAAAAACTGAACAACGCATCTGTCTCTGATGGAAACATCTGTCCCTGGGCAGCAAGCTCAATTTCAGGGCAGATCTACAGTCCCCTTTATGGAAATGGGAAATACCTCTAATTAGCTAGAATCCTGGCAAAGGAAAATGACAAAACCTCAGACGAAAGTGTAGAACCCAGATATTCTAACAAAGTCTGGCACAGCCTCACCTGAGTTCTTTCCCTTTGTCAGGTACTGAGAACAACAGAATGAATAGAACATAAAAATACCATAAAACTGTAGTTTCTCAGAAAAATATCTCAAGGATAGTTGGAAGGTGGTCAAGGTATCACCTACACCATATCAGCACACATAGAATATTTGAACACAGCTATCCAAGCATTAGTAAGATGAAAACAGACAACCGAGCAACTATGGAAACACTGCTTAGCTAACAAAACAAATAATGAAATTAAGGAGTATGATAGCATGCAGAATAAGAATAATTTCCCCCAGAATAAAATGTAAGGAACAAATGAAAACTTCCCTACAAGTGCTCTGAGTTGGGGAACCACCAAATAAGAAACAGATTCCGTGAAACTGATCTCAAAGTAAATATCTGAGAATGAGATAAAAAGGCAGATTTCTCTGAGGGAATACATTGAAGGCTAAATAATTTGAATATGAGGCAAGGTTTCCAGGCTTTCTCCTTATTTCTGTAAGTACCCATATATTTCTGCTAATGGTGAACATACCAGGAATATTTATCATTTATACTCTAAAGTATAATATTCTTTTGGGCTCTGTTAACTGTCTTCTTCCTCTTCCTCTAGCCTAGGGGGTGCTGGTATCTGGGAGGAAGTGAGGTTTCACTGTCTTTCCCCTGGCAGACTCCTCGGTTTCTTCCATCACCTGTACACCCAATTCCCAGTACTAAGTTTTCTATGTCATGTACTCAGAGTGATTACTATCACTCACAGACCCTCTCTGAAATACACACTCAAAAAGATATTATTTAGCAAAATGCAAATGAGCCAAAGGGAAATGTAGAATTCAAGAAAGAGTAGTAAATAAAGAAACCAATAACTTTGAGTCAATTCTAAATGATTGATAGAAAGTCAACAGCAATTTAAATATAAAAATAATTTAATAATAAGTGATAAGCATTTAATAGTAATTAGCATTCCAGTTGACATCTACCTGGGAAGTGGTGTGGGGAGGAAAAGGAAAAAATCAAAAGCATATTAGGCTCTTGTAGATGTAGAGAATGTAGATCCTGACTAGGCAGATTAAAAAGAGGCATATAGGGGCGCCTGGGTGGCGCAGTCGGTTAAGCGTCCGACTTCAGCCAGGTCACGATCTCGCGGTCCGGGAGTTCGAGCCCCGCGTCAGGCTCTGGGCTGATGGCTCGGAGCCTGGAGCCTGTTTCCAATTCTGTGTCTCCCTCTCTCTCTGCCCCTCCCCCGTTCATGCTCTGTCTCTCTCTGTCCCAAAAATAAATAAATAAAAAAAAAGAGGCATATAAAATATATCTCTCAAAATTTTTAAAATAATAGTTTACATATAAGTAGAAACAAGAAGTGTGACTTCAAAACCATTAGAGGAAATAAAGGCACAAAGAATAAATTTATGGAATAAAATAAACCTTTCAAAAATGCTACTGAAAAAGAAAGCAAGTATAGCAATATTAATATTAGATAAAATAGAATATAAGTAAATCTTTTAAGTAGAAGTAATATTTTGTGCTCATATTATAGCACAGTACATGAAGATGACATACGGAGCTTTATTATCAAGTTTTGAAGTATATACAGCAAAAGTTGATAGAAATAAAAAGAGCATTTGACAAATTACAAACCACATGGGATCACTTTACATGCCTATATCAGAAATCAACAGATCAAATATATAAAATATAAGGATATAGTATAGAGAATTATAATATATAAAACCTTGTGATCTGCCCCCATTGTTTTTTTTTCCCCTCTTAGCTGTTCTTGAAACAATTCCCCTTCCAGATAAACATTAGAATCAACTTGTCTGATTAATTGTTTTATTTTTTAAATTATTAATTTATTAACTCATTGCAATATCAGTCAAACCAGAAAGATCCTGTTTTGATATCTGGCATAATATATGTTGATGCCTGGCATCCCTAGGTGTTTCAAATTGAGATCACTCATGGGAGAAGAGGACCAAAGATGGAACTTTGTGGAATAGCAACATTTTAGACATTGATGAGAGGAAGTTGAACCCGTCAAGGAAATTCAAAAAGAATGGTCAGAGATGTTCCGGGAGAACTAGAAGACAATGATGCTGCAGAAGTTGTGAAAAAAAATGTAATCAAGAGGATGGAATTGACTAGATAGAATATAGATATACAAAAATTAAGCCTTTAGGGTAAGGGAAGAATCTGGTATCTGGCTGTGTAAAGAGCAAGTACCTCTTTCTTCAGGAATAGAGTGAAAGAAAGAACCTATTGCTTCATGTAAAACATGATCATGTAGGTTAGCTGGTCCTCATTGGTTCTCCAATAAGGGCTACAAAGACTATAGATAAGGTTAGTTATGCAAATGTTTAATCTAAATTTCTGAGAAGGACCACATCAGGTCATTCACTGACATGAGGGTCAGGCTAAAGAAAATGAAATAGAGTCCATGAAAGACAAACAGATTTGGAAAACAATGGAAAGGTCAGGGAAAGTGAAGTTCTGAGTAAGGTCAGAATGCAAGTAAGAGAGGAAAAGAAGATTCTAAGCAGAGAATAAAATATGGGAGTTTAAGAATTCATGGCAGAGTCATTCAGAATGATGGCAAAATTTAAGTTGGGGATCATGAAAATAATTTGCTTAAGATGAAGAATCAGAGTTTTTCTTAATGGTGGAATTTCAGTGTGTTCTTAATATGTACATATTTCTTATATTGAACATGTATCACTTTTATAACTACATAAAGATAATTGTTTTAATTTTGGAAAAAAGATAGGTAGAAGGGATGAAAAGAAGGGAAACATCAGGATTTAGTGGAAAGAAACAAATATGTGGAATTTATATTAACTGGAATGTTTCTGGGTGCAGTGTAAGAAACCAAGATTTTACCTATAAGAGAAACGTAAGTGAATCAAGAGTAGGAATGCATAGGACCTGAGAAATGAATCACCATCAGCTCCTTATTTCTCCTTCTGTTTTCTCTCCTTTCCTCTGCTTATCAATTTTATTTTGTCCTATTAGCTTCTTCCTCAGAACATCTTTCATGGTCACTGGCAGCTCCATCTTCTCAGCTTACCAAACAAAGAGAAAGTGGCTCCCTGCCACTTCTTAACCCTCAAGTTTTAATTTATAAATCATCAGTGGAAGATTCTCATTGGCCTGACTTGGTCATATTTCCTCTCCCTGGACCAGTGAGTGTGGTCTGGGATTAGCTCAGTTTGTTTCAGGTGTACAGCCTTAGATGCCTGGCTGGGACCATGGAGTTTGTGTAGGAGAGGGCAGTCACCAGTTATACCATGTGTCTAATGCTAAGAAGGAGCAGTCCTGCAAAGGAAAGATGGGTTATATTTCCCAGGAGAAAGGAGAGGTGCTGGCAGTCAAAGAGCTCAAATCCACACTCTGTCATTATTAGCAGGTGAACTTGAATATGTTATTTGACTTTTCTGAAGTCAGTTTCTTCATCAATAAAGTGGCTTTCAGGATTCCAGGATTTCAAATCTTTCAGGATTGTGAAGACTGGTTATAAATGCTCACAAGTAAGCATTTATGTTTATAAATTGCTTAATAAGGATTCCATATGATCTTAGAGTGAAAGCCAATTTATGTTTCCCATTTAGCTGGATTGATTCCTGGCTGTGGCTGCTCAGAAAGGTTTTGCATTTTTCTAGCCTTTTCTTTCAGACATGCACCTTTTCCTAGTTTACACAAGGATGCCCTGCCTTCAACTAGTGCTAGCAGCAGTCCTATGTCTTCAACTTTCTCTAATGTATATAAATATAAAAAAGCTACATAAAAACCATTTTGATATCATGTACATGCTGATGTAATGTGATAAGGCAACTTCACCTTTGCACTATTCTTCCCCCAAACCCAGGTTTTCAGTCTAATTATGATAAAAAAAAATCAGACAAATTCAAATTGAGGGACATCCTACAAATATTTGGCCAACAAGGTTCAAAACTGTCAGGGTCATGAAAAACAAGGAAAGGCTGAGAAGCTGTCACAGACTAGAGGAGACATGATGATCAAATGCAATGTGGGATCCTAGATCTTGGAACAGAAAAAGAACATTAGTATAAAAACCAATGTGGTGCACCTGGGTGGCTCAGTTGGTTAAGTGTCCGACTTCAGATCGGGTCATGATCTCACGGTCTGTGAGTTCCAGCCCAACATCGGGCTCTGTGCTGACAGCTCAGGGGCCAGAGCCTTCTTCGGATTCTGTGTCTCCATCTCACTCTACAACCCCCCTTGTTCACACACTCTCCCTGTCTCTCAAAAATAAATAAACATTAAAAAAACTTTAAAAACCAATGAAATCCTAGTAAAATTTGGAGTTTAGTTAAAAGTAATGTATTGGTGTTGGTTTCTTAGTTTTGATAAACGTACCATGACAATGTAAGATGTTAGCCACGGGGGAAACAGTAAGAGGCATACAGGAACTTTCTGTATATTCTTTGAAATTTTTCTGTAAACCTAAAATTCTTCTAAAAAACTTTAGCTGCAGAAAAAAAAAGCGTGGGAAGTGAGTAGAATTTGGAGAATGGTGGCTAAGACATATGCCTTTTGTTTCCCTGCTCCTGCCTCCTGAAGTAAGCCTGAAAGCACCTGTCCCCAACATAGCTGAAGCAGTAGAATCTTTCTCATCTACCTTGCCTTTTACTCAACTTCCCCTGGGACTCCAGGGATACTTTTGGGTAGGGGGAAGTAATACTTAATTTGAAAATCTATTGTAATTCTTTTCCCAGCCAAATTAGATCTGTATCCAGTCAAACAGTTTGAAATTGAGCTTATGAACCCTGCCCCCAAAGTAATAGAGTGACTTTATTATTATCGTATCACATGAAAGGTGGGGTATTAATTCCAGACTCTACTTACTTTACAGAGATGTTGGAGTAAGAAAAAGAGACATCAAAAATTTTTTATCAGACTTACAGTTTTTATTCTAGAACTTTCAAATTTAAGTTATATTATTTTGTCATGAAACAAGAAGAATGAAAATCTTCATCTGTGGGAAGTTTTTAAAACGTTGTGGCACAAGATGGAGAATTAAGTTTTTTAGTATTGAATGGACTAGTTAGCCAGGAATATCTTGGTAAAACCATGCTGATTAACAAAGGAATTACTAAAAGAGGTATTTAAAGTGTGATGTTGTAAATATGCAGTGATATTGCCAATTTAAGTTCTTACTGTTTTTTGGAAGTTATTTTTTAGAACTTACTTGGCTAATCAAAGTTGGATGATGCCATTTCATGTTTTTCCAAGCAATGATAGAAAGTAAGAAAGAATTAGGATTTAAACAGTACCAATGGGGAAAGTGTCTAGATATGTGAAAATCATGAAATAAAACACTGGGGTGTGGAAGAGTATGCCACGAAAGAGAAATGACTAAATGAAATGCATTTTTATATAAAACTAAGCAACAAATAGTCTTTGCATTTACATTTTTGCCCTTAATTTTTTATAGCATGTGCTGTAAAGAAAAATTGTCAATTGTGCACAGAAGAAAAAAAAGTAAGTTAAGTTATATATGGGGAAATTGTCTTGGGAATATTATAAAGTCATACTATATATAGTTGTAATCTAAAAGATATGTTAAACTTTATTTTATACAATATTTTTATAATAGGAATGACTAATAGCAGTTATTAAGATGTATTTTAGCATTTCAAGCCATTCTTTGAGGATCTGGAAATAAATAATGGACATAATTTAGTACAAACATGTACTTCCTTCTAGAAAATTATGCTTAAAAACAAAACAGTTTTTTGTTTGAAAAGATTATACTGACTTTGAGAAGAAATTTTTGTAAGTCAAGGAAAAGATAAGCCCTTTGAGATGCAGTGAAAATCTCCTTGCTACTCTATTTCCCCAAAACTAGAAAGGATGAGACACTGTTCCTTAACCACAATGTAAAGTCCTTTCTCTGATGATTAGGCAGCTGACATCATTATTCTTCACTTCAGATTTGGAAAAAAGCAGAAATGCCATAAGAAATTAGGGAAATGGTGTTGCAGAGAGCTTTGCAGCAACTCTCACAACACTATTCTACCATAACCTGTATTGGAGAACCGGCAGTTAACACCAAAGACAGAGAGACATGAAATCACTAATTAGAAAAGGGCATACTGTAGTAACTGGTATCTGTAATGGTGATCTGGATGCATCATTCCAATGCACCATTCCAATGCACCTGTTCCCCTTCTTCATCAAGGTCGCTCCTTCATCTAACGGGGCCCTGGGCTCCTGGCTCATGGACTTCTCCACCCAATTCCTGACATCACCTTATGTGCTTTCCAAACTTGGTGAAGGTCCAGACACACTTGGTTTCTCCAGCTCCTGACTTCCTCAGCTCTGTGCATTGAGAAGTCACTTCCATGGCCATACCCTGAACCTTGCACAACATACAATGCCTCTTGCATTCTCATTCCCCTGACACTGTACATTTTGGCCTCAGCAGCACTGCCCTCTAGTCCTTTAGTCTCTCATTTTTCCCTCAGCTTATTGGCCCTCTCCTATGGACTCCCTTCCTTCCTGTGAATTCTCATGGCTGTTTACTTGAATGAAATACTCTTCTACATTTTTTTGCATGTTACAATGGAAATTTTCAACATATGAAAGCAAAGAAAATGGTATGATAAAACTGATCCACAAGATCCATCTTGGCCAATCTTATTTCATGTATGTCCTCTCCCTGTCAAAATGGATTATTTTGAGACAAATAAGGATCTGGATACCATATCATTTTACTTGCAAGTATTTCTCACTGCCCTTTTCCCTCTCTCTCCTTCTCTGGCTCTTGCTCTTAGTGTGTGTGTGTGTGTGTGTGTGTGTGTGTGTGTGTGTGTGTTTATGTATATATAGAATAGATGCTTTGCTTTAAAGTATCACAAATCTATTATTATACCTAAAAATGAATAACTTCTTAATATCATCAAGCATCCAGGAAAATAATCACATTTCTCTTATTTCATAATTTTTTAAAGTTCAATTTTAAAGTTCATTTGAATGAAGTCTATACATTGCAGTTGGCTGATATAGTCCTTAAATCTCTTTTTATCTATATGTCCCTTCTCCCTCTTTTTTCTTATAGCAACTTATTTGTTGTAGAAACTTAATTGTTTGTTCTATTACATTTCCCACAGTCCGGATTTTGCTGGTCACATCCCCAAAATGTGCTTTATCATGTTCTCCTTTACCCTATTTTTTGTTATTGTAAACTAGTAATTAGATATCGAGGCTTGATCAGCTTCAGTTTAATTTTTTGGCAGGAATATCTCATGCTGAAGATTTTCATTAGAAAGCAAATAAGTTTGTTGAACATTTTGTGATGTTAGCAGCCTTGATGATCCTTGCCTGTACCCGTTGTTTTATTCCACTGGAGGTTGAAAAAACCACTACTACATTAATGCCCTTGCCTTCTCATCTGTAACTGTGTTGAATCTACATTCCCTGATTAGTCCTATGGTCTGGCTTTTCATTTGCTCTGCATTATTAGCCTATTGTTGCTGGAGCATATTACATCAAAGTCTGCATTAGTGCAGCTACACATTCACAGCTTCTGGTCTCACCTGAGCTTCAGTGCTACCCATTTCTTGCCTTTGGTTAGCAACATTTCCTAAAATTTCCCACAGCAGCAATTCCAAAACTTTGTTACCATCCTTAGCGTTCCAATGTTATCTCACATTCACTCATTATCAACAGATAAGTTTTTCTCTTAATTTTATAGACAAAAATAGAGCCTCTGGGTGCAAACTTTACTCCCCAAACTGATAAAATTTCTGTCATTGTTACTCATTCTTATCCATTTTCCTCTTCCTCTTAAATTCTCCTGTATTTCTGTATTTTGGGAACTTGAACATGTACATTTTTGAATTGCAACTCATATCATGTAAACTGTTTGCATATTTACCTTTCTCCCATTCTCAGTTCCCTGAGGATAGAGTGCATGTTTTACTCATCTTTGTGTCTCTAACAACCTCACACATTTCCCAGAACATGACAGTTTTTGATAACTAT
This sequence comes from Prionailurus bengalensis, assembly GCF_016509475.1. NCBI lineage: Eukaryota > Metazoa > Chordata > Mammalia > Carnivora > Felidae > Prionailurus > Prionailurus bengalensis. The sequence goes on from NC_057348.1 coordinate 93,489,770, forward strand.
TGATTTGAGTTAACACTTGAACCATTAGAAGGTATTTAAGTCATATTTAATATACTCTATAATGTAGCAAGATACAGAATTTTATCTTGAAATATTTACAGACAGAAGCCATTATGGCAATCCTGGGGATATGATTATTTGAGTGTAATTTTTAATATATTCCCAGTACCTCATAGAAGTGAGCTAAGGGATAATTTCATAAGATCAACAAAGACTTGGGGTGTCATCTTTTGGAAAAAGATCCCCTCCCCTCTCCCAGACTTTCAGGGACAGTGTCTACTACCTCCCATGCTCTGAGAGGGAGTGCCAGAATTTATAAATGGCAATTCATGAAGCAACCAAGAACATCTTAGTTCTTGCACTGTGAGGAACTGGAACAGATGTCCTTTGCTTAGGACTGTCCTATTTTATGGTGGTGCTCATCACTTTTAATTTGGTGAAATTATTATACCAACTCCTTTACATTCCCCAAAAGATTCCAGTTTTAATGATAAATGATATGCTTATTTTTCTTAACTGTAAGGGAACCTTCCTCAGATTCTATCTGAAACATTTCCTTGTGATTCAGTAGTATATGACTAGCCTTTTTAGAGTTAGAAAACATTCTTACCAAAAACAAGTCCATAAAAAGTAACTCATTTTCAGTACTACTCCCAACACATAGCTCATAAACACAGCATATGAAAAACATTATATTTGTGTTGATAACTTTTCTTCATTAGAAATAAAATTTCAAAAACCATGCTAAGAAACTTAGTGCTAACTCTCACCTGGCTGTCATTGCTCTTGAGAATCATATGTCACTGTTGAATCCTTAGAATGATACCTTTCAATCATGGTGTCACAATGACAAAACTTGTCATAAGTATTTTTTTTTTTTTTTTGCTAATGACAATTTAGAAAACTGAGTTTTTGCAGTTGAGTAGGTTCTAGGTTTTCTCCATAATCACATCTTTCTCTTTCATTGCATCTTGATATGGATTATTGCTTGGGACAGAAATAAATAAAGCTACAGCAAACCCAATGGGTTTTTTTTGAATCTTTCATATACTACCTTATCTACTGCACAGTTCATAAGAAATGACCATTAACTTACTTGCTTGTGAAATGCACTTATAAATGCCATAGCTCACATCCCTCAAAAATGCCTACTTTGATATTATTTTTCTGAAAAATTGTGTGTGGTGCCCACATGTGTGAGTGTATTAGGGCTTGGAGCAGGAGAGGTAGATAGGGTCATGGATCCAAATCTGGATATGCCAATGAACACATGGATATCACCTGTCAAGAGTCAGCTGAAAAACAAAATGTGGAGAACCAGTTTCATGGATTATTTTCCAAGGCAACCATTTCCCTTATCTGCTCTTGGCATGACCATCCATCTAGAGGTCGATTTTTTTTTTTTTTTGAGAAATTTAAGGCCATCTGTCAGGTTCAAGTTCTCTCATTTTCTGAACAAACAAAATCTTTTCTCTTATGCTCTTTTCCCCCTTAAGAAGTCGGTTCTCAGTACCAAGGATAATTTCTTAGTCTTTACCTCCATTCATGCATCATACTTGAAAATACATGCATATTCACAAACTGAGAACTTTCTCATTTTCTTGCTCTCTCTATGACAAATTCAGTCTATTTCTTTGCATTGGTTCCTTTCTTTCTGAGTACAGACACAATGGAAAAAACAAAGCCAAACCTTCTTTTGTGTTTTCTTACCTCTCTATTTCAACTCATCTTCCTGGTCTGTCCTCATACACCTAAGCATTTTTGTTTTGTTTTGTTTTGTTTTGAGAGCAAGAGAGCGAGAGAATGAGAGAGAGAGAGAGAGAGAGAGAGAGAGAGAATCTTAAGCAGGCTCTAGGCTCAGCATGGAGCTAGATGCAGCGCTCAATCCCACAATCCTGGGATCATGACTTGAGCCAAAGACCCTGTTCTTTCCTGTGCAGATTTTACCTTCTCCTCAAGGCTCAGACCAAATTCTGCCTCCTCCCTGGAAGAAATCTTATCTAGTTATTGCAACTAGACATCAATACTTTCTCTTCTGAACTTCTATTACATTTTATATCTGTTCCATTCCTTTTGGAATTATATTATTCTTCCACTTAGAGATTTTGTTTTTTGTAAAGTGTACATATTATACCTACTAATTAAACTGACACTTTCTAGAAAGCAAATTCAGTGCTTTATATATCCACGTAACCTCTCCTGAATTTGGTATTTGCCCATAAATAATGAGTAAATGCTCTTTTGATCCTCCCAATGTCCACTTCTTTCTTTCTTTTCTTTCTTTCTCTCTCTCTCTCTCTTTCTTTCTTTATAACTTTTTTTTTAATTCTCCCACCCCCTATTCTTTTTTTTTTTTTTTTAGTATTTTCTTTATTTTTAAATTTTTTTTTTTCAACGTTTATTTATTTTTGGGACAGAGAGAGACAGAGCATGAATGGGGGAGGGGCAGAGAGAGAGGGAGACACAGAATCCTAAACAGGCTTCAGGCTCTGAGCCATCAGCCCTGAGCCTGACGCGGGGCTCGAACTCACGGACTGCGAGATCGTGACCTGGCTGAAGTCGGACGCTTAACCGACTGCGCCACCCAGGCGCCCCATATTTTCTTTATTTTTGAGAGAGAGACAGACAGAGTGCAAGCAGGGGAGAGGCAGAGAGAGAGGGGGAGACATAGAATCCAAAGCAAGCTCCAGGCTCTGAGCTGTCAGCACAGATCCCGACGCAGGGCTCAAACCCACAAATCATGAGATCATGGCTTGAGCCGAAGTCAGACACTTAACCGACAGAGCCACGTAGGCACCCCCAATGTCCACTACTTTAAAATCTCCCTTTGTATATTAAGGTCATTTAATAATTTTTGTAAGTATAATATTAAATTGTTTGGTTTACACAATGTTAACAAACCACTAAACGTTATGTATCCTCCCCTTTCTGCATTTGTTTTCATTTTAATGATATTTTCTTATAAAAATGTCAATTTTCATGTCCATATAAGCTTATTAGAATAGAATTCTACTCTAAAAAGAATACTCTAGTTTTCCAATGGAGCACTCTTCACCATCATTTTAAAGTCTTTTAGCTGACTTCTCAGCTGTCACTCTCTTGAGAGTCTGGTTGGCATGGCTTTGTATTTATGTGGGTCATTTTAATAGCTATAAAAAAAATCCATGTAATTTATCCTAACTTATGCATTACCAATTTAAGGATGTTGAATATATTATGTTCTTCCTCTGTATCGTGTGAAGACTCTTTGAAGATTTTTTAGTTTTAGTTAAGGTATTTGTTAAATCTTTTTGTGGTAAGTTATAGAAGCCCAACTCTAACTAATTTAATAAACAGAAACCCAATTCAAACTGACTTTATTGACTCATAAAATTGGGAAGTCCAGGAGTAGCCTTGGCATCACGCACAGCTAAATCTCCAGGGATTTTATTCCCGTTTCCTCTCTTCTCATCTTTTAGCTCTGTTTCCCTCAAAGTTTTGGCTTCATTTTGTCCTATGGCAAAAGTGGACATTTTCCATATAGCTCGGAAAGAGCCTGGTTCCTAGCAGATCCCTTCCAATGTCTGTATACAACTTCACAGGAGATTCTAATTGGCTTTATTTGGATCTAATGTCCACTCCAGCACTAGTTACTGGGCCAGTGAGATAAGCTACCCTGAATACCACTGCCTGGGTCAGATGATTCCAGTAGTATAGAAGTGGTAGTATAGATGCTGATTGACATCTGCAGAACCACATAGACCTGAGGGAAGATGGCTACAAAAGAGAGAAGATCTAGTTGCCAGGAGGACAAGGATGGTGACACGAGCTGATCAAAACAGTAAAACAAAAACAAAACAAAACAAAACACCAACCCCCCCCAAAACTACTTTAGTCTACTGTACTTCACCCTTTGACTTTTTAAGACCCATATCCACATTTTAAAAAATGCTCCTGGCAAAATAATGCAAATAACCCTCAACTAAAATTGTACTTACCGAAAGTCATTGTCAGTTATTACCCTCCAGATCTTCTGGAATCTCAGAGCTGTGTACATGATGTGCAAATGTTACTGAGTTTCCCTGGCCAAGCAGTGAGTTATTGGTCACCAATCTGGCTGCCCTAGGCTTGACCTGTGGACGAGTTCCCTTTTCCATTGTTCTCTGAGCCTCCATCTGAGAGAGGCACAGGAAAGAGTGTCTCTTCTGGAGACTGTACTGCTTTAGGAGCTCACCTGATGTGGACTTAGTTCCTGGGGCCTGGGAATCAGCTTAGTACTGAGTAACCACAAGGTCCTGTCTGATAGGGTCAGGTTTTTCTGGCAATTTATCTCCCATAAAGACCTACTGTAAAATGGCATGGATTTGATTACTAGAGACTCTTAGAACTGTTAACCAAGGTTAGAAGTCTGTGGGCTACAACCCGTGAATCTAGGCTTTGACTTTGAAGTCTGTGGGCTACAACCCTTGAATCTAGGCTTTAACTTTGCAGTTATAGTCATTAAGCAACAGTCCAAGAGGACAGAACCCATTCAACCTAAGTGGCTCCATTTGACCTTTGGTGTTGGTTAACATGAAACAATAGCTGGCCTTTGATATATACCTCCTGTTCTCAGGTAGTGTCTGAGGGGTGGTTCGTTATGTTGGAGTGAGTCATTATGGCTGCTGTTTTCAGGATGTTCAACAAGAAGTGCTTGGGAGGGGCCTGGGATCAGTCTTGCAGGATTGGTTACCAGCACAGAACCAGACTGATTAGGCTAGAATCCAAGCTCCCCCTGTTTACTAGGTGTGTGACCTTATGTAAGTCGTTTGACTGTTCTGTGCCTTACTGTCCTCATTTATAAAGTGGGAATAATTTTTCCTAACTTACAGGGTTATCATAAGGATGAAATGAGTTAATATATATAAAGAGCTTAGATTGGTTCCTGTCACATAGTAGACCCTATTTACATGACAGCCATTTTTACCGCCCTGTCTTCATTTTTTTACTCTTCAAGAATCTATCTAGTCTTATCTCCCACAATGGTTTCCGCCTTTGTACCTTCCTTTTGCTTACTTCAACAAGGGACTTAGAATTCACTTTTCCTATTTTCACGTGATTATCTGAACATAAGCAGATAATGAGCAGAAGGGATAATGAGCAGAAGGGAGACGGTCATGAGGCATGGCTGGTTGACAGCCCCACCAAGCCCACATGTAATCCCCAGAGTAAGTGCTATAGACACTTAGGGGAATGGGAGCAAGTATTGGAGGGAGGAGAGAGAGAGAGAGAGGGAAGAGAGGAACCAAACAAACCCTATCTACTGAAGTCGTTATTACTACTTTGTGAAATAATGTCTCAGGTTTAGTTCTCTAAATATAGAGCCTGAGAAAGGGATTCAGATACATGTGATTTCTTGAATGGCTCCTCTTTAGCAAAATTCTATGGAGTAAGGGACTCAGGGCAAGTAAGGAACAAGAGCCAAGAGAAGATGTGGTCTCTGCTAAAGTCTACACTTGGCCTGAATCATGGACAACCCTGAGGCAAAAAATCACATAACAGAGTTGTCTCTGCCTTGAGACAAGGACGCCCACTGATTGGAACCCCATGTATCTGTCAGTTATTGGCAGAGGCGGATGTAACCTGACAGGCAACAAGGTCCCCATCCACCAAGTACAATTCAAGGAGAAGAGCATTTTGAGCCATTAGCATCCAAAATTCATTGCATCATCGGTGTGAACGGATGGGCCTGGTAAAGGGGAGATCATCAACAGCGTCTATTTCCAATAATGATAATAATAATAATTAAAAGAATAATGATGGTGATGGTAATTATGATAGCTGTTATTTATGGAATACTAATGGAACTAGTACTGAAAACTTATTGGAATTGTAGTTATTACACTTGGATGTTGCTTTTATTTTGTTTTCTTTCCAAATACAGTGTTTTTGGTGCAGTGAAGAAAGGGCTTGCAAAAAAATGTGTTTTCCACATTTTGGGTGTCGATTCATTTCTGTGTATTGGTTAAACTATAGAAGTGAGTTATCCATGTTTGAATTTTTATGTACTTTTTTTTCAGTTAACTTGCAAATACTGTATTTAACTACATTTAGAGGATAATAAATTATTATATTTGCCTTATTAAAAATATAGCAAATCTTTTTATTGGTGTTTCTCTGGATACAGGCTGATACTGGTTGTTTCCAGCCAGTGTTGGTTCAAGCTAGGTCAACATTCATTCTGATTGTTGGGTACCTTGCCATACCAATTATTGAAAACTTTAAATTTCATTTCTAACATACTTTAATGTATGATAATCATTACCCAGTGAAGGAAAGTTTGTATTCTTATGTTGTTTTAGAAACTCCAGGAGTTTCTTATATGGTCTTGGGGTGAGGAGATATTGGGCCCAGTACCATTACTATAACTTACATTTCTTCAACTAATATATTCTATACTGCGAATTGCCATTCAGAACAGTGACTCCCTAGGACTTAACAAATTTTAATCATCTTTGTATCTGTAATGTTGTGTTTTGGGTTTGTTATATGGTACTTACCAAAGCAGGGAAATGCACTAGAACCTTTTAAGGACTTTTCAAAAAAGGCCAAATGAAAAGCTTTCCAGGTAAACCCTAACTATGTGAGAAAACCCAAAATAGAATTTATGTTTGTTTCTTAACTGAAGTGAAAAAAACATGAATTTTGCCCTCAAGTCCCTATTTTTTTTTTCTTCAGGTGCTATCAGGTATATTTAAATCATAACTGATTGTAGCAAAGAGCTTATAAACAAGTTATAGTTCATATATTTAGTATCAATGGGAAGTCTAGTTTCTATTTCATGTTCTGCCCTTGTAGTTGCATTTTACAAGTATACACTATGATCATGTGGGGGGGGGGCGGGGAGAGGTGGAATTTATAAATGCTAGAAGTCTGCTTTCTCAGCAAACATTTGTTGTCTCTGATAAGGAACTCCTGAACTCAAACAACAAAACTTCCCCTGCTATCTACATGCATCTTTACCAAAACAGCAGCCTAAGGCGTCTGCTATTTTCTGTTGAGATGCTGCCTGAAATGAGTTTAAAGAGAAAATACAGAAAAAAATATCAGTGTCCTAATAGTTCACTAATTTGGAGATGAAAGACTTTGAATGCTAGCTCCTTTAGCAGCTCAGATAATTTTCTAATGTTGGTGATTGTGGTGTTAAAGTAGTTTTATTGGAGTATGTGATGTATATCATGAAATGTATATCATTTTGAATAACTTGTAAATTTGTATCTAAGAATCAAACTGTATGATACTAGAAAAGATAAAAATATAAGAAATTATTGCTCTTCTGTTAACTTAAAATATATTTCATTTCCTACATTTCAGTTGACATATTTGGATTCCTGATGCTTCTATTTGTCATAATATTAATTACAGGGCTCATTTGGTATTATTGCACCTATCACTATTACCTGCAGGAATATGTTCATTTTATTTTTAGTAAGAATGCACTCGGGGATAATATCACTGAAGAGAATGCTAAGCTAGTTATCAGGAAATGTTTAACCTTTTTTATGTAATAAAAAATAACATATATATGATAAGAAAAAAACACTCAGAAGGTAACAGAAAATTATGAAATTATGAAAATTATGAAATGAAATGGAAAGTTCATCTTTCCCACCCCTTGTCTGCCTCTGACACCTCCCGCACAGAAGCAATCCTTCTACTATGATTCTAATGTAGTTCTTTTGATTACTTCCTGTATTTGAACAATGTGGTTATGGCTCCTTTTATTAACTTCAGCTGTTAATCTATGGACTCCCCAGCATGAAAGCTGAAAATTTATCTTGCACTATCCTATTTTTTCTGATGTTATTTTGTTCTTAGAGGGTATTATCATTTTGTTATTTTTGAATTTTAACTACGGTTTTTCATTATTAGCTCTTAAGATTGCTAGCATTTCTTCTGTTGGTTATCATTTCAACTTGATTGACTTCATTACTTTGAGTTCTAGTTAGTGCTCTACTTCTATATTCATCAATTCTTCCCCTGTTATTTAAATAAGAAAATGTGGAACGCTGTACTTCTATGTATCTTCTCCTCCATCTCCTAAACTCTATAAGCTTTCTCACTCATTTGACCTTATCAAGTATATAATATTTACTTCTGTAATTTATCTTTATATTTTGAAATGTATATTCTATAGTTTGAATATAAACATTTAAGAATAATACAAATAATAAAACATATCAGGATTGTATGAATATTGTTTAGTAAAGACCAAAGTGGAAATAGGAAATGTGATTCTATGTCACTAACCTGTATTACTTGAAAGAGAATTATCTAGTGTCTAGATCAAATAGATTATCTTCCTTACTCTCCATTTCTAAAAAACCATGCTATATTTCATATTGTTTCATGTTTACAATGTGACTTTCTTATATAGCTTCTGCATTTTCTAGGATTTTTAATTACCTTCATTATTTCCTGTCAAGGACAGACATGCATATTTATTCCCATCATTGTGATCATTCATCTTAGTATTTGGAAAATTATTCTCCTTTTTTATCTTAAAAAAATTTTTTTAATCTTTATTTATTTTTGAGAGACACAGAGACCAAGTGTGAGCAGAGGGAGGAACAGAGGGAGAGGGAGACACAGAATCCAAAGCAGGCTTCAGGCTCTGAGTTGTCAGCACAGTGACTGACGCAGAGCTCGAACTCATGAACCACAATTTCATGACCTAAGCTGAAGTCAGATGCTCTACTGACTGAGCTACTCAGGTGCCCCTCCTTTTTAATTTATATACACACTTCTAAAAGTCTTCTGAGTTCTTGTTCTAATTATAAACATTAGTTTCTTTTTACTGCTCTACTGAGTTAAAAGAATTTTTTAGATCCTGTATCTTCCTCTTTTTAAGATTCTTTTTTTCCCTTTTACTGGAGTATATCCTCAAGCAACTTTTTCAAAAGGAGGTATAGAAAGGTATACAGAAGGTATAGAAAGTGTTTCCATAGTCCATACATGCCAAAATTTTTTTCTTCATTCTCCATTAGCCTGGCATGCTATTATTTTCTTTCCTTATAGTGTACACCTTTTCCAAGAAGGACCCATAGACAAGATAGAAAGGCCCATAAACAAGGTAGGTGCAGAGTAATAGGTTCATCTGTAAGGAAAACATGCTCATAAAAAGATAAGGGTTAGCCAAATGTTTTGTTTGCTTACCTGAGGCCTCTACTTTGTCTAGGGCTTCATATATTTTGACTTTGAGCCTTTATGTCTTTTCCTTATTAAGAAACAAGAATAAAAGATAAGATGGAAGATGGGGCGTGTGGGTGGCTCAGTGGTTAAGCATCCAACTCTTGGTTTCCACTGAGGTCATAATCTCACGGTTCATGAGTTTGAGCCCCACGTTGGGCTCTGCGCTGGCAGTGTGGAGCCTGCTTGAGATTCTCTCTCTCCGTCTGTGTGTCTGTGTGCCCCCACACCCCCCCCCCACCCCAGTGCTTTATCCCTCTCTCTCCTCTCTCTCTCAAAAAATTAAATAAACTTAACAAAAGATGGAAGATGATTTCTTATTTTTTTACCCCTGGGACAAAAACATATCCAGAAGGAATAACCAGTAGGGTATATTACATGTGTGCTTAAGAGTCTGTGGCAAATATATTGTTCTTTTCCTTTTTATATTTTCTCCCCAGGATCCTGGGGTCTTAAAAGTGTTATCACTTTTTTTGTATAGCGCTGAGTAAAGTGGCAAATTATTCCCACCAGAGAGTAGGGACCTGAGCCAATATATATCACTGAGGCTTCTTTTGTATACAGTTTAAAAAGAAAACTTAGAAGCCTCTCTGCAAATATGGTTCAACAATTATAGTCAGTTCTGGTTAGCCCTGCTATTCACTCACCATCGCTTCTTTTTCAGTTTCTTTTAGAGATCTCCTAGACGTTGTTAATTCAATGAACACGGTATTCTGTTAGAGGAATTTGTCTTATTAAGGACTTATTGCACTTCATAATCCAAAGATCCTGGTTGCATTCCAGAAACATCCATCTTTCATTTAAAAAATACCTTTGAATGACAAATGGAGCATTAAAATATTGATTACTCTATTTGATCTAATATTCTTGTTATTCAGCAGATATGATTTAAAAGTTAAAGCACTTTTAAAAGTTCCAAATGTTGGAGAATATAAACATTTAACTACTAATGTACTCAGTGCCTCCTTGACTGTCATTTATTTCAGCAAATATTTATTGAGTATCTATTATGCTCTAGGCAGTGTTGTTGTCACTTACTAGGAAAGATTAAACCCTCACTTTCGTGGAGCTTATATCCTACTAAGGGGACACAGACAAGTCAGCAAGCAATTGTTAATTCTGCTGCTAACTTATTGATATTTTCATTGATATTTCACGTGTTTTAATTGTGTTGTCCTTAATCAAACACTAAAATTCTCCTGGTGGATAAATAAAGGGAGCATTTAAGTTAATAAAGCAATGGTAATAAAAAATTGCATTGAGTGCAGTCTAATGAAATGAAATACAGTCAACCCTTAAACAACACAGGTTTGAACTATGTGAGTCCACTTATGTGAAGATTTTTTTCAATCAGTACAGTGTAGTACTATAAGTGTATCTTCTCTTCCTTATGATTTTCTCAATTACATTTTTTTAGCTGACTTTATTGTTAGAATCCAGTGTATAATACATATAACATAAAAAATTTGTGTTAATCCACTGTTTATGTTATCAGTATGGCTTCTTATCAATAGTCATCTATTAGTAGTTAAGTTTTGGGGGAGTCAAAAGTTATACATGAATTTTCAATCATGCGGTTAGCATCCCAAACCTGCACGTTGTTCAAAGGTCCACTGCAATTTCAATTATAACCTTAACTATTCTGAGCATAAACCTAATTAATTCTAAGTTAATCGTTTTGAACAGAGCTCTGGTCTGCATTGCTGGAAGATCACACACAGTTTATATTCACTGTGGGACTATAGCTGCTGGCAAGTGTTTTCATTTATCTGATGGGATGTCCCAGACTCTCAGTAACCCAAAGTTAGGACTCTTGCCCTTACTTATTCCAGGCATCAAAATTAAAGTATGAGTGTGAAACATGGCAGCAGATTTCTTTGTTCCAATTTCTAAGACACATTTTTATAACCTCAACAGTTCATCTAAGATGGCTAAAACCACAATGTTGCTAGAGAGAGGTAAAAATTTCCAACCCATATTGGGTATTTATAGCTTTCTCAATTACCCCGTCTCCCACTCCACAAAAGCAGCTCAACAGCATATGACTTTTGCCTTGCGGAATCCTTGGAAGCACTCCCCACATTAATTTACTTCATCTCACCTAGTTGACTGACCCTCTATCCACTCTTCTCAGCTTGATTCTTTAAACTTTCCCTTACTTAACAGAACTCCAGTCTTGACCGCCATCAACTCATCATGCACAGCTCCTTGGCAGGTCCTCCTACTCTCCTGCTACCCAGGCCTGGGTCCTAGAACCCCAACTGAAATCAGAACTGTACACTTCGCACCCCTTTTCACCTGGGTAGTAGGACTATAAAAATTTTTAGATCAGAATATGACTGAAGAAACAGTCCTACAAAGTGCTTTATAATTACCATTACAAATAACTTGGGTGAGAGGCATCCAGGTTAGTGTGCTGTTTTGGCCCTCCAGGACTTAATACTAAATCTGAACCAGAAGCAAGGTAAACCTTGTAAGGGTAAGGAGGAAATGTCAAGCACATTCATACTCCATTGCCAATTTCTGGAGCTTCTTATGTTGAAATTGTGTTGGTGGTAACAGGATTGTAAGCTGTTCCAAAAAGCCATTTGAGTTGGGGAGCTGGAGTGCAGGGTGATTGCTGCTTCCTGGGATTGGAATCAAACCAGAGGACTGCAGAGAATAGTTCTGTGTTTCATTTTTTTTTTTCCTCCCTCCATTTAAAACTTCACAGCAAACTGGGCTAGGAGAAATGCTCTGAAAAGAGCACAAGGTTGGGAATTTATTTGTTTTGGTAGAAACAGTTATCTATTCACAGATTGAGAACAATTAGTTACACTAGATTCATTGTAGGAAATACAATGTAATCAAATTCACAAGACAGGATTATTTTTCACCCAAGTGAATAATCTGCAAACCCAGGGGGAATGCCTGCATTAAAGGGATTGAGTAAAGGAGACAGGATTCATCAAAAGGAATTGAAGATGGAAAAATGGGAGACAGTGGTGTTATAGAGATCAAAAAAGGAGGGTCTGAATATGGAGGGAGAGAAATTCATGGTTGTCTTTTGGATTTACAAATTGGGAGGTTACTAGTAACCAATCTATTTGCATGTGGTAGTCTTAGGAGCATTTATTTGAGACATAGAATAAACAGACTTCTGATTTGTGGAGTAGGAAAGTAAGGAATCTGTAAAAAAAAAAAAAATTATACACTCTCTGTTATTTGACCATGATGCTCCTCAACCACAGTTATTTTCCAGGAGTGGTGGTAATATCACCCCTCTTGGTCCTTGTTTCTATACTTCTCTAGAAAGTGAATTCAGAAGATGATTTGCTGAGGTTATGGATTCATTAAACATCCACAGGTTTTCTGTCACTGGAGACAACTAGTCTTGTGGTCATCCCCTAATATTTGACCTTTTCCTCTGTTAAATTCATACCGAAGTTGGTAAATGCTTTAAGACTCTGTGAGCCCTAAATGTTAAAATCACAGTAATATTAAGATCTTATAGTAGGAATCATATTGTTATTTATAAATATTTTGTGTTTAGCATTTTATAAGTTAGGTAAGTCATCCCTGACTTTTTAGAAAGACTTTGAAAAGGTAAATTGATTTTCTTTTTTCATAGAATATGATGAATAGATAACTGAAAAAGACAGATCTTCCAGAGAGAGAAAGAGGGAGTTTCTTCAATGGTAAGGTTCCAAATTATATTGTATGCATTGTCTGCATGGCCTTTCCTTCCTCCTATTAAGCAACTTTTAAGAAATGTAATCAGAGTTATTAAGAAAGTAGGTAGAAACCAAATCTGTAAAATGTAAATGATTTCCAGTGCCTGAAAACATGTAATATAAGGCAGCAGATAAAGGAGATATGATAGCTCCTCATTCAGGCCGACTTAGTTGAAATCTGGGTTTTGTTTACTAAGTATGTCATATTGGACAACTAACTTAATCTGTCTGTGCCTTAGTTTACTCATTTCTTAATATCATTTAATCATAGTGACAAATCATTGGGTAGCTCTGAGGACAAAATGAGATTTTACACATAAAATTTTTAGAATTTTCCTCAATGCTGTTACTACCAATGTTACTAGCATAGTCACAGAATCATAGCCCTTACATCTCAGCATACAAAGGTCATTATGCCCAAACCCTCATCCAGTGCTAGGACCCTCTTATCAACATCTCTATCTTGCTGGATGATGAACAGCATCTTAGATGAAAGGAATTACTAATTTGGCTTTGTGTGTGTGTGTGTACTGCTTGTACAGTAATTCATGAATTTACAAATGATTTCCTCTTGATTTTCTTTCAGTTTGGTTTTCCCTTCCTCTCACTCCCTGCCCCCCCCCGTCTTTCTTCCTTCTTTCTTTTTTTCTCTTTTTCTTCCTTCTTTCCTTCCTTCCCTCCCCACTTCCTTCCTTCCTTCCTTCCTTCCTTCCTTCCTTCCTTCCTTCCTTCCAGAAGCAGACTCACCAAAGAGGAACTTGATGATATTAGGATTGTTTAAAAATATTTTGTGTCTTCTTATGCTGCCCTGTTGTCCAACTTTTGTACCAGAGCATTTCATTTTGAATCAAAATGCCAGTGCAGGGGCAAAATTATTGCAGAAGAGCTTTCATTATACAGTTGTCGCTTTAATTATTATATAAAGACTTTTAAATGCATAATGTAAAAGACACAATTTTAATGCTTTTTGGTTAGATATTCTGTTAAAAATAAAACAGTGAAACATTTAAACACTTAGGACTGATATTCCAGTCCAAAACTGCCTTCTATATGGCAGCATTAGACATTATGCTAGACATTAAAACAGACTAGCACAAATTATAGAACTATTTACAGATTCTTTTTCATATCTTGTTAGCAAATTTAAAGAAAAGATGGTGAGCTCTATTGAGGGAAAAGGAATTGACCAGCCTTGGTAGGACACAGAACTATGAGGAGAGAGACATAAAGAGCAAGAAAGACTGGGACTGGGGGAGCTTTCGTCTGGGTGATGAGAAGTGGGTGAGAAAGCCTTTGAAGAAAGCAGCTGTCTTAAATGGGTTCCCTGCTGAATAGGCTTTGAGGCAAAGATTGGCCTGCAGAGATTTATTGGGGGAATGCTTGTAGGAACAACACTTGTAAGATAGAGAGAAGCTGACTTGGGCAGGGAGAATAGTTGAGCTCTGGAACCTGGATGGCCTCCCTAATTGAGGCAAAGGAGCCCAAACCCCTATATCAACCATCATTAGATGTGGGATGCTCTCCAAAAACAGGCTTTTTAAAAAAGTTTATTTATTTATTTTTTTTTTTTTTTTTTTAAAAAAAAATTTTTTTTTTTCAACGTTTATTTATTTTTGGGACAGAGAGAGACAGAGCATGAACGGGGGAGGGGCAGAGAGAGAGGGAGACACAGAATCGGAAACAGGCTCCAGGCTCCCAGCCATCAGCCCAGAGCCCGACGCGGGGCTCAAACTCACGGACCGCGAGATCCTGACCTGGCTGAAGTCGGACGCTTAACCGACTGCGCCACCCAGGCGCCCCTAAAAAAGTTTATTTATTAATTTTGAGAGAGAGAGAGAACGAACGTGCCTGGCAGCTGGAAGAATGAGTGCCTTGATCCCGAAAGGGAAGTCAGGCAGTGCACCCTAGCATCTACCACAGTAGCTGTCATTGATTTGGGAGAGTACTAAGAATAGTGATGCTGGGAAGATAGAACTGTGAAATGTTCAGCTGCTCCTTAAAATCCTCCTTCATCACTTTAGTACTTTCTTTATAATTTAAGTAAGTACTTAAATTTCTTTAAATTCTATCTTTCCATTGTTATTGAATTGATGGTGATGGTGATGATAATGATGATGATTTGACCCAGTGCACAGACTGAGTCAATGTGACCAACTGTATTTTCTGGTTAAATAAATTTTGGAATGAAATTATGTTGTGACAGTGAAATGGAAAGATATATAAATTGATAATAGTAGGTTTATTAGAAAAAGAAGGTAATTGAAAAACGGGATATCTTGGGGAAGTAGAAATAAGCATATCTAAAGGGACAGAGAGTGATGGACTAGACTGTGGCCAGAGAGTAAAATTTTCTTCTAGAACACTAAGAGAAGGAACAGTTCAGATCACAGAATGGCGAACATTTTCTATAAAGGGCCAGATAGTAAATGCTTTAGGCTTTCGAGGCCTTATCGTCTACTCAGCTTTGTGGTCATTGTGAAAAATCAGCCATAGACAATACATAAGTGAATGTACTTAACTGTGTTTCAATAATATCTTATTTACAAAAACATGCAGAGGGCCAGATTTGGTCTGAGCCATAGTTTGTGGAACTCTGATTTAGATGGCAAAAAAAGACCACTGAAGGGCTAACCAGTGTTTGCCTAAGTTGTTACACTGCTTTGTGATAATTTTTTTAAAGATACCAAATAGGCAAAAGAATATACAAAGAGAAAGCTAGAATAAAGTAGCCATATGTAACATTAATCCTATCACTTTTGTCACATGGTTGATCATGTATGCACAGCCTTTCACTTCATGATTTACTAGGTTTTTCATGCTTCACATTTATATGCTTACTTCAGAAATAATCAGTTTTTTTAAATAGAAGCAATGATTAATCCAACCAACATGGGCCACCCTGATAAATCCGAATGGGTTTTGACAAACACATCATAAGAAGTAGCTAATCTCATGGTAAGAAATGTGGCAGCAACCCAAAGGAAGGGATTCAACTTCTGGAATATTCATGTGACAGGGAATGGGGTCTTTCCACTTAATTTGTGTGACTTTTCACAAATCTTTCACCCTCTTATACTTTATTTTGCAGCTATCCAGTAAAAACACATTTGATAGTTTTCCAGAGTTTTGATATCTACATGTTCAATCCCTTTTTGGAATAAGGCAGTGTTTTTTCACATCTAAGTTGCTGCCTGGCCAATTCTGCAAACAAGGACGTTAGTAAGAAAAGCCTTTGTTGGACTGTAGGTGAGAGGAGAGGATCCTAACAATTGTTATGATTGTACGGCCAGTAGGGATTTGCTTCAGAATTTCATTCACTCTTGTAATTTGGGTGCCCAAGTAATTACAAAGGGAGAATCAAGAGAAGTCTTTAGGTCTCTTAGCTGTCTTTTTATTAGGCATACCAGGGCCTAGTGAGCAAATTGTGACTGATAATCAAGGAGAAAGATGTAACCTGTGTTTCCTTCTGGTGGGGGAGAGCCACAGTTAAAAGGCTGAGGGTGAGTGGCAGAATGACAATAGCTTTGTTAACCTGACTCTGTAGATCAGATGATCATTGCCTGAAATGCCAGCGTCTGGTTGGCTGTAAGAAAATGCCTTTTTCTCCTTTCACTCACCAGTTTTTCTCCCTCCATTTAAATGGTAATTGCACATTTATAATGCATTGCAAGTGTGTCTAGTTTTACTCAGAATCCTCCAGGAGCTCTAGAAACTAGTACTTTTATAATGGAGGGATATTCTTTTGGAGTTATTTCTTTGCTAAGGAAGACTTTGTTTTTATTAATTTTCAACGTTCACTTGCACTTTTTTTCTCCTCAAAACTGATAGGATTTTCCCAAATAGTGAGCACTGGCAAAATTGAATAATGATATTCAAGTCATGTAACATTAAATAATATCTATATTTTAAGTATCTTTTAATTATGTTAGTAGTTACTGCATACACGTTAATTTGGTATTATTATTTTCTCAAAAATAAGTCAGGCAATTTCTAGTAAAATCTCCATCCCTTAATTTGTTTTTTCAAAATTATATTTCTGTATTCCTTTAAAATCTAATGGCTAATTCTTTTTTTTAAAGTTTATTTATTTTGAAAGAGACAGAGACGGCATGAGTGGGGGAGGGGCAGAGAGACAGGGACAGAGAGAATCCCAACCAAGCTCTGCACTGTCAGCACAGAGTCTGATGCGGGGCTTGAACCCATGAAACTGTGAGATCATGACCTGAGCTGAAACTGAAAGTTGGACACTTAACCTACTGAGCCACCCAGGCGCCTGTCTAATGGCTAATTCTAATCCTGTACTTTTCCTTTGCTCTCTCTTCTCTCTGTGCATTTATTTCAGATTCATTTTGGTATTTGTAGCTACTTGTTTCTTTAGATGTAGTATTTTATCTTGACCTTTGAAGTAGCTGGAAAGCAACAAAAGTACCAGGCAAAACATAATGATCTGGTGAAACTAATAATGACACATACTAAATATAGATCCTTCAATATATTCCTGACCTCGTGTTATTTATATAAACAGTCATTTTATATCAATAACTTTTATCTTATATCGCGATCATTTCAATGTAAAACTCCATCAAATCCTTGGAGGTACAGCATTTTTTTTGCCAAGTTATTTATAATAAGTAGGATTATGTAGTCAATACACAAAGACAAAAATTGACAAAATATAAGTCAGGAATATTTTTTGTCTATAAGTGTATACAGTGATGGTTCTATCAAAAGGATGTCTCAATGAAGTAGAACCATATAAATTAAACCTTGTGACAAGTAAAATATGATAGTAATAACAATAATAATAAAGGCAATAGTATTTTTTTTCTCAAGGGACTCCTCCTAAAATATGACAAGTGCCTTTTTCTTTTTTTGAGGGGGTAGACAGGGGAGTCATGGAACCATTTTTAAAAGTTGCATCTGGGGGGGGGGGCGCCTGGGTGGCGCAGTCGGTTAAGCGTCCGACTTCAGCCAGGTCATGATCTCGCAGTCCGTGAGTTCGAGCCCCGCGTCAGGCTCTGGGCTGATGGCTCGGAGCCTGGAGCCTGTTTCCGATTCTGTGTCTCCCTCTCTCTCTGCCCCTCCCCCGATCATGCTCTGTCTCTCTCTGTCCCAAAAATAAATAAACGTTAAAAAAAAAAAAGTTGCATCTGGGGGTACCTGGGTGGCTCAGTTGGTCAAGCATCTGACTTTGGCTCAGGTCATGATCTCACAGTTCATGGGTTGCAGTCTTATGTCGGGTTCTGTGCTGACAGCTCAGAGCCTGGAGCCTGCTTGGGATTATATGTCTCCCTCTCTCTCTCTCTCTGCCCCTCCCCTGCTTGTGCTCTGTCTCTCTCTCTCCCAAAAATAAATAAACATTAAAAATATATATTTTTTAAATTTTTTTTCAACGTTTATTTATTTTTGGGACAGAGAGAGACAGAGCATGAACGGGGGAGGGGCAGAGAGAGAGGGAGACACAGAATCGGAAACAGGCTCCAGGCTCTGAGCCGTCAGCCCAGAGCCTGACGCGGGGCTCGAACTCACGGACCGCGAGATCGTGACCTGGCTGAAGTCGGACGCTTAACCGACTGTGCCACCCAGGCGCCCCACATTAAAAATAAATTTAAAAAAAATAGTTGTATCTGGAATTCGTTAACTGTGAGATCTAAGGTAAATAGCTTAACATCTCTGAGCTTTGATTTCCTTATGCATATAGGAATAATAATAACCATGTATGAAGGTACATAATAACCATAACATAGGAAAAGCTCCTGAAATGTAATATATAATCAATAAATGGTAGCTCCCGATCAAGAGAAGGAGCCAAACAAAATACCACCATGAAGTAGAAAGAGTACACTCCCTAAACCAGCAAGTTGCTGGGTTCTACTCTCTGCCCATCACTTGTTAGCTATTTAATACTTAGAAAATTATTTAAATACTAAGTCTTCCTATATAAAAGGGAAATGATAACACTTTAAAAGTTGTATGAGGGAAACCTGGGAAGATGGCGGCGTAGGAGGACGCTGGGCTCACCGCGCGTCCTGCTGATCACTTAGATTCCACCTATACCTGCCTAAATAACCCAGAAAACCGCCAGAGGATTAGCAGAACGGAGTCGCCAGACCCAAGCGCAAACAAGAGGCCCACAGAAGAGGGTAGGAAGGGCGGCGAGGCGGTGCGCACTCCACGGACTGGCGGGAGGGAGCTGGGGCAGAGGGGCGGCTCCCCGGCCAAGCAGAGTCTGGCTTGCAAAAGCAGAGGGGCCTGACGGACTGTGTTCCGACAGCAAGCGCGACTTAGTGTCTGGGAGGTCATAAGTTAACAGCTCTGCTCGGAAAGCGGGAAGGCTGGAGGACAAAGGGAGGGAGAGCTGCTGAGCCCCCTGACAACAGAGCTCAGTTTAGTGGGGAACAAAGGCGCTCGCCAGCGCCATCTCCCCCGCCCATCCCCCAGCCAAAATCCCAAAGGGAACCGGTTCCTGCCAGGGCACTTGCTCACTCCGAGCAAACACCCAACTCTGTGCTTCTGCGGAGCCAAACCTCCGGCAGCGGATCTGACTCCCTCCCACTGCCACAGGGCCCCTCCTGAAGTGGATCACCTAAGGAGAAGCGAGCTAAGCCTGCCCCCCCTGCCACCGTGCACCTTGCCTACCCACCCCAGCTAATACGCCAGATCCCCAGCATCACAAGCCTGGCAGTGTGCAAGTAGCCCAGACGGGCCACGCCACCCCACAGTGAATCCCGCCCCTAGGAGAGGGGAAGAGAAGGCACACACCAGTCTGACTGTGGCCCCAGCGGTGGGCTGGGGGCAGACATCAGGTCAGACTGCGGCCCCGCCCACCAACTCCAGTTATACACCACAGCACAGGGGAAGTGCCCTGCAGGTCCTCACCACACCAGGGACTATCCAAAATGACCAAGCGGAAGAATTCCCCTCAGAAGAATCTCCAGGAAATAACAACAGCTAATGAGCTGATCAAAAAGGATTTAAATAATATAACAGAAAGTGAATTTAGAATAATAGTCATAAAATTAATCGCTGGGCTTGAAAACAGTATACAGGACAGCAGAGAATCTCTTGCTACAGAGATCAAGGGACTAAGGAACAGTCACGAGGAGCTGAAAAACGCTTTAAATGAAATGCAAAACAAAATGGAAATGACCACGGCTCGGATGGAAGAGGCAGAGGAGAGAATAGGTGAACTAGAAGATAAAGTTATGGAAAAAGAGGAAGCTGAGAAAAAGAGAGATAAAAAAATCCAGGAGTATGAGGGGAAAATTAGAGAACTAAGTGATACACTAAAAAGAAATAATATACGCATAATTGGTATCCCAGAGGAGGAAGAGAGAGGGAAAGGTGCTGAAGGGGTACTTGAAGAAATCATAGCTGAGAACTTCCCTGAACTGGGGAAGGAAAAAGGCATTGAAATCCAAGAGGCACAGAGAACTCCCTTCAGACGTAACTTGAATCGATCTTCTGCACGACATATCATAGTGAAACTGGCAAAATACAAGGATAAAGAGAAAATTCTGAAAGCAGCAAGGGGTAAACGTGCCCTCACATATAAAGGGAGACCTATAAGACTCGTGACTGATCTCTCTTTTGAAACTTGGCAGGCCAGAAAGAATTGGCACGAGATTTTCAGGGTGCTAGACAGAAAAAATACGCAGCCGAGAATCCTTTATCCAGCAAGTCTGTCATTTAGAATAGAAGGAGAGATAAAGGTCTTCCCAAACAAACAAAAACTGAAGGAATTTGTCACCACTAAACCAGCCCTACAAGAGATCCTAAGGGGGACCCTGTGAGACAAAGTCCCAGAGACATCTCTACAAGCATAAAACATACAGACATCACAATGACTCTAAACCCGTATCTTTCTATAATTACACTGAATGTAAATGGATTAAATGCGCCAACCAAAAGACATAGGGTATCAGAATGGATAAAAAAACAAGACCCATCTATTTGCTGTCTACAAGAGACTCATTTTAGACCTGAGGACACCTATAGATTCAGAGTGAGGGGATGGAGAACTATTTATCATGCGACTGGAAGCCAAAAGAAAGCTGGAGTAGCCATACTTATATCAGACAAACTAGACTTTAAAGGCTGTAACAAGAGATGAAGAAGGACATTATATAATAGTTACAGGGTCTGTCCATCAGGAAGAGCTAACAATTATAAATGTCTATGCGCCAAACACCGGAGCCCCCAAATATATAAAACAATTACTCATAAACATAAGCAACCTTATAGATAAGAATGTGATAATTGCAGGGGACTTTAACACCCCACTTACAGAAATGGATAGATCATCTAGACACACGGTCAATAAAGAAACAAGGGCCCTGAATGAGACATTGGATGAGATGGACTTGACAGATATATTTAGAACTCTGCATCC
Organism: Prionailurus bengalensis; assembly: GCF_016509475.1. Lineage (NCBI taxonomy): Eukaryota > Metazoa > Chordata > Mammalia > Carnivora > Felidae > Prionailurus > Prionailurus bengalensis. The sequence continues at coordinate 93,511,082 of NC_057348.1, forward strand.
CAAAGAAACAGAATATACTTTCTTCTCGAGTGCACATGGAACATTCTCCAAGATAGATCATATACTGGGTCACAAAACAGCCCTTCATAAGTTTACAAGAATTGAAATTATACCATGCATACTTTCAGACCACAATGCTATGAAGCTTGAAATCAACCACAGAAAAAAGTCTGGAAAACCTCCAAAAGCATGGAGGTTAAAGAACACCCTACTAACGAATGAGTGGGTCAACCAGGCAATTAGAGAAGAAATTAAAAAATATATGGAAACCAACGAAAATGAAAATACAACAATCCAAACACTTTGGGACGCAGCAAAGGCAGTCCTGAGAGGAAAATACATTGCAATCCAGGCCTATCTCAAGAAACAAGAAAAATCCCAAATACAAAATCTAACCGCACACCTAAAGGAACTAGAAGCAGAACAGCAAAGGCAGCCTTAACCCAGCAGAAGGAGAGAAATAATAAAGATCAGAGCAGAAATAAACAATATAGAATCTAAAAAAACTGTAGAGCAGATCAACGAAACCAAGAGTTGGTTTTTTGAAAAAATAAACAAAATTGACAAACCTCTAGCCAGGCTTCTCAAAAAGAAAAGGGAGATGACCCAAATAGATAAAATCATGAATGAAAATGGAATTATTACAACCAATCCCTCAGAGATACAACAATTATCAGGGAATACTATGAAAACTTATATGCCAACAAATTGGACAACCTGGAAGAAATGGACAAATTCCTGAACACCCACACTCTTCCAAAACTCAATCAGGAGGAAATAGAAAGCTTGAACAGACCCATAACCAGCGAAGAAATTGAATCGGTTATCAAAAATCTCCCAACAAATAAGAGTCCAGGACCAGATGGCTTCCCAGGGGAGTTCTACCAGACGTTTAAAGCAGAGATAATACCTATCCTTCTCAAGCTATTCCAAGAAATAGAAAGGGAAGGAAAACTTCCAGACTCATTCTATGAAGCCAGTATTACTTTGATTCCTAAACCAGACAGAGACCCAGTAACAAAAGAGAACTACAGGCCAATATCCCTGATGAATATGGATGCAAAAATTCTCAATAAGATACTAGCAAATCGAATTCAACGGCATATAAAAAGAATTATTCACCATGATCAAGTGGGATTCATTCCTGGGATGCAGGGCTGGTTCAACATTCGCAAATCAATCAACGTGATACATCACATTAACAACAAAAAAAGAGAAGAACCATATGATCCTATCAATCGATGCAGAAAAGGCCTTCGACAAAATTCAGCACCCTTTCTTAATAAAAACCCTTGAGAAAGTCGGGATAGAAGGAACATATTTAAAGATCATAAAAGCCATTTATGAAAAGCCCACAGCTAACATCATCCTCAACGGGGAAAAACTGAAAGCTTTTTCCCTGAGATCAGGAACACGACAAGGATGCCCACTCTCACCGCTGCTGTTTAACATAGTGCTGGAAGTTCTAGCATCAGCAATCAGACAACAAAAGGAAATCAAAGGCATCCAAATTGGCAAAGATGAAGTCAAGCTTTTGCTTTTTGCAGATGACATGATATTATACATGGAAAATCCGATAGACTCCACCAAAAGTCTGCTAGAACTGATACATGAATTCAGCAAAGTTGCAGGATACAAAATCAATGTACAGAAATCAGTTGCATTCTTATACACTAACAATGAAGCAACAGAAAGACAAATAAAGAAACTGATCCCATTCACAATTGCACCAAGAAGCATAAAATACCTAGGAATAAATCTAACCAAAGATGTAAAGGATCTGTATGCTGAAAATTATAGAAAGCTTATGAAGGAAATTGAAGAAGATTTAAAGAAATGGAAAGACATTCCCTGCTCATGGATTGGAAAAATAAATATTGTCAAAATGTCAATACTACCCAAAGCTATCTACACATTCAATGCAATCCCAATCAAAATTGCACCAGCATTCTTCTCGAAACTAGAACAAGCCATCCTAAAATTCATATGGAACCACAAAAGGCCCCGAATAGCCAAAGGAATTTTGAAGAAGAAGACCAAAGCAGGAGGCATCACAATCCCAGACTTTAGCCTCTACTACAAAGCTGTCATCATCAAGACAGCATGGTATTGGCACAAAAACAGACACATAGACCAATGGAATAGAATAGAAACCCCAGAACTAGACCCACAAACGTATGGCCAACTCATCTTTGACAAAGCAGAAAAGAACATCCAATGGAAAAAAGACAACCTCTTTAACAAATGGTGCTGGGAGAACTGGACAGCAACATGCAGAAGGTTGAAACTAGACCACTTTCTCACACCATTCACAAAAATAAACTCAAAATGGATAAAGGACCTAAATGTGAGACAGGAAACCATCAAAACCTTAGAGGAGAAAGCAGGAAAAGACCTCTCTGACCTCAGCCGTAGCAATCTCTTACTCGACACATCCCCAAAGGCAAGGGAATTCAAAGCAAAAGTGAATTACTGGGACCTTATGAAGATAAAAAGCTTCTGCACAGCAAAGGAAACAACCAACAAAACTAAAAGGCAACCAACGGAATGGGAAAAGATATTTGCAAATGACATATCGGACAAAGGGCTAGTATCTAAAATCTATAAAGAGCTCACCAAACTCCACACCCGAAAAACATATAACCCAGTGAAGAAATGGGCAGAAAACATGAATAGACACTTCTCTAAAGAAGACATCCAGATGGCCAACAGGCACATGAAAAGATGTTCAGCGTTGCTCCTTATCAGGGAAATACAAATCAAAACCACACTCAGGTATCCCCTCACGCCAGTCAGAGTGGCCAAAATGAACAAATCAGGAGACTATAGATGCTGGAGAGGATGTGGAGAAACGGGAACCCTCTTGCACTGTTGGTGGGAATGCAAATTGGTGCAGCCGCTCTGGAAAGCAGTGTGGAGGTTCCTCAGAAAATTAAAAATAGACCTACCCTATGACCCAGCAATAGCACTGCTAGGAATTTATCCAAGGGATACAGGAGTACTGATGCATAGGGCCACTTGTACCCCAATGTTCATAGCAGCACTCTCAACAATAGCCAAATTATGGAAAGAGCCTAAATGTCCATCAACTGATGAATGGATAAAGAAATTGTGGTTTATATACACAATGGAATACTACGTGGCAATGAGAAAAAATGAAATATGGCCTTTTGTAGCAACGTGGATGGAACTGGAGAGTGTGATGCTAAGTGAAATAAGCCATACAGAGAAAGACAGATACCATATGGTTTCACTCTTATGTGGATCCTGAGAAACTTAACAGGAACCCATGGGGGAGGGGAAGGAAAAAAAAAAAAAGAGTTTAGAGTGGGAGAGAGCCAAAGCATAAGAGACTGTTAAAAACTGAGAACAAAGTGAGGGTTGATGGGGGGTGGGAGGGAGGGGAGGGTGGGTGATGGGTATTGAGGAGGGCACCTTTTGGGATGAGCACTGGGTGTTGTATGGAAACCAATTTGTCAATAAATTTCATATATATAAAAAAAATAAAAGTTGTATGAGAAGTAACTTAAATACTGTATGTAAAGCACTTTTTTATAGTACCTGGCACATAGTAGGTACTCAATAAATGGTTCTATTATTGCATGTAATGGATCTATTATGTCGGTATAGTTCCATAGGCACTTGGAAATATATAAAGGAACCTTACAGGTAACTTAAGACACTTTAAAAATTTTTAAGGAATATAAGACCTTGAGATGAGTATAAATTTCCATAGTATAGAATATATTAGGCTCCATCCCATAGGTGCCTGAGAGTTGAGTTAAAGTCTAGAGAACCTGTGTTTGCAGGATCAAGTAGTACTAAACAGTGGCCATTTTGGCAGCTCAGCTGAGTTTGGGGATGGACAGCATATCTACAGGCAGAGATCGGAGTTGTTAGGGGAGAGAATTTTTGGAGGAGAAAGCAGAATGAGCAATGAAACCCATGAAGGTGAAAAAGCACAGATTATATGTGAGTAAAATAGTAAATCCTGCAATTTATTTAAAGTATAAGGAACAGGGAAGGTGTAGGATTAATAGCTGACCCTTATTGGGCACTTACCATGTACCTGGCATTGTTCTAAGAGATTTACATGTGTTAATTCTTTGAATCTTCACAGCAAGCCCATAAGATATCTTAGTATTAGCACCGCCTTATCTATAAAAGATAAGGAAATGGAACCCTATGTTGCCTTTATGGGAAATAGAGAATGATACCACTTCCTCTGCAACTGTAGTGGTCCTGGGCTGAGACACAGCTTGGTGAGCAGTGTATTCTATTCCTGTTCACCCTTCATCCCTCAGCCAGATGCCTCCCCTGGGACTCTTCAGCCTGCACTGGTGTGTGCAGTAGTCCTGCATAATATCACAAAGCTGGGCAATCTGGCCCCAGAGTCTGAACTTTAAATCACAACACTTCGTTGAGAAAGGCACCTCATCTTTATTTGTGGAGAACCCTGGAATCCACACGTAGGAATTTGTGCTTTATTTTAAAGGTAGTAGGAGACATTGACTTTACTTTGAAAGAATGTAGAGGCACTTTGTAGTGGAGGTGGGGAATAATAATCAAATTTGTAAGGAAACATACCTTGATGGTATTAGTGGAGGAACGGGGAGATGGGATGGATGGATGGCTTAGAGAGAAGAGATTCAGGCAAGACGACCAGATACCAGAAAAGTGCCAGGCATAAAAGTGGGCACAGATGAAAGCTTAAACAAGGATGGTGGAAATTTGGAGGAGGGGACAGATTTGAATGGCATTTCAGATTAGAATTCACAAGTCCTAGTCATTATTTGGAAGTAGAGAGTGAGAAAGAGGATTTGAAGGAGACTCCAAGGTTTCCAGCTCGGATGATTGGAAGATAATGATGCTATTAATATAAAGAGGGGAAACAGGAGGAAGGACAAACAAGTTTTGGTGAGAAGGATGAAGTTTTCATGTGGAATTTGTAGTAGTCACAAGACACGCATGTAGGAACTCCAATCAAGAGTTGGGAGCATGGGGCGAGGGGGGTGGGTGGAGCATGCCTGGCTGGCTCAGTCAGAGGACCATGAGACTCTTGATCTCAGGGTCATGAGTTCAAGCTCCACATTGGGTGTGATCTCGGGGTCATGAGTTCAAGCTCCACATTGGGTGTAGAGATTACTTAAGTAAATAAAACTAAAAAAAAAAAAAGTTTGGAGCATGGGTCTGAGTGTGGGAAATTTGAGCTAGAGAACTAAATGAGGATGAAGCCATGGGTTTGGGTGAGAGTCACTGTGGAGTGTGAGAAAAGAAGGGAAAGGATGGATCCTCCAGGATGGCCTTGATCTAGGGTGTGGCAAGAAGATGGAGGAGCAACCCACAGAGTGAGTGAGCCAGGATACAGTAATGCTGAGGTGTAGGATCAAGGCCCTCAGGAGTGTGCCATATGCATGGCACAGGCAAAAGTTGCCCATACACATAGTCTGTTTTGTAAACTGCAGTGATGCATTTATACTATTAAGATGTTTCGGGATACTAAGGAGCACTTTGCTAAATATTAGGCACTATGGTAGCTGAAAACAGATTATAGCTTTCTAAAATGCCTTAAATTGCAGGACACATTTTCTATCCTTTGAGAATGGTCATGCACAATAAATGGTTTATCTTACAGGATAGAGGTTGTCTGGGGCATCATGTGGAGGAGGAATCTGAGCAATGCCCAGACACAGTGGGAAAGAACACTGGGATCTAATAGCAATGTCTACACTTTGGAAGGGATAGGGAATACTGTGTCTAAGTTGGTCTTCCCTTGATCAGATGCTTTCTAAGGTATCATGAAAACTCTAGATTTCCATGGTTATCAGAACCCTGTTTATCGTAACTTAAAAAAAAAAAGGCAAATGACTCCACATGGTTTTGTAGCACAGTTTTCCAGTGTCAAGACTTGTAAAATGAGGTTGGATGTTGGGCTCACTAGAGTGAACGAATGAAATGCAAAAACATTTTTGTGCATTCAACAGGATATATAAGGGAGAATGATCACACATTTTCAACTCAGCCCTTTCCTCCCTAATACAAGTGTTACGTATGGGTGTGTGCCTGTGTGTGTCTGTGTGTATTTGGTTGTTTGGGACTTTAGATAAATGTTCTAATGGAAATATGGTGGGAATATGTAAAGGGAATTGAAAGTAATTGCTTTTTACTGTAAGAGGAAAAAAGTTATTTAAATTTCTCCAGTCAAGAACTTTGATTATAGAAGGCCACAGGCAGGGAACATAAAAAGCAAATGCTGAGTTGAATTATTCACTGAGGGGAATTTATGGTAACCACATTAATAAAGTTTTAGATGAGACTCTCCACTGCTCATGTGACTAATTGATGCAGAGAAACATTTACAAGTACTCCTTATCAAAGAAATTTACTGTTTTTTTTATGACTCATTAGGTTAACTTTATTTTTTAATAACCCAAATACAGAATAGATTAATTTATTTTATTTCTTTCTTAATTAAAACGTTTTTATTGAAGTATAGTTGACATACAATGTTGCAGTGGTTTCAGGTGTACAATGTAGTGATTTGACAACCCTGTACATTGTGCTATGCTCAACGCAAGTGTAGCCTCCATCTATCATTATACAATGCTGTTACAGTACCATTGACTCTATTATGCTGTACCTTTTATTCCTGAAATGTGCTGTTCTCAGTCTTGAAAATGCTGTGTGTATTATCACTCGTGGAAAATACCGTTATAATTTAAATACCTACTAGAATTAATTTTAAAATGATTTTGCTTTGCAGAATTCTAGTTCTAGCCCTTTGTAGACTTTACACCAATCATTTCATCTCTGTGTCAGAACATAAACCCATTGAACACTAGGATGATGTTTTATCATTATACCATTGATATCACTTATGTGCAGTGCCTATACTCTCTCTAGTCTTCTCTGACTTTTCCTCTTGTCCACTGATATTTTCAAGAGTCAGCTTTCATAACCCCTCTGAAAAAATGTAAGATGTGGCGCCTACCATCAAAAAACTTAAAATCCAGTTGCTGAAAAAATAGCCACCAGATATAGATATTGAACTGGGGAAGATTACCAAAAACTTAGAGAATAGGTCCAAAGTAATTATTATTTTAAAATCTTGATTATATTTTTATTTCTTTTTGACCACAGATAAATTCTCAGTGATAAGGGAAGGACTCCTCTCTATTTGGGCTCAAGAGATGGGGTGGCATGTAAAAACTTCACTGTATCTATTTCTTGTACAAACTTGATATCTCTTTTCCCTGTATCTTCGTTCTCACAATTTTCTTTCTGATAAGGGCCTCTTGCATGAATTCCTGGTATTTATTTATGGAAACTCTGATTTTTTTTCAAATCTCACCTTAATGCCACCTTCATTCAAATTTTCCTGGTCTCTCTTAAGCAGATGTTACCTTTTCCCCTTGAATTTCCATCTCACTTTCCTTTTCCCTTTCTTCTGTTACATATCGAAAGGTGGAAATCTCAGCTCTATCACTTTCTGCTTAGGATGTTTTGGGCACATTAAAACCTCTCTATGTCTCAATTTCCTCATCTTTAAAATAGGGATAAAATAGTTGCTTGTTTATATGATTGTGATACAATGAGATAACATCTACATAAAGTATGTATAGCAGTGCCTGGCATAAATAAACACTAAGTAAATAATAGCTGTACAGTAGCACCTTACAGTTTCTGCCATATAGTAGGTATACATGTTAACTCGAATAATAGAAATACAATTGAGTGAATGATGACCTCATTTTGCTTAGCTGATTCTGATAAGAACCAAAGAGTTAGAAAACAGGGCAAGGTAGCATTGAATAAGCATTTATTGCATTTTTCTGTGTGCCAGGGATTGGAGATACGTTGTATATAAAATGGACAATATTGGGAGGGAAAGGGGAGATGTTGGTCAAAGTGTACAAACTTGCAGTTAAAAAAATGATTAAGTTCTGAGGGTCCAATGTATGGCATGGTGATTGTAGCTAATAATACTGTATTATATACTTGAGAGTTGCTAAGAGAGTAGAACTGACACAAAAAAGAAATGGTAATTATGTGAGGTGATGGAGGGGTTAGCTAAGACTATGGTGGTAATAATTTTGCAATATGTAACTATCAAATCAACACAATGCACCCCTTAAATTTACACAGTGTTATATGCCAATTATATCTCAGGAAAGCTGGGGAGTGGGGGAAAGAAAGACAACGATCCCAGCCTAGATACAAAACAAAGTGAGGAGCAAAGGAATATAATTAAACAGTGTGATACTGCTGAGTAGAAAAGATGGGACTGAAATTGGGGGAAGAAAAAGTGAGGAATCTGGCCTAAGACAAATAGGAAGGGCCTCTTTATGGGAGTGGAATTTAAGCAAAGACCAAAATATGACAGGGAGTCAGGTAGGAACAAAGTAAGGGGAAGCAACGTTACCAGGTGGAGCCTCGGATGAGACGGAGCTTGGGCTGTTGGAGAAAGTTCAGCATGGCTGGAGTGAGTAAGGGATTGAGCTGGAGACGGGGGCTGGGATCATGGGCAGTTAGAAGGACCTGACTGACAGCGTGTGACTTTCAGCTGGGTTTAAGCCTACATTAATGTAGGGGAGTAGGTATTTGAGATGGAAGAGTAAAGCCATGGGATTGTGACTAAGAATGGTGTCAGAGAAGACCAGGAATAGTCTGAAGTCGTGGAGTTGCACTGGTGCATATAAGAAACTGTTCTCTTTTGGAAGGTGTCGTCCAATAGAACAGCTGCTGCCTTACGGTAACCAACTTTGACAGTATTTTCTCATAGCAGACAAAAAGTCAAGCTGACGTGGTGACCTTTTGGAATAGATGGTTTCTTTTCTGCCGAGCTGAACCTTTTCAGGGAATATTTGTGCTGAGTGAGCTCTCTGACCTTAGTGCAGGGTGCATAAATGCTATCCTTCACAAACATTTAACTCTTTTCCTTTCATGTCAGCAGAAGGAAATAAGTCATTTATGTTAGTTTTGGTAATTGAAGAAGCCTTTCATTTCCAATTTAGCCCTGTGTGTGTGACTAACTTGAGCTGATAATCATTGTTAGCCATGTACAGCTTTTCAATAGATGGACCATGAGTTGGAAAACATTACAGTTTTATAAAAATTGGTGTAAAGGCCTTGAACTTAAGCTTTCTAGTCTAAACATGAAACTTGAGAGTTAACATTGTATTACATTTTCAATAATGACCATGTCCTTTTTCTTTCAGGCTTCCTTCAGGATTTTAATCATCCCTACAGCCTCTTTGAAAATGAACTTTCGAATTCCCTTAAGTTAGAATTTTAAATTCTATTGAACATTTTTGTAGAGTATTTCATTACTTTTACATTATGACTTGTTCAGTAATTTGAGATCATAAGAGTTGAAAAATCTCTTGAGATAAGATTTTATGGTTAATTTAAAACTTTTTTAAAAACTTTTAAATAATCTCCTTCCTAGCTAGTTTTACAATCTTACTGTTCTTTCCTTTGAACATAAAGTGGTAAAATATAGGATGTTCAAGCACACAACATAAAATTATAAATGGCATAAGGATTGGAGGCTATACTCTAGGATTATGTATGACATTACTATTTTCTAATCAGTGTTACCAGACAATAAACACTCTAATTCTAATTTTGTTTATATTTATTACTATAACTGTTCCACTATTCAAAATATTCCCTATAATAGCAAATCTGAAGTAATGATTGTATTGTTAGAATCTGTGTTGATGAAATTTTGAGTGGATTAATGACAATATATTTTTAATGCTATAGATACTTTAAAATAAAAGAGATGAAGACTCTTAACAATTTAAGGAAAATACTAGAGGATTTTTAAATAAAATTATGCCAGGCTTTTTTCAATACCAGGTAGTTTCTTCATTAAAATTCAGTAGTTTTTTCATACATTAATTAATAAATGTGCCTCAGCAACTTTTTTTTTTAAACTTCTACCTATTAGGCAAAATTTGGAAAATAAAGCATAAACTTATATTTGATATTGTTGCTAAAATATTGTTGATATTTGCATTTCTTTGATATAAAACTAATATGACTTAAGTTAAATTTGACAGGGGAGGGAGGATCATCTGATACCAAAAATTATGAAGAAAATGATCTATTGTCATAATGGGGGTGAATAAAGCTTGATTATATATTTAGCCATTTCCTCCCAAGATATCAAGTCTGGCATTACTTGAGCTAGGGGAAGTCAAAATTTGTCTAAGTTGAGGTGACTGTAACATCCTGCAAGATAGATCTTGCACTGGATCAAAGATTTATTTCTATGCTAGGCAGAAATTTTGACTTTGATTAAAGAACTGAAATAGTTGGGGTACCTGAGTGGCTCAGTTGGTTAAGTGTCCGACTTTTGACTTTGGCTCAGGTCATGATCTCACGCTTCATGAGTTCAATCCCACATTGGGCTCTGCGCTGACGTTGTGGAGCCTGCTTGGGATTCTCTCTCTCTCTCTTTCTCTGTCCTTCCCCCACTTGCACTCTCTCTCAAGATAAATAAACAAACATTTAAAAAATCTGAAATAGCAATACAGAAATAAGAAATCTGTCTTGTTCCACCAAAATCCAAGAACTTCCTCTGTTTTTTCCCCTATGAGGTAATAGTCCATCTAGTCAATTGAGGCTCTCTCCTGTCTGTCTCAGGAGATAGAATGTCCTGTACATTTCCACTTCAGTTCATCTCCTGGAGTTTATCCTTCTTTTATTGTCCTGTACTTTATTGAGGAACAAGTGACTAGTAAAATTGAATATACTCAAAGTGACGATTTGATATAGGTATACGCTGTTAAGTGATTACCACAATCAGGTTACTTAATACATCCATCAACCTCACAGTTACCTTTGTATATGTGTGTGATGAGAATGTTTAAGACTACTCTTATAGCAAAGTTCAAGTGTGAAATATTAAATACAATATTATTTACTATATTCACCATGCTATATATCGCATCTCCAGAATTTATTCATATTATGATTGAAGGCTTGTACCCTATGACCATCTTCTTTCTCCCCACTCACCCACTAACTAGCCTGGTAACCACCATTTTACTCTGTTTCTGTGAGTTTGGCTTTTTTTTTTTTCAGACCCCATTTATAAATGAGATAATATAGTATTTGTCTTTCTCTGGCAGAGTTATTCCCTTAGCATAGTATCCTCCAGGTTTACCCATGTTGTTGCAATAGCAAGATTTCATATATATATATATATATATACACACACACAATATGTATATATATATATATATATACACACACACACAAATATATAATATTATATATTATATTAATGTATATTAACTAATATAATACACACACACACCCCTAGGGTGGATATTAAACCTCATACACACACACACAAATATATATAATATTATATATTAACATATATTAATTACTATAATACACACAAATACACACACACCCTAGGGTGGATATTGAACCTCACTGTGAAAGGAATATACTCCTATAGAACTCTCAATTTCCCTTTATGAATTTTTTTAGTGATATGTTTTTAGTGATATGTTTTTAGGCTTTCTCAGGGTTTATCATGTAATGTGAACCCATTCAGGCTCATTCTTTTTGTTTTTAAATTTTTTATGTATATTCATTTTTGAAAGGCAGAGAGAGACAGAACACAAGCAGGGGTGGGACGGAGAGAGAAGGGGACACAGAATCTGAAGCAGGCTCCAGGCTCTGAGCTGTCAGCACAGAGCCCCACGTGGGGCTCGAAGTCACGAACCGGGAGATCATGACCTGAGCCAAAGTCGGACGCTCAACCGACTGAGCCACCCCGTCGCCCCTCAGCCTCATTCTTTAGTTGTAAATGCAGTACTGGTACTCAGGTGAACAGACAAATGGGGCCCAGGAAATTCAAGTTTTATTAAACTTGTTACAGATTGAAGCTTTATTCTTCTAATTCTAAGTAAAGGTGATATGTTTATATATAGAAAAATTTGGAAGAATAAGCAGAAGGTGTACTTGTTTTACTGTTTATAAATTGCCAGGTTTAACTCTATCTTTTTTATTAAATCTTTTTATTAAAAGATTTTTTATTTTCTTTTTATTTAATCTTTTTATTTAATTAATCTTTTATTTAATCTTTTTTATTTAATCTTTTTATTAAAAAGATTCATATCTCCGAAGCATGCTGATTTTCAGAATGTTAAAACTATCCATTTTGTGTTACTCTACATATGGCCATTTTCACAAACCTTTCAAAATCTCATTAATCAATGTCTTTGGGGGAGTTTCATCTTTTTCTCCTTTCACCATAACTTCAGTTTCACTTCTTAGTTCAAAACAGTTCAGTGTGTACTGTTATTTTCTGTAGAATGTCATGTCACCTCCAATAGTGAAAAACAAAATTATTCTTTAATTACACAACCCGAGTATGGCTCTTGATTTATAACCACCTGAAAAAGGACTTCTATAGATAGACACCAAAAGAAATAAAAAATATTAAGCCATGTTTTATTTATTTATTGTAATCACAATAGAATTTTCAATTAATTTCTTCCTTACTGGCTTTAATTAATTAATTCTGAATCTACCATAATTCTATATTTACAAAAATTATTTACCGACTTTTTTCATTTTTTTCTCACTTTATATAATCACATTGAATAATTATTGATATATCATAAAATACTGTATTTAAAGGACTAGTGATTTTTTATTTCTTTAGTGGTAAATAGAATTATAAATAACCTTGTTCTCTTGTGCTCTGTTTGACTTTTTTCTTTCATCATCTATCAAAGAATCTAAAAAAGTAAAGTGCAACTCAGCTGACTGTCTTTGAAGAATAACAGTTTGAGCTGAGAGTAAGTTGATAGTGTAGTAATAAGGTCTGGTGGTAGGTTTCCCAGGAGATATCTTATGCAAAAACGATAGAGGGCTGCCCATCATTGCACACAGAATGCTGACATTCTTGACTTTAATAGGGAAGCATTTATCTTTGGCACCTGCTCCAGTATATGAATAGTTGTCATGTACTCCAACAAAAGACAGGAAAAATTGTCACTATGATTTAAGAAATATGCCTTGGCATGAGAAAAAGCAAAATATTTTGAGCACTTGGAATTTATTTTTCTTGCTCCATTATGCCTGGCTTCTACAGTGAATTATTTAAGTTATATTTAATAGTATTAGAATTTTTCTATTGAGCTCATCAGTATGACTTCATCATTGTAGAAAACTCTCTGAATTATTAAAAAGACCCTGTGTATGTGCTTTAGGAGTAAAAGGTTTTGCGTTTATGATTACTGAATTTTCAGTAGCATGTAACAAATGAAACACCTAGATGAAACATAAATGCAGTCTTTCCAAGTATATCAATAAGACATAAAATTTAAAGTTGATAAAGTTAAAACTTACTCCTAACACTTTGCTAATTAAAACCAACAAGTAAAGTAATGGAATAAAATGCATATTGAAGTTGATTGTTGAAAAAACAAAGGGTTTTCTAGGTTTTCATATTCCTAACAGGTTTACTATTGAGTCGGAGCCTTTAAATATGTTAAAAAATATTGAAATGCTATTGCTTTTTTACAACCTTTTTATTTCCATCACTGATTTACTGGGTAAAATTATGAAGGAAGTCTGTCAGATCTTTTTTCTATTTATATTTTCTCAGCGGGTATTCCCTCCCATGGCATTTTACATGCTGGCTTTTCTTCTGCTGTTTTTCAATTTTAACTCTTCCTTTAAAAGTATGGAAGAGGTCATGGGGCGCTTGGGTAACTCAGTTGGTTGAGCATCAGACTCTTGATTTTGGCTCAGGTCATGATCCCAGGGTCCTGGGATTAAGCCCTGGTTCGAGCTCTGCACTGAGCATGGAGCCTGCTTAAGATTTTCTCTCTCTCTCTCTCTCTCGCTTTCTCCCTGTGCTCCTCCACCCCACTTGTGTGATCTCTCTCTCTAGAAATAAAATAAAATAAAATAAAATAAAATAAAATAAAATAAAATAAAATAAATTGATAAATAAATGTATGCAAGAGGTTCTAGGATTATATACATACATGTGCATGCACAGTGTGTATCCATATATAAAGTATAACAAAAATTTAATTTGACTGATTTTTTGACTCCTCTTTTATTTTTTTTAATGTTTATTTATTTTTGAGACAGAGAGAGACAGAACATGAACGGGGGAGGGACAGAGAGAGAGGGAGACACAGAATCTGAAGCAGACTCCAGGCTCTGAGCTGTCAGCACAGAGCCCGACGCGAGGCTCGAACTCACAGACCGTGAGATCATGACCTGAGCTGAAGTTGGAAGCTCAACTGACTGAGCCACCCAGGTGCCCCTTGACTCCTCTTTTAACAAACATTAAAGTTAAGTACCGAAATTAATGTTCTCCATTGAGAGTATTCACTCTTGGAAATTACTCACTTATTTCAGTGCTACTGATATTACTTAAAATGTCTTTGGACCTCTTCCTTTGAAATATCCTTAAAAGTCTGTAAAACATTTAAAGTATATCTTCAGTAGTGGCAGGCCATCACTCTTGGAAGATAGCTGAGAAATGGGAACCAAGAATTTGTTTTTGAAAAGGCAGAAAGGCATTCAGAGCCATATGTGATGAACAGGTAACTGATTGTTGCAGATAACCCATTTTTGGTCAAAGTCAGGTTTAGACTGTAAATAACTTGTGTGCACAGGAGAGGAAAAATGAAAAACCAAGGAGAAAAAGAGGGGACCCAAACTAACTTACGAGAGCAGTTTGTAAAGAAAAATCCAAAATGGTGTCAGCAATTGAAAAAAGCTTTGAGTTTTCCATGGTGATTATTTTGAAAGAATGCAGTGATTTGGAAGTACCAGCGGCCCAGGAAGCACGGAGGCTTTCAATGATTTTCATTTATAATTCTGACCTAACTATATCCATAGTGGGGTTTAAAGTGAACAGCATATAAATTGACATTGAATCTGATTAATTCTTCCTAAGGGTCTTCCCCCCATCTGGCATTATTCTGGCCAAAAACCTTACTCTCCCCTTTGTAACGTCCTGTTTGATTCTTAATGGAGAGACATCTTCTTAGCTTAGTCGAGTTTCAGAAAACTCTTGATTTGCATAGGTAATGATGAGTCAAGAGGACTCCAAGAAATATTGGCTTTCGACAAAGTGAGAGAAGTGAATTTAGAAAAGAGGGAAAGGTGCCTAGATTCAGAGAGAGAGAGAGAGAGAGAGAGAGAGAGAGAGAGGGAGTCATCAATCTGGAACTTTGTGTGGTTTTCAGCTTAGGAAGCTACAATCTGGAGAGGGATCAAGAAAGATCAATTTAACCAACTGTGAACTGAAATTTCATACTAATTATCCAAACTTCTTTGTCTTACCTCATGAGATTTAGTGTTATGTTTGGAAGAGGAGACCCAGTTTTAGACTTGGAGACCTAGTCTTTTTTTTAATTTTTTTTATTTTTTTTTTAAATTTTTTTTTCAACTTTTATTTATTTTTGGGACAGAGAGAGACGGAGCATGAACGGGGGAGGGGCAGAGAGAGAGGGAGACACAGAATCGGAAACAGGCTCCAGGCTCTGAGCCATCAGCCCAGAGCCTGACGCGGGGCTCGAACTCACGGACCGCAAGATCGTGACCTGGCTGAAGTCGGACGCTTAACCGACTGCGCCACCCAGGCGCCCCTGGAGACCTAGTCTTAATTCAGCCCTGACCCTAAATTATTTGTGATACTGACAGATTTCTTCAAGGAAGGGGTGGTTTTCTCATTTTCTAAATGAATCCTTTGAGATAAACAGGTACTAGTGCCCGAACTGTATAGATAAAAACCAGCTTTTGAAAAGCAAGCTCACCACAGCCGAATGAATTGCCCCAAATCATCTGGTTTTAATAAGTGGAGCTAAGCTTGGAAGGACACAACTTTTGTCTCATAGAAAGCTGCTTCTCTCTGACATTATAGCTAAAAATTTTTATTTAAATTTGTCTAAAGTCATATAAGAAAGAGGTTTTTGTGTTAGAAAAAACTTTCTGTCATTGAAACTGAGCAATTCTGGAGGAAATGCTTTCTCAACTATACAACAGAAAACCAGAAAAAATCATGCTTGGTTGTCAAGTTAAGGATAGGTTTACTTTTTATCACCATTTTTTATGGTTCAAACCACTTCCAGTGACTTTCAGCTCAAATGTTTTCTTTGTTCATCACTGTGAAAATCTCAAAGCACATATGATTACATTAAAGGCAGTCTTCTAGTCATCTGGAAATCAAATACTAAAGCCATTAGGAAGGCTAATGTTTTTAATCTTAGTATTTAATCCTAACAACATTTGATACTACTATGTACAAAGCATTCTGGGTTATTCAGAATCATTTCAATAACAACACTGCATATAAAAATATCACATAATGCCCTGAATATCATGCCCTGTAGATATAGATTCTAACTAATTTAATAGGATATTTTCATGTTCTCCTGCATAAACTTACTGCTCTACCCTATAGACAGTGGCTATTTCACTTGAAAAGATAATTGTAACCAAAAAAAATCTGAGTATTTATAAACATTTGCAATTGCCAGTATGGCTTGTTCGCTCTCTCTCTCTCTCTCTCTCTCTCTCTCTCTCTCTATTACAAGAAGTGCAGAAGAACAAAACACCTATAGTTCAAAATGCTTAATCAAATGTCTCTCATTCTCTCCAATTGTCTCCTCAAAGATGCCTGGCAAAGTTTCTCCAAAAGAGGCCTCAGCATTCTATAATCTTACACATTTGCTTTGTTGCACTAAAGAAAAAAGAAAGGCTAGAATTGCTTTAGGAGAAAGAACCATTGACACTGGTCTGTGAAACTGAGCCACATTAAGTACAATGTTATGAGATGGTTACTATATTATACTATTTAGTATGTACTTTTTGAAGTGTTACTGTATATGCCAGTTGATATATATTTATATGTAAATGTGTATAATAATATGTGTCATCTGGAAATCATCTGGAAATCAAATACCAAAGCCATTAGGAAGGCTAATGTTTAATCCTAGTGTTTGTTCCTAACAAACATTTGAGACCCTACTATGTACAAAGTATTATAGGTTGTTCAGAATAATTTCAATAACAGCACTGCATATAAAAATATTACCTAATATCCTGGATTTTAAAATATACATTTTAAACATAGAATTTTGGGGGCGCCTGGGTGGCTCAGTCAGTTAAGCGGCCGACTTCAGCTCAGGTCATGATCTCGCGGTCCATGAGTTCGAGCCCTGCGTTGGGCTCTGTGCTGACATCTCAGAGCGTGGAGCCTGTTTCAGATTCTGTGTCTCCCTCTCTCTGACCCTCCCCTGTTCATGCTCTGTCTCTCTCTGTCTCAAAAATAAATAAAAAAAACGTTAAAAAAAATTTAAACATAGCATTTTGCTAACTTTTATAAAAATAGTGACCCTCAGATCCTTTAATCAAGAATATAATTTTTGCCATTCTTCTCCTTTGGGAGAAAATTAAACAATTTAATTATTATTATTAACTTATGTAATAACAAAGATAAAATTTTGTGTAACTTTATGATAACAAAGCATTGTCACAATCTTATAACCCAAGAGGCTTTTTTCTTCTTTCCCCATATTCCTCTCCCATTACCTCTTTCACTTTTCTTTTTTTCCCTTCAGGTTTATTGAGATATAATTGATTTATGACCTTGTATTACATTTCGTATACAACATAATGATTTGATATATGTATGTATTGTAAAACAATTGCCACAATAAATGTAATTAACATCTGTCACCTTATATAGTTACAATTTATTTTTCTTGTGATGAAAACTTTTAAGGTCTACTTTCTTAGCAACTTTCAAATGTGGAGTATAGCATTGTCAACTATAGTCACCATGCTGTAAATTAGAGACCCAGAACTTATTTATTTTATAACTGGAAGTTTCTACCTTTTGAGTACCTTCATCTGTTTTGCCCCCTTTCCACTTCCCGATTCTGGGAACTACCAATCTGCCCTCTGTGCTTGTGAGTTCAGTTTTTTAGATTCCTCATGTAAGTAAGATCATACAGAATTTGTCTTTCTCTGACTTCACTTAACATAATGCCCTTAAGGTCCATCCATGTTGTTGCAAGTGGCAGGATTTCCTTCTTTTTTATGGTTGGATAGTGTTGTACTATATATGTACACTACATTTTATTTATCTATTCATCTGTCCGTGAACACTTAAGTTGCTCCCATGTCTTGGCTATTGTAAATAATGCTTCAGTGAACATGGGGGTGCAGATGTCTTTTGATGTAGTGATTTCATTTTCTTCAAATACCCAGAAGTGGAATTGCTGGATCATATGGTCGTTCTGTATTTTAGTTTTTTGAGGAAGCTTCATACTGTTTTCCATAATGGCTGCACATTTACATTCCTAGTAACAGTGCATAAAGGGTCATCCTTATTATCTCCTGTCTTTTTGATAATAGTCATTTTAACAGGTGCAAGGTGATATTTCACTGTGTTTTTGATTTGTATATCCCTGATAATTTATAATGCCAAGCACCTTTCATTTACCAGTTGGCCATTTGTCTTCTTTGGGAAAATGTATATTGAGTTCTTCTGCTCATTTATTATTGGATTGTTCATTTTTTGCTATTGAATTGTGTGAATTCTTTTTTTTAATCTTTTTTTTTCAACGTTTATTTATTTTTGGGACAGAGAGAGACAGAGCATGAACGGGGGAGGGGCAGAGAGAGAGGGAGACACAGAATCGGAAACAGGCTCCAGGCTCTGAGCCATCAGCCCAGAGCCCGACGCGGGGCTCGAACTCACGGACCGCGAGATCGTGACCTGGCTGAAGTCGGCCGCTTAACCGACTGCGCCACCCAGGCGCCCCGAATTGTGTGAATTCTTTATGTGTTTTAGATATTAACTCCTTATTGGCTATATTATTTGCAATTATTTTATCCCATTCTGCAAGTTGCATTTTCTTTTTGTTAATGATTTCTTTTGTTGTGTGGAAGCTTTTTAGTTTAATGTGGTTCCACTTTTTAAATTTTGCTTTTGTTGCCTTTGCTTTTGGTGTCAAATTAAAAAAAAATCATCACCAAGAGAAAACTCAAGGAGTTTACCACCTATGTCTTCTTCTAGGAGTTTTATGGTTTCAGGTCTTACATTCACATCTTTAAGCCATTTTGAATTGATTGTTGTGAATGGTGTAAGATAAGGGTCCACTTTCGTTCTTTTGCATGTGGCTGTCCAGTTTTCCCAACACCATTTGTTGAAGAAGCTATCCTTTCCCCACTCTATATTCATGGCTACTTTGTCATGAATTAATTGGCCATATATGTGTGGATTTATTTCTGGGCTCTCTATTCTGTTCCATTGATCTACATGTCTATTTTAATGGCAGTACCATACTGTTTTGATGACTAAAGCTTGTAATATATGTTGAAATCAGGAAGTATGATGCCTCCAGCTTTGTTCTTTCTCAAGATTGCTTTGGCTATTCAGTCTTTTATGGTTTCATACAAATTTTAGGATTGTTTGTTCTATTTGGTGAAAAATGTCATTAGGATTTTGATAGGAATTGCACTGAATCTGTACATTGGTTGGTACAAGCGTTGTTTTTTGTTTTTTGGTTTTTGTTTTTTTTTTTTTGAGAGAGAGAGAGAAAGGGTGCAAGTGAGGAAAGGGCAGAAATAAAGAGAGAGTGAGAGGAGAGACAGAGAGAAGCAGGATCACACGAGGTGGGGCTCATGTTTTACCCAAAGCAGGGCTTGAGCTCACCTGAAGCGGGGCTCGAGCTCATAAACTGTGATATCAAGACCTGAGCTGAAGTCAGATGGTTAACAACTAAGCCTGGGTAGTACAAGCATTTTAACCATATTAATTCTTCCAAAACATGAGCTTGGAGTAGTTTTCAATTTATTTGTGTTTTCAGTTTCTTTCATCAGTTTTTTATAGTTTTTAGTCTATAAGCCTTTCACCTCCTTGGTTAAATCATAAGTATTTTATTCTTTATGATACGATTGTCAATGCATTGTTCTTAATTTTCCTTTCTGATAGTTTATTAGTATGTAGAAATGCAACTGATTTTTAAGTATTGTTTTTGTATCCTGCAACTTTACTGAATTCATTTATTAGTTCTAACAGTTTTTGGTAGAGTCTTTAGGGTTTTCTATATATATAATCTGATGTCATCAACAAATAGATTCCTTTCCAATTTGGATGCCTTTTCTTTCTTTATTTTTACTTTTTTTTCTCCTTTTTGCCTGATTTCTCTGTCTAGGCCTTCCAGTACCATGTTGATTAAAAGTGGCGGGGGCGCCTGGGTGGCTCAGTCAGTTAAGCGGCCGTCTTCGGCTCGGGTCATGATTTTGCGGTCTGTGAGTTCCAGCCCCGCGTCGGGCTCTGTGCTGACAGCTCAGAGCCTGGAGCCTGTTTCAGATTCTGTGTCTCCCTCTCTCTGACCCTCCCCTGTTCATGCTCTGTCTCTCCCTGTCTCAAAAATAAATAAACATGAAAAAAAATTTTTTAAGTGGCAAAAGGGGATATTCTTGTGTTGTTCCTGATCTTAGAGGAAAATCTTTTGACTTATCATTGTTGAACATGATGTTAGCTGTGGGTTTATTATATACAGCCTTTATTATGTTGAGGTACATTCCTTCTATATCTGGTTTTATGAAAGAGTTTTTTTTTTTTAATCATGAGTGGATATTGAATTTTGTCAAGTGCTTTTCTGCATCTATTGAAATGATCATATGATTTTTACCCTTCATTTTGTTAATGTGGTATATCATGTATGTTAGGATCAAGTGGTATTTATTCCAAAAATGTAAGGTAATTGCAATATCTGCAAATAAATCTTTCATTTCTGTTTGTTTAGGTCACCATATATCCCAATTTTCCCAGGACTGTTCTACTTTATACCTGCTGTCTTGGGGTAAATAAGAGTAGAACTCCCTCAATAAGCACATGAAAACATGTTCACCATCATTAGTCATTAGGAGAATGCAAATTAAAGCCAAAATGAGATGCCATGACACACTCACTAGAATGGCTCAAATTATAAACACTGATCATACCAATTGTTGCTGAATATGAAGATGTAGAGAAACTATACTTTTAATACATTGCTGTAAAGAATATAAAATGGTGTGACTACTTTGGAAAATTATCTGATAGTTTCTTAAAAACTTAAACACACCTACTATATCACCCAGCCATTTTATGCCTAGATGTTTACATATGAAAAATGAATACATATGCCGATACCAATACTTCTGCATGAATGTTCATAGGAGTTTTATTTGTAATAACTCCAAACTGGAAACCCAAATGTTCACCAATAAGAGAATAGACAAATTATAGTATAGGCATACGGTGGAACACTACTCAGAAACAAATAGGAAGAAACTATTGATTCACAAATCATATAAGAATCTCTTTGTAAAAGAAGTCAAACAAAAAAGGACATAGTATATGATTCTGTTTATATAAAAGTTTAAAAAAGCAAACTTGTGATCAAAATGAGATCAGTGGTTGCCTGGGGTTAGAAAAGGGAGATGAAAGGAGAGATTACAAAGTGGCACAAGGACTTTTGAAGATGTTTATTATCTTGACTGTGGCAATAATTTCACAAGTATATGTCAAAACTTACCAAACTGTACAATTAAATAGGTGAAGTTTATTATGTATCAATTATACCTCAATTACACATTTTAAAAAATGCCACCTTTCACTCTCAAAGGTATTTCAGCTTGAATGTTGGTAATATTCTTTCTTAATCTGGATGCTGATTTCATAGATTTTTAACTTGGATATTGGTTTCATAGATTTATTCAGTTTGTGACAATTCACTTACAATTATGTGTACTTTTCTTCATATATGTTATACTTCAATCAAAACATCTTCTCCCCCCTTGGGGCACCTGGGTGGCTCAGTCAGTTAAGCGTCTGACTTCAGCTCAGGTCATGATCTCATGGTTCGTGAATTTGAGCCCCACACTGGGCTCTATGCTGACAGCTCAGAGCCTGGAGCCTGCTTTGGATTTTGTGTCTCCCTCTCTCTCTGCCCCTCCCCTGTTTGCACTCTGTCTCTCTCTTCTCTGAAAAACAAACATTTAAAAAATTAAAAAAAAAACCAAATCTTCCCCCCAAGAAAGCCTGAAAGATTCCCTGAAGAAAAACATGCAAGAAATACTCCAGTTGGACAGTAAATTATAGGATGACCCTATCCTTTGTATTTTTATTTTTTTAATTCTAACAAAAAGAAAACTAAGATTTAGAAACAATCTACAAAAAGGCATAAAAATGGTAAATATTTCTATGGAGACTTAGCTAGTTTTTTCTTTCCTGAAAAATGTATGTGAAAGAACTGGCCTATCTTTAATGAAGGATTATTATGTTAAAAAATAATCATCTTATTTATGATCATCTCATAAATTTATGTCATAATTCATGATTATTCACATTAGACTCCTTCAGAGCTAAAGAATAATACTCATTTCAATATTCCAGCAAGTTTTGGGACACAAAGCAACTGATCCTTTTCATTTAGTTCAGTGGTACCAATATGGTCTTTGGGACAAGAAGCTATAGTGGATTTTAAGGAAACAAAAGACCTTCTAGTGGAGAATGTAATTTTGATTATGGAATGAAATGACCAGTAGAAGATAGTAATATATTGAGATACAATGAAAAAAAAATCCATGCATTGAAGGGGATTTTTATGTATTTTGGTGCCAGCAACTCAGTGGAAGTCTTTTCTCTGTGGAAGATTTTTTTATTACCAGGATAAAAAGAAAGAAACAAACAAATCTTTGATATTCAGTAGCAATTTAGTTAGAAATTGATTAATAAAAAATAATAAACTGGCTTTTAAGTAATATGGCTTATAGCATTTTAATAAACACTCCTCAAAGATTGTTACATTAATATGATGCTTTACACACAGTAGGCCGTCAAAGTGGTGTAGACTAATTTTGATTCATAGCCAGTTCAGGAGAAGCAGAAGCAGGGAGAAAGTAGTAAGGCAGATAGGAAAGAAGAAAAAAAATAGGCATAGTAGAGCAAGAAATAGCAAAGAATTTCTCTGTAGGTTTCTAAAATAAATCATTTTCAATTATCTTCAGCTGTTACTTGAGGCTCTGAGCTACTTGCAGAGTGTAGATGATTCTACTGGTTGCCTATTCAGTATCTATTTCCCTATAAATATATGTTAAAATAACCGATTTTGTTCAAATAGCTGTCCTTTATGTGGCCATTTCCTCAAGAGAGGCTGCTCCCAGCCCCAGAGAGTAAATCCTAACTGGTCTAGGGCATTCTTACCTTCATTGCCAATAATTGCTTTAGAAAGGACACATGACCCAGTTCTGACCAATTAGAAATGAGAAATCTACTGGAAGTTTCTAGGAAAGGGTTTCTTACTCTTACATAGGACACAAAAAAGACAGCTTCCTCTTTTTCAGCTGGGCAATATTATATCTAGATGTGATTCCCAGAGCTGCTTCCACTACTTTCCTATCATGAGACAAACAAGTCTGGAAAAAGTTGATACTTAGAGAAGAGCAAACCTGAACATTGGAAAGAACCTAGGTCCTTGATGATATCATTGAGCCACTAAATGATCCAGCCTGGGGTTGCTACTAACCAGCCAAATGATCTTGAAGATGGATGCGGGCCTCAGTTTTCTCAACTACAAAATGAGGAAGATGAATTTTTGACTTGATCCTTCTGGGACCTTCAGCTCTATTATCATCCCATGGTTCTCACAATCTATAAACCATTTCACTAAAGTTACTCAACACTTCTTGCTGGTGAAAATATATAACCCAGAGAATGCAAACCTCAGTGAACTCGGACATGTTTTTTTTTTCAGTGTGTTTCTAGAAACATGAGTTTTAGAAGTTGCCTAGGGCCAAGCTATTAAAAGATTTCCAAACATTCCAAATATCAAAAGCTGATATGTGCTCAGTATTGACATGATCGAAGAAATAATTGGTAAGAAACTCAAGTAAGTGCTGAATAGCAGAGCTTAGGCAGGCATTCCCAACTTTCCTGTTATTATATTGATCACAATATAAAAAAAGAGATGGACCCAGCCAGGCCATCTCACCTCACTCACTTTTCTTTGGGCAATTCATTATACCTTCATATTAGTCTTATGTAACTTGGTGATTTTCATGCTACCCTGACTTTACGGTTTTGAATTTCCACAGAAATGAGATGAAATGGATTTGTCTTTTGCACCAGGAGGTCACAGGGACCATTCTACCTCTTTTGCTTTCTGCAGTGTTGTTGCTACTACCTGTTAACTTGTATCTAGTGTTTCAAAGCCATTTTCTCTTGGTCTGAGTTTGTTCACATTTCAGAATTGCCTGACCTTTCAATAACTTACTATTATTTTCAAGGCAAAAGAAAAAGGGATTTTGCATCAAATGGGGTTTTAAGCTAAATGAAATGCAAGGCCTAACCCACTTGTCCTAATGCAGTCCTAAATTTGGTTTGAGATTCACCCTTCACCTATTTTAGTCAAATAGACAAGGTGGGCCTCTGTTCTAAGCCCTGTGGGGTTGGAGTTTGAGACCCAAGATAGCTGATTGGTTCAGGGGTAGGAATGTGACCTCAAATGACCCAAGCAGAAAAACTGGTAGGATTTCCTCTGGAAGTTGTAGGATAGTTGCTATTTTTCTCCTTTGGTTAAATTTAAACCTGAAAGGTTGTAAGTGAAGCAAGTTTGATCTTAATATTTGCAGGTCACAGAACAATAGAACAAATAGAGATCTGTGTTCTAAACATAGAACTGGGTGCCTAAATAATGTAAAGACTATAAAATCAAGCACAATGTTAAATACAAATTATTCTTTTATCCTGTCTGAATGAATTTATTTTCAAAATGACCTGTAAGTTCAGGTTCAGATTTTTAGACCTAGATTTCTAATTTGGAACATGAAAAGATCACACATACTTTGGCTTATCTCCTTATCTCACTCCTGCCTCATTTCTGTACCACAAGAGGACTAAGAAGCCATATATGAACACTTCAGCCTGTTCATCTGAATCCTATACACATCCTCTGGAAACAATTAACTCTTGGACATAAAGGTGTGCAAATTGGCACATTTAGTTCACCCTTAGGTGGATAGAGTCTAGGAAGAGGCCCGCATAGGGCTGAGAATTAGCTGGGAGATTTTTGGCAGAGAATTCTTGTGGTCTTGAGGGATATGAGAAGATTCTACGGAAGTACATGCCTTTGGCTCCAGAGGCTCTTTGCACCATGGGAGGAGCATGGCTGGAGGAGAGTCAGAGAAGAGCTGTCTATAGTGCAAGGTCCAGGGGAGGGGATCCTATTGTCTGGATCTAAGGGTAGCACTTATATGCAGGAAACCATCTTACAACCATGAGGGTAGGACCTGTCTTAGAATAAATACAACATGACAAAGAATAACAAGCCAAACCAAGAGATGGAGATAACAAGGTTATGGTTATATCATATGAGACTCCATATAAACCACACCTAAAGCCAACCCTTTCCTGGGAGTGTCCATTTTCTGACCTGATTCATTTGGTTTTTGCTGAAACCAATTTGGGATGAGGTTTCTGTTACTTGCCAACTGAAAGAATCATGTCTGATAGATTTCTTGATGGTCTTGTGTCAATGACTCATGTCTGAGTTGCTCTGCTTCCTAAGACTGTGGGATTAACCTTGATCTAACCAATCTCTGCAAATAAGAGAGTTCCCCTACCCCCAACACTATACCCTGGTGGGGCAGGGGTTCCATGCCTAGGTACCAGTCTGCCTCATACCTACAGGTAGAAAGGTAGAAAGGAAATAAGTACTCCTACTCTGAAAACTTGTTCTTCTGTTTATTGACAGGTTGAATTCACAATTTAAGAAGATGTATATTTGTGTACAAACAATTTTGTTTCCTAGTTCCCATGTCCAATGACCTATCTGATGTTAGTACCAGTTAATAAATGGTCACCCCAGAATTCTGGCCCCCTAGCAGAGACTCTAAACCCTATAAATGAACTTCTTGAGGTCATATGGTACACTACATGATAATACATGGAAGGAAAGAAGGAAGGAAGGAAATAAAATACAGTACTTTATAGTTTCAGTTGATGCATCCCTATTTTCCCTATGAAACTATGCCCCAATGAAATGTGTGATTTTTTTTTAACGAAGAAAATGTTGAGCATAGGGTCATGAATGTAGATTTTTAAAAGACATTATAATAACATAAACTTTTCAGGATTTTAGCACAACTACAACTAATCCCTAGTTATCTAAGAGACAATGTCCCCTGTTCCCATAGATGGAGGATGTGTCTGCTCTATTTGTACACATGCCTTACCACCACCCCATTCACCATTGGCCATGTAAAGGAAGGGACCAGGAGAAGGAATAAAATTGATGAGCAAAGGAGCATAGATGAGAGATCAAGATGAAAGAGCAGAGAGAGACTTGCACACACAAAGCAAGAGTGATGGCCAAGACTCTTCACAGCTCTCAGTTGCTAGTTCTACTCTCACCTGAGCCCGCCCCCCCCCCCCCCAGTTCTTGCTTATTAGCTCAGAGAAATTCCCTGTAGACCTCCAGTAAAATAGGGGTTTTTTCCTCTTTAGGCTAGCTCCAATAGTTTTTTTCTATTTCAAATGGAAATTCTTAACAAACGTATGATTTATAAAAGTTTGTCTTCTAATTTGTGTGTAGTCATGGATTTTCAGCTCATTAAACTCTAAAGAAATTCTTAAGAGTGACTTGTTTTGGTCTGAGTATATCCTGAAATTCTGCAATTATTGTCACTTACACAAGAATTTGCTCTTGAATAAGGAAGTACAAGAATGTCCTATTTAAAGCAGTCATTTTTGCTGTGGTGTAATTTGCAATGTTCATAGGATTTTAAAATAAAGATCTTTCCCCTGAGTTCCTCAGCAATAATTAGATTTCTAGTCAATTGCTAAAGTATACAGTGACTCAAACAATCAGGCAACTTGAAAATATTGAACTTTACTTCTTGGTTTTAATGGTCTGTATGGTCTGTATGCATTCTATTTCAGTGATTCTCACGTACATTGAAGTTGTCCTTGAATAAGAACAAGAAAATAAATATTTTCAATCTGCCCTTTTTTTCTAACTTTGATTCACCCCCGCATACCTTCTTTTATTTAAAAGAAAAAATAGGGGTGCCTGAGTGGCTCAGTCGGTTTAGTGTCCGACTTCGGCTCAGTTCATGATCTCGCGGCTCAGGAGTTCAAACCCCACGTCAGGCTCAGTGCTGACAGTTTGGAGCCTGGAGCCTCCTTCAGATTCTGTGTCTCCCTCTCTCTCTGCCCCTCCCCTGCTCACGCTCTGTCTGTCTCTCTCAAAGTAAATAAACGTTAAAAAAAATTTTAAAAAGGGGGCGCCTGGGTGGCGCAGTCGGTTAAGTGTCCGACTTCAGCCAGGTCACGATCTCGCGGTCCGGGAGTTTGAGTCCCGCGTCAGGCTCTGGGCTGATGGCTCGGAGCCTGGAGCCTGTTTCCGATTCTGTGTCTCCCTCTCTCTCTGCCCCTCCCCTGTTCATGCTCTGTCTCTCTCTGTCCCAAAAATAAAAATAAACGTTGAAAAAAAAACATTATAAAAAAAATTTAAAAATAAAATAGAAAACAAAAACAAACTTCCATAAAAGCCTCCTTATCATTTAAACATCCGTTTGCTACAGCTGCTGTTACAAAGTGGCACAGACTGGGGGGCTTAAACATAAGAAATGTATTGTTGCCTAGCTCTGGAGGCCAGAAGTCCTAAATCAGGGTGTTGGCGGGGCTGGTTTCTTCAGAGGCCTCTCTCGTTGGCTTATAGATGGCTGTGTTTTACCCTGTGTCTTCGCATGGCCTTTCCTCTGTGCTTGTGTCCATATTTCCCTTCTTATAAGGACACCAGCCCTATTGGATTAGGGCCATCCTAATGACATCACTCAGCCTTAATCATCTCTTTAATATCCTATTTCCAAATAAAGTCCCATTCTGGACTACTGGAGGGTTAGGACTTCAACGTACTAATTTGGGGTAGGGGTGGGAGGACACTGCAGCCCATAAGAACACTTAGCCAATACTTTTTTGAGTGCCTAATAGGAGTTATTTGAAAGGTTGGGAACAGCTTTACCCTCATAAAGGTTCAACTCTTGAAGGACATCTTTCATTCAGAACACTGTTTAAGCCTCTGTGACAAAGAAACCTCCCAGTAGAAAGGGTGGAGATTTCTCTCCCATGTTAGAGTTCTGAGGTGAACAGAACAGGCCTAGTGGATGACTGTGGTGTCCACTGGCTTCCTCTCTGGGCCCAGGGTGGGGATCCTCTGGTTCTCACCATCTTCTCCACATCACCACATCACAACCTGTAGGAAGGAGGAAAGGGAAATGCACACTCCTTTTAAGGGCACGACCTGGAAGTTACACTTATTATTTCTAGTCAAAAGAAATTCATAAATCCACCAGGGGCTTCAAGGAAGGCTGAAAAAAAATGTCCATATCGAAGTAGTGTGGGCATCACCAGAACACGATTCCCTGTGATAAAAGAGCAGAAGGATATTAGGGGACAATTAATGGGGACAAAGGCCATAAATAGGCAATAACTTTATATGTAATGTAGTAAGTGAGAAAGGGGCACTATGCACAGAAGCAGCCAAGGCTGGCGTAAAGAAAGAGATGGAAAAAGATGGAGATGCACAGAAAGGTAGAAGCCAGAGACCAAAGCCCAGAGAGAGGGAGCAAATGAGAAAGAAACTGCCTGGGTTTCCAGAGCTTTTTAAGTCCTTATTCTAGTTCTTCATGTTATAGAAGTACCCTCTTAGTCTTTTATTTTTAAATTCCAAATTAATTATAAATTCAGGTTTTAGCTTCTTTTCAAAGTGACTTTCCTATTTACAGTGCCCACTTACCTGCCAAACAAGTACTTGCTTTCAACCAGCAATTGAGAAAACTGGGTTTTATTGCTCATTCCAACTGGAAAGTAATTGCCATAATTACAAGTAGGAAAAGGGCCAGCTTCACAGTTGTCTGATGATATACATTGATATTTTAACTATGTAACCATAAAAGAAGGTATGTGTTGTTGTTTTGTTTTGTTTTGTTTTGTTTTGTTTTGTTTTGTTTTAAGGAGAAATGTATAAGAGACTGAAGGTTATTGGCAGGGCTTGCTAACCCTATTAAACTCTTCTATTTTTTAGTAAAATGTCCTTTTAAAGAAATAGTCCTTTTAGAAAAAGTGTCACACATATTAGAAATTGTTACCATAGGATTGTATAGTTTTTTTTTTTTTAGCAACGAGGTTTTCCTATATGGTATGATAAATGCATGCAAAATATTTCATAAAGTTTTAAAAATATTTTTTAAATATTATTTTGGGGGGAGAGAGAGAATGTGCATGCACAGGCAGGAGAGGGTCAGAGAGAAAGAGAGACAGAATCCCAAGCAGGTTCTGCAACATCAGCATAGAGCCCAATGTCGGGCTCAAATTAATGAACCATGCAAAATATTTCAATCAAAAGTTTTGATCTACCAGTGGTCATTGAAAGCCACAAAGTTCAGATGATAAATTAAAAGGGAAATCCATTTACTTTATTTCCTAGATAGGTTTCTAAATGATAGTTCATAAAATACTTCTGTGTAAAAAGAAATCTGAGATTCCAAAATTTGTTTACTCTGCAATCAATATCAGTGAAAAAGTCCTTGAGACAGCTAGATTTTGCTTATGGGTACTTGGGCTTTGGCTACCCAGCAACCATTCCCCCTTCTTAACAGCACCCAGTTTCCTTTGGGAAATTACTTCTTCTGCTTTGGAAATACTCCTGGTAAATTGTACATTAAGGTCACTTCTCTGCCAGTATGGATGAGAAAGGGGCCTTTTGGAAGCTCTTTTCACCAGAGTCTTTTATTCTACAACCAGATGGAGCTGGGGGCCAGTACTTGATGTAAGCTAGGTCAACGTAAAGCTAATTCCTGGGAATTTAAATCTTGAACAGAGTGCAAATGAAACCAGCATCCATAGGATTTACCTGTTTCTGCACTGGCATTCTGCTCATTGAACCTAGGCCCAGACCTCCAAATATTTATATAAATTCTATGAGTTTTCATATAATTAATTCCATTGTCCTTGAGTTCAGAAGATTTGATTTGTGTTGTTTTCTATCTGAAAGCTCTGATTCACCTGTCTACTGATTTATAAATTGACCACATTGAGCTATGATATCAAAACTAAACACATAGGGCACCTGGGTGGCTCAGTCAGTTGAGCATCTAGCTCTTGATTTCAGCTCAGGTCATGATCCCACGACTGTGGGATGAAGCCCTGTGTCGGGCATTGCACTGAGTGTGGAACCTGCTTAAGATTCTCTCTCCCTCTGCCCCTCTCCCCTATTCCCACACTCTATCTCTTTCTCAAAACAAAACAAAACAAAAAAACCAAAAACTAAATACACACACACACACCACCACCACCACCATCACCACCATACCCAGTGACTGACAACCTTACGACCTATGAAAGAATTTAGGCAGGAAGTACCAACAAATGAAAAGATGGACAGAAAGAAAGAAGTGTGAATATAATTGCTACAAAGTTTTCAAAAATCTTTACAAACGTGGTAATGGTCCCCAATTAAAAAAAAAGGTGGGGCAGGAAGTATTAATGTATCACAGAAAAAAAATAGTTCAACTTCATCAGTAATCGAAGAGAAACAAATTAAAACTAGATACTAGATACCAACCTTTCCTCATAAAATTGAAAGTGACTTGAAGCATCAATACTATTGAAAGAGTGATGAGATAGCATTTTCACAAACTTCTGGTGGGCCTAAAACTGCTTATGAGTTTTCAGGAAAGCAAGGTGACAATATGCAACAAGAACCATCAAAATACTCATAAATTGTACTAGTAGAACCAGTAGGCAGGTAGAACTATGATGAGGGTTACAGAAAATGGGATTCATTATGTGAATAGAGCTGTAAGTTGTGGGGACAGCCCAGATGGGTGTTTGAGAATCAAAAAAGGAGTCACTAACCAAGCACTGGGGTGTGTGGGCAAGGCAGAGCAAATCAGAGAAACTGATGTAGACATGCCAAAGGGGATTTGTGGGGATATCTCTGGGAGGCCATTACCTATGAGGATCCCCAGCTATAGGGTGGCTGATCTCGGGCCACTGTCCATCTACAAGGCCAAGGGACAGGAAGAAGGGCTGGGTGCCAAGGTTCCAGGAGAAGATTGGGGACAATCTGGAATCTGCCAAGCATCTAAGTTTCTGACAACAATGAATGGATAAATGGCTTACAGAGAGTAAGCCAAGCTGCTGCCTCACTTCTGTTGCCCAAACTTCACAAGTTCTTCGTTTGGTCAATTCTACCTCTAAGTGTGCAGGGTAAGGAATTCTGGGTGATATAGTTCCCAGCGTAACCAAGTGGACAATAGAACAACCCAGCACTCATGTCTTTTGATTCTGTAGTCTCATTCCACATTTAGGAATGGATCCTAATGAAGTGGAAAATGTAGCCAAAGATTAAATAAGAATATAATAATTATGGTTGTCATAGTTAAAACAGATAAAACTAGGAATAAGTTAATTTCCAATAATAGGGGAAATAGACTAAGGTAAGGCACAGACAAGACTTTCATGCATTCATTTAAAAAATTATTTCAAATGACTTTTAATGACACAGTTGTGTCCTTATGATATAGGATGAAAGAAGTAGACACAAAATTGTATCTACGTTAGAATTACAATTTTGGAAGCATATTTGATTTGACTTTCTTTTTATATTTCCTCATACTCCTCCTTATTCATTGCTCACTGAACAACCAAAGTCATCTTTTAAGAATGTGAAACAAACCATGTGTCTCCCTTGCTTAAAATCTCAATATGGTATTCCGTTGCACCTGGAACAAAATCCCAGCCCTTCCCACAGTCTGCAAGGTCATGGTCCTGCCTTTGTCATCTGTTATGACTTGATCTCTGATGGCTCTTTGCTTGGCTCATTCAACTCCAGTCCCACTGGGCTTTGGACAATTCCTAGCATAGACTAACATTCTTCCACCTTAAGGGCTTGGCAGTTATTATTTTTGCTTAACATGCCCTTCTCCCAGATCCTGACTGACCCCTTCTCAGTATTCAGATCTCAGCTCAAATGTTACCTCCTCTAAGAGGCCCTTCTCTGAGCACCTTATCTACTCATGAGGAATGGAATGCTCCATTCCCCACCCCCAGCCCCAGCAGTCATTCTCCATCTCATTGCCTTGCTCATTTTTTCCTTAACTCAAATTTTGATGCTTTTTACTTAACAGTCTCCCTCACTAGAAAGCAGGGCCCACAAAAACAGACACATTATCTGTCATATTCATTGTTGTATGCCTGTGACCCCAACAAAGCCATCAAAGCTCACTATGTTTTCACTGAATGAATGGATAAATGGATAAATGAATTTTCTGAGTTTTCTCCACTTATTGATATTCCTTTCATTGTAAGGAGAAGGTATTTGGAAGGAATATATTGTTTGAAGGGCAATCTTGTGTCAGGAAGGATTTCACCTGTTATATAATTTAAGCTCTCTCAATTGGCAAGTCTAGTGATCATCAAGGAATATTTTGGCTGTTGTATTCCTCTTAAAAGATAGTTAGGAGTCCCCATTCTACAGGGGAAAAAATGTGAATTAATTGTCAGCAAAAGCACAGGAATTTGTAAAGTCTTCTCCCATATAATCCATGTCATGCATAGCAGTTCAGTAGGCACAGCCCATTTTACCAGGATAACAGTCTAGAACTCCCAGAGATTATGAATTCAAAGCCAGTTTTAGGGCTACAACTGCTTCCCCTTCTAGCCCATTGTTCAGTGACTTTTAACACCTCTCATTTGCTTTATCAACACCATCCATCCAGCCACAATTCTATTCTCTTCCATGACTCTCCGTCCCTCCTGCCTTTGTGTCCTACCCTATCATGACCAAGGTGTCAACCATTCTCTAATGCTAAACTACTTTGTTTCCCTGTCCTTCAGACTGAGAAAATCTCAACTATAGAGAAATCCAACTGCTTATCTTCTCCACATTAGTGTCTTCACTTTAAGCTTTCTCCAGAGGAACAAAATTTTATCTCCTTTTGCTTTAGATTGCCTTTTTATGTTCTAGTCTTTGGGTGTCCCTTGTTCACTAGGTACTTAAATATAACAGAAGAGGTGAGGCAAAGCTGAGTGATGTCAGACTATGGAGCCCAAACATTTTCACTTTCTCAATCCAACAACACATACACACAAGGGTGGGAGACAGTACTCTGTATGTTAGTTTTTCTCAGAGCCTTCCATCCACTTCAGTGGCCAAGCACATCCAGGAAGCTGACATATGATTCAGTCACTTGCCTGAGAACCAACAGCAAAAGGGTAATACACACTTCCTGAAACCAAGCTTTTCATCTGGGGAAGTGTTTCATTCTTCTTGGGATAGAGCTGAGTTTTATATACGAGAAACGAAAGCATTAGAATAGAGCTTTAATTAGATTTCATCTAGAAGGTAAACAGGTGGACCTATTACCTCAAAAATTCATTTTGGGGGATTTTCATAAGTCAATCTTTTCCAAAAAATAATCAATGACAAACTTCCAACACTCTTCTGTGGCTGATGGGTTTAACTATCTTCAGCAAGCATGAATTCCACTGAAGGCAGATAAACAGACAACTTTTATGGCACATAACTTTCCAGCCTGGCCTATTCTGTGCTAAACTGTCTCTGAACTTTGTGGCAAATGAAATTCTGTGTGACATGTTTCTTTTTTAGACTCTGAAACTGGCAGCTATTTTGTCCAGTTTATGGTTATATAAATTTTGGTATCAGCCTCAGCAATTTTTTTATGCTTTCCACGTCCCCCTAAGAGAAAGCAGGCAATCATCAGAAAGTAGCAATGGAGCACTTCCCTTTGCCTATTACTAGGTGCTGCTGGAGAAAAATCACCCTATTAGGCAGATTGATTTCACTATAAATTTGTAGGTACCCACTTCAGCTGGGCTGACAGCATTCCCTGTCAATCTTCTGTTTCCGAATTCACTTCTTTCTCTTATTCTCAACAATGACTTTTTTAACCTTCTCTACTACCAAAACTCCAAGTCTTTATTTACTCTCAGGAAAAGACTGTATGGCTTGGCATGGAAAATACAAGCCATCTGTAAAGCACTCTCTCCATTCTTGCTGTAGTTATACAAAATGAATCTAGATCCATTTCTTTCCCCTTTCTTTCTATTACCATAGAAGAAATCTCCCTCTTCTGCTTAAAGGTAATCATTCTGTGGCAGGTGGTCTGTAAGATGGCTCCCAAGGATCTCCACTTATTGATATTCATGCCCTTGTGGTATCCCTCCAAAGACATAAGTGACTTACTCCAACAAATAGAATACAGTGAAAGTAACAGAATGTCACTTATTGTTAAAAATGTTCTGACTTCTGTTTGGGGTATTCACTAGTTCTCTCTTGCTCTCTCACTTATTGACCCTGAAGGAAGCCAGCTGCTATGTTGTGAGCTGCCTTATGGAGAGGTTCATGTGCCTAGGGAGGCCTCTGACTGACAGCCTGCAAGGAACAGAGACTCTTAGTCCAAGAGCCTGTGGAGGAAGTGAATGCTCACAAAAACCACATAAGCAGGTTTAGAAACAGATCTCTCCCTTTCTCCACTGTTGAGTCATCAGACGAGACCCCAGTACAAGTATATATCCTCACAGCAACTCCATGAGAGACCTTGAGCCCAGTTCTCCAAGTTAAACATTACCCTGGTTTCTGACATACAGGAACTGTGAGATAGTAAGTATTTGCTGTTTTACGCTGCTAAATTTGAGAGTAATTTATTATGTAGCAATAGATAACCATACAGCTTTCATCTATGCTCTGAATCCTTCTCACCTGCTTCTCTTGTCCACATCTTCAAACCTTCTCTCTCTATCCCCTCCTTCTAAATAGCAATTACATGTACAGAGAAAAATGTTTTTTTTTTTAAAGAAAATTTTCAATTCCAATTTCCCTTATAGCTACAGCTATATTTCTCCATTCTTTTTAGAGCCAAAATTTCTCTTTTTTAAAAATGTTTTTATTTATTTTTTTGAGAAAGAGAGAGACATAGCATGAGCAGGGGAGGGGCAGAGAGAGAGAGGAAGACACAAAATCTGAAGCAGGCTCCAGGCTCTGAGCTGTCAGACAGAGCCTGATGCAGGGCTCTAACTTACAAACTGTGACACTTACATGACTTGAGCCAAAGTCAGACACTTAACCAACTGAGCCACCCAGGTGCCCCTAGAGCCAAATTTCTTGACTTATCTGCATGTGCTGAATTTCCCTTCCTTTCACTTTCTTTCCACTCCTTTTACCCCCTATTCATTCCACTGCAATGTAGTCTTCAGCCCCACAAATTCCACAGAAACTTCTCTCCCCTATGTCTCCCATGTAATTTTCATACCTTTTTTTTTTTGCTTGACATTCAGTACACCTCATTTCTCAGAAAAATATCTTCCTTCTTTCCTAACAATTATACAAGACTCTCTGGTTTTCCTCCTGTCTTTTCAAACATTCCATTTCAGCCTCTTTTGTAGGCTCTTTTTTACTCTGTCCTAAAAGCTTGTGCTTCTCAGGGCTCAGCCCCAGGTTGTCTGCACTTCTCACTCTATACAATCCACTTGGCAATCTTATTTCCTAATGAATCCCAAATTGATATCCCCAGGTACTTCCTTTGCTCCAAACACATATATCCAACAGCTCCTCTCAGCAAATACAGAACTAAACTTATCATTAAGTATCACCCCCATTCTTCCTTTTTTTTCCTTCTACCAAATCAAGTGATATTACCATTTGACCATTTTTATCCAAACTAGAAAAGTAGTCAACTTGACTTCCATCTGTCCATATACTCATTTGTTACCTTTCTCTTTTCTTAATAGTTTACAATTTTGTCCACTTCTTTCCATTTGCAACACCACAGCCATGGCCAGGACACCATTATCTCTTGCCTGGATAATTATGGCAGCCTTTCAACTGCTTTCCAATTCATTGTTCTCTCTGCGGTCTAAGGCATTGTTTCAAAACACTTTAAAAGAGTCAATTCCCTGCTTTAAATTCCTCAATGTCTTCCTATTGCCCTTAGGATAAAGTCAGATTTTAATGTCACAACATATAGGTAATGTGACCACTTAATTTATCATCCAAGTGGGGCACTTTGGAGAGTGAAAGGGAGTAATATTAATAATTATGAAGGAACAGGTATGTAAACTGAGACTATCTGGGAAAATGGGATATAAGTTTACTTTATAAAGCCTAGCGAGATCTCGTCTCCAGCAACCTCTGAAACCTATCTCCTGTGCTACCACACACTCTAACCATTCTGAGCTTCATTCAGTTCCTGGAACTCAATATAATCTCTTTTGCTTATGAGCTTTTGGACATATCGTTCTGTTTGGGAAACTTCTCATCCTTCCTGTTCTAAAAAAAAAATTCCTATTCATCATTCTCTACTTAAATGTCCTTTGTGCAGGGAGATTTTTCCTGCCCCCTAGATTCCTCTTCTGTCAGTTCCTAAAACACACAACACACTTCATATCATACCTCTTCCTTCTATGCAGTATTTATAATTACTTACTTCAGGATTAAGATCCCACCCCCAGAGATTCTGACTCAATTGTTCTGGTGTGAGTCCAGGCGATGATACTTAAAAAAAAATCTCACTGTGTGATTCCAGTGTGAAGCCAGGATTGCAAATAGTACTCTGCACTGTCCAGTAGAACTTCTTGTTGCAATGATGGAAATGTCCCCTTTGTCTGTCTTCTTTGTTCAATAGGGTAGCCATTAGTCCCATGTGGCTAGTGAGTATTTTAAATGTGGCTAGTGCTTCTGAAGAATTGAACTTTTATTTAATTGTATACATTTCAAATTTATACTTGTGACTAGTGGATATCAACAGTGCAACTCTGGAGCAGTGGCTCTCCAACTTGAATGTGCATCAGAATCACATGGAGGGCCTGTTAAGTCACAGATTGTTGGATCCCATCTCTGGAGCTTCCAATACAGTAATTCTGAAGTGGGGCCTGAGAGTCTGCATTCGAACCACATCCCAAATGGTACTGATGCTGCTGATCTTGGGACCATACTTTGAGAACCACTACTTTGGTCTTGTTGAAAATACAGACTCTTTGGTCCCATCCTAGTACTACCAAATCAGAATCTACATTTTTATAAAATTCTCAGATTATTTATATGAACATTAAAGCTTTTTTTATTGAGGTATAACTGACATATAACATTATATTAGTTTGGGGATGAACACTAAAGGTCAAGAAGCATGAAAGCACTCATTTAGATGGTCTTGTGTAAGACAATTTAAGGTTCACCCCATTGAATACAGCTGTTGTGCTGTAGAATTACTGTCGTAACTTTACATAGCTTTCCCCTTTCAAACCAGTTTTAAAAAAGGTCAAATCATGTTTGTGGCCCTACTTTTTGCCTCAATAATTAACCCTCTCCTAGATGTAAATTTCCTTCTTGAAAACATAGAAATCCTAACAATAAAGAAACACTGCTTCACATGAATTGGAATGTTACATGTGAACCAAACACGTGGTGTTCTCTCTGTGGTTTGTATTCTGTTTGCAAAGTTTTTCAGTTGATTTATTAGGCTTTTCACAGGCTGCCTTTTTGAGATTGCTTCTCCCTACACTTTTCAATTTCACTCCAAGCTGAAATATAACCCCTGTTTTAATTTCCCAAAGCAAGAATTAACTATAACTTTGGCAAAGACTTGGGGATCTATGGAATGGAAACACTTGAAGAAAACCAGCCACTAGACACAAGTGCTTCAGGAATTCATAGCTACACCTTTCCCAAGGAATATCCTGACCTTTGATTCTATTCCTTAACGTGTTGCTGAAAGCACTTCACCTGCCCTCACCATCGACCCCTGCCTTCTGTGCCATGTTTATGTCTCTTCCAAATTACCACCTACCCAGAGCACAAAGAGAAAAATCTAGTTTTCTTCTCTTGTCCCAGTGCAAAGCCCACTCCACCTCGTGGGTCTCATTTGGAGTCTAGCTCCTTGGAGTCGTTGAAACTCTCCAGTCTAGAAGAGATTTTGGCTTTCCCTTTGCATAGGCAAAAGGTTCACTGAAAGTCTCTAATCGCCACTCCCCTCCTCCCACAAATTTACTTGCCTTTGGAGGCACATAGTGAAATAGATGCTGCAGGGTTTCAAAAAAAAAAAAAGCTAAAGTTGTGCTGCAGGTAGAGAACACTTTCCCCATAAAATATTTTCCCCCACAAAAGTATTTTACTCATTTCACTCATTCAGGATATAGATCCAACTGTCAGAAATTCATATGTGCGATGGCTGTATTAAAAAAAAAACATTAGTGATCATTTGTGCGTGTTTGCTCTATGAGTACAAAGAATGACTCAAGTGTGAACCAAGTGCCCTTTTTTATTCCTCATTTCCTTTTTTCAGTATCTTGCAAAAGTTTCCTGCTTCTTGACATAATTTCAGTGAAATTAAACTTGAACAAAGTCATTTCATCAGGCAATGAGGTAACAAATAGATACTCAGTAGGGAAGAAAATGAAGGTCAACTTACACCTCACGCCATATACAAAAATTAATTCGAGATGGATTATAAACCTACACATAAAAGTGAAAACTGTAAAGCTTCTAGAAGAAATCATAGGAAAATACCTTTGCAATCTTGGCATAGGCAAAGATTTACTGAGGAAAGCACAGAAAGCACTAACTGGCAAAAGAAAACAAGAATTGGTAAATCAGTGCTCATTAAAGTTAAACACTTTCAAAAGACACTGTTAAGAGAATGAATAGACAAGCCACAGACTGGGAGAATATATTTGCAACACATACATCCAACCAAACCCTTGCACTCAAAATGTGTAAAGAATACCTACAACTTAATAATAATTTTAAAAACCCAATCTTAAAAATAGGTGAAGGGGTGCCTGGGTGGCTCAGTTGGTTGAGCATCCAACTCCTGATTTCAGCTCAGGTCATGATCCTAGGGTCGTGGAATCAAACCCTGTGTTGGGCTCCGTGCTGAGCATGGAGCCTGTTTAAGATTCTCTCTCTCTCCCTCTGGCCCTCTTCCCACCCACATGCTCTCTCAATAAAATAAAATAAAATAAAATAAAATAAAATAAAATAAAATATTTAAAAAGGCAAAAAGATTTGAATAGACACTTCATAAAAAATATTCATAAATGGCCAATCAGGGCTGGAAAGATGCTGGACATCAAGTTCTCATATAATTTTATTTTATTTATTTTTTATATTATTTTAATTTTTTTAATGTTTATTTTTGAGAGAGACAGAGCACAAGCGGGGAGGGGCAGAGAGAGATGGAGACATAGAATCCAAAGCAGGCTCCAGGCTCTGAGCTGTCAGCACAGAGCCCAATGTGGGGCTCACACTCACGAGCTGCGAGATCATGACCTGAGCAAAAGTCAGACGCTTAACCGACTGAGCCACCCAGACACCCTTCTCATGTAATTTGAAACCACAGCGAGATACTGCACACCCACTAGAATGGCTAAAAATAAGGAGAATAAAATCCTTAAACTCTCTTATAGTTTGCTAGTGCATGTATAAGATGATATAACTACTCTGGGAAATTGTTTGGCAGTTTCTTATAAAGTTAAGCATATAGTTACCGTACATTCGGTGATCCCACTCCTACATATACACTGCAGTGAAAATGAAAGGATGACTATACAGACTCCTATATGCAAATGTTCATAGACTCTTGATTCCTAGTAGTTCTAGATTCAAACCATCGCAGGTATCCATAAACAGAATGGGTAAACCAACTTGGATATATTCATAGAGTGGAATACAACTCAGCAATAAAATGGGACTAACTATTGATACAACAACAAAGAGGAGTCTCATAGCATGATGCTCTAGTAAAAGAAACCAGACTCAAAAGAGTAGCTACTATATGATTTCACTTACATGAAGTTCAAAAACTGGCAAAACTAATCTGCGGTTACAGAAATCAGATCAGTGGTTGCTTGGAGGTGGAGGTGGTGGGGAATGACTGGGGATGGGCTGAGAGAACTTTCTGCCATGACAGAACATTTTATCCCTCGTGTGAGTTTTGTCAAAATTGATGGAATTGTACATATAGGATCTATGCATTTCCCTCTAGTTAAGTGATATCTCAGTTTTTGAAAAATTGAGGAGCTTAAAATAATATAAATAACTGCATTTTGCCTCTGTTATAACCATTGATCCACTGATCCTACTAATTCTACCAATGGTCAGTTATTCAATGGTGGTGATGAATGGCAGTTTAAGTGTTACCTAATCAGGGAAAACTATTGTTGCCATGACTCTTCTGAATTTTGCTAAACATAGCTGCAGACTTATTTTAACTTACATATTCAATTATAACATACGGTAGATTCTTCTTAGAAAATGATGGATTCTCAATTCTTTTCCTTCAGTGCTTTTCACCAATGTGTGATCCCCTTATGTGTTTTGTTTATCTTTATTTTCTGACCTGAAATAGCTTCAAAATTTTATCCCTTGCTACCCAAATCCCACCAATCCATCACAGTCCAGTTCAAGTGCCATTTCCTCTGTGAAACTGTTATTCCTCCCTGCAGCTAACATAGCTCTCAATTCTTTCCTAAACTACTGAAGCATTTTTTGTCTCAAGTACTAATTCCCATGATGGTGAAACAGCTTAAAATATATTTGAGCTTCTTTTCTGGAATGACCTTCTTTTCTAGAATGCAGGCCATACAGGGTTAGGCACACAGAAGGTCTCAAATGCCTAATAAATATATGAACTAAAAATATTTAATCTCATATAATGTGGATTTCTTTTCCCTGAATGCTGAGTACATGTAAGAAGATAAATAATTAAATGTGTCTAAATAGATCTTGCCTTCACTGAAAAGAATAATTATAGATGGAAAATTTGAATGATGCTTTAACTTTTAAACTCTTATGGTAAAAATATATTATTCTCATAATCAAGGCCATTTTATACATTACAATAATTCTAGAGAAAGTTCAATGAAATAAAACAAATGTGATTGACAATTTCCATCTTAGTAGCAAAAGAGAAGACACTGGTTTGACTAGAACTATCTTTTTCAATAGGCACTTCATGGTTATCTTTGGCAGGAAGTTAAAAGATAGTTTTAGATTTCAAATTATTTGGATAGTGAAAAACATTTAGCCTGTTCATTAATGAGAATATTTTTTACTTTCATTGCAGAGGTTAGTTTTATTATGTGATGTGAGAGCCTTTAATATGTATTAGGGAATAGTACTAAATAAATATATTTTGCTTTCCAGGTGTTTTAGTGATTATATTCTGTACTTAATGACTGAGGCTCATATCAGTCAGTCCTGTTTTATAATGACATTAACAGAAACATTGCTAATAAGTGATAATTCATTACATTGGAAATACAAACTTGTCTTCATGAATTTACTAATTGTTTTTCTCTGTTCTGGACAGTAGCCAGCCTCCATTCTTTTACGTGAGTATTTCAAAGGCCCTGCCAAATAAGTTCATATAGAAAGTAGGAATTAATATAGTATTAAACAAACTATAGTAACTTAAATGTACCACACATCAGATACTAAGGTAAAGATATTGACTAAATTGAAAACCACCAGAGGGCAGCTTAGTACAATAGTGATGGATACTTAAAACAGTATAGTAGTATTTTTAAAGTATTTCCAATAAGTTAGATGCTATATAGAGGAAAGCAAGTGAAAAAAGACAAATTTAATAAAATATTTTAAAATTTCAATTATAACAGATGTTTAAGAGTTCAGCATATTTGTGTATTTTATATTCCATGTACTTTTTAGTTGATCTTCAAATATGAATGTGAATTAAAATCCCCTTTCCATTTTTTAGCAGCAGCAAAATTGGCCAAGAGGTCAAGTGACTTAGCCAATGTTAAAATTTTTTTTTTTTAATTTTTTTTTTTCAACGTTTATTTATTTTTGGGACAGAGAGAGACAGAGCATGAACGGGGGAGGGGCAGAGAGAGAGGGAGACACAGAATCGGAAGCAGGCTCCAGGCTCTGGGCCATCATCAGCCCAGAGCCTGATGTGGGGCTCGAACTCACGGACCGCGAGATCGTGACCTGGCTGAAGTCGGACGCTTAACCGACTGCGCCACCCAGGCGCCCCCAATGTTAAAATTTTTTAAATGTAGTCTTAGGTTTTCTTCTCTGTAGTAGACAGTGCTTTTCCTAAGAAAGAAGTAATTGACACCACTAACGTCTTTCTGATTTCATGGAATTAAAAATGAAAATTAAGGGGCCTCTGGGTGGCTTAGTCAGTTAAGCATCTGCCTTTGGCTCAGGTCATGATCTCATGGTTTATAGGTGTGAGACCCGGGTCAGACTCTGTACTGACAGCTCAGAGCCTGGAGCCTGCTTTGGATTCTGTGTCTCCCTCTCTCTGCCCCTCCCCTGCTCGCTCTCTCTCTCTCTCTCTCCCTCCCTCTCAAAAAAATAAGATAAATATTTTAAAAAATGAAAATTAAGAGGTAGTTCAGTTGGTTAAGCATGTGACTCTTGATTTCAGCTCAGGTCATGATCTCACAGCCATGAGATGGAGCCTTGCATCAGTCTCTACGCTGACAGTGCAGAGACTGCTTGGGATTTTCTCTCCCTCTCTCTTTGCCCCTCCCCCACTTGTGCTTGCTTGCTCTCTTTCTCTCTGTCTCAAAATAAACACTTAAAAAATGAAAATTAAGATAATGATGATTCTCTTTAAAGTATTTTTTTATAATTTTAAATAATTGATATATGTAGTTGTTTGCTTTTGTCTATGCCTTTTGTTTGAATACTCCATGAGGTTAAGGACAAGAACATGTACTTTAAGGACCTTAACAAACACAGTGGCCAGGAGGTTGATATTCCATAATTATTTGTTGTTTCAATTAAATAATTAACTATAAATTCTTAAGAGATTAGGGGCGCCTGGGTGGCGCAGTCGGTTAAGCGTCCGACTTCAGCCAGGTCACGATCTCGCGGTCCGTGAGTTCGAGCCCCGCATCAGGCTCTGGGCTGATGGCTCAGAGCCTGGAGCCTGTTTCCGATTCTGTGTCTCCCTCTCTCTCTGCCCCTCCCCCGTTCATGCTCTGTCTCTCTCTGTCCCAAAAATAAATAAACGTTGAAAAAAAAAATTAAAAAAAAAATTCTTAAGAGACTAACATTTCTGGAGACTTTCATGTTTTCATGTAGCCAACATGTACCTTCTGTATACCCATCCGCACACCTATTTATCCATCCATCCATCCATCCATCCATCCTCACAGACCTCTAAACCTCAAAGACAA
Source organism: Prionailurus bengalensis (assembly GCF_016509475.1). Lineage (NCBI taxonomy): Eukaryota > Metazoa > Chordata > Mammalia > Carnivora > Felidae > Prionailurus > Prionailurus bengalensis. The sequence continues at coordinate 93,554,376 of NC_057348.1, forward strand.
TCTTCAGAAAGGGGCCCTTTCTCTTTGGTAATGGAAAAGAAACTTTCTGAGTGAAGAATTCTCAGTTCAAAGATCTTCCTTCTAGAATATATAAAATTGTTTGCGGGATCTTTACAATAGGGGCAGCTTCATTTTTAAAAGACTGATAGATTTCCTCAGCTCTTCCTGTTGGCCATTTCTATGATGAGAGTACACATAGGCTCATGCTGTTTCCCTTCCTAAAGCCCTAATTGCTGGTTAGCAACTACCTTTCGACAAAGTAAAAGATGAAGCCTTTCCTCTTTCACATGATTTATGTTATTTATCTTGTAATATGTCAGAGCTTCTGAAGAAAAGTCATTGCTACTCTTGTGGCTTCTAAATAAGAAAATATGAATCTCAGGGGCGCCTGGGTGGCTCAATCGGTTAAACTTCCAACTTCGGTTCGGGTCGTGATCTCCTGGCTCGAGTTCCAGCCCCGTGTCGGGCTCTGTGCCAACAGTTTGGACCTTGGTGCTTGCTTTGGATTCTGTGTCTCTCACTCGCGCTCTGTCTCTCTCTGTCTCAAAAATAAATAAACATTTAAAAAGTGTAAAAAAAAAAAGAAAATATGAATCTTAGGACTCTGCCCTGGACCATGATCTCTTCTCATTGATAAGCCCCTCAGCCTAACCATCACCTCTATGCTGATACCTTACAAATTTGTTTTTTTCAATATTTATTTATTTATTTTGGGGAGAGTGCAAGCGAGGGCAGGGCAGAGAGAGGGAGACAGAGGATCTGAAGCAGGCTCTGTACCGACAGGCTGATAATAGCAAGCCCAATGTGGGGCTCAAACTCATGAACCAGGAGATTATGACCTGAGCCAAAGTCAGACGCTCAATCAACTGAGCCACCAGGCGCCCCTACAAATTTGTACATTAAGCCCTGACCGCCTCCCAGAACTTCAGGCTTTTGTATCCACCTGGATGATCCACAGCCATCTTCCACCCATAGTGAGAAGGGAAAGAAAGGGAAGAAAAGAGAAGGGCAAGAAGAAGAGAGGAGAGAGAATACAGAGACTGGGTGTTTTTCCACCTCTCATCCTCTTCAAAAACTGTGAGAAGAATAGAGGCTTCTAGAAAATTTTTGGCATTAACAGCAGAGGCTTGTCTTCCTTCCGTCTAGGTATCTGGGAGGAGGTTGCCATTCAGAGGTCTTGAAGATAGCATGAGGCTTCCAAGGTAGAGTAGACTGTCCTTGTCTCATTTTTAGACAGAAAGGGAGGCTAGAGAAGATACCTCTCCCCCAAGTTCTTCCAAGCCTACAAGAGGCAGAGAGAAGATACAAATTTGCATCTAGGGATTGAGCTAGTGACCTGCCAGAAATCACTGTAAGGGGATCCTGGGGGCTATGTGGCAGAGGGACATCAACTTCTCCAAGAGGGCTGAGGTGAACTACGTCAAGGGCATGATGGAGTGATGAGGTAGGGAAGGAGGGTCAGGGGTTGGGGAATAGAAGGAACAATCATAGGTCCTTAACAATGTTTGCCAAGTGAAGAGACTGTAAGTCACACTGTCCAGGCACTCAAGATGGGACAAGACACCTCTCACCTATGCTCAGTCAGAGCCAGCAAGGAAGAACCAGGAGCCAGTGTCCTGCCCCCGATGCCATTATGTTCTGAAAACTGCCCCATCCCCCAGAGATCCTGAGAAGGGAGGGAATGCAAGAAATCTTGAGAAATGGGGACAGAGTTCACACTTTGTAATAATAAAATAGTAAGCCAACTTTAACTGGATATTTGCCAAAAGGGACTCAATTTTATGCTGAAAATAACTAAGCTACATATAATTGGCAAGATTAAGTGTTTTCACCATCATCGGAAATGGGATCTCACAGCAAGTTGAGCTCAGTTTAAAGTAATAAAGTGATATTTCTATAATAATGGAGATGTGATTGAATTTTGTAGCACCTACACAAAATTGATCCCAAGTTCTCTCACCTGCAGATGAATTTTACAAGTTCTCTTTTACTATCTTTTCTCTCTTTGCTATACATAACTCCAAATTTTTATAATGTTGGTTTAATATTTAACTTTCTAGCCAGTTTTTGTTCACTTAATTAAGGATTGTGAACATTTTTTCAAGTCACCAAATATTTTACCTCTATATAGTTTTTGTTTTAAAGACTTGATTTTTTTTAGGGGCTCCTGGATGGCTCTGTCAGTTAAGAGTCTGACTCTTGATTTCAGCTCAGGTCATGACCTCATGGTTTGTGGATTTGAGCCCCATGTCTGGCTCTGTGCTGACAGCCCAGAGCCTCCTTGGGATTCTCTGTCTCCCTCTCTCTCTGCCCCTCCTCTCTCTATCAAAATAAATAAATAAACATTCAAAGAAAAAGACTTCATTTTTAGAATAATTTTAGGTTCACAGCAAAATTGAGATTCCTTTGCTCCTATACATGCATGGCCTCCCCCATTAGCAACATCCTCCCACCAGAGTGGTACACTTGTTACAATTGATGAACATACATTGACAGCTCATAATTACCTAAAATCAATAGTTTATTTTAGGGTTCACTCATGGTGGTGTGCATTCTATGGGTTTGGACAAGAGTACATACACTTGTGGTGTGATGGCACATAGCCATCATTATGATATCATACAAAGTATATTCACTGACCTGAAAATCCTCTGTGCTCCATGTGTTAATCTCTCTCTGCAGCCCAGTCCAGCAACCCCCAATTTTTTTTTTACTGTATCTATAATTTTGCTTTTTCCAGAATGTCATATATTTGGAATTATCCAGTGTGCAGTCTTTTCAGATTGGCTTCTTTAACTTGGTAATCACAGTTAAGGTTCCTCCACATCTTTTCATGGTTTGATAGCTCACTATTTTTTAGCACTGAGTAATATTTTATTGTCTAGATGTACCATAGTTTATTTATCCATTTATCTACTGAAGGACATCTTGATTGCTTCCAAGTTTGGGCAATTATGAATAAAGCTACTATAAATATCCATGTGCAGGTTTTTGTGTGCACATATGTTTTCAACTCCTTTGGGTAAATACCAGAGCACAATTTCTGGATGGCATAGTAAAAGTACGTTTAGTTTTGTAAGAAACTGCCAAACTGTCTTCCAAAGTGGGTGCACCATTTTGCATTCCCACCAGCAGTGAATGAGAGTTCCTCTTGTTCCACATCTTTGCCAGCATTTGGTGTTATCAGTGTTCTAAATTTTGGCCATTCTAATAGATATCTAGTGATATTTCATTGTTGTTTTAATTTGCATTTTCCTGATGACGTGTGACATGAAGCATCTTTTCATATTCTTATTTGCCATCTGTATACCTTCTTTGATGAGGTATCTGTTAAATTCTTTGGCTCACTTTTATTTTTATTTTTTTGAGACCCAAATATTTAATTTTTAGATGAAACAGGCATAGAATGACACTTCAAAAAAATATAACCAGTAAACACCTGGTAAAAAAAATGGGAAATAATTACAACACTGCACATGAGTCCTGGAAAGCGTGTGTGTAGGTGATTAATATCACTAGGATGTGGCAATGTCAAATTGTTATAGAAGTTTCTAGATTACTTACTTTCAACTTCAGTATTTATGTCTTCAGGGACCAGTAGTCAATAGTTCATGGACTGGCAGTGATCATATGAGAGTTAATGGGACTCCAGTCTCAGTTCTAACTTTCCATGCCCCTAAACATCCAGGGTCCTAGAAGCTTCTTGGGAAGCCAGATTCTTTTGATACAGTAACTCAAGGCTCTAGGAATAATGCTTCTGACACTGATTCAAACCATTTATCAATGGAATGTTAGAGCAGCTGATATATCTTTAGAATTCAGGCATAGAATTATTGATCAGAGAAGAAATGAAAACCTATGGTTATTGTAGTAATAAGTGGGTGGGGTAGCAGTTCCCAGGGCATTAGGTAACCTTTCAAATCCATCTGTAATAATTAAAATCGGGGAGTTTTGGCTAGGCACGGTGTCAGCTATTTACGCCTGCTCTTGGCTCTCTGCTGCCCTATTACCTAAGATTTTGTTTTATTTTGATGTGCGTGGGGGAGAGTCTATGTCTGGAACACCCACCATATGCATTTGGCCCTTTTTTAAAAATTGTGTTTGTTTTCCTATTGTGTTTTAAGTTTTCTTTGTATATTTTGAATAGCAGTCCCTTATCAGATGTGTCTTTGTAAATATTTTCACCCAGGCTTGTCTTCTCATTCACTTGACATCATTGTTCACAGAGCAAAAGTTTTTAATTTTAGTGGAATCCAGCTTATTAGTTATTTCTTTCATGGATTGTGCCTTTGCTGGTGTATCTAAAAAGTAATCACCACACCTAATGTCAGCTAGGTTTTCTCCTATGTTATCTTCTAGGAGTTTTATAATTTTGCATTTTACATTTAGGATCCATTTTGCATTAATTTTAATGAAGGATGTAAAGTCTGTCTAGATTCATTATTTTTGCATATGAATGTCTAGTTGTTTCCAGCACCATTTGTTGAAAAGACTACCTTTGCTCTACTGTGTTGCCTTTGCTCCTTTGTGCTCCTTTGTCAAAAATCAGTTTAACTACATTACATGGGTATATTTCCAGGCTTTCTATTCTGTTCCACTTATCTCTTTGTCTGTTCTTTTGCCAATATCACTTTGTGTTAATTGCTACAGCTTTATAGTACGTCTTAACTCTAGGTAATATTAGTCCTCAAACTTTGTCTTCTCCTTTAATATTGTATTGGCTGTTCTGGGTCTTTTCCCTCTGCATATAAACTTTGAAATCCTTTTTTTTTTTTGATATCCACTAAATAACTTGTTGGGATTTTGATTAGGATTGCATTGAATCTATAGATCAAATTGGAAAGAACTGACATCTTGGCAATATTGAGTCTTCCTATCCATGAACACAGAATATCTCTCCATTTATTTAGTTCTTTGATTTCATTCATCAGAGTTTTATAGTTTTCCTCATACATATCTTTTACATATTTTGTTAGATTTATATCTAAGTATTTCATTTTGGGGGTACTACCATAAATAGTGCCATGTTTTTAATTTCAAATTCCACTGTTCATTGAAGGCCCTCAATAATTTTTTAAATAATTTATTTATTTTTTAGTTTACATCCAAGTTAGTTAGCATATAGTGCAACAATGATTTCAGGAGTAGATTCCTTAATGCCCCTTACCGATTTAGCCCATCCCGTCTCCCACAACCCTTCCAACAACCCTCTGTTTGTTCCCCATATTGAAGAGTCCCTTAAGATTTTTGTCCCCCTCCCTGTTTTTATATTATTTTTGCTTCCCTTCCCTTATGTTCATCTGTTTTGTATCTTAAAGTCCTCATATGAGTAAAGTCATATGATGTTTGTCTTTCTCTGACTAATTTTGCTTAGCATAATACCCTCTAGTTCCATCCACATAGTTGCAAATGGCAAGATTTCATTCTTTTTGATTGCCGAGTACCACCCAGGCTCCCCTGATTTTCAGTGATTTAATTGTGAGGTACCCTGATAGCATTTTCCTTATGTTTCTTCTTTGTGGGGTTCATTGGACTTTGTGTGTGTAGGCTTAAATTTTTTTTCAATTTTGGAAAAAATTGGCCTTTTCTTCAAATATTTTTTTGTCTCTTCTTCTCCCCTTTTCTGAATGCCACTTATGTGTATTGCTTGATACTGTCCCACAGGTCATAGGTGCTATGTGTATTTTTTTTCCCCATGTGCTTTATTTTGGGTAGTTTCTATTGCTATGTATTCAGGTTCACAGGTCTTTTCTTTTGCAGAGTCTAATATGTTGTTAATCCTATCCAGTGAAATTTTAATTTTAGGTATCAGAATTTTCATGTCTAGAAGTTCCATTTGGTTGGTTTGATATCTTCCTTTATACTCCTCACTATGTCCATGTTTTGTTTTGGAGCATATTTCTAAGGGCTGTTTTAATGTCATCATCTGCTAATTTCATACCACATCTTCTTTATCCATTTATCCATTGATGGACATTTGGGCTTTTTTCATACTTTGGCTATTGTTGATAGTGCTGCTATAAACATTGGGGTGCATGTGCCCCTTCGAAACAACATACCTGTATCCCTGGATAAATACTTAGTTGTGCAATTGCTGGGTCATAGGGCAGTTCTATTTTTAATTTTTTTGAGGAACCTCCATACTGTTTTCCAGAGTGGCTGCACCAGATTGTATTCCTACCAGCAATGCAAAAGAGATTCTCTCTCTCCGCATCCTTGCCAACATCTCTTGTTGCCTGAGTTGTTCATGTTAGCCATTCTGACTGGTATGAGGTGGTATCTCATTACGGTTTTGATTTGTATTTCCTTGATGATGAGTGATGTTGAGCATTTTTTCATGTGTCAGTTGGCCATGTGGATGTCTTCTTTGGAGAAGTGTCTATTCATGTCTTTTGCCCATTTCTTCACTAGAATATTTGTTGTTTGGGTTTGAGTTTGATACGTTCTTTATAAATTTTGGATACTAACCCTTTATCTGATATGTCGCTTGCAAATATCTTCTCCCATTCCATCAGTTGCCTTTTAGTTTTGCTGATTGTTTCCTTCGCTGTGCAGAAGTTTTTATTTTGATGAGGTCCCAATAGTTCATTTTTGCTTCTGTTTCCCTTGCCTCCACAGACACATTGAGTAAGAAGTTGCTGTAGCCAAGGTCAAAAGGTTTTTGCCTGCTTTCTCCTCGAGCATTTTGATGGCTTCTTGTCTTACATCTAGGTCTTTCATCCATTTTGAGTTTATTTTTGTGTATGGTGTAAGAAAGTGGTCCAGGTTCCTTTTCTGCATGTCGCTGTTCAGTTTTTCCAGCACCATTTGCTGAAAAGACTGTCTTTATTCCATTGGATATTCTTTTCTGCTTTGTCAAAGATGAGTTGGCGACATATTTGTGGGTCCATTTTTGGGTTCTCTATTCTGTTCCATTGATCTGAGTGTCTGTTTTTGTGCCAGTACCATACTGTCTTGATGATTACAGCTTTGTAATACAGCTTAAAGTCCAGAATTGTGATGCCTCCAGCTTTGGTTTTCTTTTTAAAGGTTGCTTTGAATATTTGGGATCTTTTCTGGTTCCATACAAATTTTAGGATTATTTGTTCTAGCTCTGTGAAAAATGCTGGTGTTATTTTGATAGGTGTTGCATTGAATATGTAGATTGCTTTGGGTAGTATTGACATTTTAACAATCTTTGTTCTTCCTATCCAGGAGCATGGAATATTTTTTCCATTTTTTTGTGTCTTCTTCAATTTCTTTACTAAGCTGTGTATAGATTTTTTCACCTTTTTGGGTAGATTTGTTCCTAGGTATTTTATGGGTTTTGGTGCAATTGTCCATGGGATCGATTCCTTGATTTCTCTTTCTGTTGCTTCATTATTGGTGTATAGGAAGGCAACTGACTTCTGTGCATTGATTTTATATCCTGCAACTTTGCTGAATCCATGGATAAGTTCTAGCCATTTTTTGGTGGAATCTTTTGGGTTTTCTATATAGACTATCATGTCATCTGCAAAGAGTGAAAGTTTGACCTCCTCCTGACAGATTCGGATTCTTTTTATTTCTTTGTGTTGTCTGATTGCAGAGGCTAAGACTTTCAATACTATGTTGAATAACAGTGGCGAGAATGGACATCCCCGTCTTGTTTCTGACCTTAGGGGGAAAGCTCTCAGTTTTTCCCCATTGAGGATGATATTAGCATCGGGTCATTCATATATGGCTTTTATGATCTTGAGGTATGATCTTTCTATCCCTACTTTCTTGAAGGTTTTTATCAAGAAAGGATGCTGTATTTTGTCAAATGCTTTCTCTACATCTATTGAGAGGATCATGTGGTTCTTGTCCTTTCTTTAACTGATGTGATGTATCATACTGATTGTTTTGTGGATATTGAACCAGCCTTGTATCCCAGGTATAAGTCCCACTTGGTGGGTGATTTTTCATGGTGAAAAATTTTTTAATGTATTCTTGGATCTGGTTAGCTAATACCTTGTTGAGGATTTTGCATCCATGTTCATCAGGGAAATTGTTCTATAGTTCTTTTTAGTCGGGTCTTTGATTTTGGAATCAAGGTAATACTGGCTTCATAGAAAGAGTTTGACATGAATAGACACTTCTCTAAAGAAGACATCCGGATGGCCAACAGGCACATGAAAAGATGCTCAACGTCGCTCCTTATCAGGGAAATACAAATCAAAACCACACTCAGATATCACCTCACGCCAGTCAGAGTGGCCAAAATGAACAAATCAGGAGACTATAGATGCTGGAGAGGATGTGGAGAAACGGGAACCCTCTTGCACTGTTGGTGGGAATGCAAATTGGTGCAGCCAGTCTGGAAAGCAGTGTGGAGGTTCCTCAGAAAATTAAAAGTAGACCTACCCTATGACCCAGCAATAGCACTGCTAGGAATTTACCCAAGGGATACAGGAGTACTGATGCATAGGGGCACTTGTACCCCAATATTTATAGCAGCACTCTCAACAATAGCCAAATTATGGAAAGAGCCTAAATGTCCATCAACTGATGAATGGATAAAGAAATTGTGGTTTATATACACAATGGAGTACTACATGGCATTGAGAAAGAACGAAATATGGCCCTTTGTAGCAACATGGATGGAAATGGAGAGTGTGATGCTAAGTGAAATAAGCCATACAGAGAAAGAGAGATACCATATGTTTTCACTCTTATATGGATCCTGAGAAACTTAACAGAAACCCATGGGGGAGGGGAAGAAAAAAAAAAAGAGGTTAGAATGGGAGAGAGCCAAAGCATAAGAGACTGTTAAAAACTGAGAACAAAGTGAGGGTTGATGGGGGGTGGGAGGGAGGGGAGGGTGGGTGATGGGTATTGAGGAGGGCACCTTTTGGAATGAGCACTGGGTGTTGTATGGAAACCAACTTGACAATAAATTTCATATATTGAAAAAAAATAATAAAAATAAATAAATAAAATAAAAAAAAAGAAAGAGTTTGAAAGTTTTCCTTCCGTTTATATTTTTGGGAAAAGCGCTTCAAGAGAATAGATGTTAACTCTTCTTTAAATGTTTGGTAGAATTCCCCTGGAAAGCTATCTGGCCCTGTACTCCTGGTTTTTGGGAGATTTTTAATTACTAGTTTGATTTCTTTACTGGTTATGGGTCTGTTCAAATTTTCTATTTCTTCCTGTTTCAATTTTGGTAGTGTATATGTTTCTAGTAATTTGTCCATTTCTTCCAGATTGCCCATTTTATTGGCATATAATTGCTCATAATATTCTCTTATTATTGTTTTGTTTTTTTAAAAAAAATTTTTTTTCAACGTTTATTTATTTTTGGGACAGAGAGAGACAGAGCATGAACGGGGGAGGGGCAGAGAGAGAGGGAGACACAGAATCAGAAACAGGCTCCAGGCTCTGAGCCATCCGCCCAGAGCCCGACGCAGGGCTCGAACTCACAGACCGCGAGATCGTGACCTGGCTGAAGTCGGACGCTTAACCGACTGCGCCACCCAGGCGCCCCTCTTATTATTGTTTTTATTTCTGCTGTGTTGGTTGTGATCTCTCCTCTTTCATTCTTGATTTTATTTATTTGGGTTCTTTCCTTTTTCTTTTTGATCAAACTGACTAGGGGTTTATCAATTTTGTTAATTCTTTCAAAGAACCAGCTTGTGGTTTCATTGATCCGTTCTACTGGTTTTGTTTTTTGTTTTGTTTTGTTTTGTTTTTTTTTGTTTTTTGCTTGTTTTTTGGTTTCAATAGCATAGATTTCTGCTCTAATCTTTATTATTTCTTGTGTTCTGCTGGCTTTGGGTTTTATTTGCTGTTCTTTTCCAGCTCTTTAAGATGTAAGGTTAGGTTGTGTATCTGAGACCTTTCTTCCTTCTTTAGGAAAGCCTGGATTGCTATATATTTCCCTCTTATGACTGCCTTTGCTGTATTCCAGAGGTTTTGGGCTGTGTGTTATCATTTTCTTTGGCTTCCGTGTACTTTTTAATTTCCTCTTTAACTTCTTGGTTATCCCATTCATTCTTTAGTAGGATGGTTTTTAGTTTCCTAATATTTGTTATCTTCCCACATTTTTCTTGTGGTTGATTTTGAGTTTCATAGTATTGTGGTCTGTAAATATGCACAGTAGGATCTCGATCTTTTTGTACTGTACTGTACTGTACTTTTTGTGCTGATTTGTGTCCTAGTATATAATCTATTCTGGAGAATGTTCCATGTGCACTGGAGAAGAATGTGTATTCCACTGCTTTAGGATGAAATTTTCTGAATATATCTGTTAAGTCCATCCATCCAATGTGTCATTCAAACCCATTACCTCCTTGTTGATATTTTTGATTAGATGATCTGTCCATTGCTGTGAGTGGGGTGTTGCAGTCTCCTACTGTTATGGTATTACCATCAATGAATTTCTTTATGTTTGTGATTAATTGATTTATATTTTTGGGTGCTCTCACATTTGGCACATAAATGTTTACAATTCTTAGGTCTTCTTGGTGGATAGATCCCTTAATTATGATATAATGCCCTTATTCCTCTCTTTTTTTTAAAAAAAAAATTTTTTTTTTAACGTTTATTTATTTTTGAGACAGAGAGAGACAGAGCATGAACGGGGGAGGGGCAGAGAGAGAGGGAGACACAGAATCGGAAGCAGGCTCCAGGCTCTGAGCCATCAACCCAGAGCCCGATGCGGGGCTCGAACTCACTGACCGCGAGATCGTGACCTGAGCTGAAGTCGGACGCTTAACCGACTGAGCCACCCAGGCGCCCCGCCCTTATTCCTCTCTTGTTGCAGTCTTTATTTTAAAGTCTAGGTTGTCTGATATAAGCATGACTACTGTGGCTTTCTTTTGTCAACCATTAGCATGATAGATGGTTCTCCATCCCCTTACTTTCAATCTGAAGGTGTCTTTAGGTCTAAAGTGGGTCTCTTATAAACAGCATATATATGGATCTTGCTTTCTTATTCATTCTGTTACCTGTATCTTTTGATTAGAGCATTTAGCCCATTGATGTTTAGAGTGAGTACTGAACGATATGAATTTATTGCCATTATGTTGCCTGTGGAGTTGGAGTTTCTGGTGGTGTTCTCTGGTCCTTTCTAATCTTTGTTGCTTCTGGTCTTTTTTTTTTTCCTTCCATCTTTTCTCCCTTCAGAGAATCCCCCTTAAAATTTCTTGCAGGACTGGTTTAGTGGTCACGAACTCCTTTAATTTTTGTTTGTTTGGGAAATTTTTTTTTAATATATGAAACTTAAGGTCAAATTGGTTTCCATACAACACCCAGTGCTCATCCCAAAAGATGCCCTCTTCAATGCCCATCACTTACCCTCCCCTCCCTCCCACCCCCCATCAACCCTCGGTTTATTCTTAGTTTTTAAGAGTCTCTTATGCTTTGGCTCTCTCCCACTCTAACCTCTTTTTTTTTTTCTTCCCCTCCCCCGTGGGTTTCTCTTAAGTTTTTCAGGATCCACATAAGAGTGAAAACATATGGTATCTGTCTTTCTCTGTATGGCTTATTTCACTTAGCATCACACTCTCCATTTCCATCCATGTTGCTACAAAGGGCCATATTTCATTCTTTCTCATTGCCACATAGTACTCCATTGTGTATATAAACCACAATTTCTTTATCCATTCATCAGTTGATGGACATTTAGGTGTCTGGGAAACTTTAAATGACAGCCTTGCTGGATAAAGAATTCTTGGCTGCATATTTTTCTGATTCAGCACAGTGAATATATCCTGCCACTCCTGTCTGGTCTGCCAAGTTTCTGTGGATAGGTGTGCTTCAAACCTGATCTGTCTTCCCCTGTAGGTTAAGGACTTTTTTTTCCCTTGCTGCTTTCGTGATTCTTTCCTTGCCTGAGTATTTTGTGAATTTGACTCTGATATGCCTTGTTTATGGTTGGTTTTTATTGAATCTAATGGGAGTCCTCTGTGCTTCCTGGATTTTGATGTCTGTGTCTTTCCCCGGGTTAGGAAACTTTTCTGCTATGATTTACTCACATAACCCTTCTACCCCTTTTTCTCTCTCATCATCTTCTGGGACCCCTGTGATTCTGATGTTGTTCCTTTGTAATGAGTCACTCATTTCTCTAATTCTTAAATCATGCTCTTTTGCCTTAGTCTTCCTCTTTTTTTTCTGCTTCATTATTCTCCATAAATTTGCCCTCTGTAACAATCCTTGCTGACATGGCATCCATTCGAGATTGCAGCTCAGTTATGGAATTTTTAATTTCATACTGACTAGCTTTTACTCCTTTTATCTCCACAAAAAGGAATTCTAATCTATTTTCAACCCCAGCTAATATTCTTATTATCGTGATTCTAAATTCTAGTTCAGACATCTTGCTTGTATCTGTGTTTATTAAGTCCCTGGCTATCATTTCTTCCTGCTTTTTATTTTGGGAATATTCCTTCATTTCAACATTTTGAAGGAAGAAAAGGAATTAATAAGGTCAAAAAAATTAAAATAAAAAATTAAAACAACACACAAAAAATCAAATAAATGATGCTAGATCCTAGATGTGTTTTGGTCTGGTTGTTGATAGGAGCTTGATAGATTAGAGGAAAAAAAAGGAAGACAAGAAATGAAAAGTGAAAAGAAAGAAAAAGAAAAAAGAAAGAAAAAAAGGAAAACGTTTGAAAATTTGAACAAATGAATACAATGAAATAGAATAAAATGAAATGATGAAAGTAAAATAGAATTTGAAAAATTTACAAAAAAGTAAAAAATATAGTAGAAAAAATTTAAAGAAAAATATTTTTAATAAAAATTGAAAGTAAAAATAATTTTTTTCTTTTTGTATGCAAGAATAATAAAAGAAAAGAAAATTGAATAGGTGGACCAGCGAACAGAGTGAAATATGATTGAAAATACATTGGTTTGCCCTAGAAGTCAAAGTATGAAGCACTTTATAGTCTGTATACTAAGCCAACTGAGAGACTTGTGGTATTCCTGAAGAGCGAGGTTGGTCCAATTGAGCCGGGTTTAGGATTACAGCTCCATTCTCAACTAGATGGCACTGCTTAGCTTACTGGGGTGGATTGTTGTGGTGCTTGTAGCTGTGTATGATCATGGGCAGGAGGGGTGAAAATGGCATCACCCAGCTACTCAGTCTCTAATATCAGAACTCTATTCTCCCCCACCAACAATCACACACCCCTCCTTTGTCTCCAGCTTCCATCCACTCCCCATGTTTACACTGTCCATGACCAGGTGGCACCTCCCTCCCGAGTTTTATCTCAGATGTGGCTGTGTTTCCCAACCCCTCAATTCTAAGGGACTGTGACTTTGACCTGCTCAGACCTTCTTGGGGAAGGTCTCACTGAGCAATAGCCAGGTGCCCGCCTCCCCCCAGGAACATTTGTGGGACCGTGCTGCTGCTGATGCCCAGAGACTGTGTCTGGGTGCCAGCCCGCCTCAGAAAAAGTTCATGCTATTGTGTAGCAGCAGCATTTCAGGGATTATGGTAAATCACAACACACATCTGGCACCAGGCTTCACCTTAATGTTTTTGTTCTGGCACCAGAAAATGTGGTTGTTCTCCAGGGTACATTGGGACCTTTCCCTGTGGGGGTACCACACAGCCTTTACCAAATATCCTCCCAGCAGGGGAACCACCTCTCCCTGTGTGGCCCAAGGACCTCTTGGTCCTTTCTCTCTGCTTCTGGGGATTTGCCCTTCCCACCAGAGCACCACCAGGTATTGAGCTGCAGAGTTTCAGACTCTGTGCTCCCCTGTTTATAGAACCTTAATGGAATTTAAACCCTCTACTTTCTCCTTTCTCCCTTTTTTGTTCAGTCCCTATGGCTGTTTCCACTTTTTCACTCCAGCTGCTTTGGGGGGGAGGGTGTTTTTCCCCTACTCTCCCCCGTCTCCATCCTCTCTCTGCAAGCAACAACAGCTTCCTGCCCTCTGTGGCTTCTCTCTCCCCCAATTCACTTCTCCATGCTGCACGCCTGCTGAGTTCTATGGTTCAAGTTGTGCATATTGTGTTAATCTTCAAATCAGTTTTCTAGATGTGCAGGATGGTTTAGTGTTGATCTGGCTGTATTTCATGGATGAGAGACGCAAAAGACTTCCATGCTGTTCTGCCGTCTTGGCCCCCTCTCTCAAAGACCCTCCATATAATTTTTAACAGTAGCGTTGTAATTGATCATATGGCCTTTTGGTACGTTAAGTAACTAACCTCTTTCATTTAAAAAATATTTAGATCGTTTCTTGTTTTTTTTTTGGTATTTTAAATACTGATAAGATAATGAACAATTCTTTACATACATCTTTAAAGGTTACTAAGAAAATTTCTTTAGAATAAATTCCTTAAAGTGAAATTTCTGGATCAAAAATTATGCTAATTTAAAGATTTTTTTGTTTTAAAAAATATTTTTAATGTTCATTTATTTTTGAGAGAGAGAGAGGACAGAGTGTAAGCGGGAGAGGGGCAGAGAGAGAGGGAGACACAGAATCTGAAGCAGGCTCCAGGCTCTGAGCTGTCAGCACAGAACCCTATGCAGGGCTCGAACTCATGAGCTGTGAGATCATGACCTGAGCCAAAGTCAGTCACTTAACCAACTGAGCCATCCAGGGTCCCCTAATTTAAAATTTTTTGCTACTTCTAGCCAAGTGGCCTTTAGGAATGTAACACCTTAAATTTCAACTGACAACGTATAAGAATGCCTCTTTCCTGGGGAACCTGGGTGGCTTAGTCAGTTTTGTGTCTGACTTTGGCTCAGGTTATGATCTCACAGTTCTTGAGTTTGTGAGTTCAAGAGTTCAAGAGTTCATGAGTTTAAGGCCCTCATCAGGCTCTTTGCTCTCAGCACAGAACCTGCTTCAGATCCTTTGTCTCCTTCTGTCTGCCCTTCCCTGTGTGCACTCTCTCTCTCTCTCTCAAAATAAATAAATAAACTTAAAATAAAAGAATGCCTCTTTCCTTACATCCTTAGCAATGTTGCATGTTATGGTGTTTAAATTCTCTTTTGAAAAAATATGTTTGATTTAAAAAGTTGTATTTTTTTAGTTTGGAATTATATGATCACTAGGGAGATAATGCGGTAAATTCCTCTCTTGAGGATACCAATATTCTGCCATATGGTGTCAGTATTTTTCCCCACATTGGTATTTTGACAGGTGCTGAGCTCATCTGTGAGTACAGGACAGTGGCATGGAGGTATGAAAATGTCAGTAATGATAACAGCAATAGGTATGTGTGTGTGTGTACATGTATGTGTGTGTATAACCAAATGATTTATGCTTCAAAGAAGTGGTCAGTGAACATAGTATAAGAATCCTCTTTTATTCCCCTAAAAGTTAATCATAATCTATAATAGGAAAATCTATAGAGACAGAGAGTATGTTAGTGGTTGCCAGAGGCCAAGGGGAGGGGAAAATGGAGGTAACTACTAATAAGTACAAGGCTTCTTTTTGGCATGATGAAAATATTCCTGAATTTGATAATGGTAGTGATAGCACGATTTTGTGGGTGAACTAAAACCCACTAAATTGTACACTTAAATGAGCAAAGTTTATGTATGTGAGTTATACCTCTATAAATTCATTATTTTTAAAAGTCAGTATGCTTTTTTTGCAAGTACACAGTTGATACTTCAATTTGAATAAAAAGGACAATGTTTTAAATCATTTTCCCAAGGCAGAAGAAAGAGTAGAGGACTCTAGGCTTATTGATCCAGCATTAATTCAAGGATAATGAGTGCAAGTTTTCCATCTAGGGTGGTGAAATTTTTTCTAGAATCAGATGTTGATGATGATTGCATAGCCTTATGAATATACAAAAACCCTGTAAAGTGTTACACTTAAAATGGTGAATTTTCCGGGATGTGAATTACAGTCTCAAGTTTTTAAAAGTTTTTTAAAAAGTTGACACAGAGTCAGGGCACCTGGGTGGTTCAGTCTGTTAGGCCTCCAACTCTTGATTTTGGCTGAGGTCATGATCTCATGGTTTTATGATTTGGAGCCCCACACAGGCTGTGTGCTGATAGTTCAGAGCCTACATGGATTCTCCTCTTTCTCTGCCCCTCCCCTGCTAGCACTCTCTCTGTCTCTCTCAAAATAAGTAAATAAACTTTAAGAAAAAAAAAGTTGAGGGCCACCTGAGTGACTCAGTCAGTTAAGCACCGACTTCAGCTCAGGTCATGATCTCCTGGTTTGTGAGTTTGAGCCCTGTGTTGGACTCTGTGCTGACAGCTTGGAGCCTGGAACCTGCTTCAGATTCTGTATCTCCCTCTCTCTGCCCCTCTCCTGCTCATCCTCCTTCCCTCCCTCTCTCTCTGTCTCCCTCAAAAATAAATAAACATTAAAAAAGAAAATTAAAAAAAAGTTTATAGAGGGTTACTGTATGATCCAGTCATTCTACTCACAAGTACATGCCCAAGAGAAATGGAAACATATCTCCACCCAAAAACTTGTACACAAATGTTCATAGCAGTAGCATTTATAATTGTGAAAACAACCCAAATTTCTGACTGTCAACTTATATCAACTTATCTAAGGATAAATAAAGTATGGTATATCCATACAATGGAATAGTGCTCAGCAATAAAAAGAAGTGGAATACTGATACATGCTGCATTAGGATGAACCTTGAAAATGTTATGCTAAGTGAAAGAAGCCAATCACAAAAGACCACATATGGTATGTGTCCAGAATTGTGAAATGTCCAGAATAGGCAAATTTATGGAGGTAGAAAGTCAATTAATGGTTGTCTTGTGGGGAGAGAGAATAGGGAGCAACTGCTTATAGGTAGGAGTTTTTTGTAGGGGTGATGAGAATGTTCTGGAATTAAGTGGTGCTAGTGGTTGCACAATTGTGTGAATATACAAAAACCCATTGAATAGTACACGTTTAAATGGGTGAATTACGTGGTATGTGAGAATTGTATCTCAATAAAGCTGTTTAAGAAAAGAAAAAAAATGCTATCAAAGTTACAAAATGTGGAAACAAATATTGAAGACAGATGGTAGAAGATAGTCCTTGCTAAGACAATGTAAGAAAACCCCCCAAAAAAGGACAAGTCTTTTTGTTTCTCAACCTTCTTCATGAGTTATAGCCAGCATTACCAGTATCTTCCATAATGACTCCTTTAACCCTTTTCTAGGTCTTCAGTGTATTATTTGAGATTATTTATCACTGTCACCCTCAGAGATTCACTATTCTATGCCTGTGCACATTGCAAATGTCCTGGTTTCTCACAGATTTTATGAAATGTATGTGCATTTTTTGGTCCAACATTATGCTGTAATATATAACAATGAAGAGTTTAACACCATCTTCACATTTTTACTTTTACCTTGCACTCTTTTTTTA
Organism: Prionailurus bengalensis; assembly: GCF_016509475.1. NCBI lineage: Eukaryota > Metazoa > Chordata > Mammalia > Carnivora > Felidae > Prionailurus > Prionailurus bengalensis. Next base: position 93,571,671 of record NC_057348.1, read on the forward strand.
ATAGACGTGCTAAATAATGTTGGTAGTCACCACAGTGATTGATTCTGCCAGAAGAACATTTACTACTACACTGTGGTTCTTATTCTTATTCAACTCTCTCTTCACAAAAAAATTGTGTTTCCCTAGTAACAGGGTTCTTTTAGCCACTGTTTTGACTTTTAACAGCCTTGCAAGTGGAATCTTATCAAATGTTTTAAGTTATGGCACTTCTGAATTCATTCAACAAACATTTATTCAGTACCTGTTATTGGCCAGGCCTCATTTATTTTTAATGAATAATAGAGAACTCCAGAAGATTCAAGTGAATTCTTGGAAGACACCTTGTTCTGCTGCTTCTCATCTTTAGCTTCATACTTCTCAGTTTCCTGGACCATGCACTCAATGCCTTCTTTGCTCAAGAGGCCCTTGTTGCCATTGAAGGTAATCTTGTTCTCTTTTCCTGCTCTTATCCACAGCAGAGACATTGAGGATGTCATTAGCATCAGTATCAAAAGTGACTTGAATCTGAGGAATGCCACAGAGGGGCAAGGAAGTATGCCTGTGAGTTTAAACTTGCTTGAATCTTATGCATTCAACATGAAAGCAATTGTTGAAAAATGAAAAAACTCAGGGCAAAATCAACGATGAGAACAAAGAGAAGATTCTTGACAAGTGTAATGAAATCATCAACTGACTTGATAAAAACCAGACTGCAGAGAAGGAAGAATTTGAACATCAGCAGGAAGAGCTGGAGAAAGTCTGCAACCCCTTCATTACCAAGCTGTACCAGAATGCAGGAGGCAAGGCAGGAGGCATGTCTGGAGGAATGCCTGGGGGCTTTCCTGGTGGTGGAGCTCCTCCTTCAGATGGTGCCTCCTCTAGGCTCACCATTGAAGAGGTTGCTAACCTGAGAATAGGTCTAGCCTTGCTCCACACAAAACACTTGAAGGACCCAAATTCATAGCAAAGTCCATGGCAGTTTAAAAGTCAAGCTGGTATAGTTGAGGTGCCTGGGTGGTTCAGACGGTTAAGCGTCTGACTTCGGCTCAGGTCACGATCTCACAGTCAGTGAGTTCAAGCCTCTCATCGAGCTCTGCTGACCACTCAGAGCCTGGAGCCCACTTTGGATTCTGTGTCTCCCTCTTTCTGCCCCTCCCCCGCTCACAGTCTGTCTCTCAAAAATGAATAAAACATTAAAAATGAATAAAATTTAAGTCGAGCTGCTATAGTAAATAAACTGGGCATTCTCAATACTTGAATTTGGAATATGTTACTGGGAAAGGAAATGACATTGCACTTAATAAACACTCTCTTGTTAAGTGGAAAATGCAATGTCTTAGATAAAACTATATTTAAAATTGCCACCGTCCCAAAAAAAGAATTACAGTTGATTAATCAAATTGATTTTTCTTTTATAGATATTGGTAAGAGCACTTTAAAGACGTGAATCAGATTAATTCAGGACTGTTGCTCCTGACATAATCCAGTCTGCCTGCTGTTGAATGACATGCAAAAAAGAAATTGGGTAAGAAAAAGTTTTTTGAGTAAATTCTTGCATTTATAGAGTGCTTTTTTTTTTTTTAATTGTGCAGTTGGCATAAAATGTTATTTAGTTTCAGGTGTACAACAGTGATTCAATAATTCTGTAAGTTACACGATGCTCACCATCTGTCACTAATCAATGTTATTACAATATTGTTGACTATACTTCTTATGCTATACTTTTCATCCCCAAGACTTACTTATTTTATAACTGGATGTTTGTACTTCTTAAAACCCTTTACCTATTTTGCCCATCTCTCCACTCCCCCCACTCTGGTAATACCAGTTGGTTCTCTGTATTCATGAGTCTATTTTTGTTTATTTGTTTTGTTTCTTAAGATTCCACATATAAGTGAAATCATATCTCTGACTTATTTATTTGTGTGACTTATTTTGCTTAGCATGATACCCTCTGGGTCTATTCATGTTGTTGCGAATGACAAGATCTCATTCTTGTTTATTGCTGAGTAATATTTCATTGTATATATGTATACCATATCTTATTCCACTCATCTATCAGTGGTCACTTAGGTTGCTTCCATATATTGGCTACTGCAAATAATGATGCAGTTAACACAGGGATGTATATATCTTTTCATATTAGTGTTTGTATTTTCTTTGGGTAAATACCCAGCAGTAGAATTAGTGGATCATATGGTATTTCTATTTTTAATTTTTTTTTAAGAGCCTCCATACTGTTTCCATAGTACTGCACTAATTTACATTCCCACCAACAGTTTATGGGAATTCCCTCTTTTCCACATCCTTCTCACCACTTGCCATTGTTTGTCTTTTTGATACCAGCCATTTTGACTAGTATGATTGTGGTTTTGATTTGCATTTACCTAATGATTGGTGATGTTGAGCATCTTTTAGTGTGTCTGTTGGCCATCAGCATGTCTTCTTTAGAGAAGTATCTGTTCATGTCTTTTGAGCATTTTTAATTAGGTTATTATCATTATTATTTTTTGGTGCTGGTTTGTATGAGTTTTTTATATATTTTCAATATTAACTTCGTATCTAGGTTGCCTTTTTGTTTTCTTGATGGTTTCCTTTGATGTGCAGAAGCTTTTTAGTTTGATGTTGTCCCAATAGTTTGCTTTTGTTTCTTTTGCCTACGGAGGCATATCCAGAAAAACGTTGCTAATGCTGATGTCCAAGAGATTACTACCTGTATATTTTTTAGGAGTTTCATGGTTTGGGGACTTAGATTTAGGCCTTTAATCCATTTTGAATTTATTTTTGTGTATGGTGTAAGAAAGTTGTCCAGTTTCATTCTTTTGCATGCAGCTATGCATTTTCAGTTTTTTAAAACAATTCTTTCCTTTTAATCCTCACAAAAACCTTGGGGGTGAAGTGAGGCAACACTTTCCCCATTATCCGTTAGTGAATAAGGACATGGAAGTCAAGGAGGTTATGTGATGTGCTTGCTTAGAGGTGTATAAGAATCGAGAAAGTCTCACTCTTGCAGTTTTATTTCAACTCAACCTCTAGAATCAAACAAGACTGATAAGCAAACCTCCCTAACATTTTCTAAATTATTTTACTCAAACTTGATTCTAAGCTAAAGTTACCATTCTTGAGCAAAGAACGCAGCTAGCTCTTTGCTCAGCGGAATCTGCTATTCCATCTAATCTCCATATGTCAGTATATAAATTGACTAAAGTTAAAAAAGAAAATAAAATATTTCCTCAGTGTCTGGGAATGGTGGGCCAGGAAAAATTACCTGCAAGGTATGAAGAGGTAAAGTGTACCTCTGCTTTTTGGTGAGAAAAGTTCAGAAATTATTGTGTTTTGTTTGTTTGTTTTTAAAAGAAGAAGTGACTGTGTTTTCTTAATGAAAATTTTACAATACTTAACTTTGGCAAGAGATTAAATGTGAAAACATCCATCCATTCAAAATGATAATTTTTGTAAAATTATTTAATAAAAACAAATGGATCAAATTCCTCATCTGTTTCAAAAATTGTACAGCTTTAAATATTGCCCAAATGTGTGTAAGTGCTATATTTGGAACCATTTTTCATAGTAATAATTTCTCACTTTTATTGAGCACTAATTGTGTAATGTGTAAGAAAAAGCTATACCACTCCTCTTGTGTATCTTTTACTCTCACACTACTTACTACCTCACTCACAGCACTTCTGACACCAGATGTGTGGAGTTTTCCCCCCACCAAGAAATTCTGTGACACCAGCTGGGTGTCCTACAAGTTAAATAAATTCTGACACTATCTACCTGGAAATGGCTTCAGATTCCACAGGTTCCCAGGTCCTCCTCTCCCTTTGATTCAGTTATTTGCTAGAACACCTCGAAGAACTCAGGAAAACACTTGCTTCTGTTTACCAGTTTATTAGAGGATATGATGAAAGATACAAATGAGCATCCAGGTGGAAGAGACAGGGAGGACATGGTATGGAGGAAGGGGCATGGGGCTTCCATGTCTTCCCCCAGCACTGCATGTGTTCACCAACCTAAAAGCTCTATAGACCCTGTACTTTGGGGATTTTTATGGAAGCTTCATCATGGAGGCATGAACAATCACTAACTTCATGTTCAGATCTCTCCCTTCTCTAGAGACTAGAAGGTAGGCTGACAATCCAAGCTTCTAATTGTGGCTCGGTCTTCCGGTGACCAGCTTGCCCTCCAGGTGCCCGCTAAGAGTCACCTTGTTAGAACAACAACAACAAAAATACACTGCCATCATCCAAGACATTTCAAGGGATGTGGGAGCTCTGTGTCAGGAATTGTGGTCAAAGACCAAATAGTGGAACAGAAGATGTTCCTAATGCCCTTATCACTTAGGAAATTGCAAGGATTTTAGGAACTCTGTGCCAGGAACTGTGGGCAGAGACCAATATAGATATTTTCTATTATCTCACATGTACTAAGAACTATTATAAGTGGTGGTGTTTGTAAGGATTTGCTTATCTAATTCTCACACAACACTATGAGGTGAGCTCCATATAATACAACATAATAAGATAATGTGTTGTGACTCGACATAATGTAATTTAATGTAATTTACCTTCATCTTACAGATGAGAAAACTGAGGCACAGAGAGAATGAGTTGTTTCTTGACCAAAGTCTAATAGCTTTGAAACACTAAGATCAAGATTTGAACTTATGGACTTAAGTGCTATTTTATTTAGATCAAATGCTTTCACGTTAAGCCCACGTTCTTAGTTCGGATATCAGCAGCTTCCCCCATGCTTATCAATAGCAAATAGTGAGTTCACCAACCCCAGGGCCCTAGCAAAGTTTGAAATCTTTCTTTATCGTCTTTGCAGTTTCCTAAATATACCTGTAATTCCTTTCTTTTGTCCTCATACACCTATTTCCCTCCTCCCTTGGGCTCCTGTGCAGACCCCAGGACTGTATCCAGAGCAACCCTTTTATCTAATTGAACTGTTGCTTCTTTTTTTTTCTGAATCTAAATGGGCCCTACTGTTGCCTTGGCTGCTATGACAAAAGCCCAATAATATTTTATGCCTACAGAAGAACCTGTTGATTAGGCCACAGAGTCTGGTCAGGATTTGAAGGTGACCAAGAACAATGAGTCCTAACATTGTTTTCCCTTTGGCTTATTCCAACTTAGCCAACAAGCAGTGCAAGCGATAGATAATAAATAAAGGATGCAAAGAAGTGGCCATGACTATCCACTACCTCCTCAGTTTCCTATATAGTGTATCTGAACCTTAATGGAATTTCCTGACTACAGTGAAAAAGCATTAGATCAGAGGAGCCCAAACTCTGTGCTCATTGCCTCTGGCATGTGTAATAGGGGAAGGAGTCACATCATGGCTCAAGGGCCCACAATTTTTGCCCGCTGGGAAATGCTTCTGCTCCACAGTCATTTAATTCTATGTTCTAGGTTTTGGGGCCTACAGAGAAATTTATCATAAAGCTAATAAAGTTTAATCTTCAAGGCTCCTCAATTCCCCAGGCCCCTGTGAGTGGTGGGAGTTGCTTGGAGTTGTAGAGTGTTCTAGGAGGGGAGGGGAATCCAGGGTGCAATAAGGAAGCATGTCTGTGTAGGACATTTTTGGTATATTTCCTAGAGACCTCAGAAGAAGAGGACTCGAACCTTTCAAGCTCCAATATTTTACTGTGGTTTCTTTTCTCATTCTAAATAAATAGCCAGTTTATACTGAGTTTATATTTGCACTTTTAACTAATTAATGTTTGTAGAGGGCTCACAAAACTGCATCAGTGTAAGCCCCCATAAACATCTGGAGCCACACCTGGGGCCCACCTGGTCCTTGTTATCTTAGCTGAATTAAGTAGGAACTGCAATTTTTGGAAAGAGATATGAGAGCTAGCAGTCTGTTTTGGGTATTCTGTCTGTCCCTCCAGACCCCGTCTCCACCCTCTCTCCCCTAGTCTGTAACTCAGGAGACTATTCTCCTTGTATGCATCCCTGGATCCCTTGCTTTCTAACAGGATCCACCAGTGAGGATACCTATGGGAGGTGGGGCAACTAGAATAAAAGGGACTGATACCCTGGCTCCTTCCTTGCCTGGTCATGGGGTTGGCAGCAGAGTGTGAAACCTGTGTAGTCAATAGGGCCACATGCTGAGAAGGGTCCCATACTTGACTTAATGCTTTGCTGACACAATTTTGAAATTCCTAATTCTATCTTTGAACATGTGTTTTGTTAGTGAGGTCTGATACATGAACAGAGGAGATATGCATTATATGTTTCTGCCATTTCTGGTTGCACCATTTGCATATAGCATCTCCAGTGCCCCATGATAATAGGATTCCTGTACATCTGTGGAGTTCAGTGAGACTCAATGCAAGTACAAGGTAAAGCATATCACATCCATGACTGATTAAACCCTAAAATGCCTCCTTCCATTTGAACTAAAATTTGCTTCAAATTCAGAAAAAAGGTAATGAATACCATTCTAAGAAACACAAACAACCAAAGAACTCTTACCATATCCTTTATTACTCATGTTACTTCACTGTATTAGCCAACCACTTACACTAAAAGTGATGCCATAGAAAGAAAGAGAAAGATAGGACAATCCACAGTTGCTTTTCTTTTTAGTTTCTCTTTGCTCATCAGTAAGCCAAAGGCACAGTGTCAGTACAATGTGTGTATATAAAGAAGTGAAATAAACAAACGGGTTACTTTTGTGCAGTGTTTATATTTTTCTAATTAAAAAAATACATATGTACATACAAACTATGAAATACAAATTGTTTCGTTTCAGTGATCCTGCATGTGTTAAATGCTCTCATGTTGCATCTAAAATGAACATTGCACATGGTAGGGGCGCCTGATGGCTCTGTAGGAAGAGCATGTAACTCTTGATCTCCGGGTTTTGAGTTTGAGCCCCATGTTGAATGTAGAGATTGCTTAAGTAAGTAAGTAAGTAAACCAAAAATAAATAAATAAGTAAATAAATAAATAAATAAATAAATATTGTACACTGTAAATGGCAAAATTCATGTTAATAATTTAAACTTCTAATTTTTCTTCATTTAGAAAGGTTTTCAATTGAAATATTTAAAACCATGAGTGGTCAAGAGAGAAGGAAGAGAGACTGTGGAAGAAAAGCTAAAGCTTTATAATTTGGGACCTTTAACAGCATTTCATTTCTTGCTTTTGTCAGTTTGCACTGAGCTGCAGAGTTATGTGCTGGGCCTTGGTTGCCAGCAGCTGCATTCCGCCACCAAAGGCCACAATTCCTGAGAAGTGGCCCTTTCCTAGAGTTTCTGGTCTTCCTGGGTGCCAGGAGTTGGGTTCTTTCCCTTGTGCCTTCAAACTGCTGTTCTAGCATTTCCCATTGTTGCCACTCCAAGGGGTGGAGGTGGGGGTGGAAGCAAAAGACAGAGACTTCACCTTCCCTTGTTCTTTTTTAATTCCTGCCCACAGCTTTACATGACTTTGATTAGTCTGTCTGTTACACTCTTCTCTTTGTTTTTATATATTTCACCATAGACAATTTCAAACATGGACAAATATAGACAGACTAGTATAATGGATGCCCACATACCTACTATCCTGCTTCAAACATATTTCTTTCACTCATTCGGAGTGTGACATTTGTTTCCTGCTGGGATCCTGACCGCTATGGAGCCTTCCTATGCATTTTGACTCTTCAGGGTCACTACACCCCTCCCCTCAACGGGGAACAACAACTTGGCAGCCTATTTCTGAAAACAGCTGAATAGACATTATCATACAGTTTAAAGTGGAGGAAGTGGTTTTAGACACCTTCCCTGCCTTTTCCATTAAACTTGGTTCCCCAATTCCTTTCCCGGCATCCTGGCTCATCTTAACCAGGCTTTGTTTTGTATCAAAACTACAAAGAGAGGCCATATTTGGTGCTGTCTAAAATAAGTGAATCACATTAATAAACAACATTTATTCCCACAAATTAATAAATGCTTTATCTTTTCATTCATAAGAGAAAAGGAAACACTTGGGAGGAATTTTTTTCTTTGTGAGGAAGTCCTTTTTATGAGAGGATTGATTATGTGGTCATAGATCAGCAACATATTTGCCTTTCACAATTTCATGAGAATAATTTTGTCATTAATGAGATTTGCTAGTAAGGCAGAAAGGTCATATCTATAAGGGTAGGGTCATTTGTAATATGAGACCTTGGTCTCTTTAATCAACAAGAAAAAGAATCATTTCAGATTTAGTCTCTTTACCAGTAGACACAATGAAAGTAATATAGTATTTTATAAATTAGTATTTGGAAATAGATTGTTTTTCATCATGTCCCATCAGGGGTCCATAGAATTGTCTAAATCAATAGGAAGCTAGAGAAAGAAGTGGGGAAAGAACTAATTTTACTGAATGCCTTCTTTATATTATAAGTGTTCTCGGGTTTATTATCAGTTTAATCCTCACGGTAATCCTAGTAGGTAGATGTTATTATAACTGTGGTAGAGAGGAGGGAAGTGAAGCTCAAGGTGGATAAGTTGCTCCAAAGCCCACAGCTACATAATTACAATAGCCACTATTTATGTATTGTCATGCTTGACTCTGAGCAAAGCACTTTACATTCTATAAAATTTAACCTGTGTCACAGTATGCCCATAATACACATGAGGGGCTTAAGCATCTTGCCCATGGTCACATAGATGAGAAGTGGCAGAGTCTGAATTCTGAAGTCAATCCATGCTGATTTAATTGTTTAAAATTTTTATATTTTAGAGAGAGAGCACATGCACAAGTGGGGGAGAGGGACAAAGGGATAGAGAAAATCTCAAGCAGGCTCCATGCTTACCAGCACAGAGCCCCATGAAGGGCTTGATCGCATGACCCTAGACTTTAAATTATTATTTTTTTAATGTTTATTTATTTTTGAGAGAAAGAGAGACAGAATGCGAGAAAGGGAGGGACAGAGAGAGGAAGACAGAATCTGAAGCAGGCTCCGGGCTCTGAGCTGTCAGCACAGAGCCCGATGCAGGGCTCGAACTTACAAACCTTGAGATCATGACCTGAGCTGAAGTCAGACACTTAACCAACTGAGCCACCCAGGTGCCCCTCAATCCCATGAGTCTGAGATTATGACTGAGCTGAAACCAAGAGTTAGATGCTCAACCAAATGAGCTACCTAGCTGCCCCAATTCTGGCTGATTTAAATCCTTATTATTCTTACTACCCAGGGGAGATGGGGTACACTCTTACAATTTCTTTTTCCATCTTGAACTTCTCTTCCCCTTTACCAATGTCCATTCAATCATTCTTTGTTAGATCTTTCACTTTGATAAAGGACACAAGAGCAAATGTGCACAGACAGGTCCTTTGTCATCATATTTCACTGTGCCATCAGTCTCAACAGTGGGCCTGTTCTTTCCTTGCTCATTTTCTTGTCTAACATAATTTTCTCCTTTCATTGTCTCTAGTCATTTGCACTCAAGTACTCCTAAAAATATTTTAAGAAGCAGTAAATTTCTCACTACATTTCTAAGTTAGTGCCTAAAATTCTTCATGATACTGAAAGAGTTGCAAATATACATATAAATTCCAACACATTATACATAATGACATTTAAAAATAAACTGTCACATCACTATTTGATAACTATCTAGTAGAATCTAAATACTATAGTGATTTGATGCCCTATCACACATTTTAAGTATACGTAAATAAGTTCTTCTTTACCCATAGGAAATTGTCTTTTGTTTGTTTTTCTTCTTGAAATTATATTTCCATTCCATTTCCTAATATATTTTTATACTTTAAAATATTTCATGAGTAACATGCTTCTATGTAATGAAAATATGTCAATAAAAGGAAATCATTAAAAATTTTTCTGTGACCATAAGGTCCTAAGTGTTAGAAAAGTCTACACAATTTCTCAAAATAGCATAAATGTATTATAAGTATTGATGAATAATTACTAGACATGAAATGTAAAATTGTATTGGGATTGCAGTTCTTTAGTGAGATGAGTAAAGCCCCAGGTATCCAGGAATCGATATAACAGGCTTAGGCATGTATGGAAACCAATTTGTCAATAAATTTCATAAAAATAAAAAAAAAATAAAAAAAAATAAACTCTAAAAAAAAAAAACAGGCTTAGGCATCAATGCTCAATGTAAGATGTGTAGATCAGAACAAGTGCTGAGAAACTCTTCACCTACATAAATAAATAGGAATGTTAGAGTTTTGTTTCAGTAATAGGACTCAATTCCTTGAATTCTTCTCAGTTATATGCCAAAAATAACATGGTAATCTATCATCAAGATTAGTTCTAGTAATCTCTCATCTGACAACTCTTATCCTTCCCTTTGTGGAAAGCAGAGAATTGGAGTCTATCTGACTTGCAAAAGGATTAGTTTCCCTATCATTAGAGTCATTTCATTCACCCTTTCTTGAGCACCCTAAAGGTTTTTCCACCCCAGGCAATGACTTAGTAGGTTTGGGATGAGTGTGAGGTAGTCCTTTTTATTATCAGGTGATAAAAGCCCAGGAGAGAGGAAAGGAGAGACAGCCTAATTTAGCCTTGACCACAGGAGCTTTCTTGGGTCATTCCATTTTAGGAATGTTTATCTGAAACAATCCATGGCCACTCACCCCCACCTTCTGCCCCACCCGGGCCCCAGGGAGACCACATACCTCCAATCCCCCAGTTGAAGACCCTGGTCTCTTGCATTTGTTTTTCTAAGCCTTTGCTCATTTGGCACTTTAGAACTTGGCATGGGTGATAAACACTGTGGCTAGTCTTTTACATTTGTCCTGTGAAATGGGTCTTTTTCCTTCCCATATTTAGTACACATTTTCTTAAAATTTAAAAATTTTAAACTATTCCAAAGAGCTCCCCTAGGGCCTTGTAAATAGGACAACTATATGGGCACAGATGTTTATCCTGGCCAATTCAGTTAGAAAGAAAGAGAGAAAGAAAGAGAGGAAAGAAGGGAGAGAGAGAGGGAGGGAGGGAGAGAGAGAAAGAGAAAGAAAGAAAGGAAGGAAGAAAAAAGAAAAGAAAGAAAGGAAGGAAGGGAAGAAGGAAGGAGGAAAGAGAGGGAGGGAGGGAGGGAGAAAGAAAGAAAAAAAGAAAGAAAGAAGAAAGAAAGAGGAGAAGAAAGGAAGATCAGAAATACTCTGGAATATAGAGAGGGGGGTTATATATTATAAGAGATTGAATCCACACAGAAGGGCTGTAAATCAGGCTACAGTTATTCAAGCCTCTTAGGCTTATGCAGACATTGATTGGTTGCCTCCATTCAAAACCTATTCTTCACTTTCTCCAGCAAGAATACCCCCAGCTTATTCTCAGTCACATGCTTTTAGTGGTTGATCCCATCTCTGCTCTGCATGTAAGACCTGGAATCTGATGTTTCTGACTATAGAATTGATTAGTTCAAGATAACACATGATTCAATCCAAGAGATTTTGCCCATGCTGCTAGAGAGAAAGAAAACATTTAAAAAATTTTAAATATATGTTTTGGCAAACGGTACTGACAGAGATGCTTTCTTTGCTGCTGGACACGAGTGAAAACAAGTAACTCCAGGAATCTCTGGTAGCCATCTTTGAACCACAAGGGCAGAGGTCTCTTAAACATTATTTGTTTGTAGTACAGTTTCTTTTTCCCATCTTGAGCTACTCAGAGCTCTTGGCAGAGCCAAGAAATAGAAAAAACCTGGGAACTGGTCATAGTCATTCGATCTAGGATTAGCCTCTCCCTGATGAGGATAAATTCCCCAATATTCAGTTATGTGAACCAATGAATTTTTCTTATTGCTTGTTAACCTGAATTGAGCTTCCTGTTACTTGCTACCTAAAAAGTAGTAATGAATATAATCACTACTGTAATCAGAACATCTCTGCTTTTATTTTATTTTGTTAGTCATCCCCCCCCCCCCCCCCCCCCCCACTTATTAGGACTAACATGTGTATGGTTTAAAGTCAGGATACCATTTCTTAAGAAGATTGAAATGCCACAGGCCTAGATTTCCATTCATTTCAGTAAAGAGATATTTGTATTTATATGGGTCAATATAGCACCCCTCTCTTCTCTACCTGATGTCCAAAGATATTGAGATCTAGATCAAAATGTCAGCGTTCTTTCTGATGGAGTTGCTGTGGTCATAGCTTAGTTGTACCATCACACAGTAGGGTTCCTAATACTTTAGGCCTGAACTGGGCTTCACACTCAGCCACAGGCAGTGAACTAGCACAGGCTTGTTCTTGTGAAACTCCTGACAAGGGCAGGCAGACAGATACACACTCAGTAGACAAGCTGGCTTCCAAAGGAAGGGAGAAAGGAGGGGCATGGCTACAGCATCCAGTGTCTTATCCCAACCAGCATTTCAGTCCTCTTATCTGGAATGAAGAGGGAGGGGCAAGGGATGAGAGTCAAGAAAGCAAAATACAAATGTATGCAATCAGAATTGTGGGAAATACAAGGAGGGAAACAAGCAAGGCTTTGTGAAAAAATAAATGAGCAAGGTTGCTTGAAAATGGGTAAGCTGGAAGTCTCTCTGAGATGGCATTTAAATTGAGACTCAGATGAAAAGAAGCCTGTCATTCAAATGAGAGGAGGAGGTTAGAGTTAGGGAGCATTCCAGGTATAAACATTAGCAAGTATAAAACCCCAAGATGAAGAAGAGTTGGGGCGGTAGGGGGAGTTAGGCTGGGGATGAACTATGTGGAGCTGTGAGTGACAGGTGTTTGGATTTCATTCCAAGGGCAGTAGGAAGTTGTCAAACCATGGAACAGTTTAAACAGGAGAGTGACATGAACTTTCATGGTTTAAAAAGATCCCTTTGGCCAAAATGAAAATGAATTGGGCAGGTATGAGAGCAGAGACAGGGAGGTCAGTTGGGAGGATATAGCAATAGTCTAAGTGAGAGATAATGATGCCCTGATCTAGAGTCGTGGTGGTGGAGATGAATAGAAGAAAAAGAGACATTTTGGAGCTCAGCAAGACATAGTTTGCTGATGGATTAAATATAGTTAATCATATTATAAATATGATTAAATATGGGAATTAAGGGGCATCTTGATTTTTGGTTAGAGCAAAAATGTAATTCATCTTTTGATCCTTCTTCCCTTTCTTCCTTCTTTCCTTCCTTCCTTTTTATCCCTTTCCTTCTTCTCCTCCTTGTCTTACTACTATTCTTACTACTTTAATTTTTTTAAGTTTATTTATTTATTTTGAGACCGTCAGTGGGGGAGGGGCAGAGAGAGAGGGAGAGACAGAATCCCAAGTAGATTCTGTGTGAGGTCAGTGTGTAGAACCCCACAAAGGGCTCGAACTCATGAAACCATGAGATCATAATCTGAGCTGAAATCAAGAGTTGGTTGTTTAGCTGACTGGGCCACCCAGGTGTCCCATATTCTTATTACTTTTAGTATGAGAAGAATACATCAGTATTTTATTTGTAGACGTGTAAAGTTTGAGATATGTAGTTGAGACTCAACTTATGGGTATGTGGATCTGGACTTTACATTTGGGGCATACATTTGGGGATTATCAGCATTTAGATGGCTATTAAAGTTATGAGAATGATTGAAATGACCTACAAAAAGAGTAGATAAAGAGAAAAGGCCAAGGAATCTGAGGGTCCTCAACATTTAGGGGTCTGATAGAAACACAGGAGCTGGTAAGGAGATTGAGAATGAGTAACCAATTGGATAGGTGGGAAACCAGAGTATAGCATCATGGAAGCCAAGAGTATTTCAACTTCAAGGTGTAGCCAACTGTATCACATAATCACAAGTACTCTGAGAGCACTATAAGATGAGGACAGAGAGGTCTTTTGCATTTGGTTTCATGAAGGTCTTAGGTTGCTCTCGACAAGAGTGATTTCAGCAGGGGGAAGGAAACCTAACTAGTACATTGAAGAATGAATGGGAGATGAAGAAATGGAAGCAGAGTTACAGGCAACCCTTTTGAAAGATTTTGCCATAAAGAGAAGTAGAGAAACTATAAAGTTTAGGGAAGGAAATGTGGGGACAAGGGAGGTGTGTGTGTGTGCTTAAAGATGAGAGATTTCAAAGCTGTTTGTTGCTGATGGAGATGATCCAGTAGAGTAGGAGATTGTGACATGCAGGAGAGAAAGGTTAGGCAAAGCAGCGAGTTACGTCCTTGAGAAGGAAAATGAATCCAGAGCTTAACAGTAGAGACTGAAAATTGAGAGTGAAGGCCTGTCATCTACCTGTCAGGAGAAAACAAGAAAGTGGGAGGAGAAGTGAGTAGGCAGAGATGAAGGAGGGTCCATCTGATGCTTACGTTTTCTTACTGGTATTCAAGACCTCAGATAGAGTAATATAGTTATATCATCCCCAATAAGCCCAATGTCTTATAATAATATTTTTAACGCTACAGTATGTAAATCAAAATATGATTTAATTTATAACATTGTGAGAATTTTCACAGATACAAACTCACAAAGAAAAACAAATTTCTTGGTCAAAGCTTGTGTGTCAATTTTTTCAGTAAGAGTACATTCTAATCGACTATATTTAAAATTAAATATAAGAAACCAAGAGTATTTTATTATTATGATTATAGATATAATTATTGACATTTGGAAGCTGCTTGCTGGGTATACCAGACAATTAGAATTTCACATTACATAGACTGAGGTTCAAACCTATATAGGACTGAGTGCTTTGCACAGAGAAAACTTTCCATGGCTGGAGAACTGCATTCTTAACCTTGGCCAGGTATTAAAAAAAAACATGCTGTTTTAGTTATAAGGGAGCATAAGGAGGGGGTGGAATGGGTGGGGAGAGAAACATTACAGATGACTTTGTGCAAACTCATCACCACTGTTGGAAAAACAACACAAAACCACAACCAAGTCAGTAACATTATCTTTGGCTTATAAAGAATGGTACATTTTTTGGCTGACTATCATCCTCAATAATTTAGCTTGTTGTTACATAATGTGTTTCCTTAAGAAAACTCAAAATGCCCTACACAAGTTATTTCATTTGTCTTCACTGCATTAGGAAGCTGAGAACAGAAGGGAAGTTGTCTAGACTAGGGCTGTCTAATAAAAATATAACACAAGCCACATATGAAATTTAAAATTTTCTAGTAGCTACATCTTTTAAAAAGTCAAAAAGAAGTAGGTGAAATTAATCTGAATGTTATATTTTATTCAAGCCTATATACCTAAAATATCATAATTTCAACGTATAATGAATATAAATAATTGTTTATGAGATCTATTCTATTGTTGGTACCAAGACTTTTTTTTTAAGTTTATTTATTTACTTTTTAGAGAGCGTGACAGAGAAAGTGAGAGAGGGAGGGGCAGAGAGAGAAGGAGAGAGATAGAATCCCAAGCAGACTCTGCACTGTCAGCATGGAGCCAGACACAGGGCTTGAACTCACAAACCGTGATATCATGACCTGAGCCAAAACCAAGAGTTGGACAATCAACCGACTAAGCCATCCAGGCACCCCAGTACCAAGTCTTTGAAATCTGGGGTGTATTTAACACTTAGAGTATGTATCAAGTTAGACTGGGCAAATTTCAAGTGCTTGGTAGCCACATGGCATCTCAATTCTAGATAATAATGTAAAGAGCGAGGGTCACAGAATCCAAAGTCTGGGCTCTCTTACAAGTTAATAAAATGTGAGTCAGAGTTTATCACTGGTCTGTTCAAAATCTTCCCAAGACTTCTTATCATTCTTAGAAAACAGCTAAACTCTGGGGTGCCTGGGTGGCTCTGTCAGTTAAGCATCTGACTTGATATTGGCTCAGGTCATGATCTCACTGTCGTGAGATGGAGTACTGTATCTGGCTCCACACTGAGTGGAGCCTGTTTGGGATTCTCTCTCTGCTCTTCCCTCACTCAAGGGCTCTCTCTCAAAATAAACAAATAAACCTAATAGGGAGCCTCGATGGCTCAGTTGGTCGAGCATCTGACTTCAGCTCAGGTCATGATCTCAGGGTTCGTGAGTTCGAGACCTACACTGGGCTTGCTGCTGTCAGTGCAGAGCCCACTTCAGATCCTCTGTCCCCCTCTCTCTTTGCCCCTATCCTGCTGGTGCTTGTGCTCTCTCTTTCTCTCTCAAAAATAAAAAATTAAAAAAAAACATTAAAAAATAAACTGAAAAAAAGAACAACAGCTAAAGTCTTACCTCTGAGGCTGAACATGATATAGGTCTGCCTCCCTTACCAACTTTATGGCTTACCAATTTCTCCTTGATCTTTCTGCACCCACTCCTGCCTCCGCCCTGCCTCAGATGGTGTCACTTCCACTTCCTTCAGCCTGGAATGCATCTTTTCATGCTTGGTCACTGAATTTATGCAGGTTTTTGCTGAAATATCATCTTAGGAAGACCTATGATCTGAAATAACAATGTTCTCTAGCCACTGTCAAGCAACTTACCCTGCTTTCTTAGGGTTCATTACACTAAGTACTGAAAATATACTTGAATTTTTAAATTTGTTTACTATCTCCTCCAATGGAAGGTTACTATCTACCTGTGAGTTCAGGGGCATTGCTTTGCACACTGTCGGTCACTAGCACCTGGAATAGTGCCTGGCACACAGCAGGCTTGTTGAATGGATGAGTGAATAGTGTTATTTATGGCAGATCACTTAGAGGGTATAGTATGATGCTTAGAGTGTACATTCTGGAGTTAGACCCTTGAGATCAAATTCCAGCCTGTCTGCTTGCTATCTCTATTCCTTTAAGGAATTAAGTACCTTCTTCAAACTTCAGCTTCCTCATTTGAAAAATGGGGATGTTAATAATAGCATCTATTTCATAGAAATGATATTGTTTTGTTTTGAGGGTTAAATGAAATAAAGTATATAAAGAACATCATACAATATCTGGCCCATAATAAAGTCTCAAGAAAATTTCCTATTATTATCTGTTAAACAGAGATTAAAATGAATGCCTTGGCTCATAGGTACACTGCAAACTGGCCCACTGCTCCACAGACATGGCCCTTCCCTTTGCCCCTCCAGTGCATTTGTTTCCATCTCTCAAGTCACCCTTTTGACTTTATTGGATAATGTTGAACTTTTTATCTGACTTCGATAGTACATAGGCCTTCCTACCACTTCTCTGCTTGTTCTCTCTCATTTCCCTTTGCTGACTCC
The DNA here is from genome assembly GCF_016509475.1 of Prionailurus bengalensis. Classification (NCBI taxonomy): domain Eukaryota; kingdom Metazoa; phylum Chordata; class Mammalia; order Carnivora; family Felidae; genus Prionailurus; species Prionailurus bengalensis. Next base: position 93,588,745 of record NC_057348.1, read on the forward strand.
TCTCCTTATGCCCTTGTTTATGTTCCTTCAGGCTCTGCTTTTGATGCTGGTTACTCGACACCCACTCCCTGAGCAATCTCACCCACTCCTAGATTTCAATTGTTATCCTATGCTGCTGATTCCAAATCTATGTCTCCAGCCCAGCTTTCTCTCCTGAGCTCTAGGTCCATATCTGCAGTATCCTTATAGCCATTCTGCTTGGATAGCCAATACTTAAAACCATTCCACTTCCTCCAAACCTGCTCCTCTTATGGATGTCCTATCTTAATGAATGGCCCCCACCCACCCCTTGTCCAAACCAGAAAATACAGTATGAGTCTTGAATTTTTCCTCTTCCAGACCACAGTCCAATCAACCACAAAATACTCGCAAATCTGTCTTTTACTTACTTCTGTTGCCATATCTGAATCCAGGCCAACATCACTTCCTGTCTAGATTCTGGGCTAGATTAAGCTTCCTAATAGACACGTCTGTATCCATTCTTTCTTCCTTCTAATTGTTCTCTACAAAATAACTAGAATAATCTTAATAAAATGCAAATTTGGGGGCGCCTGGGTGGCTCAGTAGGTTAAGTGGCCAACTTTGGCTCAGGTCATGATCTCACGGTCAGTGAGTTCAAGCCCCGCGTCGGGCTCTGTGCTGACAGCTCAGAGCCTGGAGCCTGTTTCAGATTCTGTGTCTCCCTCTCTCTGACCCTCCCCTGTTCATGCTCTGTCTCTCTCTGTCTCAAAAATAAATAAACGTTAAAAAAAAAATTTAAAAAAATGCAAATTTGATCTCACTATCATGCCACAGCCTCATTGTTTAGAGCTGCAAGCTGATTCATAGCTCCCCATTACCTTTAAGGAAAAAGTCAAATTTGGGGGTAATTTAATTATGTGTGTTCAAAAAGTTATACATTAATACTTGTTATAAACAAACAAAACAGCAGTCCTCCGACATACCCTGTCCCACATTACTATATGTCATCTCTTATGCTTCAGCTCCCAAGAGGCAACCACTGTTAATTATTTTACCTGACTCCTTTGGAATCATTTCCATATCCCTAAAGAACATGTTTATATTGCTATTTAAAAAAAAAAAAAGTCAATGACTTCCAATTCTAAAAGTTGAAGATTCAGCTTATTTTCACCAACTCCTATGATACCTATCACATACATGAACACTTCCCATTCTTCATCTTCTCAATGTGGCTGTAACTTAATTATATTGCATTTAGTATCTGTACTGATAGGACTTTGTAAATCACAGCATATAGTATGCTATGAAAAATTTCCCTTCCTGTTCAACTTTTGTTTTTTTCTTGAGTTAATTACAGTCTTCCCTCTGCCCCCCTGTAACTTGGTTTTGTAATAAAGAGGCCATTTTTGATGTTTGTTAACAGTTTTCAATCTCCACTCATCTTTTCTATCTCCCCCACATCTGGGCAACCAAAAGTAGAAGAACTGTATAGGCCTTTACCTCTAAGAGTTGACAGGAATTTCAAATATAGCTCAGGCTCTAGCCCATGCGAGGTGGAATCCCCACCATGCTGATTCTACCCTTTAACCACAGTGAAAGCCCCAGACTACTCCTAGCCCTTTGCTCACTCTCTCACCAGACCCCTGAATGAACCCTTTCCCTTCTGGGAGCCCCCATCTTAGTGTTATTACTAAATATACCTCATTTATATTCACTGGTGGGTGCATTGTGTCTGGACAGTCAAATAAATTCCTGAGCGGGTGATCATGCCTACCTCTGGGCACTGAACTGTGTACTTTCTACATATTTATCATTAATACATTCCTAAACTGTCCACACCCTCAGTTTGGTAAATTTTCCCTCAACATACTTTAAACATCAGTTATTCTATCCATGCCATTTTCTCAATGATCTTTCCCCCAGGGCCTCTGTCCCACTCTAGTCCACCAGATTTGTTGGTCTTTGAGCTTCCTTCAGAGCTGTGGTCTTAGATTTTCCCTTCACCATCATCCTTTCTTACTCATGCATTAGAATCTCATTTCCTGGATTCCATTTTCTCTTTTCTTATTTTGGTTGAACAAATCCTCTGATAGATTCCTGAGAAATGACCTATAAAGCAACATTTTTTATCTTTCCATGTCTGAAAAATGTATATTCTACCTTCCCACTTAAGGAATAATTTGGCTGGGGAACTCTACATTACAAGTTACTTTCTTCTACTATTTTCTAGCATCCAGTGTGGCTATTGAGATGTCTGAAGTCATTCTGGTCCCTAATTCTTTTTAGAATCTTGTTTTTCTTTTCTGAGGGTTTTTAGAATATTCTATTTGTCCACAGGATTTTGCAATTTTATAATGATGTGTCTCTGTGTAGGTCTGTTTTCATCCATCGTCTTGGGAGCTCAATAGACTGTTTCAATTGGGGAAGTCATGTCCTTTCATTCCAGGAAATTTCCTTGATAATTTCTCCCCTCCATTTTCTCCATTCTCTCTTTCTGGAACTCCCATTATTCAGATATTGAACTTCTTGGACTAGTCTGTACCTACTCATGTAAAAAAAAATCTCTCAGGGGCGCCTGGGTGGCTCAGTTGGTTAAGCGTCCGACTTCAGCTCAGTTTATGATCTCGCCGTCAGTGAGTTCGAGCCCCGCGTTGGCTCTGGGCTGATGGCTCAGAGCCTGGAGCCTGCTTCAGATTCTGTGTCTCCCTCTCTCTCTGCCCCTCCCCCGTTCATGCTCTGTCTCTCTCTGTCTCAAAAATAAATAAAACTTAAAAAAAAAAATCTCTCTTCTCTTTTTGTTTACTTCCCATCTTTTTTTTTTTCTTTTTTTTTACTTCCTGGGATAGTTCCTCATCTTTATGTTTTAAACCTTCACCTGAAGTTTTATTTTATACCATGATATTTTTAATATCCAAGAATCCATTTTGCCCCCTGGCCACTACTTTTAAAACCATTTGTAGCATCCTGTTCTTGTCTAATAACTACAGTATCTTATAGTATTTCACTGTCTTTGAATCTTTGAAGATACTAATACCCTCCCTCTCCCACTCCTGCATAGTCTTTATTTCTTCCTGGTTGCTTTTCTATGTTAGTTTTGGCCTCTTTCTTATTAGAATATTCCATCAGCTGTCTGGAGATTTTTGACTGTCTGCCTATGTCTAGGAAACAGGCACTAAAAAGTTTTAGGCAACTCAATTTACATGGTTGGGCCTGTCAAATGTGGGTTTCACTGTAGGACAATTGGTTGGTCAGAACTATGGGAAGAAGGTGAGGAAAGAAAGTTAAGTGTCTTGACATTCAGTTATCAACCTTCAGTAGGTTGCCTCTCAGCCCTGGCAACTGCTGGCTTAGGATTCAGCTTTCTTGGGACTGACAAGTCAATAACTACTCAATTACGATTTTTCCAGCTTCCAAAATTGTTTTGGTTTCTTCTTTTATTATCTACCTGCATGTGTACTTTTGCTTAAAAAAAGTCCATTCACTAAAGCTTTGTGGGTTTTTAAGAGGAACAGAAAGTACCATGAGTGTTGTCTGACATTTCTAATAGTAACTAAAACATACATAGCCTTTACTACATGATTACTAAAGTGTGTACTTTTTGGTCCTTGTCAAATTCACCAGACTATTTCATATCTGTTCTATATTCAGACCATCTTTCAGTTTCTTGAATGCACTATGTTCTTCCTATGCCATCTGGCCCCAAGTGCTGATTTCTCTTCCAGGAACTCCTGCCTGTCACCTGACTACTTCTGTGGATCTTTCAGGTCTCAATTTATGTGGTGGACATCTCTGACCTTCAGAAGCAAGAGAAATCTCTCTGATGCACGGTATCGATAGCACCCAGTTCTTCCTCTGTTTTAAAATGGGGAGGGGGTGCGACTGGGTGGCTCAATCGGTTAAGCGTCCAGCTCTTGATTTTGGCTCAGGTCATGATCTCATGTTTTGTGAGATTGAGCTCTGAGTGGGGCTCTGTACTAACAATGGGGAGCCTGCTTGGGGTTCTCTCTTTCCTCTCTCTCTGGCCCTCCCCCACTCACGTGTGCACAAGTGCTCTCTCTCTCTCAAAATTAATAAATAAACTTAAAAATATAAAACGGGTCACTTTTCATTTTCTCTCACTAGTCTGCAGGCTCTGTACAGGCAGGGGCTATGACTGTGCTCCACCTCTTTCACTGCAGTATATCCTGCTCCTAGCACAGTGCTTGGGACATGGTAAGTATCAAAATGCATTTGACCAAGAAATAGACACCTAACTGTAGAGAACAAACTGATAGTTACCAGAGGGAAGGTGGGGGGTGGTGGTGGAGAATGGGTTAAACAGATGATGGGGACTAAGGAGTGCACTTGTAACGAGCATCAGGTATTATATGTAAGCAATGAATCACTAAATTCTATACCTGAAACTAATAATACACTGTATGTTAACTAACTAGAATTTAAATTTAAAAAAGCATTTGGTAATTACACAAATGAAGTCAAGTAAAATTACTTGCTTATGATAAGAGAATAGAGATAGTACTAGAAAACGATTCTCTCAATCCTTTCTGTTCAACTCAATTGGCCTATGTCTGGTTTTTTTGGTTTGTAATTAGAAGAAATCAAATATATTTGATTAGGAAAAGGAGATAATTTTTGGCTGGTAGGACCAGAACAATTCTCTCTCTGTTGTTTATAGATGAAGAAGCAGAGGATTGGTGATACTATATAGGCCATCACAAAAGGTTCTAGAACTGAGAGTATCTTATGGCTCCTATCCCTGGTTTCTGTTTTACCATTTGAAACACACCTAGGATGTTACCTCTCCAGCATTACTGTCTTTTATGCTCCATGAATATTTCTACGTTGTCTTCCCTGTCTGGCTTTCATCAAATAACAACCATCATGTTGCCATTTAAGGGACTAAATCAATGATTCTTACTACTTGTTGGGGGTTGTACAAGAATCATCTTGGAGTCTTTTTCAATCTATATGTGCCCCTTTCTCCTCCTGCTTCTCCAGTCTCTGCCTAGGATGCTCTAGAATGATCCTTTGAAAATGCTCCCCAAATGCACAGATTGAATGTTTGTGTTTCCCCAAAATTCATATGTTGAAACAATCCCCAATATGATGGTATTTGGAGGGTCTTTGGGAGATGATTAGATTATAAGTATGAAGCTCTCATGAATGAGATTAGTGCCCTTGTAAAATATGTCCCAGGGAGCTCCCTCCCCACTTCTCAACAGTGAGAAGTTGACGGTCTTCACCTTGGAAGAGAGTTCTCAGCTGAAGTCAACCATGCTGGTTTCCTGATTTGACTTTCAGCCTCCAGAAATGTGGAAAATAAATTTCTGTTGTTTAAAAGCCACCCAGTTGGGGCGCCTGGGTGGCTCAGTCGGTTAAGTGTCTGACTTCGGCTCAGGTCATGATCTCACGGTCCGTGAGTTCAAGCCCCGCATCGGGCTCTGTGCTGACAGCTCAGAGCCTGGAGCCTGCTTCAGATTCTGTGTCTCCCTCTCTCTCTGACCCTCCCCCATTCATGCTCTGTCTCTCTCTGTCTCAAAAATAAATAAACGTTAAAAAAAATTAAAAAAAAAAAGCCACCCAGTCTATGGTATTCCATTTATAGCAGCCCAAACAGACTAAGACACCAAGTAATTTTGGTATGACTCATTCTCATAGGTGAGGAATATTATATTAAATGTTAGTTATGACCAAATTACATTTTATGAATCCACTACTCTGATGCGTGCTGCAACGGCCCAATAAGTGATAGTTTTAGAATGTTTAGCTCATTTACAAGCACCAAGTAGAAAGGAGCCTCTTTTTCAAAGTCAATTGTATTACCTTTGAATACCACACCTTTAATATTTTCCCATAAGGTATGAAAAAAGAAAATATAGTACTGGAATTTAGGAGTTTTTATCTATCCATTAACCTGCTTGAGTTTGTTTTTAGAACTTTCTCTGCTTTGGAATAGTTCTTTCTTTCCAAAAGGACAACCATGATTATACCCAAAGTGTATCAAAAGAAAAAGAAAATGTCATATATCATGACACAAAATTTCTTTATAAAAGAAAAGTTTTTAGTAACCAAACTGTGTCTCATCTAAAACTGGAAGCTGTGTGATGATTTTGGGGGTGGCATCTAGGCATCGCTAGGCTCATTTCCTTTTGTAACACGGTGGTAATGATAATGTCTCTTGGAGTAGTATGGGTTAAAATGAAAGCATCAATTTATAGCACATTATAAAACCATAAGTATTTCAATTACATTTAAAAATAATAAATAGTGAGTTTTGCTAGGGAATGTGATATGTCTGATGACACCATCAACGTAATTATCCTATGGACACTTTTTTTGGCTTAGAAGCCTTGATTAGAATAGGCATGTGAATGCAGATGAACTGTCAAGTGCCTTGGAAAGAAAGATTAGGGTGTTTTTGATACAAGAGCTGCATTTCTGAACATATTGTTCCTAACAGGACTTGTCTGTACTGACCAAAAGGCATAAGGTTTTGGTTCACTAAAACATTTGCTTCTGACCATTTTCACATCCATGTTCAGAATTCAATTAAAGGACTGGTCCCTGAAGTTTAATTCTGATGGATCTGCAACATGATGCACTGAAATTGCATAAATGAGGACCCTTTCTTGATGACACATCTGTATCACACACACAAATAACACCAAACAGCATGATTCAGTGAGTTATGTCATGGTTGGTATTTTCTTCTATGGACTTCCATTGTACAAATTATATAATAATTGAAAACAGGAACAAGGTAACATTAATATTTAAACATGGTTTAATAGGACAGGGCAGTTCACCAGTATTTCAATGCATGCTTTGACCCTGGTAGTTTATTTTCTTCAAAACTATTCTGAGTTAATTAATAGTGACATCATTTGGATGTTTTGGCAGCTTCTTTGTTCATACTACAGCCATTTGCAAGTAGATCAATTTATTTAGGTCCTTAGGTCTCTTGAAATATATGATGAACAAACAGAGAATTACCTATAAAACAATTAGACAAATACAGGTCTTAGTTCTGCACAAGCCCGGATGTTTGCGGCAACAAGAATGATTCCTGTAAATGTGAAAGGGATTGAAATTAGGAGTCACTAGGCAATGGGTAGTGGATAGACAGGGAGGGGGAAGGATGGGGAGCTCCATTTACCTAAGTGTGGATATAACAACCCTTCATTCCCCTTCCCCTTTTTAAAAAAATTTTTTTTTCAACGTTTATTTATTTTTGGGACAGAGAGAGACAGAGCATGAATGGGGGAGGGGCAGAGAGAGAGGGAGACACAGAATCGGAAACAGGCTCCAGGCTCTGAGCCATCAGCCCAGAGCCTGACGTGGGGCTCGAACTCCCGGACCGCGAGATCATGACCTGGCTGAAGTCGGACGCTTAACCGACTGCGCCACCCAGGCACCCCACCCCTTCCCTTTTTTATTTTAATTTGCTCTATGTCAAAAAAAAAGGGGGGGGAACCCTTAAGGCTAGACATTAACCAAAAGTTGGTGACAAGAGTTTTGGATTCCATGTGCCAGTTTCACTGATGACTCACTGGGAACTTTGTATAAGTCACTTAAACTTGTGCTACTTCAGTTCCTGCTGGCTGTGTTCAAAAAAGGAGGATAATACTTGATCCTAAAAATAATTAACTAGGGTGACTATTTAGATTTCTAAGAGGATATTTAATTAGGTAAATTTCCACCACTTCAATAATTACAACCTGACTGTATGTCTTAATATTTACCCTTTGGTTAAATTCTAAAATTTTACATTAATAAACATACATTTTCTGTTTTTAATTTTGCTTTCCCACTCTATTCCCTACGTACTTGACATCCTTGTTTCATAGATTTTATTTTACTGATAATATCTTTTCATACCGTTTCAGGTCAGTAAGTCTGTTTTCTCCTTTTGCTAGATTATAGATTCTAATCAAATCCTCTATAATTTATCTTCTTTGGAGTAGGATTCATTCCCTTAAAATTTACTGCCAGCATATTAGCCTGCTATTTTTCTTATATGGGCAAGATCCATTTATAATAAAAGCGTAATTAATGTATAGCAGAACTAGAAATAATGTATCTTAAATTTTACCTAATTTTTGTCGATGGTCTTTGTCTTTGTCCATCTTACTTGCATGTTAATTACTCCTCATTAATAAATCTACCTTTTAGTACATAAGCTGGGAGAGGAGAAATTTCACCATTCAACTTAAAATCAGAATTTTGCAGGAATGAATGACCCTGGAGGTCACCTAGTTCAAGCCCCCTCCCTTTTTTTTTTACAGATAAGAAAGTGGGTAAGTCACTTTATTTAAGGCCACACAACATTTAGAGTAGGGACTAGAACCCATGAGTTGTGGTGGATGTCCAGCCACTGTTGCTACTCCTCAAGGCCTAATTAATATATATGCATGCTTTAATCGATGAATTTGATTAAGGTCAACTCATGTTGGGTTCAGCCTCTAGGTAAGTTTATGTGTTTGTATTCAGATACTGCACCTTTAATTCGGTCCAGCCAAACTATAACCTTGTGAACCAGAAGTTTGGATGGAGGACTGGCACAGATCCATCCTCCCACTGAAAATACATATGCCACACAGATGCTGGATAGTCATCTTTGTTTCTGAGGACAACGCATCACTTCTCAGGGGCAGTGATACATTCTACATTCACTTGACATTTAATTTACATCCACTGTGATGAGGCACCTAGGTGGCTCAGTTGGTTAAGTGTCCGACTTCAGCTCAGGTCATGATCTCATGGTCTGTGGGTTCGAGCCCTGCATCAGGCTCTGCTGCTTTGGATTCTGTGTGTGTCTCTCTCTTTCTGCCCCTCCCCCACCCATGCTCTCTCTTCCTCCATCTCTCAAAAATGAATACACATAAAAATTTAGCTTACACTAACTATGAAATAAACATTGTACTTTTTGTATACAGACTCTCTTCCCTCAGGGAACTTAAAAATGTAGGATAAAGACATAAGTGAAACAAATAACTGTGTAAAGAGATGATTCCTATTAAGTGTATACATTTTTTTTTTTAAATTTTTTTTTCAACGTTTATTTATTTTTGGGACAGAGAGAGACAGAGCATGAACAGGGGAGGGGCAGAGAGAGAGGGAGACAAGAATCGGAAACAGGCTCCAGGCTCTGAGCCATCAGCCCAGAGCCCGACGCGGGGCTCGAACTCACGGACCGGGAGATCGTGACCTGGCTGAAGTCGGACGCTTAACCGACTGCGCCACCCAGGCGCCCCTAAGTGTATACATTTTAAAACTATCCAGTTAAAAATGTCCTCCTTTGTGTCACAGTTTCTTACAAAATTAATAATTTTAATATATAACCAACAAAGGAAGTTGTTAAGCATATAACGGGAAGTTGGTTATTCATAACTGACAAGGTTTATTTGGTCCATTACTAACCACTATCTCTCCTGTTAGGAATACTATTGTAATGAGGTGAGGTTTATTTTGGAGACACGAAAGCAGAAGTTTTGGAGTAGGGTAGGTAAAAATGAAGTAAATATTATTTTTATGTTTTAAATTAGTATTTTTATTAGTATTTATAAGTAATGTGTTCTTTGGGTAAAACATTCAAATTGTACTTAAAGGTATAAGGGCAAAGGACATGTTCTGTTTATTCTGGGTATGCACACTTAATCGTTCTTTGTTCTTTTTCTGGAGAAATTTTCTGTGCATGTGGAAACATACATCTGTATATTTTTCCCCACAAATGATTTAATGATAAATTTGCTTGTTACTCACTTACCCTAGACATATTTACACATCAATACATATTGACTTATCTAAAAAAAGTGTTTACTTACTATACCTTTGTATGCATATACCATGATTTATTCAAGCAGAAGTTGACCTTTAAAAAGGTTGGAAATATTAAATACTGGGGAGGTAAAATGGAGAATCTGTATCTGTAGCTATATGTGTATTTACCTATATGAGCTAGTAGTCATTGTCAGAGTGAATAGGATAGCCACAGACACACCGTACTCAAAGCTTATTACATTAGTAACTATTTCTTCAACTTTGTTGACTCGGTAATAGAACCCATCAGTATTTTAATTGGTTGCTTTTGTTTTTTCATTCATAGCTGCTGATAACTTTCTCCCTAAGTAATCTGAGGAAGTGGTAAAAGTCAAACTTTTTCCTGTCTGAGGCCATACTTGGTGCTGTCTATAATATCTAATTATGGTCACTAGGACCCAGCCTTCTTGCATCTTGATGAATTCCCCACCCTCCTTTGCTTGGCTTGACTTCCTGTCTGTTATCAGCTGCCATCTATCAAGAGCCTATAATATGCTCAGTGCAGAGGAGAGCAAGTCGAAGTGTTCTACCTCACAATTTAAGGAAGGCAGGGGGCTAGTTTTTGTTTTAAGATAAAAATCTTTTAACAAAACACAAACTCCCCAAAACTTCCTTTAAACCAAACAGCATTGTCACACACAAGCTCTTATTACTTACACAGCCAGATGACTCAAGATTACTAAATTTCTATTCATAAGGAGTTTGCTGGCCCCAAATCAACATTCAGTCCCTCCCCCATCTTCCTTCTCTCTCCCTTGGGAGAGTGATGTTTGGAGTGTTCGCTGCACCACGTTTTAATAGAATGAAGACGATGTGTGTTTGCTGCCTGAACTGTTTGTTTTGGGATTTTATAAAGCCTCCCCCAACGTCCTCCTTTTTAGAATTTATTTTTTGAGGCCGGGGAAGAGGAGGTCGGAATCTTTTTTGGCTCCAAGTCTTCCAATTTAGAAATACATGCTAGAATTGGTAATCTAGAATCGGCAATCTAGAATTACCAATTCTAGAATATATTGGTAATTCTAGATTACCTATATATTCCAGAATTGGTAATACATTCTAGAATCCCATTGCTATTTACTATAGAACTGGGTATTTATATCAGAAATCAGCTGCATCTACATTCCCATCAGTCACTCAGTGTGGCACAGCGGTGAAGGAAACAGCACTTAACCGTGCCTTGGGAGGTTACAGTTGACGCTTCTGCCTTTGCACTTGACTCCCCTAAAAAACGGGCCCAACTTAACAACCTCCCTAGCAAAAGTGGGAAAAGAAAAAGTCGCCCTCAAACCTGAGTGCGTCTCCGAGGCCTTTCCACTCCCCCGACCCAGAGGTAGTGGTGGTGGCCACCCCCTCCCCCCAGGTCCTCGCCCTTTTCACACGCGTTCGTGGCAAGGAGAAAATCAGTCATAAACGACCGAGATCCAGAGCCTTTCCTTGGGTGGCCTCCCCAAAGCGCGAGGAGGAGTCCCCAGTAGCGGCCCGCTCCCAGCCCTGCCTGTTCGAGGCCCTCCAACCGCCTGGGTTCTGGAGCGCGCGGGCGGGGCGGGCAGGGCCGGGGGAGGCGCGCGGGGGCGGCCGGGAGGGGGCGCCGCGGGGGCGCGAGCGGGGCTAGAGGCCCGCGGAGGACGCGGACTCCGAGCCGGGGAGCCAAGGTCCCCCTGGGGTCCCGAGCCCGGGGTCCTTTGCCAAGGGGGAGGCGGGGCGGAAGCGGCGGGAGGGGCGGTTAGGGCGGGGCGGGTGGCGGTTCCGCGCCGCGGCTCTTTCTCCCTAACGCCCGAAACTCGGGGCTGAGAACTTCTCCCCGCCTGTGCCCCGAGCGCTCCGGCGACCCCCGGCTCCCGCACCTTGTTCCCAGCCCGTCCCCGCCCCGCCTCCGGCCGCGCCACCCCCGCTGTCGGCCGCCGGCCGCGCTGCTCTCGGTTACAAAGGAGGGAAAATGAGCCGGGCGGCGGCGGCGCGGCGCGGGGCCGCCGCGACTGCGGCGATGGCGGCCGCCCCCGGCACCACGTAAACGCCCCCGCCCGCCCAGCCGCGGCCCAGGCCGGAGCAGAGCCTGCAGCTCGCCACTCGCCTCCTGAGCCCAGCGCGTCGCCTCCTGGCCGGAGGAGGAGGTGGAGGAGGAGGAGGAGGAGGAGGAGGAGGAGGCGCCGCCTTCTTGCCGCGCGCCCTCGCTGTTGTCTGCGCTCCGCTCTGGACCAGTTTGGGGAAGTTGCCGGAGCCCCGCGTCGCCCAGATGTGCGACCTCATTGAGCCGCAGCCGGCCGAGAAGATCGGCAAGATGAAGAAGTTGCGGAGAACTTTGTCGGAGAGTTTCAGCCGCATCGGTGAGTGGCGCGCTGCCCCGGGCACCGGGCCGGACGCCCCCGGCGCCTGCTCCTCCGCCCCGAGCTTCTGGCATCACCAAAGCGGCGACCACCCGGGGCTGGTGTAGAGTGTGCTGCGCGCGGACGGTGGAGGGAACAGTACCCGGACCTGGGGGTAGGGCGACAATGGAAAGGAGAGACACCCCTCTCCCTCGGGATCTAGGGGATCATTTGTGGATGATCTTAAAGCCCACAGTTTGGGTTTCCTCTCCTCGCCACTAGCGCTCCGCCTTTCGCGCCGGCGTTGGACTGGCGATGGGACGCCCCGGGCCCCGCTGCGCACCGGGCTGAGCGGCCGCCTGGGTCACTTGTTATTTTTTTATTTTTTTTATTTTTTTTGAGCGCAGGTTTCGCTCTGGGGTGTTTAGTCAATAATTTAGCTTTGGAAATTGGTGAAACGTTGAGCTGTTCCTTCGTATTGTTTAATACATCCAACCTAAAGGGAAGTGGGACAGATACCTTGGGACCTTTTGTTCGGTACTTCAGGTCCTCGAAAGCGAGATTCGGCTGTTCTGTCCCAAGCTCTCTGAATCTTTCCATTGCAGCAAATAAATGCGCGCTGTGAACTTGTCTGAACATTTAGGAATAAGTCCCCAGAACTTCTTACATTTACTACAGCTCCGGGGCTATTGTCTTTAAACCAACCAACTGATACACAAATAAAAACCGACTGAGAAATGTTTAGGACATTTAAGAATAAATCCATGTCACGGACTATAACAGGGTGACAACAGTATTATGTGGAGTGGGTTTGCTAGCTTTTTAGGGTTAGCCATAGAAAACCCCTTTTAACCTTAAGACGGTAGCTGCCTCCTCTAACATTAGAACTTTCATTTATGCAGGTAACTGTTTTCAGCAAGAAAATCCTACAAGCACTAAAAATAACCCCTCGGATTCCCTAAGAAGCTTTCTAGCCTTTGTTTCACTTGTTTAACATGTCATCCATGTTAATGAAGGTGTTAATGGAAATTAAGCATAAAGTGCTTAATTCCTTAAAATAAACCCCTGGGGTGAATATGAGTATTGGAGTCATTCATCCATCCATCCATTCCTGTAAAAAAAAATCATTATATAAGCACACTGTAAAATATGCAAACTTTCTTCAAGCAAGAGGAAATATGGATCAAAATTTAGCCTAGTTTTCTTTGTGTTGGGTTTAAAAATTTTCTATTGGTACACAAAATCTTTCCGAAATGACTGTAAAGTTATGGTGTGAAACCAACATTCAATCTTGGTTTTACTTATTGCATGTATTGGATAGTTGCAGTTTCACTCTCACGAGTTAGGGATGCATCTGAAGAGTTCCTACATGCAAATGAAGTTTGAAGCCAAGAGTGTGAGAGAGCAAGGTGTTCAGTTGGTGTACATTTTTAAGGAGGATGTTCAACCTGGGACCCAAAGCATCACAGAGGCGGGTTCTGGAGTCCATTAAGCCCTGTTCTAAAACACATTAACTGTATATTTACTAATGCTAATGACTCTGTTGGAGCCCTTCCAGTTTTGTGTTAAATAATTCATTGCAGTTGAATCTCAGTAAGAAACCAAGGACATTAATACAAAAATTCCTTATGTTTAAGCAATTTTAAGATTTTGATCGACAATCAGTAAAATTTGGATTAACTACAATGCTGGCGAATGGGGTATTACAGTTAATTGGATTTTCTAGCTTACTGAGATTTAGTGATGTGAAACTCCTTTTGATTCCAACACTTGTTAAAATGTCTTCTATGATCTAGTAGATTTTACTTCCTTCTTTCAGAAACAGTACAGTGCAGTGAACCTAACTGATTATTTCTTGTATTGAAGGAAGGTCATGATTCTGAATAGCAAGTCCCATTCTGGAATACTGTAAAGAGATAAAGAGGTTTTATGTGGTTATGATTGTATGTCAAACTCAAGACATACATGTGAAGTGGGACTGCAGAAAAATTAATCTTTGTTATCTGAGTACTTTCTTAATGTCATATTTGCAACATCAAAAAGCAATAAAACGAATTTGGTTATGTAAAGGTTTTAAGGTGCTCAAGACTATGGAATGGGGTTTTTACTATGGGATTGTATAGTGCATAGATTAAGGGTGTGGGCTGTGTCAGACCACTGGAGATTTCCCGACTTGCCACATGCAGCAGTGTGACCTTGGACAGGTCCCTCACCTTCTGAGCTTCAGTTTTTTTTTTTTTTAATTTTTTAATTTTTTAAATGTTTGTTTATTTTTGAGAGGGAGACAGAGAGACAGCGTGTGAATGGGGGAGGGGCAGAGGGAGAGGGAGACAAATAATTCGAAGCAGTCTCCAGGCTCTGAGCTGTCAGCACAGAGCCTGACGTGGGATTTGAACCCACAAACCGTGAGATCATGACCTGAGCCAAAGTTGGATGCTTAACCTACTGAGCCACACAGGCGCCCCTGAGCTTCAGTTTTTCATGTACAACTCAGTTTTGATATTGGCACTTAGGGAAATAATGCATGTGATGTCTTGTGCAGTATGTAGTGTAGACTCAAGAGATGTTCATAATATGTTATTATCATTATTGGTGATTGGATCATATTGACATAATTGATTTTCTAGGTGGGAAGAAAGAGAAGGGAAGAAGTGGTTACTGACTTTACCGTATTAAAACAGGATGGACTTTGGAGTTAGTCTGGTCTGGGTTTGAACCCTGTTTTCCCAGCTTGCTGTGTGTCTTGGTCAACTAGCAGAATATCCCTCAACCTTAGAGTCCACATGTATACATTTTCTTACGGTTGTTGTGACGATTAAATCCGATAGAATACGTAAAATATCTAGTGCAAGATGTTACATGTGAAGATCAATAATGGGGGCCGTTACTATTCCTTCCAGTTTCTCTATGTATCCCCTGTCTCCCCCCTTTCTTCATTGGTACTTCATGAGATCACAGAGTGAATGGTTTATTCTTGGTGAGTAATCCAACATCTCTGTATATGCATTCCCTTTAACCAATCTATGATGGCTTTTGAAGTAAACATACTGACTTCATTTTGCTTTTTTGGTATGATTCAAAAGTGTAGCTTGTTATAGGATAAAATATACAGTATCATTGTTTAGTCCTGAGAAGTTAACCGTTCATCTATAGAAAATGAGCACAACTTTTGAAAGTATGTGATATTCAATCAGTTTATTGTTAATAACCATTTGGACTGTATAAGAGTGGTAACGCTGATGTTTAATTCATCCACACGTAAATGGTCATACCAGCTTTATCGCTACCCACCCCAATACAGCTGATCTGAGATTACTATATTATATAAGGTCTAATAAAACACACTGGCTTTCAAGCCATAGCACTCTAATTTATGACATCTGCCAGGGAGTGACTACAACATAGTTACAGTTCTTTTACAAGATGGGTGTAATTGAATTTCAAAGTCATCCACTGATTTCAGTGGTGAGTATTTATGGTTTTCTGCTAAATAATGTCAGTGTGTTCACTTATTTAGGAATTACTGTTGTTGTCTCGTTTTTTTTTTTTTTTAATTTTGCTTAACATAAATAAAGAGAAATGGGAATTTAGTTGTTAAAAAGTTTATGTTAAAATCCTTTTCCTCTTTTCTTTCCTGTTTCTTTTTATTTTTGAATGATAGCTTAGGAGGAGGAATGCTTTCTGTGTAAGATTAGGTCAAACTGTCATTTCTTCATAGTCATTTGAATGCATTTCTTCACACTTGTTTGGATTAACTCCCAGAGAAAGGAAGTTTATACTCTGTTATATTTGAGGTGGAGCCCGTGTACACCATTTTTTTAAAAGATGTAGTTTGTGAGAGAACTGAATGAAAGGAAGAGGCTGAAATTTTGGGTTTGTTGCTTTGTTCTGTATGTGGGTAATGTAGAGTCCAGCTGTCATTTGATAAGTCCATTCTTAAGGTTAAAGGTTCAGACACAAAATGTAAATACAGTACCATGTCTTCTTCCAATGTAGTTTCAAAAGATTTTAATTTGAAAACTAGGAAATGGAATTTATATCTATGATCCTTTCATGAGAGAAAATAGTGTATGGTTTTCATATGCCAACACTTTAGTGTGTCTCAAAAGGCAAGAGGCTGTCTTTTGGCCTTTGAGGTAGACATAATTAATTCAACAAATAATTATTGAGTACCTCCTATGTGCGAGATATTGTGCTGACATTCAGTTTCAGTGGCCATTGGTACCAGTCCGCAAGGACTTTTATGAGAAGACAGGCCAGTGAAAGGGCATTGACAACATAGAATGACAAATTTTACCAAGAAGATTAGCACAATTTGCTGTTGGAGAACATAGGAGGGACACCACTTTAGTCTTGGTGAGAGCATGGCAAGCTCTCTAGAGGAAGCAGTGTCCGAGCAGAGGACTAAATAGACTACCTGATTATCTCAAATGATTCAATGTATACATACACCTTTGTTAACCCATAAAAGTGTAATATACTTGCTATTCCATGATATCTTTGAAGACAATTGTGAGTTTACATTTACACGAATGATTAATGACAATCGGGGAATGTAATCAATAATGAGATGTTGCGTGCTTGTTTGGGTAATAGTTTATTATTCATCAATGACCTGGTAAATATTTGGCAGAGACGTATTTAATTGGCCTTTGTTGTTACTGTTAACTGCTGTTCAAGCAAGGATTCCATATTTATAAGAAACTATATAAAGTGTCGATCCACCAGTGAAGAGTTACTGAAGTCATAGATTTTTTGGTCTTAAAATGTTCTCCCCTAAGATATCTTGGGCTTGAGAATAGTGTGCATGGGAGAGAATCTAGCTTTCTGCTCCTTATATCTTAGAAAATACAGCTGCAATTTTCCTCTAGTATTTCTTCCATTTCTTTCTACCTGCAGACCCTACCCCTTTATCCAGAATGTTGAAGGAATTGGCAGGATTTGGGGACAAGAAAGAAATAGTCCAGTCAGGATGTCAAAGACAATTTAGTTTCTTGCTTTCTTTATCTCTCAGTTTGAGGGTCTTCATTCTGTGTTTGCAGTTACCCGAGGGGTAGTTATCAACTGTAGTTCTTATTGGATGCTTTGCTTAAGAAAACCCAAGACTAAACTTTTATTATGTCCAAAGTAAAGAAAATACAGGAAGTTTGTGCTGTGATTTATAAGCTTGCTGCTTTAGCTTTGCATCTTACATGACAGCCACATAATCTTTCATTAATTTTTGTTAAATGAGCTAGGTATGTGGCTGTACAATGATTGACTTTGTATTTGAAATCAGTGAGCTAATCATTTCTTATTAGAAAAAAATTTTTAGATGGAACAACTTGCCTATATTTATGTAGGTCACTAATATTTTATCTTGGAATCACTACTCAAGTATGTTAATTAGAAGATATGCCTTAGGTTTGAGGGAGTGAGGGTGGGAGTTTAGTAACATTGTTGACTGATATTTAAAGAAAGCCTTCTAGATTAGAAGTTTTACATTCATAGTTAAAAATAGTCTTTAAGAATCATTGAGGATCTTACAGCTTTCTATCAAAATAGCTTATTTTAATTTTTTTAATGTGTATTTACTTTTGAGACAATGCGAGAGACAGAGTACAAGCAGGGGAGGGGCAGACAGAGGGAGACAGAGGGAGACACAGAAGCTATCAGCCCAGAGCCTGACGCAGGGCTCGAACTCACGAACCATGAGATCATGACCTGAGCCGAAGTTGGACGCTTAACCGACTGAGCCACTCAGGCGCCCCTCAAAATAGCTTATTTTAGAGTTAGTGTAAGTTAAAGCGAAATATATAATAAAATGTGTGTAAGTAATTGAATGTAAGATAAGCCATTTGAGAATGGCATAAAGGGCTGTCTTTTTATTTTTCCTTTAGAAGTAGTTGTCCTCTAATAAAGTCAGTACAGGAATTTGGTACAGATCAGCTTCTTAGGTAAAAAGAGGAAAACTAAGAATTGAACTTTCATAAACACTTTATTTCCCTCAATCTACCCTCACCCCCCTTAATTCACCACAACTACATACTTCGTGATGTTTAAAAAGACAAGTCTATGGTATGAAACAGAAAATATACTTTTCAAGATTGTTGCATTATATAATATAAGCTCTGGCATGGTAGCTTCCATTTAAGCACATGACTTCTCTCAGAGATTGATTCCCAACATAATTTGTTTTCCATTGCTTTTGTCAGAACATAGCTTTCCAAGTAAGAGCAACACAAGTGCTTCTATCCTGACTAGAACTGTCCAGTACAGACGGTAAACACCTATGCACAATTCTATAAATTAGAAACATGTCTCCAGCTAGTGGTTTCAGCTAAATTAGCTCCTTTGTGCATTCTCCTTAATATGAAACATTCTAAGTAATTGTAGGATTTAAGGAACTAGGGTGTTTGCCAACTATGCATGAAATACTTACTTCTCTCTCTTTAGAGTAGTAGAATGCCAATTCTGATTCCATGCATATTTAAATAAATTTTGAGCATTTGCCAATTCCCATACGACATTCTGAATGCATTGTTTCCTTTGGTGATACTTCATTATAAAATTGATCATGTTGAAATGTTTGAATTATGTCTCTGCAGTGCTTAGTTTAACATGCTTAGTCTTTCATTACTGTATTTAAACCTCTCTCGGTATGGGAATCTCATTCAGGGCACTGTGCAGAGTGGGTGTCATCCTGACAATTGGTTTGGGAGGACCACACACCGTGCATAATGACATATGCACAAAACCCAGAAGCTGAAGGGGACATTTCTTTAAGATTACTTTTTGATTCTTTCATACTTCATTAAAATGTTTTCCTACTAAAGAAGAGATAGGGGAAAGATATACATTCTTCTTTTCCATACTTGGGAGGATAGTCCATTTACATATTTATGAAAGTGTCTCACAAAGAAGCATGCTGTGCAATTCTCTGTCTCATTTGTAGTTTTCCTATTTGTGTCATAACATTGTTATTCAGGTTGGGGTACAGTTTTACTTTCTGAAATGAAAACACCATACTGCTTTGTTTTCTTTCTGTTTTCTAGAACTTAGATACTTAGTTTCCTTGAGATGTTTCACAATAACTTCTTCCTTTCCCTTTTTGTTTTACAGCTTTGAAGAAAGAGGACACCACCTTTGATGAGGTAGGTTAAATTTCTTTATCTTATGTTGGATGTATTTAATTACTTCTGGGTATACTTAATAGGTGCCAACTTCACACTTAAGAAGCAGGAAAAAAATGCCTTAAAAAAAGAAGAGATGACATCTCTATAGTTGTATTATTTTTCAGCTTTAATTATTTGAATGAATTTTGGTGGCAGTCAACAGAAATATGTCTTTTTAAATTAGCAAAAATACCCCCAGGCCTTTGTGTTATTGACCCCTTAATGGTGGTAGTGCTGGAGAGGCCCATTGTGAGGTACGTGCTTAGGGCAAGTCTGGAGTTGTTGGTAAGTTGGGCACCCCAGCTCCCTGCAGCCCTGCACTGAATCAGGATGTGATGCGATGTTGATGCCACTTATTGTCTATCAGATTCCCAAAGGAGGGGCTGACTTTCCTGTTCTAGTTTTCCTATCCTTTGTATATCAGATCTGTCTTTACCTACTTGCTACAAAGTAGGAAAAAAGTCTTCCAAGAGGGCAGAGGGTCCATATGTAATTAATAGCATTTTGAACGTGATTTTTAAATTGTACTCTTTCCTGAGTTTTTTGTGGTATCAGTGGGAATCACCAGAGAGACAATGTGTTTACAAAATATTCTCAGGAGTGCTATAGAGTGAAGTGTTTCATTGTCACCATCCAAAGCCACAGTAATTGACATGTGTTGTAAATTGGGCTGTGTGTGTGTGTGTGTGTGTGTGCGCGCGCGCGCGCGCGTGTGTAATGAGTTTATATATGAACACAAAAGTATATACACAGTGTGCTTATCCTGCAGCCTAATGAAGCATAGATTAGTTTGGTTGTGATTGTTTGATTTAACAGTTGCAGTTTCTGTGAAATAAGCTACCTGTTCTCTCACTGCTGTACTGCTTCAGAGAAGTGAGGACATTTGTGCTTGTGGAAATCCCCTTGGCCATGTGGTTGGCTGTGGTGCAGGGCAGGACCACTCAGGGAGAACCTGCTCCAGATTGGGATTTCTGGATGGGGCCAGTGACATTTGGCTCTCATGGTCTGCCTCTTTGTCTGTTGCACCTGTTCCTTTTTTCCTGGGGCCCAGCTCTACAAAGCCACGTGTCCCTGGACTACAAAACAACTTCTCCTTCCAGCATTCCTGAAACATCCTGTAAAGCTTAGTTATTCTAGACCTAAAGCAATAGAGGAATATTTTCTTCCCCATCTATAGTTGGTAATAATGATGTTCTCCTCTAAACCTGTATTTCTGGAATTTCTGCAGTGTTACTGAGATGTTTTTAGGAGAGTATATTTTCTTCTCAGAAGAAATCAATTGGAGAATATTTCGTACTTTTTCTCTCTTTGTAAAGAAATGTCTCCCCTCTAATTATGGAGGTAATGTAAGCTTACATAAAAGAGAAAAATAAGGAAAAGGAGAAAAGTCTCCCAATCCTATTACCTAGCTACAACCACTGTTGAATGTTCTTGCTTCTTTCCCTATGTTTAGAAACAAAAAAACATAAGCCATTTATTATATGCTGCTTTTTTCTTTTAACCCAAAATGTGGTATTTTCCCATGTTGTTATAGGTGACTCCTAATCATTATTAGGAATTTGAAAAACCTCCTGTTTAGTTTAAATGCCATTGTTAATGATTGTTATTTTGTCACGTGGCTGTGAGATTAGCTTTCCAAAAAATCTGAGGCTGGAACCTAGATGAAAGTTAGGGAAGGATGTGTATATGAAGCTGGTTACTACCCACCCTCCTTTACCTGGAAACCATTGCACAAAGGTCTGGATTTTGTAATATGGGGCAAAATTTTCTCTAGCTTTTACAAAGTGTTTTCCTTCCTCTGTACAAGAGATTGGTAAAAAAAAACAAAAAAACAAAAACAAAAAACAAAAACAAAAACAAAAAAACAAAACTCAAGTTAGTAAATCACAGAATGGTACACCTGGAGGAGATGTTGGAAATCACAGGGCCAACTTCATCATTTCATGGATGAAGAAATTGAGGTCCAGAGGGGCCCAGGAGTTTCCAGTTAATTACGGGAAGTGCCAGGGTCAGGCTCCTGGGAGATGGTAGTAGTAAAGGCATGCCTGGGTGTAAACCCTAACTCAGCTACCTTTTCAGGGGCAATTGACTTACTTTTTCCAAGTCTGTTATAAGTTAGAGATGTTTATCTCCCTCCTAAGATTGTTTCGAAGATTAAATAAGCTAAGTATATGAAGGTTACAGAAGAGTGATGGGCACATAGTAAATGTCTCATAGTTGGTATTCCCATCGCCCTTGTCTTTGTTGTCATCATCATCCTTCTCTTCACCGATGCTCTCACCATGACATCACCTTCTGTATTTGGAAGGGCTACAAGGAGGAAAGAAAGATTTAGTTTGAAATTAAGAATTGGGGCTATGAGGAGAGTTATTTTCAGATATTCCTCTACAATACCATATGAGACTTCGTGTGACGATTTACATATTAAAACTGTGAAACCCACCATTTTTTTTTTTGTTTGAAACTCACCAGTTTTTAGATTCCTTGAGAGGATGACTACATTCAGCTTTGTAATCCCTCATGTGTCTTGCACATGGTAAAACATTCAGTAAATATCTGTTGAATGTGACTAAATATATATTGTCAGTAAGTAGAGAGAATGTTGAACTGTCAGACAATGTGGATTCTCCTTTGCCATTTTCTAGCCATTCAGTTTTCTCATTTGTAAAGCCAGTCAGAGAGGATCATCTTCAAGTTGCTTTTTATCTTTAAAAATTTTTAAACCTTTATTCATTTTTGAGAGACACACAGAAAGAGAGGGAGAGAGAAAGAGAGCGAGCGCAAGCCAGGGTGGGGCAGAGAGAGTAGGAAACACAGAATTTGAAGCAGGCTCCAGGCTCTGAGCTGTCAGCGCAGGGCCTGATGCAGGGCTCAAACCCATAAGCTGAGATCTTGACCTGAGCTGAAGACGGTCGCTTAACTGACTGAGCCACCCAAGCACCCCATAGGGGGAGGGAGAATCTATTTTATTTTATTTTTTAATGTTCTTTATTTTTTAGATTTGGGGGAGAGAGAGAGAGCGAGCCAGCGAGCTCGAGGAGGGGAGGGGCAGAGAGAGAAGGAGACACAGAATCTGAAGCAGGCTCCAGGCTCCAAGCTGTCCTCACAGAGCCATACACAGGGCTTGTACTGTGAGATTGTGACCTGAGCAGAAGTCAGACACTTAACCAACTGAGCCACCCAGGCACCCTATCTATCTTTAAATGTAAAATAAAATCCTACCTAACAGTCAACATGCACTTACAGTTTTACTAAGATCCCAGAAAAGGACACTGCATTTGTGATTAAATACGCAAGAAGTCACCAAGTTCTATGATCATCCTCAGATTGCAGTGTTAGAAGTTTTCTTGAACTCACTTTTCTTTGGCAGTTGGAGGACTTCTGTGTTGGAATTTAGTTAGGATTCGAGTCTTGAAACCTGGGTACTGAATCAGCTTCTTAGATATGCATCAAGGTGTGGCATCTCTCTTCCTACTCAGTATTTATGAGGCAGAGGACTCCTTACCTCAAGGAGTGGCCTCCTCCAGAGTGCCTGGAGCTGGACTTTAGTTGCTATTCCCTGATTCCTAGAGGATTTCTATAGGGTGTGTGTAAATGTTTGACCTTGAACAGAGGAGAAAAAGAGATGTGGACCTATTTGAAAGACTTATTATTCTTTCATTCTTCAATAGGCTGAAGTGCCATGACTGCGGATTTTTATAAGCAGCTTGGAATTATATTCATGAATAGTGTCCTATTGCTTGTTGTAGAGAGAGAATGAGACACTTTGGAAGTTAAGTATTGAGGGATGTTTACACTAGGCAACTTTGTTTGAATAGGAAATGTTGTTGAAGCCCATCCTATTTGGAGAGAGGACAATCATTTCGCTCTTCATTCATATTGTATCTGGGCGCTGATTAAAATATGAAGCGTTTTTGTTCTCTAAGTTTAATCTATACTTTTGATGGGTGGACTAACCATTTATAAGGATATCCTTATATCCTTGTATAAAGTTGCAGGACTTTCCAAATTCTTTCTCACCTTTTTGTCCCCAGTAGATGTCGTAGGCCATGTCTCCCGAGTGGCCTCATTTTTCCTGTGCCATAATATACTATGACTTCAGGGAAGTTTTGAATCTTATTTTTTTAAATTAGTAATTTGTTTCAAAATGATACCTAAAATATGAACAGTCAGAAAATACAGTTAATCTCTCCCAGTGTAAAAGTACTATGTATAAAGCCTTTTGAACTGTGGAAGTAAAAAGTTCTAAGTGAGTATAAATATGTGTGTTTAGAAAGGGTTGGAAATGTCTAAAGCCACAGCAATCATGAATTGTTCTTGTGTTTAAATTAAAAAGGTTAAATTGTGTAGTTTTAGTTATGCTTCTTGCCTCTGTTATTTTAGCTCAGATGAGTTGCCAGAACAAAGTGTTGAGTATGCTTGGCTCTTTACTAAGAAATACAAAAATTCTAGTGGTTGAAATAAACCTTGGAAATGCAGAGAGGTTTGTTTGTTTGTTTGTTTATCGTATATAATCCAGATAATTAAGCACTTTTTTTGCAGTGGGCGGGGATTGGTCATTTACGAGCTTTTTAATTTTCTGTGCTCTGGTCATTTGTTTCCTGTTTGCAAAGTAGAAGGGACTGCCAACACATATTTTTGCATTTTACAGCTATTTTAATTTTTGTATCCTAAGGAAATGTGTACAAAGCATATAAAATGTCTTAACATTTTTGCATCTGATCTGTAACTTCCTCAGGTACATTTTTATAGGTAACTTGCTTCCTCTCTGCTTAATATAATAATTTTGTGAGATAGATGGGGGGGTCAGATGCATTGACCTCTGCTTCTAGGCCATGCCCCTCTTTGTTGTTTTGTATAAATATGTAACTGTAATACTGGAGATATAAACACAGCAGTGATTTTTCTGAGAACCAGATTCTAGGAGTCAAGTACAAGTATGATTTGGGGATATTCCTGGTCATTATTTTTCCATGCATTGAGGGTGGTGGGAGCTGTTGCAGTTTTTTTCTCACCTAACTACCACCATGGTCTGAGGCCCCTGTGTCTGTGTGAATAATGTATACATTGTATACAGCTGTCTAGCTTCTGACTTCCCTGACTTCCTCATCTAAAATACTAAATCCCAGTAACTGTCTTTCCCTGTGAGCTTCCTCACTCCTGCTGTACTCCTTTTATCTCTTCTTTGTGGGTTCCCTGTTTCCAGACCACCCGTTCTCTGCCCATCCCCCTCCTGTTTCCTTCTCTGTTCACTCACCGTACATCATTCCCTTGCCAGTATTCTCAGTCGCCGTATCCCTTTGTGTTTTGCTTGTAATCTACTCCGCCAGACCTTGATTTTGACCTGGCATCTTTTCCCCCTCTGCCCACCGGCTGCCAAGAGCTGCTTGAGGAAACCACTCTGTAAATAAATTTATCATCTCTGGCCTTAGCTGGAACCCAAGGCAACTGTGTATGTACAGTCTTGCCCTGTGTGGCTGGCCTGTTTCCTGCTGAAACCTTTCCATTTCCCTCAATCCTTCTAGCTACCCTCCTCCACCCCTCCTTCCTTTCATAGATGACTTTCCACTCTGTGTTAGTTTGCTGGAGTTGTTGTAGAAAAGTCCCACAGACTGGGTGGCTCAAACAACAGAAGTGTATTGTCTCACAGTTCTGAAGACCAGAAGTCTGTAATCAAAGTGTGGGCAAGGTTGGCTCCTTCCGAAGGATGTGAGGGAAGGATACGTTCCAGGCCTCTCCTCTTAGCTTATAGATGGCCTTCTTCTCCCTGTGTGTCTTCACATCACCTTCCCTTAATGAGGGTGTGTTTTTCCAACTTTTCCCTTTTAACAAGGACATTGGTTGTATTGAGTTAGGGGCCCACCCCACTCCAGTATGACCTCGTCTTAATTTAACTAATTACATCCGCACTGACTCTGTTTCCAAATAAGATCACATTTGGAGGTTGGGGGCGAGGGGTATGGTTAAGAAGAATTTTTGGTGTACACAATCCAAAACTCATAACACCCTCCAACTTCCTACAACACTTAATGCTGTTAGGCGTCAGCACCTTGCCTGCACATGTACCTTCACTTGCTCCAATTTTATTTCCTTTTTTCCAACTTCAGAGGAGGATGTGTCTTTTCTCCTGTTCTAGGCTAATTTCTCCTCCTTTCCTCTTCACTCCTTTCCCTGCTTTCACTCCAAAATCTGTGTAATTGATTCTGTATTTCCTTATCTACTTATTCTTTCTTATTGTGTCTCTTCTTTCTTACAGGTGTTTCACCCTAGGCTCTGAGCACAGTTAAGTGTTCCCCGTCTCTTCTGTGCTAATGGAAGCCCTCTGTCCACTGTGATCATTTTTTTCATGCCCTCCTCGAGCAGTATGTATGTTTCTGCTCCTTCCTTTTGGCTACTCCCTTATTATACTCCCATGAGTGTGGCTGAGCCCGCTTTCTGTTCTGAACCCAGATATGCAGCTGCCCATTTGATGTTCCTGCCTCTTTATCTCGTAGTCATCTCAGTCTCGGCACATACCAAGTACTCCTCAGCCTGTGCCTTTTCTCTTTGTTATCTTAGTGATTTTCCAAGGCAGAAGCAACCTGACACTGTCCTGAGCTTCGCCCCAAGCACCACATTCTGGCATTGGCTTGGTCCTCGTTGCCTCCTGCCATTTCCCTTCCCACTGCTGAGGCAGGCTCACACTTCAGCTTCATCCTCTCTTGCCTGGACGTGTGGTCATCTTCTTACTGGTTTCCCTGCCTACAGCTTGCCTCCTGTTCCCACAGAGTGACAGATCTGAAATGCTTTTCTCTTGCTTAATACTTTAAAGGTTAGCTGCAGGTTCAAGTTCAGACTCTTAACTTGGCCTTCAAGTCCTTCCATGATCTATCTCTTGCCCACCTTTCCATCCTCATCAGTCATCTCTGATTTTCATGCCTTCATTATCACCAGCTGACACCGTATCAGTTCAGGACTTTATCACTTTTACCTTTTTTATCCCAATAACCTCTTAATTGGTCTCACTGTTCCATCTCTCACTCTTCTGCTCCAGCCTTCCTAACATGTCTTTCTTGTCGTGATGTTTCCTTATTCAAAGATTTGTACAGGAAACAATTGTTGATGTCTGTTTTATTAGGCTCTGAATATGCTCTGACCCGGACTCTTAATCTCATCAGTCTCACGGAATTTAATCCCACTGACAAGGTATCTTGACTGGCTCCTATCATCTCGCAGTGTTGGGTCTGGGCACAAATTCAACCTCACTCTCTTTATAGTAAGATTTTATGTTACAGTATATCCTGTTTTCTTTTCACCATGGTCATGTCTGACATCCCTGGATGACATGAACCTGTCCCATGCAAGAAGTCTAGAAATATACAGACTATTCTCGGATTGTGCCAGTAATCTGGTACGTAGTAGTTTTTCAAATGCAACGTTTGAAAAAGAACCATCTGAAAAAGAACCTCACTTCCTCCTTTATTCTGTCATTGGAATTTAGTTGAGATTTCTGGGTTCTTAAAACTTTCTGTGCTTTAGTTTTTCCTTTCTATAAATGTTTGATCACATTTACTGTCTCCCTAATTATGGTACACATAATTACAATAATTTTGTCTAGTCCCAGACAGTGGCTAGAGTGTCTGGGTAGTGCTGTAAAAATTCAGAGAGGAAGTACATGTCACAAAATGTAAAATGTATGACATTTGGGAGAATTAGTCACTTCCACATTCTTAATCCCCAGAAGACAGAATGTTACAGGAGTTGAAAGCATGAGTAGGGTTTCTCTTGGTGGGCACTGTGCACCCTGATGGCAGGACCCATTAACCAGTAGCAAGTCTCTCCTTTAAGGGTGGTTGGTGTTTCCTTGTGGGGTGTGCTTTGATTTGCATGTTTGAATTCATTTGTAAAGAGCCGACTTTTGGTGTAGGGAGTTTTTTTAATTTTTTTTTTTTTAAGTACAACCTAGGTACTTATGATATTCTTCAAGAACAAAATGGGTCCAGCTACAGGGAATATGTTATACCATTTTCCTTCTGACTGAAATTTGAACCGCTGATTTATTTATTTTTTAATGTTTATTTATTTCTGGGACAGAGAGAGACAGAGCATGAATGGAGGAGGGGCAGAGAGAGAGGGAGACACAGAATCAGAAGCAGGCTTCAGGCTCTGAGCTGTCAGCACAGAGCCCGACGTGGGGCTCAAACTCACAAACCGTGAGATCATGACCTGAGCCGAAGTCGGTCACTCAACCGACTGAGCCACCCAGGCGCCCCTGAACCGCTGATTTATAATCTACAAATCCTTAAATGGCTTGGTTGCATTTCAGACGGCCTCTTACTTTAGGCACCATAATGATAATTGAAATGAGCTAAACCAAAGGGTCAGGGCTTTTGGAGGACTGGAATCATAGTCTGTACTTGATCTGGAGTGTACTGACCTTCATATCAATGTGACAGACATACCTTTCTAAGTAATCCTTTTCTGAGAGATACATTCTTTGAATTTTTTTAATAGTCTAAAACACAATTAACTCTTCTTATTCTCTGTGTCATAAAATTTACAAAAGGCATAATTACAAAAAATTGGAACCAGCAAATTGCTCTCCATTTTGCCAGCTTGATTCCTCCAGGATGCATCAGTGTCAGGTTTCTTGAAGGAGCTCTCTCACTATGTAAAGATAATAATTGAAGGATTATTCAGTTTTTCCTTCTGAATCTATTTTATTTTTAGTATATAAAGTTGGTTCTGGTTATTCTTTCAAAATATTATTTAGTTTTTAAATTTTCTTCTTTTTTCTTTTCTTTTTTTCCCCCTCTCTCCCTTCTTTCTTCCCTCCTGCCCCTCCCACCCCTTTCTTTCTTTCTTTTCTTTGTTTTAAGCATATGAGTCTGGGGATTTTCTTTAAATTTTTTTTCTTATGATCTAAAAATATGGCAGTAGTCTGTACTACAATGTCTGGGGCAACATTATGGCTTAATTTTTAAGTGATGTGATTAGTAGTTTTTTGTGTAAGTCTTTCTGAATAGCTACCCTAAATTCTAAATTTCATGATATTAAATGTTATAGGCATGGGTAAGGAATGTGTAGACAAAACATTTTTAAGGCTTTTATGACTAATGTAGAAAAATTTATTTTAGCATGTAATTGTATACTCAGACTAAATTATGTCAGATAGAGTACTTATTTGACTTTTCACTGATACACATTTTTCTAAGCTGGCAAGTCAGACTCATGAGTATTAAAAGAGACTTGGAATTGAAGAGAGTCTTGGAGTGACCAATTCCATGTACTTATTTGTGTTTTCTCAGTCTTAGGATACTCTTCATGTGAGATGTCTGTAAAGTGTGATGTCTAAAAGGTATCTTCATATTCAGTGTCTGGGAATTAGTATTCTACTCTAAGTGACCTCAAACATATTATAATTCTGTGTTCTTATCAGCTGAAATGTTGAAGTAAGCAGTTTCCTTTAAAAAGAAATGGAGAGCAGATTGATGGCATCCTCTCTCTCTCTCTCTCTCTCTCTCTTTTTTTTTTTTTTTTTGATATATACCAGGAATTCAGCATATTCTAGAGTTTGTCCATGGGAATGTGCCATGGCACCCATCACATTTGTCTTGGTGGATACAAATTAGTCTGTTCCTCTGGATTGTTATATGCCTTAAAGCTGAGTTATGACTATGACTTAGTTACTTCAGAGCCTTATTTGTTCTATTTTAAAGGATTTTTCAAAAAAGGAGATTGTACTAGCTCTATAAAACAGTGACGAGTGTGGATGGTGAGTTTCTAAAAGCTTCCTAAAGATTTCAGTGCACTTTCCCTACCCAAATCACATGCTTTGAGACAACTGGTGCTGCAGTTAGCCAGGGTTATTTTTTGAGAGTATGTCATATCCCACAGATGTGTTCAGATGACGAAAATGATTGAGAGCCACTTTTCTGAAATATCTATTATTGAACTATTAGAATGGAGTTGAAGATGGACACTGGTATAGTCACATGCAGTCTGATTTTTTTTTTTTTTTAATAGCTCTTGATTTCAGGTCCTGCATCCTGATTTTTGGCTCAGAAAATACAGTCTTGGTTCTAAATTGTGTATTTTTTTTTATATTTCAATATTCTAGATATTCTAGCTAAAAGAAGACTAAGATAGGGATCAAGCTTTTTTTTTTTTTAACAAGGAAGGGGCTAG
Source organism: Prionailurus bengalensis (assembly GCF_016509475.1). Taxonomy (NCBI): domain Eukaryota; kingdom Metazoa; phylum Chordata; class Mammalia; order Carnivora; family Felidae; genus Prionailurus; species Prionailurus bengalensis. The sequence goes on from NC_057348.1 coordinate 93,618,149, forward strand.
GTAGACATTATTCTACAACAGAAAAGTGAATAAGAAGTTAGGTTTTTTTTTCAATTTTAATAAAAATTTCATTAATTAAAAAAGAAATAAGAGATAAGATTGATGAGATAAAATTGAGTGTTAGTAGTAGTCATTCAAGGCATGAATTACATCTTTTGTGTTGTAGGTGTTCATTTATTTAAACCTTCTTTAGTTGTGTAGTTCTCTTTACATTGTCTTCAAATGAAATGATGGAGAATGATCTGCAGTACTTGATTCTCTACTCTTAAAAGAGCGACTATTTAATTTTATAAATGAGCATCCTTGGGTCATTAGATATTGGGGTTCAGGTGTGCCAGAGGCTTCATAACATATGGCCTGTCCCCTGATGCCCTAATTGAGCTCAGAACTTTCCCCAAGAGGTTTGGATTACTTTATCTAAATGATGTGCTGCATGTGCAACAAAAAGGTGCTTTAGTCACAAAAGGAAGAAATAAACAAGTATATACTTTGTAAGATATGCTGGTTTGCTTTTACATTAATTTCTCTGCAGTTATTAGAAGGTAAAAATCTTAAAACTCATATTAATGACATTAATTGGATGACCACAATTTTGGGTGATTCACTTTTAATAGATACAACATTACCTTTATTTTCCTTATATCTTCTTATATATACATTTCCTTGCATTTGAATAGTTTTTTTTAGGCGAGATAATATGGCATATTGAACTCAACTTAGATTTTTTTTCAGGTTCAGAATTTTTACTTCTTATCACAGTTACATATTTTCCACTGAATAATTTTAATACTTTGCTGTTACGAAAGTGACCATGCTCATTACAGATAATTTTATATATTGTATATATTCATATATATTTATATATTTATATATCTTAAATATTAAAAGCATAAAATAAAACTTATAGTGTTCAGTGAAAACAACCATTGCATATAGAATATGATCTCTACTTTGTGAAGCATATGTGTTCCTGTATGGGGGAAACATCTGAAAAAAGAAAATATAACAGAAAGGTAATTTGGAAATAGAGGTTTATTGAAGTTGTGACTTGCTCAAAGCCCCTCAGCTATACAGGAGTTTAATCCATGATTGCAACACAGTCTGTCTTACTCTAGCATGTGCTTAGCATTTTACTGGGTTGCTTCCCAGGAGAAGGGAGAAACAACACACAGGCACTATGGGTGTGGTATGTGGTATATAGATGGGGATAGGACCCAAAGTTCTTACAAATAAGCAACTGATGTTTGGTAGTAATTCTAATAGATGAATTATTTTCCTAATAAGGAATAAAAACAAGTAAACTTAAGAGATTCCTGCAGTAGATCTGTGTCATTTTTGAACCAAGTTACACTTATTTTGGAAACTGAGGTCGGGGAAGATTAAATAGGTTGCTGAAGAGAAATATGGTTAGTGTGAGATCAAGAAGGTCTCTTGTCTGAATTATTCACTGCATTTTGCTTTCATTTTCAAGGTTATGTTAAAACTGTGCTTGTATTTCCATTTTTATCTGGATTTGGGTGGGGATTGAATGGAATTATTTGAGTTATAAACTTGATCATTCTGGTAGTAATAGTTTAATTCAGATTTCCAGCTAGACATTGGGGCTCTGCACACAGTTTTAGGCTATGGAAGAGTCATGATTGGATGAGGTACCATGGATCACCAGCCTACCTACAGATTGGTTCCAGCTGGGAGGTATGATGAGCTCAATGCTGGCATGTGTTTTAACTGGCACATTCAGAAAACAGTGTTAGATCTTCCAGTGGGTATAAAATTGCCTCTTTGACCAGGGCAAGTAGTTAATATTAAACAAAATGTCAGATAATAAACCCAATTCTTTTTTCCAAATCCTGACTATATATATGCTTGTGCATGTGAAGCAACTCTCGCTTCATTTTTATTTCATATTGTAACAGCCAAAGTCTTTGTGAAGATTGAAGACAGCAGAAAAAGGCAGATATTTTTGATATTTACATCGTAGCTGGAGAAAGAGTTTAAGTGGGCATAGAGAGAGAGACATTGAATACTTTGAATTCCTTTTTATTGGTAACCTGAGAGCTGAGAACAGAAACAGACCAGTTTTTTCTGTCTCTTTTTTCCTATACTTCTAACATCACTGGGGTTTCTTCTTTCCCTTTTTTCTCCCTGAGACTGCTTGGTCTTGGTGGGGACAGTTAGCTCCATCTTGTCTGAAGCAAATAGTTCAACCACCAGCCACCATGCTTCTTTTGCCCTGAAGCAAAGAGGGTCCAGGTTGTCGATGACCTTTTGGCCGCTTGCACCATCTTTCCCAACTGGGACAGGCACAGTTCTTTTTCTGGTTCATGACTGGTGGATGCGGGCAAGGGAAGAAGAAGAGCAAAGCAGCAGGCAGGAGATGCTGATGTTGGATAGTGATTGGCCCCAGTTCTACAATTACCAGTATTATGACCCCCCCTGCATTTCGTGGACTAGTTCTGGCACATATATTGTTTCATTTACACTGTCTTTTTTTTTTTTTTTTACACCTGGTAGAATAAGGAAGACTTGAGGGCAGAAACATACAGAGTAATTTTAGATTCTTCTCTGGTACACATTGGGCTCAGAGTAGGAGAGTTTGTGCCTTTTTAGTGTTTTCTTTTTCTTTTTGATGAGAAGGATCAGGGAAGGGAAAATATCAAGAGAGCAGAATCAGTTTGCCAGTCACCAAGCTCATTAAAGTTAATATTTACTTTAAAAATGAATGTATTTGCCAGCCCTTCCTGCTATTTGTTTGGGGAGCATTTAACTTACATGGGAGAGCCTGTGTCTAGTTTCCACTTCCATTTGGGCATTTTGTCTCTGAGGCCAGTAGGAGGTATGATACTCTGTCTCTGTGGCAGGTATGATATGCTGCTGATCTCGGTCATAACACCTGTTTTGTTTGTTTGTTTGTTTTACTTCAAATTATATTTATTTTGAGAGTAAAGGAAGGTAAAAAAAATGAACTTATCAGTTTTTTTTCCTGTTTTTCTGTGTTTACTGCTCAATTTTGTTAAACTTTCAGTAACTCAACTGACACATTGGAGATTATGAAAACTGGAAATTTGATTGAAATGTAGCCTTGAAACTCAAAGATTACATTTACTTTTTTATTTTTATTGTCCTTAATTATAATACTGTTCTATTTTTACATATAAAATAACATCTGGTCATTAATGAAAAGATAAAAATACAGATCATATAAAAAATTGAAAATTTAGAAAAATTAAATTTCAATTTATTTTTTAAAAAGTTAAAAAAGTTTACTTGTTTTGAAGAGAGAGAGACCACATGATCAGGGGAGGCACAGAGAGAGAGAGAATCCCAAGCAACCCCCACGCTGTCAGTGCAGAGCCTGACACAGGGCTCGATCCCACAAACTGTGAGACCATGACCTGAGCCAAAATCAAGAGTTGGTTGCTTAACTGACTGAGCCACCCAGGCACCCTGAAAAATTTTATATTTATTAAAAAATCTTCTTTGCAATACTTTTAACAGAATATCCTTTTCAGTTTACTTTTTTTTTCTATGTAGGAACATGGTTTGTCCCACTACTGTCCAAGTTTTTTCTTTTTTAAATAAAGATCTTTTCATAAAGTACATTATAGTTTTCTTAATCTTTGTGCCTTGATTTTTTTGTCATTCATGTTATTTCTAGACCTCTCTTAAAAATAAATTGCTAATTAAGAATGAGAATCAATTTTTATTGTTCTTGTTCCTGTAGAATTTTATGTATTTCTTTTCTGTTTTGCTATTTTACTAAGCTCTGTTGGTTCCAGTATTTTTCAGGGGTTTCCTTTGGGTTTTCTAGGTATGTAATCATGTCATCTGCAAACGATTTTTTAATCTCTTCCTTTCTTCTATTAGTTCTTTTCTCCTGATGCTTGTAAGTTTCTAAATGAAAGCTGTTATTTTTCTTTAGGTCTCAGATGAGTGTTTTTCAACATAAAAAATTTTAATGAACGTAAAATATTGATTTTTTCAACTTCTCTAGACATTTAATAACCAAAGGGTAGAGTAAGTTTTGTTGCTGAGTTTTTAAAGCAATCTGTGTCAGAGAGAACTGATGATTAGGTTTAATTGCTTGAAGGTTGTTTTGAGGAATGTTTAAATTTATATGTTTTTAAAAAAGAGATACTGTATGCCTCTTTAGTATCTTTTTGACGTGCCTTTTCTCTTAAAAGTCTGTATATTAAATATTTCTGTGGTGAAACCCACAGGTGTGTCCTGCAAGATGGTGCAATTAGTGCATGGTATTCTTATCTAGTCAGAAACCTGAAAAATGTTTATGAACTTGTAGTGGGACATCTACCACTATTTTGAGGATCAGTGAGGATCACCTGTTTGGAGATGAGTCACAGGAACACACAAACACTGATTCAGTGTTTGGTGGACCGGGTGTTTTTCTTCAAGAGTTCATTTATTTTTGAGTGATTAACTGATTGGTGCTGGCTGTCTGTGGTTGTGCTCTGTGTCTTCTACCAGGCTGTGAACCCACGCCTTTCCACCCTGCACTCCCCCTGAGGGTGGTGAGTAGGAATCACAGGAAGAGGAGCTTTGGGCTCTTGCTCCACCATCTTCCAGCTGGGTTGTGCCCTTCCCCCTACAGACAATCTAGGCGCCTCCTTTTCCTTCACTGTACAAGGATCATAATCTCTACCTGGTGGGGCTATTGTGAAGTTTAATCAAATAATGCCTATAAATTCTTTAACAGGTCTTGGCACATAGCAGGTACTCTCCTTCATACAACTTGATTGTGCCACTCATGACTTCCATCACACGTGGTGATATTTCTGTCATCCTTCTTTTTCCCTCAAGTTGAGGGTCACATGGTGCCTGCCTAGCTTTATCGTGGGACACTAGTGATCTAATTTTGGGAACCTCCTCATTTTAAAGATGGGAGAAACTGAGGCTTTGAAATCCAAACTTAGCTTCCTTCTGCCACTATTCCCTTCCTCCTCTACCATAGTGGCCTTGCCATGACCATGTGCTGACTGGATCTGGCAGAAAGTAATCTCTACTGGTGGCGTTTGTCAACCAGATGGGCTTTGGTGGATAGGATTTTATATCCTGGAAGATCGAAGCTCTGCATTTGTGAACATTATTAACCAATGCTTTAGTAGCAGACAGCACTCACACATGTCACATCTACAGTGTGCATTTGGTGACAGGAATTTCCAGAAAGATCTGTGATTACCCTATGTACAGAGGGAGGAATATCTTCCCATGCTTTCCCATTTCTAGGTCAGTGCCTTCTCTGTAGGCTCTGATGATGTCTCCGTGGTTCTCTTTGTTGGTTACCAACATTTTCACTGGAACCTAATCATGGTCTTGGCAAGGCTAGCCCTTTTGTCCCTATTCTGTATTCGCTGTCCATGAGTTGATGAATTGGGGTATTTTCTCATTAGGATGTTCTCCCCTCATTGGCATGTATTATCAAGATCTTGGGACGTGTTGTCTGAGCAGATATTTGCATCCTTGCAGTCACCTCTTTTGTCCCCTATGGGAGCATGTGGTTCTGGGGGGGGGGGGGCAGAGGTGCATTTCTACCTCCCTCTGTATCTCATTTGTTCAACATAGTGCTTTGGACCTGGTATGTGCTGAATAAGTGTTGCCTGAAAGAATAAATGGACAATAGTTTTTGGTTAAGTTTATTTCCATAATTCAGATATAGGATTTCTTTCTTCTTTATTTTTCACAATGCTGTAGAAATTCAACAATCATTTATTAATAGTGACATTAAAAAAAAAACCTTAAATATAAAATACAAACTGGTGTAGCCACTCTGGAAAACAGCAGAGTGTTTTGAGGTTCCTCAAAAAATTAAGAACTACCTACAACGTAGCAATTGCACTATTAGGTATTTATCTAGAGGATACAAAAATGCTGATTCAAAGGGGCATGTGCACCCCAATGTTTATAACAGCACTGTTGACAATAGCCCAAGTATAGAGACAGCCCAATGTCAATTGACTGATGAATGGATAAAGATGTGGTATATATCTACAATGGAGTATTACTCAGTGATCAAGAAGAATGAAGTCTTGCCATTTGCAACAACATGGATGGAACTAGAGTGTATTATGCTAAGGAAAATAAGTCAGAGAAAGACAAATATATAATTTCATCCATGTGGAATTTAAGAAGTACAACAGATGAACATAAGGGAAGGGAAGCAAAAATAAGATAAAAACAGAGAGGGAGACAAACCATAAGAGACTCTTAAATACAGAGAGCAAACTGAGGGTTGCTAGTGGGGTGTTGGGTGGGGGGATGGGCTAAATGGCGATGGGCATTAAGGAGGACACTTGTTGGGATGAGCACTGGCTGCTTGTTTTATGTAAGTGATGAATCACTAAATTCTGTTCCTGAAATCATTATTACACTATATGTTAACTAACTTGGATTTAAATGGATAATAAAAAATCCTCTTAAACACATTAAAAAACCCTTAAATATAAATAAAATAAAATTAAAATAAAATAAAATAAAATAAAATAAAATAAAATAACACATTATTTAATCTTCCCAATAATGTTGGCATTATTATTTCTCCTTTTACCGATGGGGAAACTGAGATCTTGAGCAGTAAAGCAACCGATGAGGGTCACAGGGCTAGTGAAGTAATGAAACTTGGGGGAACCTGGACAGCCCCCTGGCTCCCAGCTAAAGTTGGTGGGGGGTGACCCCTGGACTGTGGCCTTTTAAAAGGAGCCTTGAAAGTTCCTTGCATTTAAATGATGATTGCATTACATTTATTGCTGAATTGTGTAACTTTTAAGTTGCAAATTAATGCTAAGAGTGTGTTAGGGTAGCCCTTGGCCTCAGGACTAATTGAGAAACAAAATGAGAGTGCTGCAAATAAATTGATTTTCCTACTTAGAGTAGGTGCTCACTCCACTTCTATCAATCCTGTGGCATTTGCCTTCAGGATTCTTTCTTGTCTAATTGAAAACTACAGGCCAGATGTTGTGTGGTGTCAGTAATTTCGTACCCGTGCCTTTTTTGCCCCTATTGTTTTTTTTGGAAACAGTTTAGAATAATCAGCATGTTTTTAAAGAACATAGAGTGTTCATTTTTGTGGCAGTGTTTTTACTCATTTAGTACTTTAAGGATTTTCTGTACTTATCTTGAAACTATCTTCTAGAAAAAACAGACTCACTGTGGTGGCCTTTTCAAGAAGTCTCTAGCTTGTAATGGGAGGGGAAAATCAAGCTGTGGTTCATGAGCACATGTTTAGGGGTTAATTCTCTTTGTGGCTTTGATTTTTTTCCTCCTCGTTCTCAAGATATATAACAATCAAGCGTTGGAGATTGCACGTTAGCGCATTGGGTTTTCACCTGGGGCTGTCCCTTCTCTAAGCGGGGAGTGAAGGTATGGTGGGGTAGGGCAGTTTCAACAACTTTATCAGTGGTTTGGGAGATGTATTATTCTAATCCTTAACATCCTAAGCAAAGACTACCCTGGCTGTTTTTACTGAAAGCACTTCCTGTCATTCTGGGTAGTTTATACTGTTTATTTATTTACCTTTGTTTAAGGAAATTCCTTCTTTACTGTCCTATCTTATCTTAGATCAAAGTTTCTACCCAGAGACCCTTACTTAAATAGTGTTCTCCGAGGTTGTGTGTGTTTTCTTTGCTTCCTTCATTCTTTGTCTTTCCTTCTCTTTAAAAAGCTTTCTGAGTTTTTGCCCCGTCTGCACTCTGGTTTTCCTTCATTCTATTTATGACTATTGTGTAATGAATATTCATACTTACCATTATTAATGTAGTAGCGTGCCATTTGTCAGCTTACTGGCTTCCTTGTAATACACACACACACACACACACACATATTTTAAATTCTGTTTCTTTTATTCATTTTTTAATTTTGCCATCTTTCTTTGTCTTCTTAATTTTTTTTCTAGAGTTTGTAATCATATGAATCCCCTGCCCCCCCAAACTGAGACATATGTGCAGGTCTAAAACTGCACAGTGCAGGATGTCGAATGGCTTAAAAGGATTTCTGTTGTGGACTGAAAGAGTGGATCTGTGCCTTCTGAGGGTATAGTCTGACCGCATGAATACTAATAATTAGACATCTTTTATTTTAAAAGAGGGGCAGCTGTTACTGTAGTTGAATTCGAAGATCTTTAGTTATTTTGCTCCTCTCTTTAAAGAGCTGTTCTCCATAAATGCATCTTTTTGGCGGAGTTGATTGCAGACCCAGATACTGGCATGTTGATAGTGTGAAAAAAGGAGGAAAAAAAAATCTGAAAAGGAAAATCTGAAATGTTCTGAACATTAGATTTTAAGGTGTTAGGTTTGTTTTCTTGAGTCTTTTCCCCCCCAGATTCTTAAAAAATAGTATAACAGCTAAGCATTGTGCATGTCAATTCTTTTTAAAATGATTTGAAGGTAAAATTTCCAGTATCTTGCACTTGATCAGAAGGTCTAGCAATGAAAGTTCCCCCAGAGCATTCTCAGCTGTCCCTTGGAGACTTGATTAGGATGGCAGTTACGGTGGTGATTATGTCTTCCTGGAGTTTTCAAGCTTTTTATTTAAATCAGTGCTTATTATCTTTTATCTTGTTTAAAAACACAACTCCTGCACCTTGAAATCCAGTGATGATTTCACCTAGAGGGTTGAGTTACTGAGTATGTGGTGTTAGAGGGACGGACCTCTGTCTCCCTCTTTGCCGTCATCAGAAGTCCTGAAGCCCCTATGCATGCTGGCTCCTGCAGGCAAGAGTGGCACTGCATAATCATAGTAGATTTTATAGGGCTTCAGAGTTCACAAAACAATTTCATATGTTATTTCAGAAAATTCTTGCAACAACCCTGTGAAGCAGTGGATGAGTATTTTCATCCCTGTTTTGTAGAGGAGGAAATTGTGTTCCAAGAAGGTGAGCACTGTGCCCCAGGCCACAATTTTCTGTTCTCACAGTGGAGCTGGGTCTGGAGACCAGGTTTACTGCCCTCCTACCTTCACCTCATTATTCTGCTTCACCTGACGAAGTCAGGATTTAAGGGCATTGCATTCAGGGTCAGACTAGGGGAGGCTGTGGCCTAAATACCCTAGAAATATGGATTTCAAAATGATAGTTATTGCCTCAGTATTTTAACATTACTGACAAATAATACAAGGTACCCACTAATTTGTCCATTCAGACAAATGCTTTTTACTTTCCATATATTCCGTGACAGACTTACAGACCTGAATGCTTGAATTTACATAGCTGTGAAGAGCATAAATCCTATTTGTATTCTTCAGATGCCTCAAGAGTCACCAGCTCAAACTATGGTACGAATATTGACAGCTTGGCTAAGAGGGAAGAAAGGAGAAGTGGCTAGCAACAATCCTCTAGAGAATAAGAAGACAGTACGATATTTTGGACAGCATTATAAACCCCGGCAAGGCTTTGGTGAAAACAGGAAGCTGTTGATGGGAAGAAGTTAGTGTTGGATATGGATTTGAATCTGTGTTCTGCCACTTAGTAGCTTTGTCATGATGAACAATAAGTCTCGGATCCCAGTGTCTGAGTATCGTTATCTGAGAGTAGAGGCTGTGAGGCAGCTTCATAGATTGGGCAAGAAGTCGGGGTGCTCCAGCCGAGCAGCCAGATGTCATAAATCCGCAGTCATGTCCAGGCTCCAGCACTTCTGGACTGTGTGATACCTAACCTCCCCATGCATCTGGAACAGGGGGATAATACTAATACCTGCCTTGTAGGGTTGTTAGAATCACATGAGTTTTAATACACGTAAACTCCTTAGAACAGTGAGTGGCTCAAGGTGAATTCCCTATTAGAAGTTAGTTATTTTTAAGTGCGTTAAGGTAGGGAAGTGCCTGGTGCCTCTGTTAAGTGCTCAACATGTTATTTTCTTTTTCTTCTATATAGATTTGTTAAGATTAAGGCTAATGAAAGGCATTTAAAAATCACTAGCATATAATGTTTTCGTATTTTATCAGATTTCATTTATGTAGTTATTGGCCCCTTACACCTTAGATATTTATTTTTTTAAAATGTGATCTTTTTGTACTGTTAATCACTTAAAATACTGTGTTATATCATGTCTAGGAAATTCATTATAAGCCTTTCGAAGAGAGAAGGCTTTGTGATAAAAGCCAGCTGCCCAGACATTTCCACCCTCCTCACCCATCCCCCAGCAGCCTGCAGAAGCAGCGTGTTGGCAGAGATCCAGATTTCCTAAGTGATGGGATTGTTCCAGGGGCCAGGAATGAGAGGAATCTGCCCAGATTGGAGATGGCTTTGGCTACTTTGCTTGCTTCATATTCGTAGTCTCCTTCCCAAACTGACCCAGCACCATTTTCCAGTGTTGGGGATATTGTTTTAACACCGCTGTGTGTATGGAGGTCTTCGTATTAAAGGAAATGATTTTTGAATCTATTGTTTAATTCCATGGAAGTTTTTCTGTTTTTTTCTGTACCCTGGAAGATGAGCTGTGAGTTGAGCTGTGAGTTCATTTTAATTTATACTTCCCTCCCTCCAAATCAATATGGTCCGCCTCTGGCTGTTTTCCAAGTGTAGCACCTTTCTTGATCTGACTCAAGTGCTAAGACTGTGGTTTCACCTTCCCCATTTTATAGAGCGTTGGGAAGGCTTAGTTATCTGACTGGCTTAGGCCAGGAAATTATTGGCTATTGTCAGTGGAATTTGTTTATCTTTTCCACTCCTCTGCATTCCTAGTCTCTGAGAGAAGTCATCATCACTACGATTGCACTTCAGTGCACTTCAATTTCTACAACTCCTCTCCTTTGTCTATTTTTATTAAACGCTTGATATTTCTCTCTTTTTGGATACAAATTCATACTCCCTCCCCTCCATGCAGACATTTCAGAAAGGGGTCCGTTTATCAGCATTTGTTAAAAAAAAATCTGAACACCTCTTCTGGCACCTTTGTATTTGGTTGCTGCCTAAGTACATGTTTTCTTCAGGTATCCTCTAAGATTTAGGATATAACTGTCTTCTTTTTTAAGTTATGGTTGATGCATGCATCATTCTAATGAGCTTCTAGACTAGCACTGTCCAACAGAACTAATGCAAGTCACATACAATTAAAAGTTTTGTAGTAGTCATATTACAGAAGAAAAAGAAATCGGTTATTTTAATTTTAGTATGTATGATTTAGCCCAACATATCAAAATATTATAATTTGGGCATGTAATCAGTATAAAATTATTGATATATTTTATAATTTTTTGTACTAAGTTTGCAAAATCTATTTGTATATTTTATACTTACAGCTTATCTGTTTGGAGTAACCACATTCATGTGGTCAGTAGCCATATGTGGCCATATGTCATATGTCACCACGGATCTATACTGGAACTTTTCTTATGTCTCAGAGGGGCATTGCATTGTACTGGCAGTTATTTCCCCATCACAGTGGCTTAGAAAACAGGCATGAATCTGTACCTCATGTCTTTGCCCATAATTAACATGTATCTAGAGAGATTTCCTTTGTTAGAAAAACTATTGTGGGATGAAATATCGTAAAACATGAGTTCAAAGCAGCATGTGTCAAGTCCTCTAAACAGTGGGCTGACTTACTGACTGCTAGTGACAAAAATTGCTCTGTCTTATGGCAGTACTTAGCACTCAGAACAAGACTCAGCATTTAGCACAGTCCCTGGATGCATTCTCTCACCTAGAAGCTGTGGAACTCAGTTTTATGCTGCTGAAGGCTACTGCAAAGCTGGGAATGTTGTTTGTGATTGACACTTCACTGTCTTTCTGTGCTCCTCATCCCCCATGACTTTTCAAGGTCATGAGGTTTAAAGGGTGAAAGGTGATTGATGTTTAGGATGCCGGCTCATATGCTTGATGCTTCATCTTGTGTCCTTATTTTTCCAGGACCCGTCAATTAGCTTCTTTGAGAAAATGGTTATTGAGTGTTAAAGACCATTACTGAGTCTGAAATGTAGATGGTTGTGGCTGAATTTCAGTCATTAGGAAGGTCAGTATAATCTATTCTAGTACAGTGTTTCTCAAACTTCAATGTGGATGAGAATCACCTGGGGATCTTATTAAAGTGGGATTTTGATGCATAGGAATGAAATGGGGCCTGTGATTTTGCATTTTTTCAAAAATTCTCAGGTGATTCTGATGCTGCTGGTCCACAGACCACACTTGAGTCGTAATGATCTTATGGTAACAAAAATGCCAATCTTTGATAAGTTTTTATCAAACTTCAGCAAAAGAGAAAAATCATCATGTAGTAAAGTGAGATTTTCCACTGCTTTTGTTTTATGTTTTTATAAATTCAAAAATAATTTCTTTCCTTCTTGTTACCATGGTGATTGTAAATGGTAGTTATCATTAAAAAAAAACCCTTTCATTGCAAAATTTAAACACTGACAAACCTATTTATGTCTCCAAGCTAATTAAAGAAACAATTTTACTGATCCACAAACTACTAAAGTCTGATGCTACCCCACCACCTAAATTATCAGTTTATAATTTTCTTTTATAGCACTCACAGTATTTTGTATTGATAGAATTACTTGGATAGTTGTTTAATGCCACTTTCCCCACTGTGCTCTAAGCCGTATATTTCTCCCTACTTCCTAGCACTGTGTCTGATACCCTGTTAGGCCCCAGTCAGTGGTTTTGGGAAAGTCTTATTCAGTGGGTCTTAGTGAGAGAGGTACTGCCCCTCCTCAGGGAGTGTTTTGGAAACTGGTGGGAACTAACTTTGGTTGTTCAAAATAATGGAATGTGCTACTGGTGTTTCATGGGTGGAGGATCAGAGGATTCTGGAGAGTATACAAAAAACAGCCATCCAGTGAAAGCTTATTCTGTGCATTCTGCATAATTTTAGAATGTCCCTATTGGAGATTCAGTTGATGAAAAACCTAACCCTGTGCAACATATGAAACAAAACCTTTTTGGGGGCCCAGTTTTAATATATTCTGAAAATTTCAGGAATGTAATTGCTAAGTATGTCAGAAGTTGTGCTTGATTTTTTGGTGCTATCCCATGGACAGGTCCACCATTTTGACAAATCCCATCACCAGTAGCAGTGCTGTTTCTGGTATTTAAATTGTACCAGTACACATTTGTGGGTAGTGTGATAATATATGGATATACATACACGTACACACATACATATTCAGCCCTTATTTTAAAATGTCCTTTACAGAATATTGAAAATATTCAGATGAATGTCTTTTTTTTTTTTAATTTTAACTTGTTTTATTTTTTATTTTTTAAAATTTACATCCAAATTAGTTAGCATATAGTGCAACAATAATTTCAGGAGTAGATTCCTTAGTGCCCCTTACCCATTTAGCCCGTCCCCCCTCCCACAACCCCTCCCGTAACCCTCAGTTTGTTCTCCATATTTGAGTCTCTTCTGTTTTGTCCCCCTCCCTGTTTTTATGATTTTTGTTTCCCTTCCCTTATGTTCATCTGTTTTGTTTCTTAAAGTCCTCATATGTGTGAAGTCATATGATTTTTGTCTTTCTCTGACTAATTTCACTTAGTATAATACCCTCCAGTTCCATCCACGTAGTTGCAAATGGCAAGATTTCATTCTTCTTGATTGCTGAGTAATACTCCATTGTATATATATACCACATCTTCTTTATCCATTCATCCATTGATGGACATTTGGGCTCTTTCCATACTTTGGCTATTGTTGATAGTGCTGCTATAAACATGGGGGTGCATGTGTCCCTTCGAAACAGCACACCTGTATCCTGTGGATAAATGCCTAGTAGTGCAATTGCTGGGTTGTAGGGTAGTTCTATTTTTAGTTTTTTGAGGACCCTCCATACTGTTTTCCAGAGTGGCTGCACCAGCTTGCATTCCCACAGATGAATGTCTTTTAAAATCAAATTTAATCATTAAAAATGGTTGCAGGCATCCTACTACTTCATTAAATTATTTATTGTAGTTATGTTTGTTTACATATTAAAGTATATATACATGTGCATACATATAGTTTACACACATGAATGATAGTGAAAATTACTCCCCTTTATATTACAATTTTCTGTCTGTGTGTGTAATCACTATCTCTGGATTTCAAACGTTTGCTGTCAAAGGGTGGCACTGATCTGATAGAGCTGAAAACCCCTGTCCTTATGGAGCATCATGGAATCCAGCATTCTTGCATTCTGGCTTCGGCTGATTTCTCCAAGCCACTCATTTAATGTCTCTGAGTTCGCTGGGTGATGTACATCATACAAGTTGTCATGTTTCGTGAATGACAGAACGTGCGGTGAAACGCCCTAGCTGACTTGGTAATTGTCTGTCCAGCACCCTTGCGAAAGGCAGACTGCTCACCTGAGAGCCACTGTTGCGGTTCCCTTGCATTTTCAGTCTGGGAAGACAGACCCTCATGGAGGAAGGGATTTGCCAAATGCTGACATGTGATAGGATTTGGGGAGTGCTGGTAGTGGTAGTGGGGGATGTTTTAATGAGTTAAAGTTCAAGTTTGTTGAGTGAATACAAGTGGATTATGTTTTAGCTTTCCAAGAAGAATTTCAGATACTTAGACCAGGGGCCATTATTTTGAGAGTTTTTGGACACTTACATATTTGTCTGTTAGAGAGTGATTAACAGTAAAACCCATTGAGCACCTGGGTGGCCCAGTCGATTAAGCATACAACTTCAGCTCAGGTCATGATCTCTTGGTTTGTGAGTTCAAGCCCTGCGTCAGGCTGTGTGCTGACAGCTTAGAGCCTGGAGCCTGCTTTGGATTTTGTGTCTCCCTCCCTCTCTGCCCCTCCCCCGCTTGTGTATGCATGCACTCTTTCTCTCTCTCAAAAATAAGTAAATAAACATTAAAAAAAAAAACCATTAAGGCCCACAAACTGGGGAGATTGTGTGTCTTTCTCAGCAGTTGGCTTGGGTGGGCTATGAGGCACAAAGGCTGCAGGGGAGCACACAGTGTATACGTGGTGCCAGGAAAGGCTCCTGGGACTTAGTTGGAGAAAGATGGCGGTACGTTCCACAGCAGAAAGCCCCTTTGAACACAAATAATTCCAGTTGGCTTAGCTGGCTAGAATGTTCCTCATTAATTGGAACTAGAAAGATATAGGAGGCTGGCTCAAGAGTAAGTGGCACTAGAAAAAGTTCACTAAAGGTGAATCCTTTTAAGATGGATTCATGTCTCATAGGCATTGAGGGTTTAATTGGAATTTGGTCTTATAGAAAACAAACTAATAATCATGAAAATAAAGTTTGTTCCTGGGTTTTATTTGCAACTATGTGCTACTTTTTGGAAAAAAATAAAGTGTTTTTTTTGATATTCTGAAATTTTATGATAAGACATACATTGCCCCTTGTTTAAGCATGATTATAAAGAAGATCCTTTGTATTTATTTTTCCAAGAGACTTAAAAAATTTGTAAAGCATTTCATTCTCTTTGAAAGCATAAATAAAATTATAGATTGTTTACATCTTTAATTGTTAATTATAAAGAGGATCCTGAGATCCTCATTTTCTGTGGTCTTGTATGTGAAAAGCAGTTTTCCAAAAATCACTTTCATTATTCTCATAAAATATTGTCTGTTTTGCAAGATTTGTAGCTGATTTGTTTGAATTTTCATGCCACTGACAGGAGAGCAGATAGGGAGGAATATTTGACTATAGAACTGATTGTATAAGTCATTGGTTCCCCAGAGAATATTTTTGAATTCTGACGACCTAAGTTTGGGGATAAATATTTGGGTCACAAGTCCCTTGGTAACTCTCAGATTCTTTGTGTATTTTGTGATGCCAGTT
The DNA here is from genome assembly GCF_016509475.1 of Prionailurus bengalensis. Taxonomy (NCBI): domain Eukaryota; kingdom Metazoa; phylum Chordata; class Mammalia; order Carnivora; family Felidae; genus Prionailurus; species Prionailurus bengalensis. Next base: position 93,633,885 of record NC_057348.1, read on the forward strand.
TGGTGTTAGAATCAAGGGCTGAAGTGTGTTTTTCCTCCATATGTCTATCACAGAATCTTATTCAAGGTAAGTTTTTAATAAATGCTGTTGAATGAAATTGTTGAGTTTATAGTCTTCCGTGATTGCATATTTGCAAAGTTTTTCCATGTTGCCCAAGGTTGTTGTAACATCTTTTTTATTGTATACTTCATAAGGTAACATTTTCATCTAAAATTTGGATCATAACTATTAAACATTTGCTTCAAAGAGAACACTTTGTTATTTGAAATTAATAATAATTACACACACACACACACACACACACACACACACACACACACACTGGATAGCATCTGTGCAGGGATCTTTCCCCTCAATGTCATGAGCGATTCTGAATCAAGACCAAAGAGAGAAGCCTTGTAAATTATGAATATTCTGAAAACAATTAGGCATATTCTCCTGCTACAAAGATAACACCGGAGTTAATGGAAGCACCATAATATGCCTAGGGGGAGGTGTCATCAAGGCAAACATGTAGTTTGTCAAAGTGACATTTAGACAAGTATAAGCAGTATTAACTCAGGCATAAGCTCTTGTCAAATTTAAGTATGATTTTAAAAGTAGCTATTTTAGGTTTATTTGTATATTGTTGTCTAGTGTAGCAAGTGACTTGAAGCCATCAAACTTTTAGGGTAAAAGAAAATGACATAAATTTAATACACAGTTAGATCTCTTCTTATGAACTGCTGAACACAAACCTTTGTTATTTGAAATGTCTCGACTACTGCTTTGACCCATCCTATTTTATTATGAGATATTGGAGAAAGTAAGTTGCTTTCTCCACCCAAGATAACACTTCTGTCTTGTTTAGATAGAGGTGTTATCAAAGAGAGACTTTAGGGGCGCCTGGGTGGCCCAGTTGGCTGAGCGTCTGACTTCGGCTCTGGTCATGATCTCGTGGTCTGTGAGTTCGAGCCCCGTGTGGAGCTCTGTGCTGACAGCTCGGAGCCTGGAGCCTGCTTCGGATTCTTTCTCCCTCTCTCTCTGCCCCTCCCCCACTCATGCTCTGTCTCTCTCTCTCTGTCAAAAATAAATAAACCTTAAAATAATTTTTAAAGAAAGACTTTGTGTCCTAAAACAAATATTCATTATACATAATCATTTCAGGGAGTATAAGACCCTCTAATGCAGCTATCTTCCAATTGGGGAACATGTACACTTGGGCGAGTGCAAAGAGACTTTCCAAGAGATAGGTAGTCTAGATAGTTTTAAGAGAATCTCTTTTCAGGTCCTTAACTTTTGAGGTATTCTTTCTGAAAATTCATCTCCCTGAAAACACACCTACATCTGGGCATCATGCAGACTCACTTTTCCCATGTTCCCTTCTACCATAGACTTTTCCTGTTTTACAAAAAAACCCATTCTCCTCCATCTGTAACCTCGCTGTGGCATATTGGCCCCAGGTTTCCAAAGCCCTGATCATCAAATGAAGGATGGACGATTTCATAGTTTTGAGCCAGACGAATCTTAAGGCCTCTTAACCATCCCTTACCCCATCCATCCTATTAAGCAATGCATTGCCAAATAAATGTATTCCTTCTGATTAACAACTGTTTGTCACAGTAAACATCATATGTATTGTATCCATATTAATAATTATCATAATTTATAATAAAAATAGAAAAATTAAAAAATAGAAAAAGAATTATAGTAACTGAATCCATAAGAAAAATATTAAAGCTTAGAGTTATGTTTTCACAGGAAGTCAAAGGCATTTAAAAATTCTGAAATATGTATGAAACTTCTTGTTGCAGAGAAGTGTGTAGAGTATTCATAAATCAATAAAAGACTTCCAAGCATAAATATATTAGGATGAAGTTCTGAGGGAAAAGAGGAATGAAATACAATTTCAAGGGGAAAAAGGAGTGGTGTAAATTTTCTTAGTACTTGTTCATGTATGTTTTATATGGATTATGGTAAGAATGAAATCTCCATGGTATTTAGGCTTCTCTGGACACATTTAAAAGAATAATGTTAAGAAATTGAAAAGATGGCCCACAGAATGGGTGAACATTTTTATGCATTGTATATCTTATAAGGGACTAGTATCCAGATTGTATGAAGAAGTACTACATCTCAATAATAAAAAGACAATCCAATTAAAAATTGACAAAGGATCTCAGTAGACATTTCTCCAAAGAAGATATGCAGATGACCAATAAACATATGAAAAGATGCTCAGCATCATTAGCTATCAGAGAATTGCTAGTCAAAACCACAGTAAGTACTACCTCATACCTACTCAGATGACTAGAATAAAAAAGACAATGACAAGTTTTGGTGAGGATTTGTATGGTGCAGCTGCTTTGGAAAATAGTCTGTAGTTCCTCAAATAGTTAAACATAGAGTTATGATTTGATCCAGTAATTCTACCCCTAAGTATATACCCAAGAGAAATAAGAACATGTCCACACAAAAGCTTCTTTATAAAGGTTCAGAGCAGCATTATTCATAATAGCTGCAAAGTGAGAACAGTTCACATGTCCATCAACTGGTGAATTGATAAGTAAAATGTAGTATGTTATTAGTTAATAAGAAGAAATGAAATACTGATAGGTGAAATGACGTGAATAAACCTTGATAACACTATGCTAATCACATACACTAGTCACAGGGGAGTACATATTGTAGGATTCCGTTCAAAAGCATGTCCGAAATAGGCAACTCTATGGAGACAGGAAGTAGATTGATGGTTGCGAAGGGCTGGGTGGGAGGGCCATGAGAGGATTGGGGACTGACAACCATGAAATGTGAGCTTTCTTTTTGTGGTAATGAAAATGCTCAAAATTGATTGTGTTGATGTTTGCACAACTTTGTGAATATACTAAAAACCACTGAACCATATACTTTACATGGGTAAATTGTATGAATGTGAATTGCACTTCAGTAGAACTGTTTAAAGAAATAATGTAATAGTTTTATTTTTAAAATGTCCATGTTTGCAATATGCCAGAAGTGGCATATGTACTTTGCACCATTTAAATAAATTAATGATAAAGTGTTCCAAATGTAACCTTAAAAAGTGAAAAAAAAAATAGTGCACCAAGTTTCTGTAGTCTTAAAGTATCAGTTCTTTGGTTGTATAATATTTCACTGAGTTAATGCATGATACTTTGCTCATTCTCCTCCTATTTAAGGACTTTCTTATATTTTGATATTTTAAATAATGAAAGTTTCTGTGACACTTTAGTAGTTTATTTATTTTTTTTCTTTTGAGTGTTTCCTTTGGAAAATAATCCTAGCTGACTCTCTGGAATGAATAGATTGTTGAGATTTTAATAGGTATTGCCATGTCACTTTTCTGAAAGACTGAAGCATTTTTTGTCATTTAAGATAAAATTTTACCCTTGTGCTAAATATGTAATGTTCCTTATTGTAGGAAAAGTTTCTTTACATTATATTTCTTTGACTAAGCTGTTTTGAAACCTGTGTTTGTTTCCTATTATTACCTCATGAATGATAAGCATTTTATTTATTCAGAGCGCATTTTCTGAATACCCACTCTGTGTCAGGACTTGGGCTAGTTACTGGAGATACAAAGATGAAAAAGACTGATTATTTAGCCTGTGCATTCCAGACAATTTTGTCTCTCAGGGGGAGATAATTACAGTAGGTAAAATGAGGGCTTCAATCACAGAATAAAAAGGTGTTTGAGGAGGAACCTGGGAGATGGGCCAGTGTAGGAGGGGAGGTGGTATATGTGTGCAGCTTGGAAGGTGAACCATCCTTTGCTTGGAGGAGAGATGAGGGACAGAGAGAGGGCATTCTGAATGGGGTGAGCAAGAAGTCTCCAGAAGTTCCCTGGTCAGCTCCTTTGCATTTCCTGTTTATTCACTAGTACATGCAGTTGTTGTTGATTTTAAATATGCTTCCACTCTTTGTATTCTCTCATATATTAACATAAGTGTTAATTTTTGTCATGTTTAAGACAAACACTTTATTTTAGTCTGTTCTTTGACTTTATAAATTTTAGTTGCTTTTCATCTTTTACATTCTCATCACATAGGATTATGATTACTTGTTTTGATGTGCGCCATATGGAAATTTCTTAATTCATAAAGTTATAGATTTGGCTGATCCAACAGTAGCCAAATCTTGTTTCTGAAAGTGGTTTTCCACCGTGTGATGAGAAGAGTTGTGAAATATATGTGGAGCCCATATTTCCCACACCTATGCTCTTTTTTTTTTTTTGTCTGACCCCTTTATGATGATACAGCCTGGTATTCTGATGCCTGAGTCAGGAAACCAGGAAATCATATCCCTTTTCTTTCCCATCTTCTCAAAGTAAAGTGGCTTAATTTATTTGACCCAGAACCAAACCAACAATATTATGCTCCATGGATCTCTGGTGCCAGTAAAGGGACAAATGTGTTCACATCTCAACGGCCTGAGATTTTTATTCTTTCAGCAATAGAGTTGATACTAAGAAGTGAGAAGACTGGAACTCAAATGGGAATGGACTTGCTATGGACTGAATTATGGTCCCCCCCAAACTCCTGTGCTGAAGCCTTAATCCTCAATGTGACTGTATTTGGAGATAGGGCCTTTATGGAAGTAAAGTTAAATGAGGCAAAAAGGGGGGCTCTGCTTGGATAGGGTTAGTGTTATTATTGGACGACACGCTGGACAGCTTTCTCTCTCTCTCTCTCTCTCTCCCTCCCTCCCTCCCTCCCTCCCTCCCTCCAATGTGAGGACACAGTGAGAAGGTGGTGGTCATCTGCAAGCCAAGAAGGGAGTCCTCACTGGAAACTGAACCTTGCCAGAGTTTGGTCTTGGACTTCCCAGCCTCCAGAACTGTTGTTTAAGTCGCCCAGTCTATGTTTTTGTTGTGACAGCCTGAGCAGTCTAAGACAGGCATAATGATAATACAGCAATTATTGACTGCTTAATATATATCAATTTTGGGTTTCTTTTCTTCGAAGTGTGAGTTAAGTCATATCTTTATTTCCATTTTACAAGTAAGGAATCTGATGATTAAGTAACTTGCCTCAGGTTTCAGTGCTGGGAAGGGAGTCTATAAATCCCTGTTGAGCTTATGTCCAATTTGAGGCAAAAGCTCTATGTAGTTCATTTACAAATTGTAATGGGGATAAAGACCCAACAGTAACCACATGTGTAGATTACAAAGTGTTTTTCTGCTCAAAGAAGCTTGGCGAACTTATATCCTCTTCTTGGTGGTTGCACATTTAATACTTAAGTTTCAGAAATCCTTCAGTGAAGAAACTTGTTTAACTTTACCTTCATATTTCTCAAATCATTTCCCAGGGGCAACCCAAGTGATTTGCCATGGAACATCATTTCTTGGACACCCATTTGGGCAGTACAGCCCAGAGGTCATCACATTCCTGCAGTGGCCACCAAAGGCCAGTTTAATTTATAATTTATACTTAAACATTCAACGAGCATGGATTGATGCTTATTATAATTTATTGAATTAAAAAATGTAATGAGACTATATGTTCATGTTATTTCAAAACATTCTGTTCATTTAGCTTTTACTTTTGCTAAAGGTTAGACCAAAAAAAACAACAACAACAACAACAAAAAAAACCAAGGTAGATAGTTATGAACTTTAGACTTCTTACCTCTAAGAAAGTAGATGCCTTTGTCAAAATGAGCTCCTTTGATTTTAGTGAGCACCTGCCCTGTGGCAGGCATTTTATAGGAAAGGATGAGTGTCCCAGTCTCAGAATTTACATTATATAGACTTGTGGAGATTAGGGGTTACATGTGTCCTTTTCAACATGTTTATGTATGTTTGTACAAATTATGATAGTGGGAAGGTTTTCTAAATATTATTACTTTGGACACTTGGCCTTTTCTTAAGCAACTCCTCAGTTTTTTCAGGCCATTAGTGTTTTGACTGTGGAAACTAACTTTGGGCCTGTCTTTGATTTACAATGTATCAGTCTATAAATAAATCTCATTTTTAATTATTAAAAAAAATTCCCTTTTTAACAACCTTAAAATGATTTAAAAGCTCCAAAAGAAACTGGTTAGACTGGTTCTGCAGCCCACCTCCTCCCCTTTTTTTCTGTAACTCAAAAGGAGTTCTAAAATTCTAGACATTTGCCAGGTGTGAGTTGAGAAAGAATCTCAACATCTGGGAGAAGGTGTTGGTAAGGTTGTTTAGGGGGTTTTCTATCGAGTCTCATGATAGCATTGCTTAAATAATTTATTAGGAAAATTCTGGGTATTTTCCTCCTTTTTAAATAGGTTATAACACATTTGATGTCACTTAAATGAATGTTTTTAAACAGCTATAATTTATTTGTAGTTAGATGAACGAAAGTGCCCTCACCTGTTAGCAAATACAAGCCCATTTTAAGACATAAAGTTCTCATCTTTAACGTATTTGCCAGAAAAGAAAAGGAATGTACTTTTTGGAAGCATGTTGTCCTACATCGGTTTCCCTTCTATGTCACACACACAGAATAATTAACAGCTACTTACTAGACTTCTTTTAAGCAGATCACTGGTCTGGGAAGTGGTCACTTAGTCTCAGAAAGGGTTTGGTCAATGGAGAAGAAAATCACATCTGACATTTATGGGTAGAGGCAGTAGGCAGGAGCAGCCAGCTTTTTGACAGCAGTTATGTGCTCTGGATGACTCCCACCGGTTAGTAAGATGAATGCTGACTTCTTTTTATTTCTTTAACCTTGCCACTCTTTGCCTAAACATTCAAAGAAAGGCAATTCTATCACAGTTCATGAGTCACAAAGCTTACAGCAGGAGGATGTTCATCTTGGGGATGCCTCCAGTCCTTGAGTTAGTGGTTTGCATTAAGATGGCAAAAGAGCTTTCATTCTCTAATTAGTGGGAGGCACACTTGACAGTGTGAAGGACCTTTTTCTCCTGGAGATGATTTTTAACGGTTGAATGTGCATGTTGAGTGTTTTAAGCCCAAAGGCAGACTCTGACTACTTTGGACTGCATTATAAAATTAGTTGAAAATAACTATAACTTAAACCTTTTATTCTTTTCTTCTCTCTCCACCCCCGCTCCCCCCCCACCCCAAGCTCTTCCCCGTACTTAAAAAAAAAAAAAAGGAATATATGCATGCAGTGCAAAAGAGAATAACAGTAGCATGTTTTTCTCCTCCCAGGTCCCTAGTACTCCTCCCTAGAGGCATCTGTGAACAGCATTTTTAAAACTCCTTTCTGACATTTTCTATGTTTATATGCCCCTCGTTATTTTTATGCAGTTGGGACATATTTTGTTTTTCTCCCTAACAGTTTCTTTTGAGGGAGTTTCATATTTGCCCATATGTAGATACAACTAATTCTGTTTATAAGTTGCATGCTCTTTATTGTAATGCTGCACTACAATTTATTTACCCATTTTTTAAATCAATGAACATTTAGGCCACTTAGAGAATTTTATCCTTACAAACAGAGGTGACCGGATAGTTTTGTTCACACCTGGGAGTGCCAAGTCACATAGGCTATGGACAGTTAAAGGTATAATATATTTTGCCAGGTTACCTTTCAAAGAGCATATGCCCTGATACACACTCACCTATCATGTCTGTGTCTCTATTCTTTGCCCTGATGTGTTTCCTGAAACTTGCAGATTTTTTCATCCTGGCCCATGAAAATTAATGCTTTCCTGGTTTTTTAAAATCTGCATTACTTTAATTATTAGTTAGGTTGAGCATCTTAAGTTTATGAGCTATTCTCTCTCTCTTTTTTTCTTTTTTCTGTGAACTCCAGGCTACTTTCAATACTTAGCTGTACTTGATAATTGCTGCATGGTTTGGTTGGGGTTGGGGATACACAGAGACTTGTGTTATTAGAGACCTTGGAGGTCATACAGTCCCACCTTCCAATTGGTGTAATTTTTTTTTTTTCCAATCTTTGATCATCTGCTTGAATGCTTCCAGTATTAGGGGGCTTAAAACCTCATGGGCATCTAATTCCTCTGTTGGCTTTGGTTGACAGAAAATTCAAGATATGTTAAAAGAGTAGTGGAATAGATAGAGAGGGTGGGAGCAGCTGGACTCTTTAAATAAACCACATTAATGAGGCTGGAAGATTCCTTTAGGCCCAATGAGGGGACCAGGAGCAAGGCATGTTAAGTGAATCTTGTCCATCTGACTAAGGAATGAGAAAACATAACCAAGGAGGGCTTTTTGAGGGGATGTTTGTTATTGCTGTACAGTAAGTTATCTGTAAATATATGCCTTAAAACAACAATAAACATCTGTTAATTAAGGTTTAATTAGAGTAAATTAGAGTTTCTTTTGGTCAGGAATTTGGAGCAGCCTAGCTGGATGGTTCTGGCTGTGGGTGTCTTGGAGGTTATCGTCAAGATGTTGCTGGGAGCTCAGTCATCTGAAGGCTGGACTGGCCTGGTGTGCTTGCACCATGGCTTGCTCACATGACTGATGGCAGAAGGCCTCGGTTCATTGCCACATGAACATCTGTGTAGAGCTACAGAGAATGTCTTCAAATTCTGGCAGCCCGCTTCTCCCAGGGTGCGTAATGGAAGAGAAGGCAAGATGGCATCTGTAGTATCTTTTATGACCTCAGAAGCCACACATGGTCATTTCTGCAATATCCTGTCAGTTACACAGGTCAGCCCTATTTAGCATGGGAGGGGACTACACAAGAGTGTGACTAGTAGGCGGCAGGGATCATTGGGTGCTTTCTTGGAGAGCAACTACCCTCTAGCCCCCAAAGATTCACATCTCTCTTACCTGCAGAACAAAATACGCTTCTCTCAGGAGCCCCAAATCTCATTACAATATAGAAGCCAGTTCTTTGTGTCAGACAATTAAGAGATATTTAAACAGATTTTGGACATGCTAAGAATTTATTAAGAATTTTTCTTTGTTGGAAGAAATTGTTGTATTTGGGTGGTGTTCTCAATTAAAACAGTATTTCTGTATGAAAATTCTGGCCCAAATAAATAGGAAATAGATTTATAATCCTGACAGAGGAATGGAGTTCTAGTGAAATATTTCAACTTGTTCTTAGTCACAAAACCTTCATGACATTAACACTCAGAAATCAGAGTTAGGTTCTTGGAAAACACATATTGGAGAGCTCTCAGATTGAGGAACTTGAAACCAAATAGGGAAAATATAGATATCAAATTGTGCTGGCTATTTATTTGTGTCTTCAGCATCAAGCTCACCATTTCCTACTTTGTTTTGTAAGGCTGGGTCTGAAGCTCTGTGAAATCTACTTCCCAGATTTCCCTTTGCCAGCTGGATTCCTATTGGTTTCTGGCAGTAGGAGACACTGGTTGGAGATTGAAATGTAGGGGGCTGGGGAGGATTTTGCTGTTTTCCTCTCCTGTCAGCAGCCTTTCTCTTGTGGCCAGCTAATAGTTTCTTTAGGATTTTTTTTTTTTTTTGAGAGAGAGAGAGAGAGAGAGAGAGACAGACAGACAGACAGACAGACGGGAAGAGAATCCCAAGCAGCCTCCATGCCCAGCACAGAGCCCAATATGGGGCTTGCTCTCACCACCCTGGGATCATGACCCGAGCTGAAACCAAGAGTCAGGCACTCAACTGATTGAGCCTCTCAGGTGCCGCTCTTAGGCATTTTTAGTATCAACTTTGCCATGGCCCCAACCAAGGTCCAAATGTCAGTTATACTGTGTCCTGTTCCCCCTACCCTCCTTACAGTCCTCTTACCAGTTCCTACTCTGAGCACCCAGGCTCTGGTAGCCCCGCATCTTCCCTTTTATTTCTTCAGTCCCAAGGTTGTAGCTGTTTCTAACAGTTACTAATATTGGGGTTATGTCTCTGTTTCTGCTTTACTCATTCTGTCTCCTAGCACCTGTGTAATCACTTTCTTCTATTAAAGGTCTGCCATTTAAAATACCTTATGTCTTAGATTTCTGTGTTCCCACTGACTGAAAGAGTTATTTGGGTTTCTGGATGTGTCATCCCTCATAATTACTGTGACTTGTTCATGGTTAAGTTTTCTTTCTTGCAAGGTCATAGCTAGAGGTCACGGTCCTTCATCTGGTTCTCTGTCCAGATGTTTAGGGCTTTTCCGATTGTTAGTGCTCATAGTTGTTAACTTCATTTTATGGATCTGTACTCATGAACAGGCCTCTAGGATCCCTACTTGCTTGTTTCGATAGTGGTCTTAGAGATGCAAGTTATCTGAGATGCCTAAGCAATTTTCTTCAATCTACTTAAAAACAGTACTTTCTTCATTCATTCCCAGTACAAGGGAGTATAACTTCTGTCGTTGGCTCTACCTGGGGCTTTCCTAAGCACCTGCATTTTGAGCCTCTGACCTCATAGACACTGCCCACTGGTGGGTGGCTGTTGGACCTGCACTTATTTTCCCTCTTCCTTTCTCTTTCCGGAGATTTTTATTCCTGCTCTGCTCTCTCCTTTCTTTCCCTTCTCCCAACTCCGCAGTTTTCTCTTTTTCTTATTATCCCCAGTGGGAATGCTTTATAGTTTGTACATATTAAAATTAGAAGCACTGGCTGAAAAGGTGTATCTGCTGAATTACTTGAATTTTATATCAGGAGGATTTCTGCATGAGGAAGCATAATTATATTAACTTATGAATCAAGTGAGCATTTTCTAGACCAGAGGAAAACAGCTAATGATTTCATTAGTGATACTTCTGTTTTGCAGGTGAACAAATTCACTAAACCTTTATACTTTTATTAGAGGGGTTTTGTGGTTTGTTTGTTTTAGTAAACATTTATCTTCTTGCTCTGTTTACACAGCACTATATTAGGTAGGTGCATGGGGAGACAGCAAAAGAGTGAAATGACCCAACTCTTGCCTGTCTTGAAAGACTATACTATGTACCTCGGGAGATAGAACACATACACTAAACAGCTATGGGAGCAAAATAAGTGTAAGATGATGTGATAAAAACTGTACTTAAGTGTGTGTAGTGGGGCATGTAAAAACAGGGCTTCCGGTATGCAGACACTAAGCACTTCATGTTGTCTCATTTAATCCTTACAAATCTTAAGCAGTTCCTCTAGTTAGTCCTATTTGGCAAGTGGTGAATCTGAGACTTAGAAGTATGAGGATAAACACCTACAGAGGGTGAATCTAAAGGCTGTAATGGGTAGGAGTGCCTCATTGGTTCAGTCATTAAGCATCTGACTCCGCCTCAGGTAATGATCTCACAGTTCGTGGGTTCGAGTCCCACATCAGGTGAGCTCGAGCCCCTCATTGGGTGAGCCCCGCTGAGCTCTGCTTTAGGTAAAACACAAGCCCCACTTTGGGTGAGCCCTGCTTCTCTCTCTCTCTCTCTCTCTCTCTCTCTCTGTCTCTCTCTCTCTCTCTCTCCCTCCCTCCCTCCCTCTCTCTCTTTGCCTCTTGCTCACTTGCAAACCGCCCCCCCCCCACCAAATAAAGAGTATAATGGGTGGAAGTGAAAGTTGTGTGCACTTGTGCTTGTGTGCATTTGTGTTCTAAGATATGCCAGATGCCTTCTGTTTACTCCCCTGGATCCCTGTCCATTCTTCTCCAGCCTACTCTATGCCCTGAGTGGGTGACTTGTATGGATTACACCAGTGAACACCCTTGCCCTTTGGCTTGCAGACAGATTCGACTGATGGGGAGATCTCAGGAAATCTGAGGGCAGTGGAGAATGATGCTGGGTGTTTAGTCCTCCAGCTCTTCTCCACTAAGTCTCCTATTGGCTCCGTAGCACCCCCCTCTCCTCCCATCCTCCCTCTGTCCCCTCTCTGTCTCCATCTCTGTCTCCAAATTCCAAGCATCACCTCACTCCTTGACCCTTCCAGCACAGAGGGGTAGGGATTCCCCACTTAGTAGCACTAATCTTCCTCCTCGGCTTTAATAGTTGTCTCTTGATCAAACTCAGTTTGAATGTATTGCACCCATTTTGAGTGTATCTTGTGTTTCCTGTTGAGACTGATGTCAGAAAATACTTGTGAGGCCTTCCTCCTTTCCCTTTCTTCCTTCCATCCATTCTTTTTTCCTTTCTTCTTTCCTTCCTTCCTCCCTCCCTCTTCCCTCCTTTCCTCCCTTCCTCCTTCCCTCCCTGCTTTCCTTCCTTTCTTTAACAGTGTGTTCTGCATAGAAGATAAGAAATAGCCCAGACCTGGGCTCTGCTCTCAGGGAACTTACAATATGGCTTAAAATTTAATAATAACGGAAATGAAAACTAACAACGTCTATGAGAAACAGTGTCACTGAAGAGAGAATCTGGTGCATGCAGTGGGTTGATTACTCAATGCGAAATGTAGGCAATTCACAGATTTGTTGCTTATTCTTCCTACTTGTCCATTAGCTTTGTCCCCAGGCCAGAAGTTTGAAATCTCATCTTTAGTAAAACAACATCAAAGACGGTGTAAAGTCTTTTTTAAAGAGTAAATAACTGGAAGTGTGCTGTTTAGAACTCATCATATTCACCAAAAAGGTAAATTTACCATAGGTGTTGTCAATAAAATAACTTCTCTACATGTATCCCTGGATTTAAGATGCATATGAAGTTTGGGAAGGTATATCAGTTTTTTTTTTTTAATTAAGAAACTGTTTTTTTTGGAGCGATTTCAGGTTTATAGAAAAATTGAGCAGAAATTAGTTCTTGTATCACCTCACAACATCCTCTATTTCCCCTTCCAGCTTCCCCTGTTTTTAACATCTTGCATTTAGCGCAGAACATTTGTTACAATTGATGGGCCAATATTAATTCATTAGTGTTAACTGAAGTCTGTAGTTTACATTAGGGTTCACTGTGTTGTCTGCTATATGGGTTTTGACAAATGTATGACATGTGTCCACTGTTACAGCATCATACAGAATAGTTTCATTGGCTTAAAAATCCTCTGTGCTCCACCTGTTCATCCCTTCTCCCTAACCCCTGAACTCCTGCCAACCATTCATCTTTTTACTGTCTCCATAGTTTTGCCTTTTCCAGAATCTTACGTAGTTAGAATCATATATATATATATATATTTTTTTTTTCTCTTCAGATCAGCTTCTTTTACTTGGCAATATGCATTTTAGGTTTCTTCCTGTATTTTTGTGTCTTGATAGCTCATTTCTTTTTATTGCTGAGTAATATTCCATTGTACTGATGTACCACAGTTTATCCATTTATCTACTGAAGGATATCTTGCTTTCAGATGTTGGCAACTATGAATAAAGCTGCTGTAAACATTTGTGTGCAGGTTTTTGTGTGAATATAAGTCTTGGACTGGTGTCTCAGAATTTAAGAGGTAAGTGGACATTGGGGAGGTCTATCAAGCTAGGTTTTTTGTTTGTTTGTTTTTTTGTTTTTGTTTTTGTTTTTAACAGCTAGGAAAGTGTAGTTTTTGTCTCTGCCAATGTTCGGTTCTCACCCTGTTATAATGGTGTGGTTAATTAGATGAGCGCTGAGGCAAGTACATAACATCAAAAGATAATACAGGAAAAGGAAGTATTTCTGGAGTAAACTGCACATTCTCATATGTGAAGTCCAGTCTCTAATCCTGAAAGGGGTTTCTTTGAACTAGTCAGAACCAAGGTCACATACTGGCTTCCTTGCCAGACACACTGAGGCTGAATTAATCACCTAATTAATCACATACTTTTATTTAGAACCTGAGAATTAGAGTTGAAATACAAACTGAATGCCTGATATACTAAATCAAGTATAAAATACTTATCTGTTTTGTAATTTTATATGAGCAATTTACATGATGACTTCTTTCAAATTGAGGAAAGTAAACACATTACAAATGGATATCTCGTGTATGAACACATCTTTGGGATGTTAATGTGGCTCTTCCTTGCTTTTGAGTAAGCAAAGAGCCATTCTTTCAACACTTCCTGTGGCCACCAATAATTCTGCCAAGGGGTCTGACATCCTGGGAATTTGCCAGCCTTTCTTCGGAGACTGACTCACGCTGAAACACCCTCATGGTTTCTAGTGGTCTGTTTAAATCTTCTGGTTCAGTGTATGTGGGTGCTGAGCCAGAACATACAAATTCCCATCTCAAAACTCCTGAGTGGTATAACTTCAAGAAAATCACTTCAACTTTTGTGTTTTAGAGAGTACCAAGCCTATCTCTGCTGCCTGGGGATATTATAAAGGTGGATTAGCCTATGTTTTTAAAGCACTTAAAGCTTCCCAGGGGAAAGTACCTTGCAACTTGCAGGCATAATTGCTGGCTGTATTCCAGCTGGAATAAGGCAAGCAAAGTGCACTCACTTTAAAGCCAAATGCTCACCCTTTTCTTTTGAGAACTCCATTTAGCTCCTTTGTAGAGGTAATGTGTCTTGTATGTGAAAGCATTTGAGTTTTAGGGGGGGGATATTTGCATTATTATTCAATATTCCATCATAGTTTTGGACTCATTATCATTTTGTATCTGAACATTTTGTATCATTTCGTATGATATACAGACATCATACACAGTGGCTCAGAATCTTCCTTAGCCTAAATGAAAGTGGACAGGTGCTTCTCCATATTTCTGAAGAGCACTTACACTAAGCTTCTTGATCCAGTTTTTCCTGTTTACTGGAACTATTCCAGCCTGCAACATTCTGCATGTAGTTCAGAGCATCCAATGTGATAATAAAAGTGAGACACATTGAGGAATGGCTTTCTAATTTCTTACAATTATTAATAAAAATCATAAACAAGAAGATTGTTTATATTTATAAAATATTTTTTTTTGTTTCATAGAAAGTTAACGGTTAAAATATCACACAACGTTTCACTGCTCTTGGAGATTTAAGTCTCCTGTGTTGATATCAACAGATAATGTGTGAATTGGAAATAGGTGCAGAGAAGCAGATATTTTCATTTTTCTCCTTTAAAAAAATTATTTATTTTTTAATTTACATCCAAGTTAGTTAGCATGTAGTGCAGCAATGATTTCAGGAGTAGACTCCTTAATGCCCCTTACCCATTTAGCCCATCCCCCCTCCCGTACCCTCTCCAGTAACCCTCTGTTCTCCATATTTAAGAGTCTCTTATGTTTTGTCCCCCTCCCTGTTTTTATATTATTTTTGTTTCCCTTCCCTTATGTTCATCTGTTTTGTATCTTATCGTCCTCATATGAGTGAAGTCATATGATATTTCTCTGAGAAATAGGTATTTTAAACTATTTGCTAAAAAAAATAATTTATGGGGGAGAAATTGGTGTCACAAACATTTGGCTGATTGCAGAGATCACTGTTGTTCATTTACTTAATTCCTTCTCTTTTTTGTTCTGTAGTAATAGATTATCATAGTTTTACACTTTGAAAGTGCTTATTTGATAGCCCAGACCATTCACTGTGATAAGGACCTTATTTGCAGTTTGATTTATTTTTGTTTCTTCTTGTTTGAAATATATTTTGTAAATTTTCAGCGATTCCATTTTTTCCTCCACCTTATTACTGTCATGACAGAACTTTTAGTAGTTGATGCTAGCAGTTTCTTAAGTTAGATGTAGAAGTTTAAAACTGGATATAAAGTTTAACACGTGATAGTTCTTTTGAGCATCTTTAGGTCTCTAGTGAAGGGATGGGAAGAATCTAGACCTACAGAAATTCATTCTTTTGGTATTTTTCTGGATCTGTGCTAATACTATAGTTACTAGATGCCAGTGACTATTAAGTGTGTGAAATGTGGGTTATGGGACTGAGAAACTAAATTCTTAATTTTAATAAATTTAAATTTAAATAACCACATGGATATGTGGGTAGCACAACACAAGTGAGTCATTTGGTTACTAAAGGCTTGCCTTAAATTTTATCTTAATGTTCCGGCAGATGTAACAAAACAACACAAGTAAAAATTGACCCATTTGTTTACTTTGTGCTAGAGATTTCACTGATATTTAATTTTTATAATCTATAACAACTCTGTGAGCTCCTCTTTTACTGGGAGGGGCCCAAGGCCCAGGGAGCATAAGTAACTCAACCAAGGTCATAGAGATACTCCACCCTTGCTCTTTCTGTTTTGTCACAGGATGTAATTTTGGTTCAAATTGTGACAATTTATTTTGTAGAACACCTCTATTTGGGTTTGTCTGATGTTTTCTTCTGATTATATCAAAGTTTTATAATATTTTCATCACCCCAAAATGGAACTCCATGCCCACCAGCAGTTTCCCTCCAGTCCCTGGCAACCATATTTCTTTCTCCATAGATTTCCCTATTCTGAAGATTTCACATAAATGTAATCATATGCTACTATATGGTCTTGGTGATTGGCTTCTTTCATTTAACATAATGTTTTCAAGGTTCATCCTTGTTGAAGTATATATCAGTACTTCATTCCTTTTTATGGTTGAATAATACTACATTACATGGATATGCCACATTTTGTTTACTCATACATCAGTTGGTGGAGACGTGGATTGTTACCACTTCTTAGTTATTATGAATAATGCTGCTGTAAACATTCATGTACAAGTTTTTGTGGGGACATATGCTTTCATTTTGCTTGAGTACATACTTAGGAGTGGAGTTGCTGGGTCCTGTGGTTACTCTATGTTTAGCATTTCTGAGGCAGGGGTAGTTATTTTTTGATAAATGTGGTTGTTCTCTGTTTTTTCTTATGGTTTCTGTCCACTAGCGAATTAGGGTTGCAGTGGAGTGTAGATTCAAGATAACAATAATAATGTATCTGGTACCCTCCTTTAGTATCACATAAAACATTAAAAAAAATAATCAATACATGTTTTCACATTTCTGCACATACATTTGGGATTAAACAAATGGATGACATTCTTCCTCTTATAACTTTCTTCATACTTTTGTTTGAAAAAAATATATAGATTGGTAGTTATTTAAGCTCTATTCCCAATACAGTGTGGATAGTAGGAGTCTATAGATTGTTGGTAGAATATCAGTTGAAATATGAATTTTTACTTTTGAGTAAGTATTAGAGATAGCTGTAGGGAAAATTTATGAACTTGATACAGGAAAGTTTCTGTTGGTTTATGACACTTTTCTAGGCTTTTACTGTGTTCAGACCCTAAAGGGTTGGGCTACATGCCTCTCTGCTGATCTGTGTGCAAGAAACAGCAGAATTTTAAGGCAATGTAAGCTTTTTTTTTTTTTTTTTCAGTAAGTAGACATTTCTTGCTGAGATGACAGAAGTCTGAAACTACTTTTTGAAAATATGCATAGTTTAACTCTGTGAATGTTGCCAGAAATGATCTTATTAAAATAAGGTTATGATGTACTTTGGCCTACAAGAATATAACTCTGAATTATAGTGTAGTCAATTTAAAAAGGAAGCAACAATCCTGAGGTAAGAATCTCCACACTTGTGAACTTTTCCTAATTTCCCCTGTTGAATATAGGTATTTCCGATTGTGCATTTTCTGTGCTAGGTGCTAAGAAAATCATAAACATATGTATGTTATTCTTGTCTTTAAGGAGCTTATGCAAATGATGATATAAAGCAGAAATGAAGGAAAGGGTTCCAAGAATGATACAAAGGAATGTGGAATGTTTCACGTGGTTCAGAAAGAACTCTGCAGGCTGGGGTCCTCCGATGGGTTGGAATCCTGGAGCTTGGGATTGCATGTGTGAGTGTGTGTGTGTAAATCTTTTGGGTTGACTCCTTGTTGTTTTAAGATTTTTTATTTAGAATAGTTTCAGGTTTGCAGTACAATTGAGAGGAAGATGCAGAGATTTCACATATACCCTCTGCCCTCACACATCATAGATGGCCTCCCTTCTTATCAAAATCACTCACCAGAGTGGTACATTTTTCACCAAGGATGAGCTGTTAATTGGCTCCTTACAGTAAAAGTACAACCATATTAACTTGGACTCCACTAATTGGGAAATTTTTGTGAAATATTGGGTAATGATTGAGCTTTCATACAATTTTTCAAGAATATTAAATTCTTGCTATTAAAGCATCAATGACAAAAAGTAAATTAATGGCATCAGAGACATAAAGTAAATGTCCCTCTATTTAGGGAAAGATAATGGTTCAAAGTACTTTTGTAATGAAGGAGCCATGTGTAAACATTCCAGCAACATTTATTGAATGTGTAGAATGTTGATAAAGAACAATGCAGTGGCAAAGAGCACCGATTCTAACATCAGACTTCCTAGAAGGGTCAATCAAGTATTGGCTGTATTATTTACTAGCTCAGTGTCTCAGCTGAGTTATTCAACCTCTCTGAGCCTCACTTTCTTCTTCTTTAATATGGGAATAATAATCATGCCTACTTCATAGCATTGCTGTGATGATTGTATGCATTAGTACATATAAACTACTTAGATTCATGTTTGGTACCTGATAAGCATTAAGTGATAAGGTGTTCCTAGCACTGTGCTAAGTGCCGTGGAGAGGTGTAAGAGAATTTCTGGTGTCAAAAATCTTTAGCAGGTAAAATAACATGTATTGATATATAATATACATACAACTTCAGTGTAATATAACTCAGATAAGTGCATATTTTCTTTCTAGTTGTGATCTAAAATCTGTAATCAATTCAGTGGGCTTTCAAAGACCTAGCTTGAATCTTTTCAGATAACAGAAAAGTAACAACCTTCCATTTAACATCCTCTGCTGTTTAGACTTTCTCATAAGTTCTGAATGACCTTTCTTAGTTGGGTTAATTTAGTGAAATTTGGCTAAGTCCCCTGGGGAAATGTGCACTAACCTTTACCCTCACGTATCTGGTGAATGTACCTATTAGGAGAAAATGCTCCTTTTCTTGAATATTTTCTTATAGCCCAGCTGCAAAACATTGGTTCCTGAGTCTAAGGAGGTAGAAACTGGCAAACCCATGGGGTGAAGCTACTGCATGCATTGCCCTCAGCCATACCACTTGGTACCCAGAGATTGAACAGATGTTGGTCATTGGGTCATTTCCCAGTGACTCTGAATCCTTTCCCAAGAAAATGTTAAGACACAGGTGAGTTGAATTCTATGTCTGCTATAGGAGTCCCGTGAAAACTTTTGAAAGGCTGAGATTTGCTCTTTGAGCAAGCTCTACTTAAAAAAACTAATATATTTTGCAGTTTCTCTTGGCAAAAGGTACTTGTAGCTACTGCTGCTCCTTTTCTAGCTTTGTTGTTATTTTAAAAGTGTGCTGAGGGTCACTGTAGTGCATAACTCCAGGGGGCAATATTCATAGATAGTTTATGTACCCCCTGGAATTGTGCAGTGCATGGCATGCACAGCTGTACTCGGAGATCCTAGTGCTGAACTTGGCTTAGTCTTATCCTGAGAACCTGTTGTTACAAGTTCTTTGGAATGTGTGCTGGTTTTATGGGTGAAATTGGGCCTTTAAGTGGACAAGGTCTTGAACTCTAAATACTCAGATAACCCTTGTATTTAACTGCATGCCTTCTGTGTCTGGTGGCATTCACCCGAACTCTTGCTATTATTACCCAGGTTAGTATGACATGCCTTATCACTGTAAGTCATCTGGTGACTGGTTTAAAGGATTTCTAACCCTTGTGCTCTGGGACTTTACAAAGCATTCTTTACTTTTAATCCTGATTTTTGTTACCACAGCCACTGTTGCTGGGATTGAACCTTCTGTTGTCACTTGAAAGTCTGGGGGTTATAAATGTTTTGATGCTTTTATACAAGAGGCTGCTCTATCTCCTACTGCAAGACTGACTGGCCTTCCAGCTGCTCGAGGCGGGGTCTTGGGGTCTGGAGCTACTGCACCAGCTGCCCCAGGAGTCATCAAAGCACTCTCCTGCATTACAGTAGGATTAAATATGCTATTTGCTAGAGCTGTGTCTGGCAAGAGTCTTAGAACACTTCCAGGAAAGAAAAACAAAATTGTATTTCAACAAAGGAGTAAGAAAAATTGGCACTGATCTCCATGAGGTCACCTCACTTGGTGCAAAAAGTTCATGCTCTTTATTCTGACCAATTTTGTAGGTACTTTGAGGAATACACTAAGCTTGTAATTCTAACTTTGGGAAATTTGAAAAATAGCTATTAACTTCTGGATGATTGGAACTAGGGTGATATATTTTACTCATATAGGTTACTATGAATTTATATTTACTAATCAACAAATTAGATCACTGTTCATGCCCAGATTTCCACCCCACCCCCCCACAGGTTTTGTAGTTTAGGAGTATTGTTGTGCAAGCCTGTTGATTTAAACCACAGACATCTAGAACTGGAAGAAATTCTGATACCATTTTTCACAAGCTACTCATTTTATAGGTGTCCAAGCTGAGACCCTGAGAAACTAGATGACTTGTGCAAAGTGACAGAGCAGATGGGTGGTCGAATCTGACCAGCACCCACGCCATTCTGTGCCAGTGAAACATGAGTCATACTCCCTCGTCTCCCCATGTCGGATGCCCTTGAAGAAGCCAGGGACCTGCCTGGGCATTTAAAGAACCCATCTGTGCAACTGAGGTGATTCTCATTTCAACACTTGATTTGAATGATATGGAGGAATGGTTATAAAAGACCCTAGGACCTACTAGAAGAGTGATCCTGCAGTTACTTAACCTCTCCGTGCCTCAGTTTCCCAAACAGTGAAATCACATTTACTCCGCATGCAAACTCAAGGATGCTATGAGCTAATACTTAACAAAGCACTCACTATACAGTGTTTGAAACACAGCAGGTGCTATGTGACCATGAGTGGTTAGGATTATGTGCTGGAAGTGGCCTTTTAATTTTTTAAAACCCAAGTGTAGGAGAGGTGGCATCCATAGAGAGGTTTAAACAGTCATCTTGTGATTTTGCTTATATTAAGAGTTTGAAAAACGGAGAGACTTTGGCACCAGATAATCATAGTTTGGATCTGGGCTCCTGTTCTTTGTAGTTGTTTGACCTGAATCAGCTCTTGCCACAGTTTATCCAGGTAACCACAGTTTATCCAAACACCTACCAGTGTCTTCATCTCGCTTTTTCTCATTCACTGGTTTTAATCTCAGCTAGCACCTCTGTGTTAATGCTTTCTGCCTCTGATCTCTGAGGGAAAGCCATTGTTCCTTCATCTCTGTTGTTGTAGCATAAGAAACTAGAGATATCCCAGTCCTTGAATTTTTATTAGCGGAATTTCTGCTTAAGATTTCTGGTCATATTCTTTCATTCAGAGTATCTCTAAAAATTCATTACAACCTTCAATCACCTTTAATAAAGCGAAAACAAATTTCTGTCATTTTCATGGTTCAAGAGCTCCTTGATAATGCTTGCGTTTTATAGTACTTTTCTCCACAGAATAGAAATTGCTTTTAAAGAAATCTTTAGTTTTTACAGTTATAGAGTCTAAAGCCAGTGAAAATTGTTTACACTATCAATCCGGAGGGCTTTAAAATATAATATTGTGTAATATGTGTTTTGTAACACATGTAACAGTTTCTTATTTTTCACATTCTGTGTCAAAACTTTCTAAATGAATTTTTCTCTGTTGCTTAAAATTATGTTGTTAATAGTATTTAAAGACCATTCATTCATTCAGTATTCATTACACATTGTGGCAGGTGCTATGCTAGGTTCTGGGAGCATAGTGAATGGCACAAATTTGGTTTTAACCCTTAAGTAGCTTAAAGTCTAATTGAAAGTAGGAAAAAATGGTCTGGGTATGGGTAAGGAATGGTTAAGGTCAGCGGAAGTAGCTAAAGTATACTAGTTCTGAACTAATGAATATTAAAGAAAAAATGTTCAAGATGCTGTGAAGACAGGTCAAGACACATGTATTTTTTCCTCTATGATTGTTTACTTTTGCAAGGACTGTAATGATTTATTTCTGCAAACTTTATGTGGCACAGAACTCGAAGGATCTTAGATATTTTTCTGCAGCCATCCGAATCTGTGGCAGATTTAACCCCATGGAGCATAGTGGTTGAACTTCAGTGTGCAGCAAATCAAAGGAAAGGAAAAAGCATGTTTCCAGAACTTAGGATCACAAGCAAAGACAGGGTGACTCTTCTCTTTCCATTAGAAAATGGACAACTCCACAGTTAGATGAAATTTTGGATGCCTTTACTCTGTGTTAGATATTTATCTGATAATTATGACATTGGGTTGTCACAGATAATCCTCCACCTGAAGGCAAAAAAGAACAAGCAAATAATCTCAAGTTCCCCTTGTTTCTCTATAGCTGGATATTATGAAAGCCATACTCACATCCAGCATAAAATGTTTTCTTTGCCCTTTTTGAAAGAGGTAAGAACTTAATACATTTGATAAAGTTTATCACTCGTAAATGTTTTTACGGCCTTTATCTTCAATTGGACATTACCTCCATGCATCAGATTGATAACCCATTGCAAGATCATAGCAATACAGTCTGTTCTGTGCTTGAGAGAAATTGTACAGATCTGAGGGAACTTTACTTTTGAGAGTAAATTCTGATAAATCTCAGTTGATCAGCTTAGCTCCGTCTTGGAATCCTAAAATTTTTACTCAAGGAAAAAGAATCCGAAGTCGCATTTTACTTAGGCAAGGTCATGATTCAACTGCAGCAATTACTGCATTTTATATAATTACATCCACCAGATGCCTGGAGAATCTATTTGCTTGTTCTTTTTAATTGGTGGATATTGTTTTCATTGTTAATTATCCTGTGTTATGTATTTAACTTGATAGACTGGATACATTTTGGGGGATGGTATTTAGATCAGCATAATCCTACTTAGTAAAAGTAAAACCAGGCATCATAGTCCACATTGCCTGAATGTAAATGCACAAAGTGCAGGGTGAGTGGATTGTTTGTTATATTTGGAAGGCTCATCTAAGGGGAGGGGGTGTTGTTATGTTTCATTTCTAGCTGTTTATATTGTATAAAAATCTGAGCTCAGTATTGTCAGATCTTTACAAATATCTAGGAAATCAAGAAATTCAAACTTTATGTTAACTCAGTAGATTTTTGAATATTCTTAACTAATTAATTTATTTTTTCTTGTAAGGGCACAATGGATGACAAACAAACCAGTTAAAAAGAAAATCTCTAGTCAGGCAGCAAGGGGACCATTTTTAACCTCAGCTGCACTCAAGGTTGATAATTGAAAGTCCCAAGACGGGAAATGACGACAGAGTAGCTTTTAAGTAACGAGGGGACATTCTTCAAGTAGCAGTATACCCTGGAAGCTTTCTCTTCTTTCTAGACATCCAAGCATCAGGGGGAAAACAAGAGATTCTGTAGAGGTGTTTCCCATGTGTGCATTATAGGAGAATTGAACATTTAAAGATTTCTGCATTTTTAGCTGATGGTAGGCTGAGTTGGAATAGTAGTAATACTGCTCTAGTGAATTACACCTGGGCTAAATTTCAAATCATTATAAATGTGGAAGAGGAAGCTGCTTCATTTAGCAAATCAGATCTGATGTGCACATGTGACTTATGCAGAGCATATCATCATGCTTCAGCGTAGATGTGTATCTACTCAGGGAAAGCTAAAGGAATTACCAGCTTGACTACATAACTCCTCTGTTTAGTCCTTTGGTGGCTTTCCAAACTTAGTAGCCCAGCAAAGTCCTTCTCTTTCTGACCCCTTCCTGCCCCTTCGGCCTCATCTTCTGCCAACCCTCATGGCCTCATGTATTCCTGTCTTTCAATAATAGGGGCTACCTTCAGTTCCCAAATGCTTTATGGGTCCCTTTGCTTTTGCATCCCTGTATCTGTTATTCCTGCCTTGAATATAGTGTTGTCTGGTTAGCTTCTCTGATTTCCAGATTCAGCTCAAATAGATTTTCGTAAGCAAAATATTTCTTATCTCTAAGTCAGCATTTCATAAGCTGTAGTTCAGGGTGGATCTTAAAAAACAGACAAAAATTGTATTAACGTCAGGCTCAGAAGTGATTCTGATTCTTTGCCAAGGGTTGCTGTATAAATAAGTGGATTTACATGAGTCTCCCAAATTAAGCATATAATAGCCCATTTTGGATGACTCATAGTACACATGGACATTTTAACGACTTTGAGAATTAGTGTAGCAAATGTTTAACTTTGTTTGACCCAGTGTTTCTCAAACTTATTTGATAATGGAACCCTTTTGTTTGAGAACATCTGTTCCTGTTTTGAGGAATGCCTGATTTGGGAGTATAGTTTTGGAAAATAGTGCCTTAAAGTATGGTTTTGGTTAATAAGAGGAAGTATCTTAGGAAGGAATGTCCTAGAAGTAATGGAAACATCAGAAGGATTTTGTCCATTTCTTTGAATGGATTTCATGACTTGGTTTGAGTATGTCAATACTTACATTATCAATGGAGACCCTTTAGAGCTGTGGCTGGCCTGATTGTCACATAGTGTCCAAAAACAAAAATTGCAATTTATGTTACAATCTCTTAACAATTTTTCTTTGAAAAATTTCAAACACATAAAAATAAAGAGGAGGGTATGTTGAACCCACATATACCTATTATCCAGCTTCAACAGTTACTAATATTTTGTGACTTTTATTCTTTATCATCTACCGTCTTTTTTTTGCTGAACTATTCTAAAGCATGTTCAAGACATCATGTCATTTCACTTTTACACTCTTCAGTGTGCATCTTCATAAAAGGGAATGTTGCCTTATATCACCACAATAATATTGTTGCACTTATGAAAATTGTAATAATTCTTTGGTAATGTCTAATATCCAGTCTGTGTTCAAACTTAAAAAAAAATCAAGGTATAATTCACTATACCATAAAATTCACTCTTCAATGTGCAAGTCAGTGGTTTTTAGGATATTCACAAAGTTATGCAATAATCACCACTATCTAATTCCAGAACATTTTTATCACCGTCCAAAAGAAACCTGAACATTAGCAGTCACTCTCCATTTTCTCCTCTCCCCACTAACCTAATTTCTCTCTCTAGATTTTACCTGTTTTGGGCACTAGGTGGTCTTCTGTGAGTGGATTTGGGATCTTTCCACTTTTTGGTTATTACCAAAAAAAAAAAAATGCTCTTATGGATATTCATGTAAAAGTTTTTGTGCCGATATGTTTTCGTTTCTCTTCTGTATATCCCTAAGAATGGAATTGCTGGGTCATATGGTAACTGTATGTATAATTTTTGAGGAACTGCCAAACTGTTTTGCAAAGTGATGGCAACATTTTACATTCCTACCAGCAGTATGTGAGGATTCCAGTTGTCCACATCCTCACTGATAACGTGTTACTACTGTCTGTTAGGTTTTAGCCATTTGAGTGGATGTGAAGTGTATCTCCATTGTGGCTTTGGTTTGTATTTCCCTAATGAATAATGATGTTGAGCACCTTTTCATCTGGATATTGATCATTTGTATATCTTCTTTGGAGAAATAGGTATTCAAATCCTTTCATAGTTTTTAAGCGGGCGGTTTGTCTTTTTATTATTGGGTTGCAAGAATTCTTTATATATCCTGAGTACTAGTCCTTTATCAGATATATTGGTTGCAAATATTTTATGCCATTCTTTGGTATCATTTCACTTTCTTGATAGTGTCCTTTGAAGCACAAAATTTTAAAATTTTAATCAAGCCCAGTTTACCTATTTTTTTCCTTTTGTTGCTTGTGGTTTTGGTATCATACTTAAGCAACCACTGTTTAATTCAAGGTCATGTAGGTTTATGCCTATGACTTTTCCTGAGAATTTTACAGTTTTAGCTCTTATACTTAGGTCTTTGATACATTTCTAGTTAATTTTTGTATATAGGGTAGGGAAGGGACCATACTCTTAAGAGTAAAATGTTAGTTTCAGCCTTCAGAGTGACCTAAGAAGATAGTTATTTTCCCTTTGTCGCCATCTCCTTGTGTGCCCCACCCTGCATTCCAACTTCTCTGTCCTTACCTATTATGACATAATTCATTAGAATCCATTTGTATACTATGGAGTAGTATAATCAGAGTCTATGAGAGGACAAAGTCTCTATTGCACATGTGATTACATTTAATTAAGCATACAACCACGTTGTAATGGACATCTGCTGTTTTTGCTTTTCTTGCCTACTCTTTCTCTTTTTCTGGAAATGACACTTTGTGGAGTCCCCTCCGCACAGTATCTGTCTATAGGCTGACCTTACAACATATACTCCTGTTCAAGAAGTGGGCAAATTGTGCTGACTTGGTTCAGAAATGGAAACAGACCCAAAAAAGCTCATGATTGAGATACCTGTAATGTAGTGGGAAAGAAAGCTGGTATAGCTGGCAAGTTCCACTATCTTATTGCCAGAAAGAGGTCTGCCTGTTTGTAAAGGCAGCATGAATGGAAAGGTGAGCTGAGAGATGGCTTCTTAACCCTCATTGAACAGCTGAATGTAACTTTGCCTGAAGCTTTCAGACACATGAGTCTGTATATTCCTCTTGAGTTTGCAGCTGAAGGAGTTGTGGTTGTTATAGACAGAATGCTAGAAGCTGAAGATACTTTCTGCTTTCATGAACTTGCCAACCTAGGAGGGAGATAGTCTTTTTGGTATTTCATATCTTCTGTTGAGGCTTGTTGCTAAGAAACAACTCCTTTCTTAACAAAAGCTGGTCGGTTTGCAGTAAAATTCTCGAGAAAAATGTAAAGAATAGGGGAGAATTTATGTGCATGAGCTTTTTGTTTAGCAAATTGCCAGCTGGATGTTTTCATCATTTGAGTTTGGTACTCGGACTCCACTGGAATGGCTGGATGGCTGCCATTTCTCATCCAGATGGTCCTCCCTGTGCCTGTTAAGTCAGGCGGGAAGTTGTGGTCCTTGTGTAGATTGGCAGCACACCTATTTGCAGCACACAGGATTTCCAGCATACTGAATTTGAGATGAAGCAATTATTAGAGTCACAGATTCTTTTTTTCTGCCTGTTAGGAGATTTTTTTTTTTTTAATTTTCTTTACTGAGCTACCGTTTTTTCTCCTCTGCAATCTCCGTAATTAGAAGGTTTTACAGACTCACTGTAGCTTTGAATGAGATTATCAGAAGTACGTATGGGAAGGTTAAGATTTAAGCAAACATAATAAAAAAGAAAAGTTAAAAAAATTTTTTTTCTTAAGAAAAAAATTGAGGCTAATATTCGGTGCTGTCCAGTGGTGGGCACTTAAAATCTTTATACAGAAGAGGCTCAGAAGGGGAAATCTATGTGGCAATCAAGATGACTTATCTTGAAGTTTCATTTGGAGAGCAAGACTACATTTTCTCGCTTTGTACATTATTTGGGGTGATGAAAGGGGGGATAGCTGATGGAGCTGTGGGAGGAAGGGTAATGTTCTTTCCTCCCTCTTCTCTGGGCAACTTTGGTATGTACCATCACTGCTTATTTCTCGGATCTTTCCCAATGCTCAGTGGCATTGTTTATAATGAGCTTGCCATTCTTGTGGTTATGAAACTTGCCTAACAAATCAGGAGTTCCTTTGGCACATTTACTAGTGGTATGTAAAAACAAAAACTAAATCAGCATGACACGTGCTCACTAAAGATTTGCTGTCTAAAACTGAGGATGACACAAAAGGACAACTGTGTTGAAGCTCGGCTGTAGATTATTCTGTTCTCTTTGGTGTCCAGGAGCCATTTGTCAGAGCTTTGAGAATAGAATAGCCTGTCAGTTATCCTCATGTCGAATGTAGTTTATTTTGGGAGATAAGTGGGAGAAAAAGGTAACTTTTCGAATTACTTGGACCTTGCGTGAAAAGGTGACTGGAAGAGGTGAAATCTGAATAAAGCAGAGACATAAGAGTATAGGAATATAGAAAATCATTTATTTAGGTATAATTCACATACTTTGTAATTCATCCATTTCAAGGATACAGTGAGTGGATTTTAGCACATTCACAGAGTTGTGCAACCATTACTCCAATAAATTTTAGAATGTTGCACCTCAAAAAGAAACTTCATGTGTTTTACCATCACATCTCAATTGGTCTTTGCCTTCTCCCCTCCCCCAAGGCCTAAGCAACCTCTAAGATACTTTCTGTCTCTATAGACTTGCTATTCTGGACACTTTTTTTTTTTTTAAATTTTTTAACATTTATTTTTTATTTTTGAGACAGAGAGAGAGAGAGAGCATGAACAGGGGAGGGTCAGAGAAAGAGGGAGACACAGAATCTGAAACAGGCTCCAGGCTCTGAGCTGTCAGCACAGAGTCCGACGCGGGGCTCGAACCCATGGACCGCGAGATCATGACCTGAGCTGAAGTCGGACGCTTAACCGACTGAGCCACCCAGGCGCCCCCCTGGACACTTTTATATAAATGGAATCATATAGTTGCAATATGTGGCCTTTTGTGTGTATCTTCTTTCATTTAACATAATGTTTACAAGCTTCCTTCATGTTGCAGCATGTATCAGTATTGCATTCCTTTATTTTTACTTTTATTTAATTTATTTTTTAAATTTACATCCAAGTTAGTTAGCATGTAGTGCAACAATGATTTCAGGAGTAGATTCCTTAATGCCCCTTACCCATTTAGCCCATCCCCCTCCCACAGTCCTTCCAGTAACCCTCTGTTTGTTCTCCATATTTAAGAGTCTTTTATGTTTCATCCCTCTCCCTGTTTTTATATTATTTTTCCTTTTTTACCCTATATTCATCTGTTTTGTATCTTGAAGTCCTCATATGAGTGAAGTCATATGATATTTGTCTTTCTCTTACTAATTTTGCTTAGCATAATACTCTCTAGTTACATCCATTTCGTAGTTGCAAATGGCAAGATTTCATTCTTTTGGATTGCCGAGTAATAGTCCATTGTGTGTGTGTGTGTGTGTGTGTGTGTGTGTGTGTGTGTGTATACCTCATCTTCTTTATCCATTCATCCATGTTGGACATTTGGGCTCTTTCATACTTTGGTTATTGTTGATAGTGCTGCTATAAACATTGGGGTACATGTGCCCCTTTGAAACAGCTCAGCTGTATCCCATGGATAAATACCTAGTAGTGCAATTGTTGGGTCGTAGGGTAGTTAAATTATTAATTTTTTGAGGAACCTCCATACTGTCTTCCAGAGTGGCTGCACCAGTTTGCATTCCTACCAGCAGTACAAAAGAGATCCTCTTTCTCTGCATCCTCACCAACATCTGTTGTTGCCTGAGTTGTTAATTTTAGCCACTCTCACAGACGTGAGGTGGTATCTCATTGTGGTTTTGATTTTTATTTCCCAGATGATGAGTGATGTTGAGCATTTTTTCATGTGTCAGTTGACCATCTGGATGTCTTCTTTGGAGAAGTGTCTATTCATGTCTTTTGCTCATTTTTCACTGGATTATTTGTTTTTTGGGGGGGTTTTCAATTTGATAAGTTCTTTATAGATTTTTGATACTAACCCTTTATCTGATATGCCATTTGCAAATATCTTCTCCCATTCTGTCGTTTGCCTTTTATTTATTTATTTATTTATTTATTTATAATTTTTTTTTCAACGTTTATTTATTTTTGGGACAGAGAGAGACAGAGCATGAACAGGCGAGGGGCAGAGAGAGAGGGAGACACAGAATCGGAAACAGGCTCCAGGCTCTGAGCCATCAGCCCAGAGCCCGACGCGGGGCTCGAACTTACTGACCGCGAGATCGTGACCTGGCTGAAGTCGGACGCTTAACCGACTGCGCCACCCAGGCGCCCCTGTCGTTTGCCTTTTAGTTTTGCTGATAGTTTCCTTCGCTGTGCAGAAGCTTTTTTTTTTTTTTTTTTTTTTGATGAGGTCCCAATAATTCATTTTTGCTTTTGTTTCCCTTGCTTCTGGAGACATGTTGAGTAAGAAGTTGCTGTGGCCAGGGTTGAAGAGGTTTTTGCCTGCTTTCTTCTTGAGGATTTTGATGGCTTCCTGTCTTAGGCTTAGGTCTTTCACCCATTTTGAGTTTATTTTTGTGTATGGTGTAAGAAAGTGGCCCAGGTTCCTTTTCCTGCATGTTGCTGTCCAAGTTTTCTCAGCACCACTTGCTGAAGAGACTATCTTTTTATTTATTTATTTATTTATTTATTTATTTATTTATTTATTTAAAAAAATTTTTTTTCAACATTTATTTATTTTTGGGACAGAGAGAGACAGAGCATGAACGGGGGAGGGGCAGAGAGAGAGGGAGACACAGAATCGGAAACAGGCTCCAGGCTCCGAGCCATCAGCCCAGAGCCCGACGCGGGGCTCTAACTCGCAGACCGCAAGATCGTGACCTGGCTGAAGTCGGACGCTTAACTGACTGCGCCACCCAGGCGCCCCTGAAGAGACTATCTTTATTCCACTGGATATTCTTTCCTGAATTGTCAAAGGTTAGTTGGCCATACGTTTGTGGGTCCATTTTTGGGTTCTCTATTCTGTTCCATTGATCTGAGGGTCTGTTTTTGTGCCATGCATTCCTTTTTATGGCCTAATGGTGTTTCATTGTATGGATATATCATATTTTGTTTATCCATTCATCAGTTGATATGCATTTGTGTTGGTTTCACCTCTTAGCTATTCGGAATGCTGTTGCTATAAACATTTGTGTATACGTTTTATTCTTGCATGGATGTAATAACAAGTCACTGGGAAACTATTCCAGCCAATATGTCAGAAACATTTAATTTGCCATAGTTTCCATGCTGATTGACCTTTTATACCACAAAAACTGTGATTTACTTCTAAGGAGTAGATATAAAATTCAGGAAACTGATTTTATTTCAAGTTATGGAGCTGGAACTTAAAGTGGTTCCATTCTGAGGAATTATTAAGTTTATTTCCTTATACACAGCTCTGTCCAAGACAGTGGTTCCCACACTCTTATCACCTCACTGTGCCTCAGGGAGAGGACATTCTTCCCTCAGACACTGTGAGGCTCTGTGCTAGTGATTTGCAAGGAGCAAGGAGGGGCAGTAAGTAGATGAAATTAGCAGTGTGTTAAATACCATCATGGGGTACCAGTGATTAGAGAAAGAAGGGGGGATGATGCCCTTGTCCTGGAAGGGTCAGTAAAGACTTCACAGATGTCACACTCAAATTTGAGTTTTTAGAAAATGTGAGCCTGGATTTTTGCCACATTATAAAATAGTTTAAATTTTTGCTCACTAATTTTTTGTTACCATCATAATCACTATTGTTTAGTACTCGATGTGAATGTGTGTATTTTTTTTAATGCCACCCATTCCCCTTTTGATTAGAGAAGCAATATAAAATAATGTTTACACAACAAACTACTAAATCTTGTCAGTTGCACAGAATTAAAATTTTTTTCTATGAACTTATATTATTGCTGCTGTCTTCTGAGCTATTTTGTATTTATATTTTGACTAGCTTTTTCATTTTGTTAACCAACTACGAAACAGAAAACCTGGAGTGGAATAGGTGAAACTTTATGTGGAAAGATGAAGTTCTTGGTGTTGAAATAATATATTTTACTAGAGTTTAAAATCTTAGTTCTAGTGTTACCATTAATGCAGATTTTTACACAAGTTTTCTCAGTATATTTTAACTATACAAATGACATTTTATTATTATTATTATTATTATTATTATTATTATTATTATTATTTTTGAGAGAGAGAGAAAGAGAGGGAATGTGAGCAGGGGAGGGGCAGAGAGGAAGAGGGGGACAGAGAATCTTAAGCAGGCTCCAAGCCAAGTGTGGAATCCACCACAGGGCTCGAAGAGGGGCTCAAAGAGGGTCTTTGATCTCACAACCATGAGATCATGACTTAAGCTGAAATCAAGATTTGGATGCTTAACCAACTGAGCCACCCAGGTGCCCCTGCACATGACATTTTAAATGACAGGTTACTGTTTAGTGAACATGAATTAATTATTGTCTTCTTATAGATGTTATGAAAATTGCTTACTTCATTATACTAAAGCTATAGAATTTGGAAGAAACTCTTAAAATTGATTAGTCCATTGCCCAGAGGGACACAGTAGATGGTGCTTGTTGACAATATTTTTTCTAGAAGTCTCTGGCTTCAGCATGATGATTATTCCAACATACGTCACCACACTGGAAAAAAATTGTATGTAAATAACCACAAGTCCATCTTTCATAAATCACAAAACTGTAAACATGAGTCCTTATTTGTCATGTAACACATGGTTGCTTTGCTTTCATAGTTACTACTGATTGCACCAATAAAATAATGGAATACTATAATTGATGTGTTTTAAGTATTTGACATCCACTGAGTCTATATCGAAGTTAAAACTTATTTTTATAGGTATCAGGGATCTAATAAACTGTATTAACAACTTGTTTGTCACTCCATATATACACCACTATGGTTTTTTATAGACTGTTCAGTCATGCTGATTGCATTGGAATGAATGCTTTATTATGGAAACACTCTGACATTTGGGCATTTAACTAAGTTGGCTGTCTTGGACCTTCATTCTATAGTGAGAAAGTCTATTGTTCATAATGAAGAGGGCTCTAAAATTGCAAGGAAATTTTGAATGAGGCATATGAAAAGGCTGTTTCCAAAGATAGAACAGTATTTTTAAGAATGTGGTTATCTATAGCAAGAAGAAAAGTACAGCCTTTAAAACAAAGCCGTGTGTTCATTATCGGACTGTGGGTCCGCCAGGGTGGGATCATGACGTAGAGTGGGCAGAGTTGGGCCTCTGGCCGGTGGAGGTGGCTAGGATCACTTGGTGGGATTGTCAGTTTAGATTGGAGGTTTCAACCTGAACAAATCCTATCAGTCTAGACAGATCATAGTCATAGCTTGAGAAAGACAATCAGGTAGGAAAGGTCGAACCACAAATTCCTCTAGAATAATATAAAAGGTGAATTTCTGTGGTTGTAGAGATGTGCAAGGTGAGAAGAGAAATGAGCTTTAGACTAACTTCAGCAGCTTAATTTGCTTCCATAATTATACTTGGAAATGGGATGGTAAAACAAATTTAAACTTTTAGATTTAGATGTTTTAGGGATGATTCTCTTCTCAGAGGGCTAAAAAAATATCATAAAATGCATAATTGTGGTCTGTGCAAGCATCTTTTCCCAAAACATTTCATCTAGGCAGTTTTACAAATGGTGAATAGAAACCATAGTTACACCTTTGCCTCCCCTAGGAAGCACTGCCCCTCCCCCTCCCCTGCACATTGGCAGCTCCAGACCTCCTGGAAAACCCAAGACCGCTCTCAGCACCACCATTCTAGCTGAGGGACCAAGCCAGGTACTTCACTAAACTCTCCTTCCCTGCCTGGAAGGGCATTCCACTCCAGTTTGAAGGTAGAACCCAGTCCTGTCCATCTGGGATTTATTTTGGTACAT
This sequence comes from Prionailurus bengalensis, assembly GCF_016509475.1. Lineage (NCBI taxonomy): Eukaryota > Metazoa > Chordata > Mammalia > Carnivora > Felidae > Prionailurus > Prionailurus bengalensis. The sequence continues at coordinate 93,666,923 of NC_057348.1, forward strand.
GGCATAGAAGTTGTTTTAAATGGTACTGCTTCTCCCCAGTAGTTGATTTTAGGAGCTCCATTTATTGAGTACAGTTTATTCTCATTAAGTAGTATTTGGCTATGGTGGGGGTAACCATATGGGCTTATCCATATTATGGATCTCATTAGTACTGAGATGGGGTTGGCGAGGGTTTTGAGGATCAGAAAGCCCGGAATCCTGCCCATTCAACCTTCCTTTTCCACATAGTAACCTTTTATGTATAGTAGCATTTCTTTTCTTGAGGTGTTATCTTCCATTGATCTGTGTGTGTATTCTTTTGCCAAAACTGCTTTTTTATTTATTATAGGCATTGTAACACTTTCTAATTCTTGGTGTGGCTAGTCTGGCCTTTAATTCTGTTTTCAAAGTTCTTTTATTTTCTTCTGTTTGGATTCTTTGCTTTTACAGTCTGAATATAACCCCTCTCCCTCCCCCACCCCTACTCCCAATGTTGGCATAGACTATTTATAACTTTTTTCTTGAAATGTTAATTTGGCTGTTGCTAGCAAAGTAACAGTAGTTAATTAGGAGGTATCATGAAGTTGATAGGAAAGGACTGGCTCTATAAAATAATCAGTCAACTGTAACTCTATTAAAGGGTTTATATACTTAACTTTTAAATAGCATCTTCTTGAATTATACTCAGAAATAGAACCAATTGAATACACCAACATAATTTGTTCTCTCTTTTGTGTATGCAAGGAGATACACAAATTGGTTATTTTCTGTATGGTTTAAGTATCAGCAACTTCTCTGTGAGCTTATAACATGATTCAGAGATTGCAGAAAGATGCAAAACAGAGAAAGCGAACCTATCACAACAACCATGATCTCGTTTCTATAGTTATTAATTTCTTTACATTCTGCTTGTTTTCACAAACATTTCAGATTGCTTTAATAAAAGTCCATTTTTAGTAAGACCTAAAACAATGAATGCACAAAGAAGAAAACTAGGAGGGGATGGGTGGTGAGGCTGTATGCTAAGAACTTTTGGTGAGGCAAAGGTCCTGGAAGGTAAGGTTAGCAGAATGCACAGCTTGTCCAGAAGGAAAACTGGGAGACCAGTCTAGAACAATCTTTGTAGATTCATTCACTTATTCAGGAAATATGTGTTGTTGAACACCTAGTGTCTGTCTGTCACTCTTTTAGGCATTGGAAATGTAGTAGCAAATCAGATGCAAACCCAGCCCTCATAGAGCTTAAATTTTAGTAGAGAAGCAATAAACAATAAACAAAATATACAATATATGTGGTTATGTGTGATGGTAGCACTTGCTAATAAGTAAAGGAAATTATGTTTGGAAGGGAGATAGGAGGTGTTTCTGTTGGTGGTGGGAGGGAAACTTACCTTTTTGATGGAGTGGTCAGGGGGGACTTTTCTGAGAAACTGACTTTGGAAAAATGACCAGAAGACCAGGCAGGAGTGGTCAGGGGATGTCAGGGGAAAAGAAGTGCTGACAGAGGCAACAGCTAGTGCAGGGGCCCTGGTGTGCTTGTCCTAAATGCTTTACGGCTCTTCAAATAAAAAAGGGCAGGGCCACAAATAGAACCAAAGAAACTAGCCATACATGCTGTCTGATTTTTATTCAGTTTTATACCAGGTTTTTTATGTGCTCTGAGTTTGCAACACCTTGAAGAATGAGAAGAAATGGTGTATATAGGTACCAGTGTACATTTTGTTTTTATTTACCTGGAACATAGACCAGTGGGGGAAATTCTAACAAACATTTTAGGCTATACTTCTAAATTTGGCATGTTACTGTTTATTTTAGAAACAAACAAGAAAATTCTGACCTCTGCAGATCCACTTGGCATTATAAATACTTAGACAAATACACACTAAGAGAATATTGTGCTATCAGCCTGTGAACTCTGTGGTTTGTAATCTTGTTTACACAGTCAGAGTTGCAAATAATGATCCCTGAAATATAATTTCCTGTCATTCACCTACCTGCCAATTTCCCCCTAGATTTATGGGCTTCTATAAAACTTACTGTGAAACTTGAGATGTTCAAAATAGTCGACTTCAGATTAATTTTATACTTTTCTTTTTCCCAGACAAAGGTGTCTTAAAATTATGCCACTGAAGTCCTGTAGTCATTTTCGCACTCAAGGTGTTGTCGGCAGTTTGTTATTTAAAGAAAATACAATGATCTTCCTAAAATCATGGCTTCAGTTCTGTCCCGGAAGTCTAACCGGGTAATCATTTTACTGAGGTCTCTTCTGTGTACTCATGAAAGAGAAAAACACCAAATCACTCTGCCTTTTCGAGGTGATGGAGAAGAATACATAATATATTTTTGTGGAAGCTGTTCTTTTCTTCTTGTGAATAGGAGGAGGGAAGTCTACCATCTGTGCCCTGATGCATGTATAATCAAGCCTGTTTCCTCTGAAGTCGATGTTGGTGCCTAAGATGACTTGATTTTTCCATTTTAGTGACATTTGTGATTTTTATCACTTTGTTTATGGAAAGGGAGATGGGGGCAAGTGTAATGAATGTCAGGTCTCTTTGGTTGATGCATTCGTGGCCCCACTCCAGGGTATGTTGTTTCTTTAGGCTGTCAGGGGAATGGATTAGGAAGATGCCCAGTGGTGCCAGCTGTGTGCCTGGCAAGCAGCTGGACTGTGGAGGCGCCTCTTTGGCAGAGTCAACAGTTGGGTCAGAAAGGCTGTGACTCAGTGATGAGTGTAAACATTGTTGAGTTTGAATGATTAGGAGCAGAGCTTCTGGTCTCTGGTTATTAGCTGATGTAAGAGTGAAGTGGAGCAAAGCGGTGTTTTTTGTTGGAGAACAGCACTGTTAGAAGCATGTAATGTGGTGGCTTTAAGGGAGGTCACTTAGGTTCAGAATCTGAAATGGAGCGACAGCTTTGGAAAACAGGCACTTGGTGGATTCTATAAGGCTGGGCAGAGGGACTAGCAGAGGGGAGAAAGTGGAAGTGGTTTGCCTGGTACTCTTGGCCAGTGCTTGGGGTAAAAGCAAGCTATTGGTTGCTGAGACCCTTCACAGTCTCATTAATTGGTACATGAGCAAATAAACCTGGCCTGGAGCTTTAGAGAGGGAAGAGTAATAGCAACAAGCAGGGGAATAATTACTGCTTGCATTATTATTTATGTTTATATCTTCCCACTAGACTATGGATGTTTTGAGCGTTGTATTTGTGCTTAGCCATTTTATGTCACCACTGTTTATTGGAATGAAGTGATGGGTCAGATGAATTTCTTTTTTTAATGTCATTTTTTTAACCTCTTCAGTTTGAGGGTAACTTGCTATTCAGATATATTTTGAGGAGCCCGTAGTATATAACATCACTTTTCTTCCTTTTAGAGGAGTGGGATTTAATGAAGAAGGATTACATAAGAGCAGAGAGCAGGGTCATCTTCATATAAATGCAGAAATAATCATTGGTTCGTTGTACATCGGTTCATTCATTCATTCATTCATTATCCATTCATTTATTCATCAGACATACACTGGGCACTACTTATCATGTGTCAGATTCTGGGGATGCAAAACACAACATCATCAGTCATTTAAGAAAGAGCTCACAGATTTCTGTATTTGAAATACAAAGAACAAGAGACTGATCATTCACCTAAATTGTTTCCCAAGGAATTGTATTAGGAAGAGCTGCAAAGAGAGTTGGGAACAATTCTTAAGAAAGCTAGCTCAGAGATAATATTGTGTGGTCAGCTTAAAATGTATTAACTGAATTAACTTGAATTAAAAAAATACTTTCAGTTCCATATTCAGACAACATTTTAAAGCTTGTTACTTAAGATTAATTTTTCTGATAATATGTGCAAAATATTTCCATTTGTGTTTTATAATAATACTAATGCCTTATTAAGTTAGGTAATATATTGTCTCTTTAATAGCCCAAAATGGGAATTATCTCAAACTGAATAAATGTACGTTTTGTCTAATTGTTTATTCCTTCCAAGGACCTCTAGAAACACCAGGTCCTTCCAGAAACACTGGTGTTTAAGAGAGTTATAGGTCATATTGCAAAGAATGAAGAAGGATCTAACCTGTATAATTTTTTCAACCTCTTAAAATACTCTGCACATTGTGGATGTGCAAGAAATGCTCTTAATGACCTCAGTAGATTTATTGAATCAGAGGAGGTAGTTTTCCTTTTTACAAGTCAATCTACGTTTGTTGGCATAGTGCAGCTATGTTACATGATTTGCTGTATAAATCATTGAATCTCTCATTTTTAAGAATGAATTTTTAGGTAATCTTTGATATATAGATTCATAGCCACCATAGGCTATTGAAGAGGCTGCCTCAGACTGTGGAGGATGGATGTCTGCATGTCAGAAATGTGCTGTGGCTCTCAGAGGCCGTTATCTTCATTATCTTTCTCCTAGTGCTTTAGATGTGATTAAAAATGATTCTGGGTAAGTTGAGTAATGAGAGTAGCATTAGCATCTTCCTTTTGTGTATATATATAATTTTTGTTTATATATATTTGTATATCTATTAGCTTATACATACTTTACGCACATATATGTATATTTGTGTATGCATGTATACAGAGATTTACATATTTAATGTCTATGCATACATAAAACATATACATACATATACATATGATAATTTGAGAACTGAATAAGAAAATGTCTAGTCATGTGTAGCACTGAATTTCCTTGTGTTGTGAAATATTAGTTCAACTAATGACATTCATGAAGGACATCAGTTTATATCTGCTTTGAATTTTATGACAGCCTCTTTTGAGGTGAACTTGAATTTTCTTGCATCATTAGACATATTTTCCAAGGTCTGATTAAAAAATACTCAGTTTATTTTGTTATCTTAGGTTGTCAAATATTATTTAATATAATTGGATTTCTTTATCCATAAACAATGTGGATAGAAGAACACCATTCTTTCATTGATTGGAAGAATAAAATATAGCATGAATAATAAATTTAAAATCATGGTGTAGAAGAAGCCAGATGAGACCCTGGAGTCAGACAGAATGAGTTTCTATTTGTCTTGCTTTCAAAGAGTCTGCTGTGTGTTGGAAATCTATTGGGCAAATTAATCAAATTCCCTCTATAGGCAGTTCATACATAACAGGGCAGCACATTAAGTTGCCTGTGTCATTGTCACATATCACATGTGCATAACATGTCCTGATTCAGACCAGCTGCTGGAGTGCTTGGACATTTTTATCCCCTTGAGTCCTTGAAGGTAGACAAGAGGTGGGTGATAGAAATTAGTTCTGGGTACCCTGAATTCTCATTGTCTTATAGGAACATACTTCTAATAGGAGATGCAATTGTGACCACAAATTAGAAGACCGAATAACTCATTTTTCATGGTTTAAAACTTTGTGGGGCAAACCATATTTCAGCTTTGCCTGGCTGTTGTCCTTGAGAATATAACTGTCTACACAGTGAACACATTTTCCCCAAAACTTTGTTGGAAAATTAAAATCCTTTTTATAGTTTCCATGCAGAGACTAATACCTACATTTGGGCACAGTGTACATGTTTGAAAGTATGGATGCTTGGATTTATTTTATGGGAGAGGATCAGAGTGAGAGTTTTAACTCCCCTCTTGTCCTATGCTTTTGTTATTCCCTTTTAGTGTGTATGTATGTATGTATATATATATATATATATATATATATATATATATATATATTATGAAGTACTTTAAAATTTGACTACTTGGAGCACAAATTTCAAATGATTGTATATTATCTAGCATCAGACATTTCTGTTCTCTTATATTGCTGGCCTGTAAGAAAACAGGGAGGCTCCTAAACTGAGCCTACTTGCCTATAAACTCAATCAAATGTCACTTTAATCCCTGTGCACTCCTGGCAAACTAAGAACTATTCATGAAGTGCTAAGTTCTCTTGTTTGAGGCAAATATTTTCATTACATGCTTGGTAGAGGTGACTCCATTTGCGTATCTACCAGACATTCTCATAACTGATCTCCACTTAATAGACTCAGAGATTAGCAGAGTCCCTCCCCGCCCCCCCCCCCCCCCCCCCCCCCCCCCCCCCCCCCCCCCCCCCCCCCCCCCCAACCCCTTCACTCCTTCTGAGACATACTGACTGGCAGTGCTCGGTTACTTTACTTTCTAGGATGCCCACACATCACTGCTCATTAGTTACCTGCATATTTTTGATAATTGTACTTGTGTTTCTAATATAATTATGTAACAATAAACTGGTAAAATATAAGTGCATAAAGAAAGAATGTGGGTGTTGCTATGAAAAGTAAGTTAAATGTGTTGAAAGATACGATACAGGGCATGTTCTAAACATTTATTTTTTTCCCCATTGACTTGGGTATAGGAGAGATAGCTCTAAAGAGTGTACAAATTTAGAAGACTTTAGCTCAAGTGTCTTTAAGTCTTTCCCTTATGAAATTCAGTAGTGGAATTTGTAAATGTTGTTCAATGGTTAAGTTAATGTGGGGAAGAGAAGAGACTGAATTCCTGGACCATCTTCAAAGAAAAATTCTTCATTTTATTTCAAAAGATACCTGTGTGAATGGTCATTTATAAGAATTAAGTAAAATATTTAAGGAATACATTATGCTGTGTGTGTGTGTGTGTGTGTGTGTGTGTGTGTGTGTGTGTATGTGAATCGTTACCTTAAATAACATTTTTTTGCCTGGTTCATTTAGTAGTGGTATCAGGGGGTAACTTATTAATTTACATTTTACATTAACTTACTTGTATTTTTTTTTTTATGTACTTAGGTTATATTTGAGCTTCATTACTTTATTATTTTTATCAGGAAGAATGTGTAAGTATCTAAAAGAAGGCATTTCTTTTATATGTAGAAGCAAGCTAAATACATTTTTAACCTTTTTATTTGGAAATAATTTGAACTTAACATAAATGTTGAGAATTAGTACAAGAACTTTAAAATATCCTTTACCATTTGCTTTGTTATTTGTCCTATCTGCCTGTCTAGTTAGCTATCTAATGTGTGTGTACAGATAGATAAATGTAGATTCTCTCTCTTTCTCTCTCTCCCTCTCTTGTACACATGCACGCGCGCACATACCCACACACACACACACACAGTTTTTTTCTGAACTATTTGAGACTAAGTTGCATATAAGATAGTATATATTTCCAAAGAATAAGAATGTTTTCTTACATTACCACAAGTGCAGTTATCAACTTCAGTATGTTTAACATTGACACAATACTTTAGATCTAATCTATGGTCTATTTTCCAGTTTCAACACTTGATCTAATTACCTCTTTTTATGGCATTTTCCCCCCTCCTCCAGTGCAGTACCAAGCCTAGAGTCACAGTTTGCAATTAGTTGTCATGTCTTTTTAGTCCTTTTAAATTTGGAACAATTCATATTTTATGACATTGATATTTTTAAATATAGCTTTTTATTTCTTTTTTAAAAAATGGAACATCCCTCATGTTATGTTTGTGTGATGTTTCTCCTTGCTGAGATTCAGGTTATGCTATGCGTTCCCTGCTGGAATATTTCATAACTAATGATGTGTCCTCAGGGTTTCACATCTGGAGGCACATGATGTCCATCTGCTTCTCAGTTTTGATGTTAATTTTGATCATCCACTCAAGGTGTTAGCTGATTTCTAAATATTATTTTTTTCCCTTCCTACTAATAGGCAATATGTGAGGAGACATGTTCTTTTCATGCAAAGATCTTGTTCTTCATCAAAATATTTCTCCCTAGACTTAGTATCCATTGATCATTCTTTACTGTGGTGATTGCAGAATGATGATTTTCCCTTTGTGCTGACCCATCAGCACTGGGCCTTCTTGTGTAACCAAGAGCCCTCCCTCTTTTCTCTTTCGTTTCTTCATCTACTTATTATTGGTGTGAACTCATAGTTTACCATTTCTCCCTCTATCCCTCTATGGTTTATAATTCATTACTATCTCAGAACTTATTTTGGTGCTCAAATTGTCTGAGTCGGTAGTGGGAACCTCTTCAAGCTGGCTCCTGTGCCTTTGTGATATGCCAGCCATTTCATTTTAGCTCTTTCTGACTTTCTGATGCAACTAGGTGTTAAGGGCTCATTTTATGCCTTTCTGCTCCAGCATTTCCCCAAGGAGCCCTCAATTCTTTTTGAGTGGCAAATGGTGTTAGAAACCCAGATTGTGGGTGATGTGTTCATTTCTTCTGGGGAATCTGCTTTTCAGCCTTTTGAGCAGACAGAGGTAGAAAAGATTTACATGCATGTGTTATATCTACATGCATATATAATTCACAATCCATATATGCATATAGAAATCTTGAGTTCACACCAAACCCAAGTTCTAACCCATACTCATAGAGTCTTTCTTTGTGTTTCTTCACTTCATATTTGTATCTCTCTTCTTCCATGGTAAGAACCCTAGCTCCCAAGGACTTTTGTATATGTACTCATTTGCTAAAATCTGTAATATATCTGAAGTTTCAGAATTGTTTTTCCCTGTCACTATATCAAACCTAATAAAATGAACTTATGGTTGCTTACAGTTCTCTGCCCCTTCCCTCTTTCCAACCAAGAACAGTGTTCATAAACTGTGTGAGTCGTTCTCCCCATTCACCTCCCCCTTGTCCTCTTCCTCCATCTTTTTGATGTTGCAATGTGGTTATATCATTTATTTAAAATACAATTTGAGGTGATGATATGTTTCAGTTTGCTTTCAGTTTTAGTCCTCTCTCCTTGCCCTTGTTTATTTAATTCTATTTTTGAATATTAGTAACATTTATATGCTTCCAAAAGTTAAAACTACAGAAAAAGATATACTCAGAAAAGTATCACTCCTGCTAATGTCCTTTCCACCCTATTCCTACTCCTAAACCCTATGTGGGCAACCATCCATCTTCCTTGTTTTGCCCACACTGAAGAGAAAGGGAATGAGAATCCATCTTTTGAAGGGAAGTGAATGGAAGAACTGGGAGACATATTTTATCACCACCGTGTCATGTTTATGGTTCTTTAAAACTTGTCTGTCTAGTGTACATACACATGTTTAATTTCAGATTCCAGTCATACACTCCCAGTGAGGCCATTTGTGCCTGATAACAGAAATGAGGTTGTCTAATAGTGACCTTTTCCAATTATAATATTCTGTGCACATGAACATATTAAAGTGTCTGAGAAACTTTCCCCCTATTTCCACCCTTAACTTTTTATTTATTGTTTTTATTGTTTTTATTTTAAAAAAATATTTATTTATTTTTGAGAGAGAGAGAGAGAGAGAGAGCACGAGGATGAGAGGGGCAGAGAGGGAGGGAGACATAGAATCTGAATTAGGCTCCAGGCTTTAAGCTGTGAGCACAGAGCCTGATATGGGGCTCAAACTCACAAACTGTGAGATCATGACCTGAGGTGAAGTCGGATGCCTAACAGACTGAGCCACCCAGGTGCCCCACCCTTAACTTTTTAATAAAGTCCCAAGGAACTAGCATTCCTATACAAAAACTTTGTTCTGCTATCATCTTTAAGCAGTGTTTGCTGTTCTTTTGAGTCTTTTCATCATGTTAAATACTTTTCTTTTTATTAATAGTTGGCTGGTTTTTAAAGTAGCAGGACTATCTTAAAAGTTACCATTTTTTTAAAATTGTTATAGATCTTCTTTGATATTCATTGGACCCATTAGTGTTAATATGTTAGTTTCATATATTTCCTAACGTTGGACAGCCTTACAGTCTTGGAATACATCCTATTTCATCTTAAATTTCATTTTCCAGTGTTTTTAGGAATTTTATATTCATATTCATAAATGAAACTGATTTAGGATTCTAAAATTTGCATTACGTTTGGGTAAGAGGGCTATGCCAATGATTAAGGAATTATCTGTTTCATGAAGATTCAGTAGCACTTGCCCCAAAGCCACTGAGTCTTGTACCTTTTGGGAAGATAGATCTTGGATGACTTAAATTTCTTACATGGTATCTATCAGCTTTGCTACACCTTTGGCATTAATTCTGGCAATTTATAGTCTTAGAAAATCCTCCATTTAATCTTCTTTCTCCCCCCAAATGCTCAGTCCTGAGGTTTCTATTTTTATTTCCCACTCAAACTCAATTAATTTCTGTTTCTGTTTTTTTCTTCCACCTACTTGTTTTGGGGTAAATTTTATATGATAGAGATCTGCTATTTTGTCAAAAAATGTTATGGACATCTTTTTTTTTTTTTTTTAAGTTCATTTACTTATTTTGAGAGAGAGAGAGAGAGAGAGAGAGAGAGAGAGAGAGAGAGAGGCAGAGAGAGCAAGAGAGTGAGAGAATCCCAAGCATTCACATTTTCAATGCAGAGCTCAATGTGGGGCTCAACTCACAAACTATGAGATCATGACCTGAGCTGAAAACAAGAGTCAGAGGCTTAAGGATGCTTCAACTGACTGAGCCATCCAGGAGCCCCTGTTATGAACATCTTTTAAAACCATTAAATACTTGATTTTAAGATCCCAGTTGTGATGCATCATTATTTATTTAGCTAAGTCCCTGGTTATAGACAGTTAGATTCCTTTTGTTTTTCTTGCTATTAAAGTCAAGGCTGTGATTAACGTCTGTGTTCATAAGTCAAGGCTGTGATTGACCTAGAGGGTGGCTGTCCTAAGACAGAATTTTTCTGATAGTAGACACTAAAATCTGCCTGACTTCAGAGACAGTTTCAAATGGCACTCATGTGTAGAAACAATATTTACAATGTGATTAGATTACAGCACCAACTCATAAATCTTAATGAATTTGCAGAGTTCTTTTCTTCCTTTTCCTTTCTCCTTCCTTCTTTTCTTTCCTCCATCCCACCCACCAAAATGACGGTGCTCCTAAAATCTACCAGACAATGTGTTCAGGGTTGCAACATTAACTTAATTGCTTTTTTTTAAATGTTTATTTATTTTTGAAAGAGAGACAGAGCATGAGCAGGGGAGGGGCGGAGAGAGAGGGAGACATATCATCCAAAGCAAGCTCCAGGCTCTAAGCTGTCAGTGCAGAGCCTGATGTGGGGCTCGAACTCATGGGTGAGCTGTGAGATCATGACCTGAGTCAAAGTCGGATGCTTAACCGACTGAGTCTCCAAGGCGCCCTGCAAACCTAAATTAACAAGGCAGAGAAGTCAGTCTCTTGCCCTCCCATCGTGTTTACCTTTCGGAGCTTGAACTCTGCTCTGCACTGTCAGCGCCCTGATTTTCAGACAGGTTGAACAGACAGTTGCGATACAGTGCTCATATGATTGTTGGAGTCATTTCTATGATTATCTTGAATCCTGGCACTCCAGGAGAAGCAAATATGGGGAAATGTGGTTGAAAAGGTAGAAAGAGACATGTGGTGTTCTTAAAGGGATCTGTGGTTGTTTTCAGGAGCCATAGAAGATGGTGGTGTTGATTTTAATGATTTACCTCAAATTTATGGTTTAAAAAAATTTGGTACTGGTACAGATTAAACACTACCTTTATGTTTATCTATTATCAGAATTATTTGTTATTTTATATGTGGACTGAAGGGATGTTTAGGGAGGCTGGGTGTGGGTAGAGAATTTCTTTAAGTTGTTCAGCAAGAAGGGACAGAAAATGGAGGAAAGGATTAAAGTTGGGAGGGTATGCAGGAATGAAAATAAAAACACATGATTAAGTGACCTATAGTCTGTGAATCCTTGGTCTCCCATGAGGAGAAAGACTGAAGGCATTTTAACAATTTGGATTTTCCTGTACTGGTCACCAGGGGAAGCTGCTAACACAGGGTAGTTTAGTTGCTGACTAGAAGACTCTTCCTTGGGGAAGAGCAGCAGATCTGTGGTTCTTGGGGACAGACTGCTTGTGGATATTCAGTGTTTATATACTGGGGTTCCCTAACTGAGGGATTTTACCTCAAAATAATATTTGAAAATCCATGAAATTTTCTCAGTTACTTTGAAGACATGAAATATACCTTATCTATTTTTGGATCCCTCCCTACATAGGTTCTAGGCACTTAATCATTGTTTGCTGAGTGGATGGAAGAATTTGAAAGTTGCTAATAGGTTTTAAATCACATGGAAATCATCCTTTGATGATCCATAAGAAGAGAAACTTTGGGTCTTCTTTGAAACAATTTTTATAGAATTTCAGCATTGCATGATTGATTGAGTCTCTTAGACTCGTGTAGTTAAGTGATGCTTGAACTTACATTTTTAGGTTTTATTTAAAATATATAAAGTTAGGGGTACCTGGCTGGCTCACTTGGTAGAGCATACAACTCTTGATCATATGTAAGTTCAAACCCCACCTTGAGTGTAGAAATTACTTAAAAATAAAATCTTAAAATAAATTAAGATACATAAAATTTCTAAAGTTGATGCACTTTATTATGGATACATATGAAACTGCATTAGATGAACCTGATTATTCTGAGCATCTTTATTTAAAAAAATTTTTTTAATGTTTATTTTTGAGGGAGACAGAGACAGAATGCAAATGGGTTAGGGGCAGAGAGAGAGGGAGACACAGAATTCAAAGCAGGCTCCAGGCTCCAGGCTCCGAGCTGTCAGCACAGAGCTTGATGCGGGGCTCGAACACATGAGCTGTGAGATCATGACCTGAGCCAAAGTTGGTCGCTCAACTGATTGAGCCACCCAGGTGCCCCTGAGCATCTTCATTTTTAATAAAGTGGTATACTGTCAAAATTGAGGGCCCACATCTTTAGACTGTAAATTCTCTAGGCAGATATCAGCCTATTTTTAATGTTGTGGCAGGCATGCAAGGTGGGTTTTCTTGGCATTTGCTGTCTTGGAAAAGGCAGATAGTATAGCACTTAAGCATGTGGTTTTGATACGGTGTGTTCCAGTTTGAATTCCAGCTTTACTAGGATTCCTATTAAGTGGCTTACTTTCTCAGTGCTCTAGTTTTCCTCACCTGCAAGATGGGAATAACAGCAGTATCTACCAACCTTAAGGGATTTGTGTACAGATTAAATACAGCAATTCATGTAAAACAGAGCTACCTAGTGTTGTTATTATTAACATTATTATTAACTTATTTCACTAGGTCTATGCAGTTTTCTATTTAGGAAGTGTTTCTTAAATGAATTTAATTAAATACCACACCTTTATTTCATCTATGAAGGAAATTCCGTTAGAAACACTAACTACTCCTATTTGTAACAGTATTCAATATAATAGTGTGGTTTCTCTCATATTGAGCCAGATGGCGTTCTCTAGCTACAGAATAAAGAATCCTTTAGCTATGTGTCATTTTTGGAGCAATCACATACATTACCTTAAAAAGAAATTAACATGGAATTAAAAATTGATATATGGTAACTATATGGAATTTTCCACTCAATTGTAAGAGATTATTTTTGCATCTGTATACCTTAAGAGCATCAAAAAGATGCATTACAATAATTACTCCTGTAAGGACTTATTTCGACATAGATTAGTTAGAAAGTAAATAAATAAAAATAAAACAGAAAAAGCCTGTAAGTTTAATTATAAGTGTGACTACAATTGTCTCAATACTCAGGTTTAAGTTCTCACTGTACTCTGTGTTGTGATTTTCTATTTCATTTTTATTTATGGTAATAATTATAATTGAAAATGTTTCTTGAAAAGCTCTAAAATTGTACTATTTGGTCACATGCAGTTTCGTAATTTGCAGATAGAAATCACTTCATTTACAAATACATACTGAATATCTAGTATGTGTTTATTTCAGTTCTGAACCATGAGGATACAGCAGTGAACAAAAACAGACAAAAATCCCTGCCATCGAACTTAATTAGGACAGGAGGCAGGTAATAAACACATTAGGTGAACTTTATTTGTCTGACATTGGTAAGTACTGTGGGGAAAAATAAAGCAAGAGAATACATAGGAAGATTTGCAAGTTCAAATAGGATAGTCAGAGAAGACTTGACAGGAAATGAAACTTTTGAGTAGACTTGGAGGCCATGAAGGAGTGAGCCATGTGGTTGGATGGGGGAAGAATATTTCAGTTAGAAGCAGCAGCAAGGAGGTCCTTGTGGGCGAAACAGAGTGAACAAAGAGGAGTAGCAGAAATAAAGTCGGAAGCAAACAACATCATATAGGGCCTTGTGGGCCACTTATATTCTTAATGAAATGGGAAGCCATTGGAAGTTTTTGAGCAGAGTGAAGTGATTTGCTTTCCATTTTAAAAGAACCATTTCATTAGCTATTCTGACAAAAGACAGTAGGGAGCAGCAGGAGACCAGTTAAGAGGTTCCTACAGTAATCTATAAGATGTTGGTGGATCTGATCACCATCCAACTAGAGTGGGTGCTCTGGAGAGACTGGGGAGTGGTTGGAGTCCTAATTTACTTTGATGGTAGAGTCAACATGATTTGCTAACATATTGGATATCAAATTAGAATTGTTAAGGTTTTGGGTCTGAATAACTTGAATGATAGAGTCACAATCAAGTTACCTTTGAGGAGACTGTTGAAAGAGTCTGTACCAGGATTGTTGTGTTCCAGGATTCAAATGTGTTGAGTTTGAGGGAAAGGATGCACATTTCTTTGTATAATCCCATAAGAACGTGTGTGTTACTTAAAGATATAAAAAATAAAGAAAAATGAGTCATGGACTGCTCCAGTTTGTGAAATACATGCATTTTATATTTGGAATGATTACATTTATTCATTCATTCATTCATTCATTCATTCATTCATTTTAAGTTTGTTCATTCTGAGAGAGAGACAGCGTGTGTGGGGGAGGGGCAGAGAGAGAGAGAGAGAGAGAGAGAGAGAGAGAGAGAGAGAGAGAATCCCATGTAGGCCCCATGTTGCCAGTGCTGAGCCCGACCCTGGGCTTGAATTCATGAAACCGTGAGATCGTGACCTGAGCTGAAACCAAGAGTCGGACCCTTAACCGACTGAGCCACGCAGGCACCACTGGAATTATTATTATTATTTTTTAAAAACTTTATTTATTTTGAGAGCAAGAGAGAGTGTGTGTGCATGGGAGAAGTGGAGGAGCAGAAAGAGAGAGGGAGAGAGAGAGAGAATCCCAAGCAGATTCCATGCTGTCAGCATAGAGCCCCATGCAGGGCTTGACCTCACAAATTGTGAGATCATGACCTGAGCCAAAACCCAAGAGTCTGACGCTCAACCGACTGAGCCATCCAGGCACCCCTAGAATTGTTTTCAAGATTCGCATGATGGCAAATATTTAGAAACTCATATTTCTGGCTTGCTTCCTTATGTCATTGTTCCAGCTAACACTTTTTTCTCTATAAGCCAAGAGGGTGTGTTTTTGTTTGTTTTATTGGTTTGGTTTTAGATAAATATACCCAGACATTCCATACATATCTATCTGTTAGGGACTTATATTTCAAGTATTATCTATATTGGATAGCTATGTGTTTATCCCAAAATGATGCCACAGTTGCTCAATTTTTGTTTGTTTGTTTGTAATTCTGTTTTTTATATTAATTCAAAACTAGCTTATAAGCCACTCAGGAAAATTAGTCTTGAAGGGATTTTCAATTTTTAGACATTGACTTTCATTCAACCTCAGCTTTGGCACATTGTACATTGATACTCCTTAAGAGCCAACAACTTTTCATGTGCCAAGTTTAGTCTTTCACTCATCAGTAGACTAATGATGTGGACTAATGAGAGTACATGAGGGCTCTGCCTGCTGGAGACTGTGCTGGGGAGAAGGCACTGGGCCCGTACTGTCCTCTGCCTCCTGCCTGGACTGCCTGGCACCGTGACTATTCCCGCCTCCCAAACCTCAGGAAGTGGGGGCCTTTTTATTTGTCTGAAATATTGTATATCAAAAATCTATTCACTCCCAATAGATACTTTGAAAGTTAATTAGATATTGCTGTACTTGCTAAAAAGGGATATTCTTTTAATTATATAGTATCATTTTAGAGAAGTCCTTGTCACAAATTTTTCTTGTTTCTCAGATCAGGATTTGTTGCACTTCTCTTGAGGATAATGGCTTATTGGTTTTATTTTTAAAATCTTTATGAATGCTCAATCATGTCATTTATCATGGCAACTAAGAGGCTTACAGTTAAATTTGAACTTGTTTAGCAAATGTGAAATGCTTTTCCTTTGACTTAATTTTTTTCACCTTATTTTTTTTAATTGTAAAAAAACCCACATAACATAAAATTTACCATCTTAACTGTTTTGAAGAGTATAGTCCAGTTGTGTTAGCTATATTCACATTGTTGTGCAACAGATCTCTAGAACTCTCATCCTGCAAAACAAATTCTATGCCTATTGAACAGCATCCCTCTCATACACTTATTTTTAAAGATCATCTTTAAAATATCTAACACAAAAATATAGAGCATTAAAATGTCAAATCACAGACTGAGGGTTGCTGGAGGGGTGTTAGGTATAGGGATGGGTTAGATGGGTGATGGGCATTAAAGAGGGCACTTGTTGGGATGAGCATGGGGTGTTATGTAAGTAATGAATCACTAAATTCTACTCTTGAAACAATTATTACACTATATGTTAACTAACTTGGATTTAAATTTAAAAAAAGATATACTCAATAAATAGGTAAATAAAAGTAAAAATAAAATAAAATGTCCAATCATGCTAAATGGATGATTGTGAAAAAGAAAAAAGAAAAAAGCATGGGAGTTTCTTATTTCCCATGAATACCCTCAGTTTCTTGTCTCCCTCTACCAGCCCTAATCTATGTAGACAATACCATTCAACTGTTTTTTTTTTTTTTTTTACTGTTTCTCTAGTATTTCTAAGTTATATCCCCATTCTTATTAAAATAAGTAGTGTGTATTATTCATTATGAAGACATCCGTGTTTACTATAAGTATTGTGTTTTGCCATTTGTGTAGAACTTTTTGTTTTAAATTGAGCTAATGATTAATACTTGTTCCCCATTTGCTTACTTTTCTAAATTCCCTATCCTTTTTTTTCCTCTCCCAGATGTACTGGCAATCTTTTAAATGACTAAATGCTTTTGGAGATATCTGTCTCATAGCTTCCACTTTTCTAGCTCCAGGCTACATGGCTTATTCTAGGCTTGTAGAATCTCCATTATCATGGGACTTCCCTCAGTGCTTCATCATGTTGGGTTGCCAGAATGAAGATTCCATGCCTTCTGCTTCCTGTTTGATAGAACATTCAATCAGTAGTTTCCTAAGGAAAAGAATATGGGTTGCTAAATTTTTGTTCCTTTCATGGCTGAAGCTGCCTTTATTTCTGTTCTCACAATTGAATGATAGCTTGGGTGGGTATAGAATTCTATGTTTAAAATACTTTTTTCCCCTAGATTTTAAAAATAAATGCTCTATATTGTTTTCTAGATTCCATTCTCACTTTCAAAAACTCTTTGCCATTGTAATTGCTAATTTATATTATGTGTATAGGTATCTTAAAAAATTTTTTTTGGATATTTTATATATTATTATTTCTAATGTGATGCAATTTCATAATAGTTTGCCTTATAATAAGACTCCTTTTCTCTCTCTCTTTCATTCATTGGGCTGTGCACTTGATAGATTTTTTGAATCTGAAGACTTTTGTAGCCTTTGGTTCTGGGATGAATCCTGGAGACGTTTTGTCTTTTTGTTCTGGGAGATTTTCTGGTTTTGTTACTTTGTAATCACTTCTCTTTATCTTTTCCCTATACTTTCTGAAACTCCTGTTAGTTAGATTTGGAATCTTCTGGATTATGGGAGAGGTATTTTAATATTCTTATTTGTTCACTTGCATTTCCGATCCTTTGGTCTTTTGTTTCTGTTCTCTAGGAGGTTTCTTTGACTTAGTTTTCCAACTCCATGCTTTATTTAAATTTTTGTTAGTTAACATACAGTGCAATATTGGTTTCAGGAATAGAATTCAGTGACTCATCACTTATATACAATACTCAGTGCTTGTCACGACAAATGCCCTTCTTAATACCCATCATGCATCTATCCCATCTCCCACCTACCTCCCTCTGTCAACTTTTAGTTTGTTCTCTGTAGTTAAGAGTCTCTTGTTTGTTTCCCTCTCTTCTCCCAATCTCCCCACCCCGTCCCACGTGTTCATCTGTTTTGTTTCTTAAATTCCACATATGTGTGAAATCATATGGTGTTTATTTTTCTGATTGACTTATTTTGCTTAGCATAATACATTCTAGCTCCATATACATATTGCAAATGGAATAATTCCAAATGGAATAATTCTTTTTGATGGCTGAGTAATATTCTATTACACACACACACACACACACACACACACACACACCACTTCTTCTTTATCCCTTCATCAGTTGATGGACATTTGGACTCTTTCCATAGTTTGGCTATTATTGACAATGCTGCTATAAACATTGGGGTGCATGTATCCCTTTGAATGTGTATTTTTGAATCCTTTGGGTAAATACTTAATAGTGCTGGATCATAGAGTAGATCTATTTTTAGATTTCTGAGGAACTTTCATACTGTTTTTCAGAGTGGCTGTACCAGTTTGCATTCCCACCCAGCAGTGCAAGAGGGTTCCCCTTTCTCTGCATCCTTACGAACACCTGTTGTTTCTTGTGTTGTTAACTTTAGCCATTCTGACAGGTATGAGATGATATTGTGGTCTTGATATGTATTTTGCTGATGGTGAGTGATGTTGAACACCTTTTCATGTGTCTGTTAGCCATCTGGATGTCTTTGGGAAAGTGTCTATTCATGTCTTCTGCCCATTTCTTAACTGGGTTGTTTGTTTTTTGGGTGCTGAGTTTGATAAGTTCTTTATAGATTTTGGATACTAACCCTTCATCAGATATGCCATTTGTAAATATCTTCTCCCATTGCATAGTCTGCCTTTTAGTTTTGCTGATTGTTTCCTTTGCTTTGCAGAAGCTTTTTATCTTGATGAATTCCTAGTAGTTCCTGTTTGCTTTTGTTTCCCTTGCCTTTGACAATGTGGCTAGTGAGAAGTTGCTGCAGCCAAGGTCAAAGAGGTTGTTGACTGTGTTCTCTAGGATTTTGATGGTTTCCTCTCTCACATTTAGGTTTCTCATCATTTTTGAATTTATTTTTGCGTATGGTATAAGAAAGTGGTCCAGTTTCATTCTTTATGTTGCCATCCACTTTCCCCAAACCATTTTTTGAAGAGACTGTCTTTTTTCCATTGGATATTCTTTCTTGCTTTGTCAAAGATGAGTTGACCATATAATTGTGGGTCCAACCAACTCCATACTTTAATTTTTTAATGTCAGAGATCTCTTTCTTGATTACTGATGATGTACTTTACATAGATTCTGTTCTTATTTTATATATGTGATAATCTTTCTCTGAAGATATTAATTATAGATTCTATTGTATTGAAATTATTATTCTCTAGGCGATATTAAATATGGCTTAAAAAATAGAATGGTTCTTTTTAAAGTATTCTGTTCTATGCAATGTTTGTGTTACATCTAGACACCCCCTCCCATTTTCCCCCTGATTATTTTGGTATGTTGCTCTTTATATTGGAGGCTGTTCTTAAATATGTGGTTATCATTTTCTGTCAAGTGTTTTTTAAGAATGAGTCCTGACATGTTGATTAGCACCTCTCTCTGTGTGTAGCTTATTGATAGGTTGTTTTGTTTGTCTGGTGTTGAAGTAGCAAGCAGTTGTTTCATCAAGGGTATTTTTAAATGTGAAGTTTTTCTTTGTAGAGAAGTTAATTTTTCAGAGGAGACTCTTAACCTCTTGGTTGGGAAAATTGAACCCTCTTTGTGGGAGCAGATCAGGGAGTAGATCTATGAGTCCTACTATTTTTCACTTGGCAAATTCTTACTTAGTCCTTCTGGGTTGTCTTGATTCTCAATCTACTTTCCCTTGGTGGTAACTCTGATCCTTATGCCCCCAAAGATCAGTTTCTCCAGAGAATAACCTGGCTGCCTTGCAGAGGCCTAGGAGTTTCAGTTGCACTGTAGAGTGACTTCAGCCAGCTTCCTTGTTTATGGTTCTGTTCCTCACTCTCTGTCCTTGGTTTACTTGGCCTGAGTTTTGTGCATGAATTGGCTCACATCTCATTGGTAACCCCTTGACAGACACTTGACCAGCAGCTTTCTCTCCTCTATCAAACCAGTAAGTGCTCCTCCAGCACTGTTGAAATGTTCCTAACTTTCTCTTTGTCCTGGTAGGTTTATATCCTTTTTATTCCTTTACGGGCATGTATTTTTAGAAGGAAACAAAAAGGTCTGAGTGGTTAATCTGCCATGTTTAACCAGATGTCCCCTTCAGCTGTTTGATTTTTTTTTTTTTATCTTGCTATATCATAAGTATTTCACTATTCACCTTTCACCTTAAAAATCACATCTGGAATAGTCTGGGCATAAAATGTTTTGAAAGATGGTGCTGTGTGTGCATACAAAACTGCAGTATATAGCAGGACACAGAATTGAAAGTTAATGAAACCTTAAAATAGTGCAATAGTGATTAGAATTTAGTGTGTTTAAAGACAACCTTTGCATTTTTAGATGTCAGAAGTATATAATCACCATTCTTTCTACCTGGATTATCTTCCCCCTAAAACAAACAAACAAGCAAAAAACAAAAAACAAACAAAAACAAAAGAAAGGAAAAAAATGGCAAAAAATAAAAGAGTATACCCTCAGGCATATTTTGTCTCCTTTACTACCTCTCTTTCACTGCCTAATGAACACTTTAGAGATGTGGGCATCTTGAAAAATGGCTATGCGATTCTTGCTGACCACCATAATTTTTTTTTATAGATTCTATTACTAAAGATCAATTTTATAGCTTATAGGTTTGATCAGTATGTGTTTTTCTGTATGAGGGAACTATTCCATGAAAGTTCCATGAAAGTTCACAATTATTACCCTATGAATTTTTAAAGATAAGTTTAATCTTTGGTGGTCATGTGACTTAAATCTATGTAGGCAGGTGAAAATACAGAAGGACCATTTTATATTTTTGTTTGGCTAGGTCGTGTATTTGAGGTTATCTTCTTATTTGGAGCCTAATAAAAAATAGACCAACTCCTCCTTATATTTGTTTTCTATATATGATATAGATTTAGCACATTTTTGTATATCTCTCCTAAACAAGGAATAATGCATTTATATAAAAGCAGTTTCTTTGCTGTAGTATATTTCTTATATTGATATATAGGTATAAACCATTGTATTTGAAGGTTAATTAACTTTTGAACATAATTGTTTTTTTATCTCACTGTTTCTGCATTGGCAAAAGTACAGAATTGTTTTTATTTTTTAAATTTTTACTGTATGCAGTAAATGCATGTGTAGTATTTGCTGTGTGCAAGGCACTGTCTTAAATCCTTCACAAAGATCAACTAATTTAATTCTCACAACAATCATCTGAAGTTGGTGCTGTTATTGTCCCCATATTCTGGTGAGGAAACCTCAGAGAAGTGAAGGAATTTGTTGGAAGTCACACAGCTGGTGAATAGTGGAGTCATGCTGTGAACACAGGCAGTCTAGATCCTGAGCCCATCATTTTCACCACTATGACTTAAAATAGTAACTACTACCAGAGTGATTGCTGTGCCTCAGCATGAAGCTCTGACAGCTCCCCTTCAGTCTTTACCTAAACCAGGGTAGACATTAAAGGTTTTCAGCTAGTACTCATGGAAATAGGACTCCCTCTGGCATTATTGAGGGCCTTTGAATGTCTTAAAGGCAGATAAAATCAATCTGATTTGGTAGTAACCTAGGAGATTTTATAATCCCCCTATAGCCAGAGAACCACAGAGAAGGCAGGAGATACAATACCTTAAATGTCTCAAAGGTATGCATTATTGACCAAAACCTAACGGATTCCTCCAGCACAGAGTTATACCCTTTTCTCTCTATAACTACACACATTGTAGGACTATGAGAGGCTGGGTTGGAAGGCCCATTTTCAGAAGTGGTAAAATAAATTTTCATGCCTTCAACTTGGAATAGCCATATTTTTTCTCTTTGTGAGGTTCTCACATATGCACAATGGATATTAGACTTTGATAGACAGTGTGATGTTGAGCCTTCCCACATTTGGAGGTCAGTGGATAAATACCAGAATTACTCAGATCTAGTATCAACTTGGGAAAAGATGAGAAGCCTTCGAGGCAATGGAGTGCAGATTATCTCGTTCCTGCCTTAGAAGATGAGAGTGCTGGATTGATGACTCTATACTATTTAATCCCAGAGCAGCTACAAGTCCACAGAGCTCAGATAAAAGCACAGAATATCCCTTTTTGTGTCCAATGCCAACATGGCGTCCACCATGTGTTGTGTTAAGGAGACTAACATGACTGAAAGATTGCACCATCACAGAAACCAGAATATGAGGAATAATATGGCATTAAAGTGTCTGATAATAAAAACTAGGTACTTGTAGGTAAATATTGCTTTCCAATTACCCATGAATTCAGAATTCTGGGAGATTTGGTGTGTAAGAAACAATTTGGCAACAGGCTTTGGCATCAGCAGACTCAGGCTTGAATCCTGGTTGAACCACTTATGTGACCTTGGACATGCTGCCCAACCTCTTTAGGCTTCATTTTTCTCCTATGGAAAATGAGAATAATAGTACACACCTCCTAGGAGGGTCAGTGGGATTAAATGAGATAATATGAGCAAGTATTTAGTATAATGACAGGCACACTGAAGCACTGAGTACCTTTTAGTGATAATAGTATTAGTTGCTGTCATGATCAGCAGCAGCAGCAGCATCTTCCTCTCCTTCACATACTCATCTTATTGATTTCATATCCTAAGTGTGTCCAAATTTCTTTTCTATTCCTGTCACCTCAGTTTTAGTTTTCCTCTCTAACCTATACTTGCATGGTAGTGCCCTATTTGGCTTCAGTGACTCATCCAATACTTCTAAAATCCATCCTCAAAATTCTTGCTATTGATCTTTTTAAAACTCAAATGTGACCATACTCCTCACTGCTAAATCCCTTTCAGTGTTTCTCATAGCCTTCAGGATAAAGATGATCCTTCTCATAGTTACAGGAAAAGATTTTTCTCTTTGGGTTTAAGTCCCAGGTGGTTACTTTTAGCTCTTAAAGGCTACCATTCACAACCTTGGAGACAGGGACAAAGGGTGATGCTTCCTTGCTACATCTTCGATCATGAAGTCAACCACTGTCCATTCCACACTGCTATGTTGGCCAGTTTTATGAAGGAGAGGTGATGATCTTGAGAACCCCTCCTACCCATGATCATACAGCTCTGTAGTCAAGTCACTAACTATAGAATACTCTTCATGAATTTAGCAAATTAGACTGGACTTGCTCTTTTTGAGTCTCAGTCTGATGCCCTTTTTGTGGAAGTAATTTCTGAATTTACTATGGCTTACAAATCTTTGGGGATGCAATATCAAGTAGAGTCTATATACTAGTTATTTTTTATCGTATTTTTGTTATACCAGCATTTCTATATATCTGCTTTGACAATTTGGAAATTTGGGAAGAAGGCAGGTTATCAGAATTGGCTTCCCAGTAGTATCTTGGTCCTTGAAAATTATGATTATTGGGAGAGGTTTCTAAATGCATGAGATTATTTTATATTTTCTTTGTTTCACTTGTGTGGTCTCTAAAGTTATAGATCTGATATCTTTGTAGATACAAACCCAGTTTCACTTTCTACCTTATAGCATTGACTTGCATTTTTCATTATATTTTGCATAGAGGCCACTGCACTGCTATGATGAGAAAGAAAACCTGCTTTAAATTCACGGCATTTCTTCTATCAAGTTAAAAAAAAAAGATTTTCCCCAGAGAGAAGCATTTTGCCAGCAGGGTTCTGTAGCTTGTAGGGTGTAGTAGGAAAAGGTGCATAAAAATGTGAAGCATATGAACGAAAGAATAGTTCATTTAGCCTATGTGTGAAAAGCCAGATTTCTTTTTCATACTGTTATAGGAAGTATTTCAGATTTTGTACATATTTGCTTTTTTCCATTTTGAAATCGTTTGTCTGTGTATTCTTCCCACAGGTATTTAAAACGTGACGACTTCTGTTAAATGTAAATATTAAGGTTGATGTCTAAAGGTCGTTTTTAAAATTTAAAACATTGGCACTCCTTCATACTTAAATATTTATTGAGCAGAAGTTGTGTAAGTTATATATACGCTGGTGGTGAGTCCTGTAATAGATCCTAAGTGGACCCTAGTCTGTGATGCCCACACACTTGGAGGAAACAGGCCAAGACTAGAACCCACTTTGTACGTGTTCCTACCTGGGGGCAGACGTCTTCAGAGGTTTCCCCATTCTCCCCTATGTTGAATCTTTGTAATGAAATCTTGTGAAGATACTGTTCTTTTTGGCTGTCTCTGTAACACTATACGCTCAAGTTGCGTTGGTAGGGAACTTCCGGGAAGGGCTCATCAGGGATGTGGACCAGAAGAGCAGAAATTGAACTAGTTTGTGCTACAGTGTAATTGTGCTGTGTTGCTTCTTTATCCCAAGAGTCAATTCATTGGACGTCCCAGGCACACAAGAAATGAAGTCCAGTGAGAAAACATCTACTTGGTCGTTGACTTTAGGTCCCCTGCCTTTATTCATCCTTCTTTATGATCCCCCTTTCTAGTTCCTCTCTGACTTGACATTAATCATAAACCTGCTTAGTGAGTGGAGAGAAGTTGTTTAAGCTGGCTCTGATATCACACATTGTTCATTTACCTGAGTGATTTTACTTCCTTTTAAAATGGATGTGTAATGTAAGGATGCTAATGTAAGAAAGATCAGTGAGGCAGAACAAATGTGTCATTGGAATTAAGTCATTTGCTTCAGGAAGCAAGGGCAGACACAGGTGAGTCATATAAATTAAAGCCATAGTTCACACCAAAAGGATGGTCAAAGGGTGGCAAGGAAGGAAGAATAGATCGCTGTCATCAGAATCTACTTCGGGGTGGAGCTCTTATCTCTTCACTTTTGCATCTTAGTGCTTGGCACCGTGCCAGACCTGTAATGGCAGTTGGGTATATGTTTTTTGAAGCAAAGATGGAGTAACTGTTAAACGAGATGTTGAGAGTAAGATCTAGGAAAAGAGGGAAACTAGCGATTACATTACAAACACTAAGGATACATAGAAAGCCAGGAGGAATAGAAGGCAAACAATGATTTAAAAAAACAATGAAAACAAACCCATTTAACATTAATTACATCTTATTAAAAAAGAAACTCAGTGGACTGATAATACTTATTCTGTATTAATTTTCCTATACAAGCAAATATTAAATATGAAAATCACACTTATGTTTTTAACCTTAAAAATATAGGACTTTTTATATCTGGACCAACTGATTTGAAGTTTGTATTGGGCAGACTCTAGACTATTCTGGTAGCTGATCAGATGCCAGTTTTTACTAATTAGAAAAAAATCATTGAACTTTCTTGTTGAATATTTCACTGCCCAATGTAGTATTAACTTTTAGTATTATAAGTAAGTTAATGGATTTACTGTGTATATGTGAGAATCTGTGTGCATTAATTAAAGACTATCATGTAAATGTTCTTGAATTGAAGAGCTAATTGATTAAAAGTGGAAAATATTCAAATAGGAACATGCTGAGAAATGTTTCATTGGGAAAATTAAAGGTAGGAACGTGCCGAGAAATGTCTCATTGAGATAATTAGTTAAAGGTTTGTGAGCAAACTATGAGTACCTTTTGGGCATGAATGATAAGGGGTTAAATAATCATTTAAGACTTGTGTGGTATGTCTTATTTCTATGCAGACCTTGAGCAGATAAGTTGCTATTTCAACTATGAGGAGACATGGTTATGTGGGATATATAATCTCATGTGGCCAGAATAATTTGTCCCAAATAAAACTGCTGTTTCCTTGTTCATGACTTCTTGTTGCTTACAGGATAACACCTAAAACTCAAGCCGGCACACAAGACCCTTCACGATTGTCCGTTGTCTGCTTTCAGTCTTATCCCAAGCCTCATCCTTCACCCATCCTACTTCCTTCTCCCCTTCTCTCCTCAGATTTCCTGTAGGGAACTACCCATAGTTCTATAAATATGTTAAAATATTTCCTACCTCATTTGTTGTGCCCATGCTGCTCTTTCTGTCTAACCATCCCCCAGCCAACATTATGAGGCTCTAAACATATAACTTGGGAAATATTTAGTGGCTCCTTTTGGCATTATACCATATATATTAAATAACAATTGAAATATATATTCTCTATCCTCATAAGCAGTGAGTAAGAGTACAGAAATGATTATTCATGTATTCATCCAACAAATATTTATTGAGCACCTATTTGCCAGGTACTGTGTTTGGCCCTAGAGATTTAAGAGTAAGCAAGGCAGAGAACTCCCTGCCACCATGAAACGTTTATTTACTTTAGTGGGGACGACAGGAAGATAATAAGCAGAAGTAAAGTGGTCAGGAAGAGGTTTAAGGAATGTGAAGCAAAGCAAGGGAAGGGGAAAAAGACACATGAGGAGAAGTGTTAATGAAGTGGTCAGGGAAAGCATTTTTGAGGGTGACGTTTGAGTGTGGATCTGAAAGAAGGAAGGGAGCGAACTGGGAGAATATCAGGAACAAGAGAGTGCAGTGGCTTTGAGATATAGAGGGGCTTCATGCTCTTAAGAAACAAGAACAAGCTTTGGGTGGCTGGAGTACAGAGAACAAGGGGACTGGTGAGAAGGGCAGAAAAGCAGCACCTTGCCAGTCACGGTTCAGGGGTAGCATTTTATTCTAAGTTAGAAACACTTAGGTTTTGAGAGGGACAGTAATACTTTCTAAAACCCTGGTTGTCTGTCTAGACTAGGGCAGGGGGAAGAATACCAGAATAGCAGCATAAAGACAAGTTACGAGGCTGCTGTGATCATCCAGAGATACTTGGTGGCTTAGACTGGGATGGAAGTAGTGGTGGTGCTGAGAAGTTGTCACATTTAAAATACGGTCTGAAAATAGCACCAAGAGAACTAGCTGTTGGATTGGGTGTAGGATATCAAAGAGAGCAAAGTGTTGCAGATTTGTGACTAGAGAAATCAAGTTGTATTAATGGTAGGGCCATTTACTGAGATGTAGACTATTGGGGTTGGAAGGGTATGAGATCAGGAATTTGGTTTTGGACCTGGTAAGTGTGAGATTCATATTAGATATCCAAAAGGAATTGTCATATAAACAACTGAATATATGAGTCTGGGACAAGGGAGAGGTATGCCTAGAGAGATAATTTGGGGAACTTTTAGTGTATCGATGACATTTAAACCATGACATTTAAGATCCCCTAAGGAGGGAGTAGAGACAGAGATGAAAAGAGATCCAAATCCCAGTCTTGGGATACCTTCATCTTTAGAAGCTGGGAAGAAAAGGAACCTCCAGCAAAGGAGATGCAGAA
Source organism: Prionailurus bengalensis (assembly GCF_016509475.1). NCBI lineage: Eukaryota > Metazoa > Chordata > Mammalia > Carnivora > Felidae > Prionailurus > Prionailurus bengalensis. The sequence goes on from NC_057348.1 coordinate 93,694,191, forward strand.
GCAGAGCCAATGAAGCAGGAAGAAAGTTAGACATGGAGCCCAAGTGAAGAGAGTTTCAGGAAGGAGGAGGTGATCAGTTATGTCAGTTGCTGCTTAAGAGGTTCAGGTGAGGTCTGCTGACCGTTGTTGGAGTGGAGAGGACAGAAGCCTGATTAAATTTAAGAATGAAAGTCAGTTTTTGCTTTTGGTGCCTCAGAAAATCATTGCCATGTCTGATGGGTGGCTTTCGTTTTCCGATATAAACATATGTCAAATCATGATGTTGCAAACCTAGAACTACTACAATGTTATATGTCAGTTATACTCAGGTTTTGTCTTTGTTTTTGTTTTTTTAGCAGAATAATGAAAGCAAGGGATGTAGCTGAGCTAATTGGGGTTAACTATTTTTGAAGATTTCTGGCTAATGGGGAACAGAGTAATGAAGCTTATAGCTAGGGGGTGCTGCAGGGTCAAGACAGATTTAAGGTAGATGGTAACTTTGTGAATAATGGTAGTTTCATTCCTCTCCCCTCTTTTTGTGAAACAAGAAGACATACTTTAGCTGAAGCAGTTCTTAGCTCTAATATCTATAGTCCCTATAAACATGAGAAAATTTTCATTGAAAAAGATAGGGCTTATTACATTCTCTATGGTATTAAAATCTTTTTTTAAGGTATCAGATTTTGGTACAGTTACAATGACTTTTTTCTTTTAACTTTTCAGGTGTTAGATGGTGTCTTTGAACTGATGTAAAGCTGAACTTCCCTGTGTGAGACCTTTCTATAAACCTACAAGTAATTTCAGAGTAAAAATTTTAAAGAGGACCTGTATGTCTGAAGCAAAATTGATGGCAGTTACAGGATTCCAATTCTTTTAGAATATCTAAATGGAGTTGAAAGAATCAAACATGTTCCCAGTAAAAAGAAGTGTTGGATAGACATGCCGAGTGTTAAAAAAAAAAAAAAGTTCTTATATAATACTTGAAGAAAATTAGCTAATACATGGCTACTTGATGCTTGTTCTGATAGGTAAGGTTAGTTTTAGTTAAAATTAATTGTCCTTGCAGTTACATGCTTACCTTATATTTTCAGTGTGTGGGGGGAATATCTTGGAGAAGGACTCATCTTCAGAGTCCTGTGGTGGTGGTATTTTCACTTGTGCTTGTATCTAACACTAATTACTTTTTGTTACTGTTTATATTTTTGATTTAATTTCATGCTAATTGCAATGATAGCACAGTAATGAAGTTTGCCTATAAATTATCTTACCTACTATTAAGATGAATCTTCTTTGTTCTATTACTTTATGCTACTTGCACATAGAAGTAAAATACTTTGATAAATGAGAGAAAGAGAAGGAAGGTGGTGAGTTCTTCTGACTGAGGTTTAGCACATGTGGGTAGACTCTGCTTCTAGATATCATCATAGATTTTAATTTTAATAAGAGAGCAAATTATTTGTGTATGTTTTGAAAGCTGATGCCTCAGAATTTTATTCCTTCTTTGATCAGATAGAACATTTTGTTTAGTGCAGTCTCAGAATACAGAGTCTTGCTTCCTGATTGGCATCAATTATCTAAAAACACCCCCAATTCTTTTGGAAATGTGTGCCTGCCAATTTAGAGCTGTTTATTTGAAAAGTTGCTTGGTTGCTCCTTGCAAAATTGATTCTTGATGAGTTTTTGTTCTAATTCTCTCTTGTCCAGAGTTTCCGGTGGCAGCCAGGTATTAATACATTATGTGGCTGATTTTCCTGTTGGAAAATGTAAAGTTTACCTCTTCTAGCATTTGATATTCACTAAATTTCCCTTGCGTGTCCTGATGGTGGTAAAATCTCTTGCTATCATTCTAATCTGTTCGTTAAACCTTGTCTTTGAAGTTTCATTATTTAACCATGGGTTATCAGTTTTAAGTTGACTCTTAAGCTGCAGCTTTGTAGTTTTAATGGAGAAACATGATAGAAAAGGAAGAAAGTCTGGAGGGGGAGGGGAGTGGGGAATGGGGAGTAAGGAGGAGGAATGAGAGTGAGCTAAGCTTTCTCATTAAAACTCATAGAGAACTATATATATAGCTCCTTCTACCTTTAGCCAAAGGAAATATCAAGAAAGGCTGTAGGGTAGTACATATTGCTGTTAAAAAAGTAGTTGAATTTAATGGATGGTACAAAAGCACAGTGCAATAGCAATTGCAATAGAAATAGAAATATAGATACTGGAGAAGAATCAACAGGAATTGATGGACATAAAGAGTGACTGAGAAAATGAACATGACAGCCCACAGCTGCTACAGTAGGAATTGCCCAGGCTGATCTGAACCAAGAGAACCCAGACCAGTACCAGACCTCATGCAGAAGTATGAGCCCCAGGAGTGTCTGAGGTGCCTAAAGGCTTAGTGTCTGAACTCTCCTCAATGCATTATGCTTATCACTGGGTTATAAGAGCCTTTGTTTTACTGAACGCTGTTCTAAGCAGTTTATATACCATTTAGCCTCACAACAACCCTCTAAGGTATTGAATTCTTCTTCTTCTTCTTCTTCTTCTTCTTCTTCTTCTTCTTCTTCTTCTTCTTCTTCTTCTTCCTCCTCCTCCTCCTCCTCCTCCTCCTCCTCCTCCTCCTCCTTCCTCTTCTTCTTCCCATAAGTTAGGTATCTTGCTCAAGTTCTGTACCCAGTTGGGGTTCCTTGAAGTCAGGTGGTCTTCCTAAGGCTGTAGTTACTATGTGCCCATAGAAGGAACTGGTTGTGTTGGGGTCCTTCAGGAAGTATGAGTTTTGTTTTATGTGAACTTTTATATGAATTGAAGCTTCTTTGAATGGTTAGAAGAAACAGTGACTATATAGGGATTCAGGTGCTGCCGTGGAGGATGGATAAAATCAATTTAATCAGTCTGGCCCTTTGTGTTGTGATCAGTAAACCATCAACTTCCCTAAATAAGAATCAAAACTGGGAAGAAGAATGAGAGCTAAGGATGGTCTCCAAGTTGCCCAAGACTAGCTGCTGTAACAATTCTCAAAACTCAATTTTCTGTAAGGAATATAGAAAAAGAGTTTGGTTGTCTGCCTTGTGGGTGACTAGGAAAAAACACATCTTTGAACCAGATGGGCAGGCAGTATACTTGGAGTCCCTGGAGTCCATCCAAATAATCTTCTGCCAAAGGGGAGAAAAGAACCATTGTTCATGAGGGTTCAAATCATGGAAATTATTCAGCTCTTCTAGGCTGTACTTCTTTGATATTACAGAGGTTCTTTGTTAAATTATCAAATTACATCCAGACAGAGATAACAATTCTGTGCTAAGAGTGATCATAGCTAGTTTTTAGGTATACGTTTTTCCCCTGGACATCTTACCTATTGAATTCTTTGTGACTTTGGTATTCAGAACTTGATTACCTAAAGTGAAAATCTGACAGTTTTGCTTTATCTGCGAGGCTTCCCTCATTCTGAGTTCCTGTAGTATTTTCTTTTATGTCTTCGATAGCAATTATTTCTTGTATTATACTTAATGTGTATAAGTGTCTGTGAGAATAGCGATTGTGTCTCATTCATCTTTATACCACCTATAGTGCTTAACACAAAGCTCAATAAATGGTTGGTAAATGAATAGAACATGAAAAAAATCATTTGGTAATGAAATGCAGAAAGCATAGTTTACTCTATGCCTTCTTGACACCTTCTTTACATACTCCACAAGTCCCTAGTGTACTTTTGTGACTTTTTCTAAAATTCCCTTGTTGTTACTTGTTTAATTTTTAATAACTCTCTTTCCTTCATGGCCAGAAAGCCTTTAAAGCCTAGGGTTGGTGTAACGAACTGATTTCCTTTCTGTAATTCCAGTGACATTTCTTTGCTACATATTGGTAATGATATTTACCAGCAGTTTATAAATGGTATGTGCAAGGCCAAATCAGTTTCATATCATTTATGTATTGTGCCTAAAATTAAATACATGCTGTCACGGCAACTGGTATGCCTAGTTAAACCAATTGATCTAAGTATTTAGGCTTTCTACAGGTGCAGATACCTGATTAGTGGGTAATACTCAATATCTTATGGCAGTTATACAACTTCTCCTGTAAATTATAAGAACAAATTTAAAAGTTGAATATATGCGATAATTTAGCACAAGTTTATAGAATTATTAGTTTGTGCAATAGGTATATGAAGTAGCTTTGTAAAAGCAGTTGGCTGCTATTAAACCTGTCCTTTCCTACCATCATATGAGTCATCAACCTTAAATCTCCTTTTCCTGGAGTTTAAAGCAGCATGTCTATTAAGTTTCTTAGCTCTTGCTCCAGCGTTAATGCTTCACAGTAACTCCCCATCCTTTTGTATTTCCACGTGCACAAGTACTCTTCCTTACGAGCAACTGAAAATCAAGTGGAAGTGGTTGGAGGGAAAAATAGGATTTATGGGGAGGATAGTGTGGCAGGATAGAAGCAAGGGCTAAACAGTCACATTTTAGAAAGGTAGGGGCGCCTGAGTGTCTAAGTCAGTTAAGTATCCGACTCTTTATCTCAGCACAGGTCTTAATCTCAGGGTCTTGAGTTTGAGCTCTGCATTGGGCTCTACACTGGGCATGAAGGGAGGGAGGGGAGGGTGGGTGATGGGTATTGAGGAGGGCACCTGTTGGGATGAGCACTGGGTGTTGTATGGAAACCAATTTGACAATAAATTTCATTAAAAAAATAAAAATAAATAAATAAAAAAATAGACAAATAAAAGGAAAAGAAAGAGTCAGGTGGTGGCAGGGACTTCAGTGGTGGGGACCAGGGCTTCCATGTTATCAGTGTTGTCTCTTGCCCTTATTCTCTACTTTTACTACTTGGTAGTTTCAGGATTTCAGTCCATCTTCTCTAGGGCTTGAGACACTGACACTGACTAGTAGCTTCTAAGATGTTGCTTTCTCTGCTTTGCCACCATCAGGAGTAGAGTGGTAGTGTCCAATCACTCTGGTTGGAAGAGTCCCAGGGAACAATGGGCTTAGATTGGGTCCCTGGTCTGGTCCTGGATAGGGCACAGCCCGGCCTAGACTGTAGCGGATGGTGTTGGGTTGCAGGGGCGGGGGGGGCACTCCAGGAACCAGCTTTTTTAAATAATCATTCAAGTAATGCATTCCACAAGGAGTAGCTGAAAGGATTCAAACAGTACTTGAATGCTGCTGTTCTTGGTGTTTTACTGGATCCGAAAAGAATGTAGGAGTGAAAGCATTTCACAACTGTTAATATCCCTGTCTCTTGTACATTTTTTCCTTGAACCTTATCCTCTGTTACACTAGTGAGATTGGACTAGTTATATGATCATATGACAGTGCTTCCTTAGACAAATGATTACTTTGGTTTGCTTTCAGTTCTTTGAAGGTGATGTGCATGTGGTTTCAAATGGAGAGGGAGGCAAACCATAAGAGACTGTTAAGTACAGAGAGCAAACTGAGGGTTGATGGGGGTGGGGAGTTGGGGGGTGGGAAAATGGGTGATGGGCATTAAGGAGGGCACTTGTTGGGAGGAGCACTGGATATTGTATGTTAAGTGATGAATCATGGGTATCTACTTCCGAAGCCACTGTACTATACAGTATATAGTATATACACTGTATATATACTATATATACTGTATATATAAAATAGTATATATGTAAAAGTATATACTATATAGTATATATATAGTATATATATAAAAGTATATACTATACTATATAGTATATATACAGTGTATATACTGTAGGTTACCTAACTTGACAATAAATTATATGTTTAAAAAATGTTTAAAATAAATAAATAAATTTTAAAGCTGAAAAAGAAAACCACAGAATGATCTAAATTATACCAGCATTAGCTTGAAAAGGCAAATAACAAGACATTGGCCAAAGGCAACTTAATTAAATTACATAGGAGCACATATTTTAATTTCAGTCTTGAGTTTCTTCAGTTGGTTATGTTTTCCTTATCATGCTTATTGCTGAATGTACAGCATTGTTATCCATTCTTTTCTATGGCCCTGCTTCCTATTTTATTTTTTAGGGGTATAGAGTGAGACAAAGGAAGAAAATTATTTAATAAATCCTTCTTATTTTGATATTTACAGTATATACTAGATCAGTGGCAAGGAATTTCTAGATTAAAAAATGTCAAAGATGATTTAAAATTATTTCTGTGTGTCTTTTTGGCAAGCTCAGTTAAAAAGTTTTCTTCCTTTGGGATTTTCCTGATTTTCTGTAAGTAGAATTTTAGAAAGCTGGTCTAAAGTTCCTAAAAGCAATAAAGCTGACATAACCCTGAACTAGAAAACTTTTTCTTCCCTTTTCATAGTTAACATAAAAAACTTAAGTCCTTTTTTTTTTTTTTTTTTTTTTTTTTTTTTTAAAGAGAGACTTCGCTCCTTAAGCAGCTTTTTTGATGGTCCTGGATTTGTAGCCTCTTCATACTGGCATCCTGACATCAGGAAGAGAGAAAATCCTCACATCTTTTCTCAATGCTTTTTGCCTTTCTTCTTGCTTCTACCTGAGGATTTTGTGTCTGCCGCTGAAATCTTATACTTTAATTCACATTTGTAAGATCATATTAGTGCTACACATCTAGAACTCTCTGATACTGTTCTTCCATTAATATGGTCATAGTAAGATCCCTTTTACACCTGGGTATTCTGCTCCTTTTCACATACTTGGGGCATGGTAGCACGTCAAAACTCTGATTGATTTTGCAAGGGCGAGAGTAGGAAAAACTACACTAGGCCATGTGAATACCTAAGCATTTTATATGTTACTTGAATAAATAATAAATACATAAGTGTATGTAGGCATGTATATAGAAATTATATTTTTTATATGTGTAGGTATATATAGAAACCATATTGTTTTAATGCAGATGCAAATCTTATGTGCCAAGGATTAAAAGTTTAACTGAGAAGCAAAGACTGAGTTGTAGGCAAGTTGTTATCCAGGGTAATTGAGGATATACAACCAGAAAATACAACATACAGGAAGGAGAAAAATTGTTCCCTAAGAAGGAGTAGACTGAACCCTTGGTTACAAGCAGAACTATGATCAGACATCAGATTTAAAAAAAACTTTTTTTAATGTTTATTTATTTTTAGAGAGAGAGAGAGAGAAAGAAAGAGAGAGAGAGAGAGAGAGAGAGAGAGAGAGAGAGAGTGTGTGTGTGTGTGTGTGTGTGTGTGTGTGTGAGCAGGGGATGGGCAGAGAGAGGGAGACAGAATCTGAAGCAGGCTCCAGGCTCTGAGGTGTCGGCACAGAGCCCGACGCGGGGCTCAAATCCCAGAACTGTGAGATCATGACCTGAGCTGAAGTCGAACACTCAACCAACTGAGCCACCCTGGTGCCCCAGACATCAGATTTTTAAAATAGAGGCAAAAATAAGGCTTGCCGTTTTATTATTGTAATCTGTATCTACCTGTTTCTGTTATTAGACTCATGATAGTCAGCCTTCCGTGCTGTTTTTAACACACATAATCTAAAGTTCCCCTGCTATAGGTCTATCTTTGGGCTTTTAATTTCCGACCTAGATGATGTTCATAACTGAACTTTTTTTCACCTAGACGTATTTTCTGCAGTTCATAGTGACCAGCATAGGATTTATCTCTAGCCAAGAAACAAATATGGAATATCTGTTGTCTACAAAACCCAGTGTCAGCACTCTAGGGAAGGCACAGATGAGGATATGTCCTGTGAGTGTGTGTGTGTGTGTATGTGTTAGGGTTATTTCATTTTTATTTTTGCTCTGGATGTGTGGATTTCGAATGGTCTGCCCTCAATTTTATTTTCCCCATAAGCTCTCATATTTTTAGGGTGCAATTTAACAGGATGCAACATTTTTCAGGAACAGATTTATTGTGTTGTGGTAGAATTACCTGTATTTACAAGTAAAATTAGTTCATTTTTTTCCCTCCTCCAGAATCACTTAAAGTTGTGTAAATATTAGGAAGAAATTCCTAAAGTTTCCATGAAATGCCATGAATGATGTATGGATATTTTAGATATTTAGAAAGTCTTTTATATTTTTAATGTTTATTTATTTTTGAGACAGACAGAGCCAGAGCAGGGGAGGGGCAGAAAGAGAGAGGGAGACACAGAATCCAAAGCAGGTTCTAGGCTCTGAGCTGTCAGCACAGAGTCCGATGTGGGGGTCGAACTCATGAACTGTGAGATCGTGACCTGAGCTGGTCAGTCACTTAACCGACTGAGCCACCCAGGTACCCCTAAAAAGTATTTTAAATAAATAACATTTCTTTGAATATATGGAAGTCTAAGCAATGTCTGGCATTAGTGGAGAAGAATGAAGTCATGAAATATTCAGAGTTTATTACAAAAATAAGGTTTGGGTTTACTAAAAACCTCATACACATTTAAAAACCAATCATAACCTGAACTTCCACTGTAAAAATTTACAATAGAAAGAAATTGCTAGGGTTACATGGAACTATAATAATTTGAAATTCAACCTCTTTTTTGGGAAATCTCTGTCTTTTCTCAATCACTTTTCATAATAAATTATTTTCTCTTCCTTTAGACTTAAAATTTTATTGAAATTAATTCATAAGGTAAACTTATTTTATTAGATTTATATGCATAAAGTAGACTTTTCTCTTTCCCCTTTCCTAATATTTAAAAAGTTTCCTTATTTAATGTTTCTTTTTCCTTTTTTGGTTAAAAATAAGGCTTTTTTAAAATCCCTTTCTTCAATTACTTCTTTTGTCCATGTTCTTTTTTTGGGTTGGGAGACAATCTGTCTTTAAGACTATACTTATGTGAAGGTCAGGCATCTGACAGCCTCTCCTATCTGAGATGGCTCCAGGTAGGTTGATACGAAACAAGAGCTTCTACCCAGGTGAGATGTACCACAGAGCCTATTGTGTACAGCCTGCGGTTGGTGGGTGACTGGACTAGTACTTTTCAACTCAGGAGAAAATTGCTAGTCCTGCTTTTTAGCTGCCTATTGATTAAAACCTCTATTCATAGTGTTCTGGTAAGCCTGTTTAACTAGTTGCCCAAGTGTAGGGATAGTTGAGGAACTGTGGCAAAACTGAGAAGAGTGTGGTGGTGTTAGCAAGAGGTGGCACATTCAGAACCTTAAGAAGGAGAGCCTGATGGCAAAGAGGGAGTGAACCATAAAAATGAAGCAGGGGAATGCACAGATGTCAGGTCTTGAGAGTAAGAGCCAAGGTCCCTGTAGACTCTCTGTTAAACCCTGATGGCTGTCACTAATGTTCATAATTGACCCAATCATCAGTTGAAGATTGGACTGGGTTTGTTATATTTCATTTGAAAAGTCAGGGAAGTGCAAAACATTTTTTAATTAAAAAAAATCACATATAAAGGCAGATAGTTCGAGGGATCAATTTTTGTTTTCCTGCAGAAATGACCTAAACAAATAGAGGTCAGATTCTAGCTTTCTGCCCCCCCCCCCCCCCATCAGTTTTTGTTTTTATTTTTTCCTGTATATCCACTGGCATGATGTTTTCACGAAAGACTTTTGTAGATAGACCCTTTATTTTAACCTCTATTACTGTTCTTCCACAGTGTGGTTTCACATACATTTCAATGTCCTATAATAAAGATACTCTTAATAGTAGTGGATTGTGAATCCTGTATGACATGAACATAATGATTAATTACCTGCAGCTTTGCCTTCTAGCCTCTATTTTCACTTCTGCTGTATGGCCAAACTTGTAGAGCAATATGCATATGTGAAACTGTATTTTACCCACAAATTCTTCCCATACATTCCTCAAGGCCCCCCATCCGTTTCCACTCTACGAGAGCTCACAGAATTTGTCTGAACGACTGTCATCAGCAGCAGCTCTTCCTAATATTTATTCAACAGGTACTGAGTGCTCTCCTAGGGGCTAGGGAGGTGCAGAGAAGAAATGAGTACAGGTCCATGCTCTGGAGCCATTTATATGCTAGTGGGGGCAGAAGACAAATAAATAAATGAGACAGTGGAACAAAAACAGTGCAAGGTGATGGTGAGGGAGGAGCAATGACAGAAGGGGGAAGCCAGGGAAGGCCTCTGAGGAGATTACTGAAAACCAACTGAGTAATGAGAGGGAGTCGGCCAGGATTATCTGAGGAAGAACATTCTAGGTAGTGGGAGCAGCACAGATTCCTGAGGAATCACCTTCAAGGAAAAGAAAAAATTATCCATTGTGGCTGAAACATAGAGTGGTGAGCGCTGAGGGTACCCTGCCCAGATCTGCTTGGTCAGTGGGTACCCAGGTGAAACAGAAGCCCTTCCTGTCCAGGCCTCAGTCAGTGATGACCAGTCCAGAGTCACACAAGGCCAGCCGTCTTGCTTCAGGTGGGACTAACGTTGCCTGTGGTTGTTTCCTCTGACACCACACTTCCTTGCTTTCTCCCATCCTGCCTGTCCGACTCCTCACTCCTTTTCTCTGAGCTTGTCTTCAGTAAATTAGGTGAACAATAATCCTGGCTCAGTTCTATTTCTAGGAGACCCTAACCAAAGACACATAACTGAACTTTTGACCATTTTTTCTTGGCTCCATACCCTTATGTAGTTGCCCACTAAACATGTCCACTTGGATGTTCCAAAGGTACCTAAAACTCAACATGTAAAAATTGAAATCATGATAATTTTCCCTCCTCCTCAAGCTTTTGTTCTTCCTGTATCCATTTCTTTAGTTTATGTTTCCACCTTTCACCTAATTGTACTAAGAATTCAGGGCCATGCTGGATATCCCTTTTCCATTAGACCTCCTGTCCAGTCATGCAACAAGTAATGCATAGTGAATGTCTCTCACCTCCTTTGTCTTTCCACCTCCATTTTTATTGCTTTGGTTCAGGACGTTGACTGAACTATTGTCTTAGTCTTCCTAGTAGCCTCCCCCGTACCCCTCTAGACCGTTCAATACTATTACCCTGTTGTAAAATGAAAAATCCCATCTAGCTGCTATTCTGTTTATAGTCCTTTAGCGCCTTCCTGTTGGATCAAATGGCAACTTTCTGTAAGATAAGATCCCTCACTTCTCAGCATGGCATACAGGTCTGTCATGCTGTGGTATTGCTCCATCTTTCCCTCAGCCTTCACAGCTGCCATCACTCTACTTACTGCTTGGTGGTTTCCTTGGACAGCTTCCAGTTTCAGGCCCTGATCCTTTTGTCCTGTCCTGCTGTTCCTTAGTGCCTGGACAGTGCCTAGAAGACTGAGCTTCATGCTGCCTCCTCAGTGAAGTCTTCTCTGAGTCACCCTTATTTGTACCCAGCTAAGTCCTCTCAAAACACACATTTCAGTATATTATAATCACTTGTTTTATTTTTAACCATTCACTGGGTTCCTTGAATGCAGAGAAAACATGGCTGTTCACATTGCTGTGTGTATCAGCATATGTTTATTGAGTGAATACATGAAAAAATAAAGGAGAAACTTTATTGTGTTAAGTTTGTTCGTTCTTATACAGGATAGCTTCATGAACATGAACATTATACATGCCCTTAGCTGCCAACTCTATAGGAAAAAAGCTATAGGCACTGCTTAGACCAAGTGACTGAAGATAACACTTCTAATATGGATATTTTTCAGGGAGTGATGGGGGAAGAGGATAGATTATCTAAGCCCTAAAGTATGGAGTTGGTAAATTTATTAATTATTTTAAATATTTATTTAGTATTTTCTAGATGGCTAGCATTGTGTTATATGCCGTTGGGCAATAAAAAAAGGAGCAGTTGATAGAGTTTGTTCCTCAAGGACCTTAAAATGGGGGGAAATGTGAACAAGAGTTTTGAGAAAGCATATGATTAGCTCTTAAATGATTTAAAGAAGAAGTGCTGTTGGTTCTGAAGAAGGAGAGTCTTTGTGGGCTGGAGGGTAGAGCAATCACAAACAAAACCTCAGATTCTTGAAATGTTTATTGGAATGAAGTCCCTTCTGCAGAAATGATGCTCATGTAACTCAGTGGTTTTCAGATAGCAAGGAGGTAGCTTTCTCTCTTGGCTTTGTTGAAAAAAGAGGTTCATAATAGTTGTGTTTGAAGAACTTTTTGTGAGATTTTTGAATGAGCTTTTGTGTTGCAGAAAAAAAGTGAAGTTCAGTATGTTCACAGTGTTATTCAAAAGGATGAAGATGAAGATGGTTTGTAAATGGGGGGTAGGAAATGATTTCTTTAAATCAATTAGGGTGTGAGAGGAAAACGCTTTTCCCCGAGATCTCTGACTGTAAGTGCACCCAGTCTTGTGGGCTGTGAGAATATCGTCTACTCACCATTGACACAGCAGTTTCCTCCTTTGTACTTTAATCTCTTAATTAAGTAAATATCTGTGAGGTCAGATTTCACACTTGACTTTTAAAATTTCTTGCCTAAAGTATATCTCAGTTGTATCTTTATGTCTTACCTAATTTATACCCTTTTGTAATTCTATTTTCTGAGGCTAGGAAGTTCTTTCAACAAAGACGGATTGTAGATCAACCTCAATCCTGTAGGGGTCGCTATAAGAGTAGCATTTTGGCATTCTTCCTTGCCACCCAGCACCCAGCACTGTGTGGTATGACTTGACACAATTAACCTAAGGATTGTGAGATCTGGTTTGTGTTGGCATTTTACTTTTGAGAGTGGTATAAGCTCTAACCCTTCTAACCAAGAATTCTGTAGGCACATAACTATGTATTTTATCACTTTGGGTTTGTAAGTGCTACACCTGTGCATTTTTAACCTCATTTATTTGGTGCATGGTTATTTTAGATTTTTCATTATGCCCCATTTGCATATGACAAATATATACACATAGACACATTAAACTATTTTTAGTGGCTTTTTCAGTACGAATGATGGTAGCCTTCATTGGCCTTCTATAGGACCTCAGATTATTGTTTAATAGGATTGTCAGTCAAGATACTTACTGGCTTCCTCCAATGCTTTTAAAAAATTGAATTGAGTATGATGAGGTACATCCCCTTGATTAAATGTTTTTCTTCCTATGCAATCACCGTTAGCTGTTTGGCTCCCATTCTGTATTTGTTTGAAGCATCCCTGCATTGCAAATCAATATCTTTCTGAAGAGACAGTGTGTTGTGAATTGCCTGGACAGCATATGCACGGTTACTTTGGCTGCAATGCTGCTGCAGAGCCTGGTTACTCTGCCTTCCTGGGAACTCCACAGGCAAGTCCATCGTGTTTGGAGAAAAAAAAAAACACAACTAGGTTTTTTGGGAAAAATGAACTGTTAAAGCTATTGATACTGAAATGTTAGCATGTCCTTTGTATTCTTCTTAACTATTTTTGGTCTTATTCCACTGAGATTAGCTTCTCTTAGGTGATTTCTGTTTTGTGTGTGTGTGTGTGTGTGTGGTTTTTTTTTCTTTTTTCTTTCTTTTTTTTTTTTTTTTTTTTTTGCTTTTGCTTCCCCCTTTCTTGGTTGTAGTACGGCCGTACCATTTCAGCTTGCTAGTGCAGAAAGATGTGAATTCAGTTGCTGTGTGAGCCTGGCCTGGTGCAAACACATTGCTAGAGACATGTTAAAGAGTTCCAGGTGAATCCAGCCTGTGAGAGACAACAGCAGAACGGTAAGACGGAGCATGCTTAAAATTAGAGCAGGGGTTTTAATTTGGAGCATCTCGGCGAGTCTGAATCCTGACTCACTCATTTACAACTTGAAAAGGATTCATTTTATGCATGTCATTTTACTCACCCCCTTCTATTTAACAGCCAGAAACATCACAGATTGATCAAGGGGGTATTTAAATTAGGGATCTGACAGGAGGTTACTCATGGAGAGTCTCTTGAGGCTCCCAAGGCTACTGCTTGTAGTTTGTAAACACCGGTAGCAGTGATAAGATGAGGGAAAGGTTTAGCGTCTGTGCTTCTTTGCCATAGCTGAGTGTTATTTCTTCTGAAACTCGTCTTATTTATTACAGCTTAAAGAGATCTTACAGATTGTTTTGCCTGGCTTTGCTTGGCTGAATGCCCTCTGATTCAAGCCAGTGAAGGACGGGAGACCACTTCTTTCATTTGGGTAAACTGATGTCCATGAATTTGTTGGATAGGATCTGAGTGGAATAAGCATCTCTAATATATTAGGGATAGGGGGTTTCCTCCTTGCTCATTCCACCCCCTTCCCTTCTGGAGCACAGAAATGTACCTGCTTTAAGTCTGTGCTGCCTGGCAGAGGTCAGTGTGCTGGTATTTTGCATCATTACACCTGTAGTGGTTATGCTTTCATGTACGGAAGCGATAATCCTTCATACAGTTCTGCTTGAAGTGCTGGCTTTAATAGTAGACCGCTGGCATTTTGGATGCTAATGCAGAACCCCTGCATGCATGAAGGACTAGGACAGCAGGCAGGCGACTCCAAAATGATGCTTACCTGCTTATGATGAAGATAACAGTTGAGAGACAGAAATGTAAACCTTGATATCTACAGGGGTTGAATTTCTATTTCCTTTGTTAATTGGCACACAGTATTGGGGGTGGGGGACAGTTGAAGTTGAAGAACATGTTTTTATAATATTGTTCAGTGTGTGACTACTACCTTACAGGGTTCTGGTGAATTTATTAGGATCCATATCCTATATAGATGCTGAATGCTAAGGGGGTCAGCATTTGATTTTTTTGCTTTAGAAATATTCCACTTATATATACTTTAACTCAGCAAATCGTGTAAAATGTAAATGATGTAGATAGTGAATATCAGTTGAGAAAATCATCAGTAACTTGCTGTAGCATGCTGGCCATAAGCCAGTTGTATATTATTTTGTGACATTAGTATTTTTAAGAAAGAACACCTGATTACTTGATAGACAAGTGAGAGAATTTTTTTTTTTTTTTTTTTTGGTAGGGGGCGGGCAACTGGGAGCCTTAAACATCCTTCTACGTTTACTCAACTATTGATTGTAAAGGTGGGGCGTTGCTTTCTGGAAGTGAATGTTTGGATTTCTTCCAAAGATAATTTAAGTTTTCTTGTATTTTAACTATTACTTTCTAAAAAGTCAATGTGGACTATAAGCTGTTCTTTTCCATACTTCAGTTGTTCTTTTCCTAAAAAAAAACTTTTTTTCTGTTCAGATGATGTGCTCTGTGTTTGTTGTTATTGTTGTTTTTCTGAGAGTGATATGTTCTAGCTGTGTATATTTTTACCTTCACTTTGTATAAGCCATGAGGTTTGTTTTTTCACCCTATTACAGAAGAAATTGTATATTTGCAAAAAGTAAGTAATTTTTAAAAAGGGGAAGGGAGGGCTGATTAAATCATTGATTTTACAATCATGTACTTTTTAATTCTTCATTCTGCAAACATTTATTAGCCATCTACTATGTATAAAACATTGTAAGACCTGCTGTGAGGAAGTACCAATGAAGTGATACTCTCCCTTCCCTGAGGGAGCTTAGATAGAGTGGCATTAGTATTTTTCTCTGGAATATGCTTTTTATTCTTTCTCATGAATAAGTAAATTTGATGCTTTTTAAATATTATATTTTCTCCTTAGGAGACTCCTTCTATTTTCTTTTAATCACTTATTTATTAAACAAACATTTATGGAGAGTCTACTGTGTAACAGTATAGCTACTCTGGCACAGTGAATAAAAAATATCTAGTGCCTGTCCTCATGGAACTTACCATGTACTCTTTCTAAAAATATTTCAAGGAGAAATTTTAGAGCAGGTTTTTTTTTTTCCATTTTTGATTGTGGTATAAAATGTGCATAACACAAAACTTATCTTTTTAACCATTTTCAAGTGTACAATTCAATGGCAATAAGTACTTTCACAATGTTTTCCTACCATCACTGCTATCCATTTCCAGAACTTTTTCTATCATCCATACAGAAAAACTCTGTACCCATGAAATAGTAACTCCCTATTTTCTCTCCCTCCATCCCTGGTAATCTCTAGCCTGTTTTCTGTGTCTAGGAATTTGCCTATTCTATGTACCTCATCAAGTGGAATCATATAGTACTTATCCTTTTGTGTTTGGTTGATTTCACTTAGCATACTTTCAGGGTTTGTCTGTGTTGTAGCCTGTGCCAGAATTTCATTACTTTTTAATATATGCTTTTTTACATGGGAAACACCAGAATTCCCTACCCCTGATATGATTTCACTACAGCAAGTTTCCATTTGGGCACCATAGTAGGTACTTTAGATATACTAAAACTAAAAGCCTATGGGGAGGAGCAAGGAATGAAGAATAGAAATGCACTGAGGGTATGATCTATGTAATACTGAGGGTATTACATTTGGATTCTTTACTTGGCCTGGTAATTGAGCATGGTAATTGGGCTACTTAGATTTTCATGTCAGTTCTTTGGTGATAGAGAACAACAGACAGCTGATATATTCAATGGAAGGCTGGACTGTGGCTTTTGCCATTATTAACATTCGGATTTCACCCACTCTGCTTCATTTCCCTTATTCTATCTGATCATGTTGAGGTCCTCTTATAGAATTGGAAGACTCTTAGAATTGGAAGGTTCTTCAGCAAGTGTGTTGTCTAATTGGGTCATCACCATTCATTCAACCAATGGGAAAGTGAGACTTTACTCAGTTTCCTGATACCTACTGCAAGCCTTCTTTCAGTGGACACTCCATCTAAAAACATGTGTCTTCTGAGTTGGGCAGAGAGGGATAGGAAGAGTGTAAACTTTTTGTGTAAACTTTTTGCCATATTAAGCAGTTTTCCATTGGATAGGGTAAACCTGGTTTTATCAATGTAGCATTCTCTTTCTTGGATTTCTCCCTGATACTGCTTATCTTAAATCCAGATGGGTTGTTTTTGTTTGTTTGTTTGTTTGTTTGTTGGATAAAGAATCCTTTTTAGAAAACAAGTTAAGGCTCCCAGAGCTATCCATTTATCTGCCATCAACTGATTTGATGATTCATAAATTAGATCAGTTAGCAGTTTATGTCCATGCCTTTAACATACTATTCAGGAAACACAAACGCATATGGGAAAGGAAGATTCAATATGGCAATGTCTAATGCCTAAGTTATTCCATCTTTCCCATCAGCCTGTCCTTTTTAATGATCTTAATGCTTTCGCCCCCTAACTACCTTGCTGTTCAGCCTTGACTTTTGATGTGAGGCTGATTCAGAATCAGTGTAGTTAAAGGCATGTTAAGTTTGGGTGGTGGTGATAGAAATAGTGAGAGATGAGGAGAGAATGGATCAGAAAGCCTTAAACCACAGAGCACCTATTCTGCTCAGCTTTAAAAGTACATTCTTTTGCACCAGGAAAAGGGAGAAAGAGAAAAGTGTTACAGACCAGGTCTGTTCTTTGCTTATTTCTCTCAAAATGTAAATCCGAGGGAACATGTAAGGAAGACAACCCAGTGGTCAAGAGGTTGGGCTTTGTAGTCAGAGTCTTGGAATAAATCTCATTTCAAGTGCTTACTCCCTTCATGGTATTGGACATGCTACTTAATTCTTGTGGGCCTCAATTTACTCATCTGTAAAATTGGAATAGTAATCATACCTCATGGGTTGGTTGTAGAGATTTAGGAACTACTTATAAAGCATCTTTCATAGTAGCTGTCATATAATAAGAGCTCAATAATAAACCTCATCATTATCATTGTCATCTAGAAATCCTTAATTGCCATCTCTCTTTTCAGTCAACTTGCATTTATCTTGCCCAAGATCCTTTTCCAGTTCGTTTGATTATTGAGCATATTTGGCAATTCTTAGTGTTCTTATGTTTGAGTGGATAAAAAGAAGATTTATCCATTGATCATCTGGTAGGTTTTTTAGAAAGGTATATGTTCCATAAACTTCCTCTTCCACCTAACTGAGGTAAGTTTGCCTCCGTGGCTTACTCCTCAGCTAAATGAGGTCTAGCTAGAATACAAAGAGGACAGGGGCATGTTTCTGGAAGCATTAGTGCTTATTTTTAGGTGGCAGCCAAGCAGCAGGATATGTGTATCCAACTGGTCTGTTCTATTCACCTTCACTCTCTCCGTTCGGAGTCACTATTGACTTTTGTCAGTCATAGGAAAGATTTACAGAACCGGTTGTCATGAAATCAGTTAGGACTTTATTATTAATGGATTGCTGTCAGGTTTATTATTGCTGAAATTTTAGCTCTTTACAATAGATGGACCACTTGTTAAAGCTGCATTGAAATATACTTCCATTTTCTCCCCAAAGGTTCATTGTTCCCTGTGTTTCTCTTCATAAGCTCTATGTGGTTAGTGACCCATATATGATTCTCTGAAAATCTGAGGCGCTTCAAAAGTCAATCCTATATTGAGTGATGCCCTATATTTTTCTGAATTCTTTGGTCAGGTTTGCATCGCAATTTATTTTATTAGAATAAAAACATTAAACTTTTAAACTTTATAACATCACTCTTGACATGAGCCACTAAATCATTATTAAAGCATTAATAATCTAAATTTTATTAAAAAGATGGGTATCGTAGGTGAGGATATAGAAGTTGTACTTATTTATATAGCCATCTGTTTTAGAGTAAAAAGATAGTACACAATTTTATTTTTCCTTCAGGGAAGGAATTTAAAAATATTTATAATCTTTATTTTTAAATGCTGTTCATATGGTTACCAGGGGAAAGAAATTCAGGCCCTAATGGATCAGTCAGCACCTCCAGTAGTGTGTTTTTTCAGTTTCCATGTTTAATGTTATTATGCCTTGTGGATGCTTTATCTTACATGAGGGACAGAATAGCGAGCTACAGATATTTGAAAGGTATACGTATAAAGGAAGAACCAGCCTGGCTTAGTACAAAGACGTTATGGATGGTGCAATGAAACTCAGAAGAGAAACAAAACAGAATTCAGAAAATACCTGAGACTATCATGTGCACAATGAGACAAATGACGGTTTCTCTGGTCCTCATGATATGAAACAAACAAATCCAAAAAACCCTCAAACAGTGAGCGTATGTATATAGGTGGAAAGCATCCTGGACCATGTTAATCATTTCAGACAACTGTGAATCTGAGTTCAGCCTAATCTGTTTTCTGATTATTAGTACTTCTGCCATGGTAGATATTTTTAAATTGCTGTAGGTAATATTACTCCTTCTTGCCAGGTTATCTCATAACTCTGCATGATGTGGGGTCCTTTGAAAACACATTCCGGTTTCCCTTTCTGAGGTTAGGACCCAGGACAAACCAGAATAAGAAGAAAAGCTATATTTAAACCTGTACATTCTATGAGAGAGGGGTAAAAAGGTCCCTATTTGCAGACCAGATTTTTTCTTTTCTAGAATAAGAGCTGTAAGGGAATAGTGTCTTGATGAAGACACTAATTAGCCATGCGTTGTGAGCCACTTTGTGTAGCTTGATTCTTCTGTTTTGTCGAGAATGGGTATTCTAATTCCTCACTGCAGCTGTGGGAATTTTGTAGGATGGAATAGGCTTTTGCTTTGCGGAATCTCAACAGAGCCACTCCCTTACTGCGTTATGGGGATTCTCATATCATGTGCCCCCTTTCTGAGCCCTCTGGCTATAAATGGGAGAGGGTAGATATTAGGTAATATTGATATCAATTCTAATATTTCACCTCCCAATGTATTCATTTGGCCATATGATATGAATGCTATGTTTTTTTCCATGATAGAATTTTAACCAGCTTATAATTATGAATGTCAAATGACAGTCAGAAAATTCACATATCCAGCGTGCCTGAGTGGCTCAGTTGGTTAAGCTTCTGACTCTTGATTTCAGCTCAGGTCATGATCTCATCATTCATGAGATCAAATCCTGTATCAGTCTCTGTGCTGACATCGTGGAGCCTGCTTGGGATTCTCTCTCCCCTCCCCGTTCATGCTCCCTCTCAAAATAAAGAAATAGACATTAAAAAAAAAAAAAAAGAAAATTCACATACCTTTTTTTTTTCCTCCTCTTGACCCTTTTGGAATATTTAGTATGTTTTTAGTGGAAACAGTGACACCCAAACTTCTGCAGAATTGCTGTGCCCTTCTGCTTGTGAATAGGAGTTCTTGTCCCTTGTCCAATCTGGGGTAGGACGTGTTTAGTATTTCATATAGGCAAAGGGCTGGTCTTTTTTTTCCTCCCAGGGGAGGACCTTTAGGCTATGTGGTACTCTTTGCAAACGTTAGGTTCCTTTAAAAATTTTGTTTCTGTTTTTTAAAGCTACCAAATAAACTCTGGTAAATAAAGAGCAAAGTAATATTCTGGGTTCAAATTTCCTTAGAATAATTTTGTGGCAATGTTTTTTCATAGATATGGTAGCCAGTGGCAAAACAGTGCTTCTGTATTAGAAATACGTAAATTCACAAATTTCTACACAGGAGGTAATGTTAAGTATGCTGTTGTGACGCATGTATATTCTTTATTCTATGCTTATTGCTTACTCTGATCCCATTGCTTTAAAAAGATTTTTTTTACATTTATTTATTTTTGAGAGACAGAGAGAGGCAGAGCACAAGTGGAGGAGGGGCAGAGAGAGAATGAGACACAGAATCTGAAGCAGGCTCCAGACTCTGAGCTGTCAGCACAGAGCCTGACGCAGGGCTCAAACTCACAAACCATGAGATCATGACCTGAGCCGAAGTCAGACGCTTAACTGACTGAGCCACCCACGTGCCCCTGATCCCATTACTTTAAAAAAATTTATAAATAAGTTGGGTATACCTTATTGGACAATTTTATTTTAGAGTTCAAATTTATATTAAAGGATTAGCTGAAATTGCCACGATCTTTTGCGGGAAGTTTGAGTAAAAATCTTACACAAGGAATATTGAAACGATTATCACTTGTGGTACTGAGAGTTTGAAACAAATTTAGCCTCTAAAACTCCTGACCTCTCGCACAATCTCGATCTCTTATTTGGCCATACCAGCAGAATCTACCATTATATGGTTTAGAGCACTGCACCTCAAACTTTTTACATACACACCAATCCCCTGGGGATTTTGTTAAAACACAGGTTCTGACTCAGTAGGACTTAAGGGGGGTGGGCTGAGATCCCAGGCATTGCCAGTGCTGCTGGTCCACTGCAGAATATTAGACAATATTCCAGATAAAATCCTGATTCCCAAGGTAGCTACATTCCAAAAAACCTATCTATATAGGCCACAGCCAACAATCAAGAGGGCATTTTTGTCCTTACTGTGTGTGTTCACACAGTTCCTTAAACTTTATGTTAAATCCATCATTATGGTTTGGATGAAATCAAGAACCTGGAAGTTAGTAAATAAAAGCATCTATCTTTGCAAACCTGTAAGCAGACTATATCATGTGTATCTAAGTCAGGAATATAATTTATAACAGAAGGGAAAGCAACTAACAAATTATTTTAGTAATATATATTAAAGGTTCAGCTGCTGAGAAGACCACGTAAATATTTCATGATAAAACCAGCAAAACAATTATCAAGACTCTTGGTGGTAAGCCTTGAAGCCCAGTAAGGGTCATAACCAAACTATAGTCACTGAAGTGACATAAAGGAATGTAGTGTCCTCAAGAATCGTCCATTCAACTGTGTCCGTTAGCCAGTGGATTCAGGATTTAAATGAAATAAGGTCAGACCCCAAAGAAATCAGTCAGTAGAAAAATAAGCATTTTTAAATTAAATCACAGTAATAGACATTGAATTCTGGTGAGTAGGAACAGCTGGTGAAAGCCTTTTCATTGACTGGAAGAGATCTAGGCTCAGAAGGTGCCTCATTGTTATGTAGGTAGGACTAATTTTTTAACTGGCCTATGTTTAGTTAAAGGGGACAGCTCATAGTAAGGAAAACATTCCATCTTTGAGTAAATATTAACAGAACACCCATTTCATGCCATCTTTTGGGCTTTGGGGAGCATTTAAAGGAAAGGAAGATAATGATTTCTGTGTTCAAGGTGTTTACAGTCTGGTCACAGAAATATAATGAACACATAATAGAGCTAAACAAAGACCTCCTCCCATCCCAGCAGAATAAACCGAACACATGAAAATAAGTTACACAGTGGTTTATATGAAAGCATGTAAGACAGCATATATTTAAGTGACAGATTATGAAGTACAATCTAAAGATGACGATGTTCTTTTGTGTGGGCATTTTTGGTTGTGTCAGTGACATAAGGACGCGACTGGCATTTAGTAGACAGAACGAGGGTTGCCAAACATCCTACCATGTGACCTGCTGCACCATGCTGCTTGCAAATAATTTGTCAGCCAAAGGCCCAGGATGCCATCACTGAGAAACAATGCCAGGATTTTGGAGTGAAGGGAGACCCACAGAGACTGGAGAGATCAGGAGAAGTGTTCGTGGTGTGAACCTGGCTGCCTGCTTGCTAAACCTAAAATCTTATGGGAAATGGAACATAAAAGGAAGCACAAAGAAGTGAATTTATGTGTCTGGCCTAGTTGATCTATTTAAAATCATTTTCAGCTATAAACTGCTGCCTAGAGTTTATAATAGAACAGTCAAGTTTTAGAAGGTATTAAGAGCTATTTACTCCAGCTGTATCATTTTACAGACGAGAAGACTGAGATTCAGAGAGTTTAAGTGACTTAATCTAAGTCGCTATGTGACTTATGTGGGCAACAGGCTTGCCTGTATGTTTGCTAATGTTCTGAAGGTGATTTTAGGCAAGAGCTTGGTTCCAATAAAACATAGCTGTATGTAAAAATACACTCATACATATATCCCTTTATGTACATATAGATAACCCATCCCATATCTTCATGTAACCACACTGCCACCTTTAGACACACACACACACACACACACACACACACACACACACGCACACATGTGAGAAAAAGATGGCCACAGTCAAAGAGAGTGAACATACTTGTAGATATTGCAAGTTAGGTTAGAGATGAAGGCAGCTGTCAAGGGTTATGATGCCAGTAGCATTAGAAATTCTTCTACTCACCTCACTAGCTCCCCTCCCACCAGAATACCTTGCCCAACTATGCCTCCATAGCTGAAATTCCTTTTAAAAGGGAATGAAGCTTTTTATTCTATAATGCTTAAAGTTTAAGTGATTCTGGGAGAGGTTATATTTTGGTTTAAGTGTTCAAAAATTTGTAGATGACTGATGATAGCTTTTTCTTTAAATTATTATTGGGATATTTTGAGAGGAGACAGTGAATAGGAGAAGCCCATCAGACTCTCACAGGGTAGTGGATGAGGGGGCAAACAAATATAAGAGGTTGTTTTAGTATCAAGATTTTTGCCTATTTATATTTGCCAGTTTTGTATTGGACCTGTCATGGATGTTTGTATCATGAGTGTCAAAAGACCATGACCTATTTTATTGCCTGATGCATAATACAGTATTTGCTGTGGGTCAGCTTGGAGTCCTTTAAACCAGTTCTTACCCTAATGTCTGTCTTCATGAAGAGTGTGCGGTGAAGAAGTGGACAAGATCACACCATGAACTGAGTAAAATGCCGATCACCAGAAAATGGTTGATTCAAAGGGACAATTTTCAGCCTGAATGAATTCACTTGAAATGAATGCCAACCTTAACTGAATTAAGTTGTGCTCTTTCAGATCCACTGCTGTGAGTTTGGTAGACAGTTGTCTGGATTTTACATAGCTCCAAGCTAAAATCATAGGTCAAACTGTGACTTTTGGAGCCTCCAACACTATTTGAATTTCTAACCATTTTTACTGAGTTTTGAGTCTGACAGCTAATGTTCAAACCCCTGTTAATGACATGTGAACTAAAATAATTGATTCCGATGAACACCCAAATTTGTGGGTACATCTCTAACCTTGTTTGAATTCCAGGTTCTGTTGAATTTACTGGAAAAAATAAAATAACAAGTTTATTTGGGTATTTGTGATGATTTCTTCTTTTTTCTCTATCTACTACTACCTTGAAACATCCCTGCTTATGTAAATTTTTTCACTTTAGTTTTCTCATCAACAAGACCAAGGAACAAAAATGCAGTCATAGAGAAGACAAAGCCTTATTCCTGTTAATATTGGAATGTCTGTTATTTCCAGGCAGTACTGATAGCACAACTATTTCCTGTGATGGGCCTTGGGAATGGATACCAAAGGTGTTTTCTTGTGGCCCTGTGAATTGAAAAAACCACCCTTAATTTATGTAAAACTGTTACTTTCCCTAAATTAGCCAAAAACCTTTGCTAGACCCTTCAATTGGAGATTTGAAGGTAAAGGTGCTCTTGGGCTATAAAACAAATAGAAAACACAGTCTTTGCCAATTGGAGGAGATGGTCAAGTTGTTGAGGTTAAAGTATCACAAAAAGAATAATTATAATCCAGGGTATGTAAAATATTGGAGCAAACTAAATGGTGAGTGGGATCTAATCAACAGGAGCGTCTGAGCAAAGGTAATTTTTGAGAAGAGCCTTCTTTAAATGAAGAAGAATTGACATATAATTTTGTATTAGTTTTAGGTGAATAACATAGTGATTTGATATGTATATATACAATGAAATGGTCGCCACAATAGTTTTAGTTACCATCTGTCACCATACAAAGTTGCTACAGTATTATTGACTACATTCCCTATGCTGTACATCCCCATGTCTTATTTTATAATTAAAAGATTGTACCTCTTAATTCCCTTTACCTAGTTTGTCCATCCCCCTACCCGCTTCCTTTCTGGCAACCATCTGTTTGTCTTTTGTATCTGTGAATCTGTTTCTATTTCATTTGTTCCTTTGTTTTGTTTTTTAGATCCCACATATAAGTGAAAACAGACGGTGTTTGTCTTTTCCTGTCTGACTTATTCCAATTAGCATAATACCCTCTAGATTGACTCATATTGTTGCAGATGACCAGATTTCCTTCTTTTGTATGGCTGAATAATATTCCATGATATTTATATACTTACACTGTATATAAAACACCCTCTTTATCCCCTCATCTACTGAAGGAGATTTAGATTGTTTATGTCTCTTGGCTATTGTAAATAATGCTTTGATATACATGGTGTGCATATGTCTTTTTAGACTAGTGTTTTTGTTTTCTTTGGATAAATACCTGGAAGTGGACTTGCTGGATCATATGGTATTCATAGTTTTAATTTTCTGAGTAATCTCTAAACTGTATTCCACAATGGCTTCAACAAATTAACATTCCCACCAGCAGTGGACAAGAGTTCCCTTTTCTACACATTCTCACCAACACTTGTTATTTCTTGTGTTTTTGATAATAGCCATTCTGACAGGGGAGAAGTGCTATCTCATTGTGGTTTTGATTTGCATTTCCCTTTTCGTGTACCTGTAGGCTGTTTCTATGTCTTCTTTGGAAAAATGTTTATTCAGTTTATTAATGGGTTTATTAACCCATATTTTATTCAAATTGTCTTTGGTTTTGATATTGGGTTATATGAGTTCTATAACGATATATTTTGGATGTTAATCCCTTATTGGATGTATCATTTGCAAATATCTTCTCCCATTTAGTAGGTTATCTTTTTATTTTTTGATGGTATAATAGCTTTTTAGTTTGATGTAATTTCATTTGTTGCCACTTTTGTTCTTGCCTGTGGAAACAGATCTGTCACATTAACAGAACAAAGCATAAAAATCATATGATGCATCTCAGCTGCAGGAAAAGCCTTTGACAAAATTCAACACCAATTTAAGATAAAAATTCTTAAACAAGTGGGTACAGAGGGAATTACCTCAACATAATAAAAGCAATGTATGACAGACCCACAGCTAACGTCATACTCAAGTTGAAAAGCTGAAAGCTTTTCCTTTAAGATGAGAAACGAGACACAGATACAAAAAATGCTGACTTGAGGGGCACATGCACCCCTGTGTTTATAGCAGCACTACCAACAATAGCCAAATTATGGAAAGAGCCCAATGTCCATTGCCTGATGAATGGATAAAGATGTGGTATGTATGTATGTATGTGTGTGTGTACACACACACACACACACACACACACACACACACAGGAGTACTACGTGGTGATGAAAAAGAGTTAAATCTTGCCATTTACAACAACGTGGATGGAACTAGAGGGTATTATGCTAAGTGAAATAAGTTAGAGAAAGACAAATATATAATTTCACTCATATGTGGAATTTGAGAAACAAAATAAATAATGTAGGAGAAGGGAAGAAAAAATAAATAAAGAGAGGGAGGCAAACCATAAGAGACTCTCAACTACAGAAAACAAGCTAAAGGTTGCTGGAGGGGTGGTGGGTGAGGGGATGGGTTAAATCAGTGATGGTCATTATGGAGGGCACTTTTTGGGATGAGCACTGGGTGTCATATGTAAGAGATAAATCACTAGGTTCTATTCCTGAAGCCAAGACTACACTGTATTTTAACTAGCATGAATTAAAAAAAAAAGAAGAAACAAAACAAGGATGCCTACTCTTGCCACTTTTATTTAACAGTATTGGAAGTCCTGGCCATAACAATTAGGCAAGAAAAAGAAATAAAAGGCATCCAAGTTGGAAAATAAGAAGTAAAACTGTAACTATTTAGAGATGATGTGATACTATATATAGAAAATCCTAAACCTTCCACCAAAAATCTATTAGAACTGATAAATGAATTTAGTAAATTTTCAGGATACAAAATCAGTATACAGAAACGTGTTGTGTTTGTATACACTAATAACTATCAGAAAGAGAATTTAAGAAAACAGTCCCATTTACATTTGTATCAAAAAAACCCCAATAAAATAACTAGGAATAAGCTTAACCAAGGAAGGGAAAGACCTAATACTCTAAAAACAGTAAAGACGTTGATGAAAGAAATTGAAGATGATGCAAATAAATGGAAAGATATACAGTGCTCATGGATTGGAAGTATTAATGTTGTTAAAATGTCTATACTACTCAAAGCAATCTACAGGTTCAGAAAAATCTCTATCAAAATGTCAATGGCACTTTTCATAGTACTAGAATAAATAATACTAAAATTTGTATGGAACCATATATGACCCAAAATAACCAAAACCATTTTGAGAAAGAAAAACAAAGCTGGAGGTTTCACACTCCTAGATTTCAAGCTATACTACAAAGCTATAGTAATTAAAACAGTACAGTACTGGCACAAAACCAGATATATAGATCAATAAAATGTAATAGCCCAGAAATAAATGCCCATTTATATGGTCAGTTAATCTATGACAATGGAGGCAGGAATATACAATGGGAAAAAGTCTGTTTAATAAGTGGTGCTGGGAACACTTGACAGCCACATGCGAAAAAGGAATCTTGAACAATAATATAGTGGGAACATGGCTTGGTGTGGGAGGAATTCTATGATTTGGTGTGCCCTATGTGGAGGGCACTAACAAAGTATGTGTAAGGACAGTGAAAGCTGATGGTTACAGAATGTCCAAGGGTCTTCTGTGCCTGGAACATCCTATGGCCTTCGTACTTAGACAAGTGCCTATGTTCTTAAAAAACGTATAGCTGATAAATGCAATTTTGAAAACCAATTTGTCTCAGTACAGTTAAGCATGGATTACTGACTTAATTAAATTCCCTTAATTTCAAACACTAATTTACTGTGACTGATTATTTTAACATAATTCAGATACCTTAAATAAAGAAAACAAGCACAAATATGATTATTGCAAATTATATTACTCTACTTGTACTCATCCTATTTAAAACACCAACATTGTGGGTTTAATTAATTTTATTATTTCTGTGTGTCTTTTTATACCTTCTCTATACCTTCTATAGGGTTATAGATCCACTTATTTAAATTATTTCCAAGGGGTTTCAGTACTATTTTTTGACTCTTCTTGGGGTGGTGTACTCTTTACAGATCCACAAATAAAACAGAGCCTTCTTAGATAGCAGAGGTTATAGGATCTGAGTAACAACATTGGGGTCTTGGTTGCTTTTTCCATAGTGATTCAGATCTGAGTCACTGGTTAGCAGTCAGTTGAGTCTTCATTTGAAGGGTTAAATTTCACTTAGTTATTACAATTTAACTCATTTCCAAAAAATGCCTCCCACTTCGGTTTCACATAAGTTTTCTTTGTAGTCTGGTGCCTCTCCACTAGACATATTCTTTGTAAAACATTGCTTAGGCAACATCACATACTCTTTGGTCTGTTATTAGAGCATGCTGTGTTGCTGCTCTTTCTACACTTGTGCTGCCTAGGGTTCTACAGACCCTGGCCAATCATTCCTGTTTTTGGGGTACAGTTCCTACTTTTTCTAGCACCAGTTGCCTTACTCCTTAATGCAGTTCCATGTATTAAAACCAACCATATCCTATTATATTCATGCTTCTTTTATTTTATAACTTCCCTTTGCCCTTTATATTAGCTTCCCTCTTTTGAAATCATATTGAACTTATGGTCTTCCAATAACTCAGCTTGTTCCACTTAACCATAATTTTATTTTTCTGGTGCTGAGCAAATACATAACCACCATTTGGCTATTAGGAATCCCTATAGGCACACTCCTTTGTCCCTTCTAGCATTGCCCATGACATTTCTAAAAGGATCCTAGTTTTCTGGTAACAGCTGGATATTTCACAGCTGTTTTGTGTTTCCTACCCTGTGAACTAGAGTCAGGTTACTTTTCAAGGATTCCTCTTTTTTCATAGTGAAGAATTGGAACATAGACCAAAATCTGGACACTAGGGGTACACATGAAAGTTAGTAAGGCTTCAAAGAGCTACTGTTTTGTCGTTGGAAAACTCTGCCTTTTTGAGGTTATGGAACGGTTCCCATTGATTCTTCCCAATTTGACCTATCATGCTTCTGTCCTTGATTTTTGTTATAGTGTCAGATTTTGTGTATCATCAAGACTTTCTACTGCACTGACCATAAGCATTTTGTTGAGGGAACAAAGTGATTCTATTTGGTAGGAGGAATGTTTATTTAGATTGCTGAGAGGCTGTAGAAGGAATCAGATGAAGACTTGCACAGTAGCACCTGTGTATAATCTGACTTCTAGAATGTTCTTTCATTGCTAGTACTCTTCTCTTCACATAACCTGGGTTCTTCAATAATTTTATTCAATGAGCTGCCAGAAATTGCAGCTTTCTAGGGGAAATGAGTACTATTCTTAGTTCATCTTGCCCGCATCTTTCTCTAGACCTAGCCCTTTCCTCTTTTGGGGGTCTGCAGGGTGAGCCGCCTGACAAGCTCATGAGGTCAACAAGGATGGTTCCCTATATCTTTATGAAGGATCTGGATCCTACTTTCTTTTCTGCTTGTGGTTAACAGAGCTAGCTAGATCACGTTTAAGTTGTTTGTCCCAAATGTTGGAAACTTGAAACTTTTCCAGAGCGGTCACTCTGCCCTATGTGGAAAATTCAAGTATAGATTACTTTCCTGGATGAAGATACATGTACAAAGCAGGTGCTGATAATGATGTTATTCACATAAACCCCAGGCAAAATGGAGACCAAGATTAATTGTGTATAAACTTAATTATGTAGAGAACTTGTTTGTGGATGTTATAATGCTGATGGAGTTACATCCTGCAGAAAACTCGTGATATATGGTCATTTACTGACAGTAGTCATAAGAATCATCACTTATTTTCTCCTGAATCTGATACAGTATATCAAATTCAGGAAATGGTATCTGCGACATGTTCCTAAGAACATTCTGCTCAAATATCAAAGTACTTTAAACAATTTCAGTAAAGTAAGCATATTAGTTTTCTATTGCTGTGTAACATATCACCACAAACTTACTACCTTCTTAGCTCAGTTTCTGTAGTCCAGGAGCAACACGGCTGGTTTTTCTGCCCTTGGGCTCACTCGAAATCAAAATGTTGGGCATGGTTGTAGTTCTTACCTGGGGCTCACGATCCTCTCAATCACTGTTGTTGGCAGAAATAATTTTCTTGTGGTTATAACAGGAGCACAGTCCCCATTTTCCTGCTAGTTGTTAGCCAGCGAGCACTCTCAGCTCTTAGAGGCTGCTCACAGTGCTGTGCCGTGTGGTCTCCATTTCAGTTCATGGCATGAAATGTTTGCTTTCTTCCAGGATGCCCACATCACATCTCTCTTTTTCTTCGGCGACTAGCTGGAGAAAACTCTCTGCTTTTAAAAAAATTTTTTTTAATGTTTTTATTTATTTTTGAGACAGAGAAAGGCAGAGCATGAGCAGGGGAGGGGCAGAGAGAGAGGGAGACACAGAATCAGAAGCAGGCTCCAGGCTCTGAGCTGTCAGCCCAGAGCCCGACGCGGCGCTCGAACTCACAGACTGTGAGATCATGACCTGAGCCGAAGCCGGACACTCAACCGACTGAGCCACCCGGGCGCCCCAAAAACTCTCTGCTTTTAAAGAGCTTGCCTCACTAGGTCAGGCCCACTCAGGATAATCTCTCGTTTGCCATATCACACAATATAATCATGGGAGTGATCTCATCATATTCACACTCAAAAGGGAGGGGATTATTCAAAGGTGAGAGACATTGCATTTAGGGTATAGTCATGAGCATAGCTGCCTTCCAAAGGTGAGGGACATTAAGTGTCATTTTAAAATTCTATCACAATGAGCTTGTAGTTAAAAAAATCTTTTGTTAATACATTTTATGCATATACATGTATGTTTATTATTTTTCCTGTCAGGACTACTGTCTTTCTGACAATAGCTTTTAAATAATAAATGTTTCAGAGATTCAGTACTTTTAGCAACAGAGCCAGACTATTTCTTTGACTGAACTTTCTTAGATCTGATGATAATTAGACAGAACCTTATTGAGCTTTCTTGTGGGCCAGGCACCAGGTGAGGCACTGTAGGAAAAGGGTGCAGTAATGTAGACAACATTCTTGCCTGCATGGAACTGGATAAGAAGATAGTGAGCCTCAAGTGTGTTCTGCTGATGGGATACCTGGAAAATATGGTACTCTGCAAACCATGATGGGATACTGAAATATTTAAAATTATCATATGAACTACAACCTAACTAGCAAGAAATTATATGATGAATGTAGTGAATAAGATCACAACCATAGGCATGTTTCCACATAAGTATACTATTTCCAAGTAGTTTATTTTATGTTAATGATAGTTTCTACTTGTATTTTGTTGTTTGTTAGTAGATGACAAAAATGATAAATGTGAAGTGCTTAAGAATGTGGGAAATATTTCAGTTCAGAAAATGTTGTTGAAATAACTTTTTCCTTGGGGCATGTGGGTGGCTCAGAGATTGTGACTCAGAAAGTGATCTCTGGGTTATTGAGATCAAGTCCCATGTCAGGCTCTGACAGCATGGAGACTGCTTGGGATTCTCTCTCCCTCTTTCTCTACCCCTTTCCCACTTGCCTCTCTCTCTCTCTCTCTCTCTCTCTCTCTCTCTCTCTTTCTTTCAAGATAAATAAACTTAAAAAAGGAATACTTTTTCATCTTAAAAATCATGAAAAGGCTGCCACTCTTTTGTTTTAATGGTAGAATACTTTAGAGAGGCTGGTTTTCCTAGGGGCACAGGTCACACTGATGTTTACAATTATCAAGTATGCATGCTATAGTTAGATCTCTAAAATGAGAGGCTACCTGACTGAACATATAAATAAATGTAGGGCCCTTGATATAAAATATGAGGAAGGAGATAAGACCTTACCTGCAGTAGATTCTCTAACAATTTCTCTTATTTAAATTGTATAGACTCAGAGAATTTATCGAAATTTCCAGTTGGAGTCCCTCTGTCTCCTAAACTTCACAAGTAATCTTGTGAGTCTTAGCTTTGTGAGAACTGGTAGCACAAAGAGCAGCAAATGACAGGTTTATATGAGTTTATGCAGTTTCATGAACTTGTTAAGAATTAAGTTTATTCTTTCAACTTTGATGGTGCCCTTAGAACTCTTCTTTCTTCTGCTGACATGATGAAGTGACATTTGTCATTTAGCCTTTGCTAATATCTGTTGCTGTGGCTGTGTTGGTCTCCATGTGTTACCAATTTTTCCAGCATAAAGTTTCCCCCTATATCTAGAAAAAGCTTTTCACATATTTTCCTATATAGAGAAAAGCTAATATTCTATGTGATAAAATGTATTTTACTAAGATAGTTCAAGGACCTTGAATAAAAAGTAGAATATCAGGTTAAATGGAATGCACGGTGAGCTCTGTAGTCTCCTTTTGCAAAAGTAGGAGATGTTTCTGTGGCACTCTGCTTCCTGGTGCTATCTTCAAGGATAGAGGTGGAGTCCAAATATAGTCACCATTTTCCTGTTATCCGTGTATCAATTCAGTCCACATGTACATCTTTTTATATTATCATTTTATATACATTCCTTACCTCATTTGCTTTATATATGCATATGTAAATCTCCGTTTAAGTTAAGTAAGAAACTGGTAATATTTTATGGCTGAAACAGAGATTAGCTTCTTCCTGAAAGTGTCACAGTCAGTTGAAACACCCATGAATTGGTTTCTTTTCCTTTTTTCTTTACTCCTGTCAGCCATGTTTTGTAAGTTCTGTATATAGATCCTGCACACATTTTGTCAGAATTATCACTAAATCTGTCATAAGTCTTTCTAAGACATCTTCAACAGTTTTGTGATGATATCCTCCTCATTTGACTTAATTAAAATTCAACCTGTGCTTTGCAGTTGAGATATACTTGTAGGATAGAGCTGATGCTTAAGATTTAATTAAACTTTTTTTTGTTTGTTTAAAAAATTTTAAGAAAGGGCATAATTTAGTTAAACATACCTTCCTACTTTAGCAGTTTTCAAAGATTACATTGCCAGATATGTTTATTATGCAATTCAAACAATACAGGGTCTATAAATAATTAATAATCTTACCCTTTACCAATTTAGTTCCATATGTCTAGAGGTATCTTATGTTAACAGTTTTGGTGTTTTCTTCTGTACCCTTTACTGTGCTCATACATACATATACATATATTTGTATCTAGATCTGTACTTGTGTGTCTTCATATATATCTGTATCTGTATCTATCTGTATCTATTCACACACTAGACACATGCGCTCCTCATATGGAATCATCCTATATATAACACTCAAATACTTTGTATTTTTCTTTTTAACTGTCCAGGGTTTTCTTAAATGTCTTCTGTTTTCCCGATTTTTAAAATAAAGACATGGAGACTTTTCACAGCAAGAAAAAAAAAAAAACCCTTTAAAAGCAGTTTCAGAGTTGCCTTTTCTCTAGAGAGAACGAGAGAGTTTACCTAGCTTCACAAACAAGCCAGAAGCCATAAAGTTATTTAATAAGAACAACAAAGTCTTCAGAGTACAGGAAGAACAAAAGGTTTAGAACATGAAGTGGAAAACAATGGGGCAAAAGTTAGAGAAACTAAAATAAATTGAGAGAGTAGGGCAGGCAGGGTAGGAAGCGAGTGAGGGAAGTTGGGAAGCAAGTAGGGGTCTTGTGGATTTTGAAATGAAAGTTATTCCGTGTTTCTCTTTTACAGTATTATTTCTTTGCATCCATTAGTTTTGGTATTAGAAAAAAAAACACTGTTTTCAATTTTTCAACATCTCTAACCATTAGTTCTTTTATATGCTCAAGTTTTAGATTCCAGTTTAGAGATGAATTTAGGATGGGGACAGATGTACTTTTGAAAAACATGATGACCTTTTTCACTAGCTGTGTTAGCTGCTTCTATGATGACCCATCAGTTAAAATGCCCATCTAATTTCGCTCAACTGATTTTTTTAAAAAACAATTATTATTAAGGCAAGTTGTCCAACTTCCTAATGATTCAGAGTAATCCCACTTGCAGGCAGATGGTAAAACATGTGATGGGGTTCAAGAACCTTCTTAGGTCACTAGTAGTCTGAACCTTAAGCTTCTCATTTTATGGATAGCGTTTTTAGTGTCTTCCCTAAATGAATATAAGCATAATGATTATGAAGAATTTTTCATATTGGGATTTAAGCTGGTATAGTTTTTAGAATGTGGCCTTTCTGGGTATTTCCTGAAATGGAAATTGGCATGCTTTCTAGAATAATAAATTGCGTGTTTAGTGATATTAAAATTTCAGTGGAGAGTTCTGAATTTGTTTTTCTTCTTTCCTAGATATGTGTCACAAAGATGTCTACACGGAACTGCCAGGGAATGGACTCAGTGATCAAACCCCTGGACACAATTCCTGAGGATAAAAAAGTCAGGGTTCAGAGGACACAGAGCACTTTTGACCCATTTGAGAAACCAGCTAATCAAGTAAAGAGGGTACATTCCGAGAACAATGCTTGCATTAACTTCAAGTCCTCCTCCACTGGCAAAGAGTCACCAAAAGTTAGGCGGCACTCCAGCCCCAGCTCGGTAAGTACAGTCTTCTTTATCAGCAGGGAAACCGCAGTATCCCTCTTAGAGTTGTACCTTGCTGTGCTGGAAGAGGGCAAGAGGCTTTATCAGTGCATGATTATGCATTCTCTCACAGGGCGGTTTAATGTTTGGGGGGAGAGAGAGAGAGCACGCAATCTATATACAGACTCTTTATTCATAAGGACCCAGCAGGCAAATGACAGATGATTCAACTTATTTTTGGAAAATTCTTTTTTTTTTTTTCCTAGTTGTTTCCAGGTAGAGGAATTTGTAATTAAAGATCCTTTGCTATTTCAAACCCTTGCAAAGGATATTGAACTTCCCTGTTTTTGTGGGCAGTAAAGATAGATTTAAGTTTGGCAAATTCACAAATGACAAAGAATGTCACTTCAGAATTCGTGTTAAATTTTGTTCACTTGTCTTATACGAGTTTGTTTTCAGTGCAAATATTTTAAAATTTAAGAGGTAGATGTTGAAATTGATCTTTTAAAAAAAATGTTTATTTTGAGAGACACAAAGAGAGAGGGCACTAGCAGAGGGAAGGGAAGAGAGAGAGGGAGAGTGAATCCCAAGCAGGCTTCACTCTGTCAGCACAGAGCCCGATGTGGGGCTCTGTCTTACAAACTGTGAGATCACACAACCTGAGCCTAAATCAGGAGTCGGGCATTTAACCAACTGGGCCCCCCAACACCCTAAAATTGATCTTCTTAAAGAGAAATCCTATTGGGGCGCCTGGGTGGCGCAGTCGGTTAAGCGTCCGACTTCAGCCAGGTCACGATCTCGCGGTCTGTGGGTTCGAGCCCCGCGTCGGGCTCTGGGCTGATGGCTCAGAGCCTGGAGCCTGTTTCCGATTCTGTGTCTCCCTCTGTCTCTGCCCCTCCCCCGTTCATGCTCTGTCTCTGTCCCAAAAATAAATAAACGTTGAAAAAAAAAATTAAAAAAAAAAAAAAAAGAGAAATCCTATTCATCATATTGAAATTTTCTAAACTCACACTGTATTAAGGCAAGTCCTGCCTTTAGACTTAAGGAGGTATAATGTTTTGAGGTGAATGCTGCTTTTTGACTGTAAAATATTTACTGAAACTTATATTCCCAAAACTGGCCTGTGTTTAACCTTCTAAAAAACCTTATGATCTTCTAAAATTAAGTAGTTTTCAGGTGTGCATGGGTGACTTAGTTGACTAAGCATCCTATTCTTGGTTTCGTCTCAGGTTATGATCTCAGTTTGTGAGTTCGAGACCCATGTCAGGCTCTGTGCTGGCAGTGCAGAGCCCACTTGGGATTCTCTCTTTTCCTCTCTCTCTGCCCCTCCTCTGCTTGTGCTCCCTCCCTCCCTCCCTCTCCAAATAAATAAATATCAAAAAATTTTGAAAATTAATTTTCGAATTTAACTTACAGTTAAGAACCTTTGAGTGATGTTCTAACAGTTTAAAAGCTAAGAGGAGAATGCTAAGAGAATTTTGATTCTATCATCTTGCTAAGAAACATGCCATTTCACAAATATTAAATATTAAATTTGATGAGGGTAAAACATAGCCAGAAATGTCAACTGCTAGGAAAGTATTGACACTTGTGTGACACTGCACAAATCTTGTCACATTTTGTGTTAATGAAGCTGAAATAAATACTATCAATGCAGCATTTGTTAGGATCACTGATTATCTGTTTGTTTGTTTTTTTTTCCCCAAACTGGCCTGTGAGTGCAAGGTAACATCTATCTAGGTCATAGATATATCCCTAACTCCTGGGAGAACTTTTAGTGGCATTTAGAAGAAATGAAAGAAGTTGTTGAGAATGATTAAGCCTATGTTATGGAAAGAGAATTATATGCGTTTTACTCTATAGTTATCTTCATACTATTACACGTCAGGGCACCTGGGTGGCTCAGTCAGTTAAACATCCGACTCTTGGTTTCGGCTCTGGTTGTGATCTCATGATCTGTGAGATTGAGTCCTGTGTCAGGCTCCGCACTCTCAACATGGAGCCTGCTTGAGATTCTCTCCCTCCCCCTCTCTCTCTGTTTCTCCCCCGCTCATGTGTGTTCTCTTTCAAAATATATAAATAAGCATTAAAAAGTATTGTTATATGTCAGCCTTTAAATGGTGTATAGAAACTGGCATTTTTAGATATTGCAATGTGACATATTTATACTAAAAAATTATTTCCTGTTTACCTGAAATTTAAATTTAACTAGTTGTCCTGTATTTTATCTGTAATACTAGTTATAATCTACTGGTAAGTTACTTCTTTTGTTGCTCAGATTCTTCCTACTTTAGTCATTGGGAACGATGTCTTCATCCCTCTGTTTTTTGAATACTTCCTTACTTTCTGATCCTACAAGACACTTTTGACTTATATTGTATTTTCCCAGCCCCAGACCTAAAACTAGCCATTCTCCAAAGAATCTCAGTTCCTTTTGTTGGAAAGTGGTAGTTAGAAACCAAGATGTGGGTGCTGGGTATGCTTGTTGCTACTAGGGGTCATGTGGTTTTAAAAGTCATTGTGTCTGTTGCACTATGAATGATAACAATGGAATTTCAATATTTTTAATATTTAATAAGGAATTAATTTCAATTCTTATTAAGGAAAGTTGAGTCTTGCTTAATGCTTCTGGTATCTCTTTCTCTCTAAAGCTAAATTTTATCTTTATTAAAGTAATGCTTGAACATAGCTTAAAAGATCAAATAGAGGAGTCTGGGAGTATTGCAGTGGAATAGATTTTGAACTCCTCTTGTGATTGGAACAACGAGTAGAGTAAAACCAAAACCAGTGGATAATGACAACAAATACAGGTGAAAATGTAACTCATGAACCTCAAAATAGGAGTGAGGGGAACACATTAATAGTTTTCAGAACTGCGTGGCATCAGAAAGTGTGAGATTGGAAGCTCAGGGAAGGCTGTGTCAGAGAAAGCCCCCATTACCGTTATGATCAGGTACACACTGCAGCTTGTTGGGTCATTCTTAGGACAGTGATAGCAGCAACTGGGAGGGACTTGGATTGCTTCTGTGAGTAGATAAGCGCAAGGAGACCATGGTGGTCTACTGATATTAGAGTGGTCTGCTGGCCTTTTTGTGACTTCTCTAGAAAGCCAAATTGAAGCACCTTTCCAGGACAGATCCCTGTACTGAATAGAAGTGTTGAAGTAGACTTCTGTGCAGGTCACCTTCAACAGGGACAGAGGAAATGGATGATCCAGTGTTGGGGCAAAACAGATGGAGGAAGAGTGTGTGCTAGATTTTCTTAATTTTTTTAACTTCATGAAAAAGATGAAAGAACTTTATTCTAGGAAGCTAGAAAAGGTATCTTGGCCACACCCCTATCTTAAACTACTGAATAGTTCATTTTGCTAAAACTAGCCAATAGAAAAATTATTGGTTAAATCCCATACAAAACTATGAAAAAAAGAAAAAGAAAAAAGAACAGAGTAACATGTTTACAGATAATGAAAGCAACCTAGGAGGTGAAATTATCTTTATTTGCAGATTTTTGATGACATATCTGGAAAGTCCAAAGGAATCAATGGAAATACTCTAAGCAATGGGAAAAATTAGAGATATGATGTTATAAATTAACATATGAAACCTAAGAGAAATCTTTATAAAAACAAGAATCATTGTTGAAAACTGGTAAAAAAGCAAATGACTAAGCATTAATTTTCTGTGATTCCTATATAAAATTTACCTCAAATTTACCTAGTTTTGATGCGGGAGGGTGAATTTCTCTTTTAGAAATAATCCCACTAATAAATAAAGAAAGGATCGTGTCTTTAGGAATCACAATTTGGTAATCCCTGACAAGTTAATATATATAGGTAATGATTGTCAATACCTACTAACATCACCAAAAGAGAGACAGCCAAA
The DNA here is from genome assembly GCF_016509475.1 of Prionailurus bengalensis. Lineage (NCBI taxonomy): Eukaryota > Metazoa > Chordata > Mammalia > Carnivora > Felidae > Prionailurus > Prionailurus bengalensis. The sequence goes on from NC_057348.1 coordinate 93,732,130, forward strand.
CATTATGATGTCCTAGTGGAAGTTAACACAAAACACCAACAAAATTAAACCTGAATCTGAACAAGCCTCTAGATTTGGGAGAGGATTTTCTCTGCTATGTCTTGTCCCCAAATATAGTTCCTCTACTTTTTGGCTTTTAATAAGTAGTATTTGCCATCTTATGATGCTATAAATGCTGTTCATAGCAAGACAACATGATATACTATGATTAAATTTCCTTCCTTGAATAACTTTTTTTTAATGTTTATTTTTGAGAGAGTGCAAGTGGAGGATGGGCAGAAACGGGGGATAGAGAATCCAAAGTGGGCTCTGTGCTGACAGCAGTGCGTCTGATGTGAGTGAGGCTTGAATTCATGAACCCTGAGATCATGACCTGAGCCAAAGTAGGATGCTCAACCTACTGAGCACCCTAGGTGACCCTTGAATAACTTTTTTTTAAAGTTTATTTATTCTGAGTGAGAGAGAGAGAGAAAGCAAGAGGGGGAGAGGCAGAGTCCCAAGCAGGCTTTGTGCTGTTAGTGCAGAGCCTGACTCACATACATGTGATCATGACCTGAGCTGAAATTAAGAACGGGATGCTCATCCAACTGAGCCACCCAGCCACGCTGTTCCATGAATAACTTTTTAAAATTTATTTTTTCTTGACATACAGTTGTTCACACAATGTTACATTAGTTTTAGGTGTACAACAAAGTGATTCAACAACTCTATCCTTCTTTGCGTAACTTTTAGATTTTCTTAGTCATAATTGCCTCCTATGAATTATTATAATTACAATCACAAATTGAGGTTCCAGACTATCTGGTAACATTATAAAACTTCTGAAACAAGTCAGAATCAAGGAACCTGTCAGTTTTTCTTCCCCCTGAGATTGTCCTTGATGTTGTCATTCCTTCTAATCCAGTCTGGACTAGTTGATCTCCAAGCCTGCTGTCCTGAGGCTTCCCTTCACCATCTTCTTGAGAAGTTTCTTTTCCATCATTTTTGTGTTAAATACCTAAGCTCTGGGTTATATGTCTTGTTCTTGGTTTATGTCATTGCCATACACCTATGCTTTTATTCATACTTGGCAACTTGATTAATAATCTGTGTTTAGGATTCTAGCTTAGAAAATAAATTTTTTCATAGCCTTTTGAAGACATTGCTTTGTCCCTATATTGTTATTTAAAGCCATAGACTATTCTGATTCCTAATTCATTCTTTGTGATCTGCTTTTTTTCTTTATGGAAACTTCTAAGACTTTCCTTTCATCCCTGATGTGTACCTTTTTCTTGGGACTTAGGGGATCTTTTCAATTTTGAAATTAATTTCTTTCAATTTCAGAAACTATTGTTTTATTGTATATTCATTTTCTTTTTGATTTCCTCTGCTTTATGGATATTTAAAAAAATTTTAACATTTCAGTTAAATTTTTAATTGTTGCTGACATTTACTTCCAGAAGCTTTTTCTTATTCATATGTTCTTTTTAAAATCAACCTGTTCAGCGGCATCTGGGTGGCTTAGTTAAACATCCAACTTTGGCTCTGGTCATCTCACAGTTCATGGGTTCGAGCCCTGCATTGGGCTCTGTGCTGACAGCTCAGAGCCTGGAGCCTGCTTTGGATTCTCTGTCACCCCCTGTCTCTGCCCCTCCCCCTCTCATACTCTGTCTCTTTCTCTCTGAAAAATAAACAAACATTAAAAAAATTTTTTAATGAATCTGTTCTTTTTCAATGAATAATATGTTGCCTCATATGTTTTTGAAGATACTAAACATAGCTTAGAGAAATTTTGAGGAATTATTTTACTATACTTCCTGAATTATCTCCAGTTTCCTTTGAGTTCTTTGTTTCTGTTTATTTGGTTTGGTCTCTGCCTTGCCTGTTAAGATTTTTAATTTTGGTGAGTCTAGATCATGCCTTTGGATAGAACTGTTGGCTGAGTTCATATTATGAGTAACATACAAACAAGGTGATAGGAAGTTCTTTGTGCCATCAGTGCTTGTCAACAGGCAGGGCTCAGCATAGGCAATAGCAGCAAAGACCTAGTCATTTCATAGGAAGGCTATCACATGTCAGGATCAATCCATCTTTTTCCTTGGCTGAGTAAATTTACAGATCTATTTTTTAGGATACAAAAGCCTAACTGCTGGGGCGCCTGGGTGGCGCAGTCGGTTAAGCGTCCGACTTCAGCCAGGTCACGATCTCACGGTCCGTGAGTTCGAGCCCCGCGTCGGGCTCTGTGCTGACAGCTCAGAGCCTGGAGCCTGTTTCCGATTCTGTGTCTCCCTCTCTCTCTGCCCCTCCCCCGTTCATGCTCTGTCTCTCTCTGTCCCAAAAATAAATAAACGTTGAAAAAAAAAAATTAAAAAAAAAAAAACAAAAAAAACCCCAAAAGCCTAACTGCTATTTTTCTGAGATGTTCAAGTGTCTCCCAGTGTCTCCTAGTTCTGCACAGACTGTCTTGTGCTTTGTTTTCATTCAATATGGCTCTTCATCCTGATTTCCACTGTGCTTGGTGTCTGTCCCAGTTCTGAGCCTGTCTGGTTCACCCTTTTTAGAGAATAAACCTCTGTGAGGATCAGGGAAGGGCAGACATCTGATCCAGAAAGTCAAGTTCCTGGGGAAGGACCTGTTCCTTAAACTCATTCCAACTAAGCACTTTGTTTTTGGCCCCTCATTAAAGTTCAGCTTCTAATTCTTGACTGTTTCTGGAATTCTGGAGTATGAACTGAGTTTGTTCTTAATTGGTTTATGCCTTTGGTCATCGTCCTGGTCAGTGACCTACCATCCATTTGCCTCCAGTCTCCTAATTTTTGTTTGTATCTATCTTGTCTGCAATCTTCTTCTTACTCATTCTGTTTGCCCTTGTGAGTTATAACTTGACTGTCAATTTAGTACAGATTGGTGAGGGGGAGAGATTAATACCTGTGTTAAAACTACTATGTTTAACTAGAAATTTATACTGATTCTCTCCTATTGTTAACTTCGTTTAGATTCTCTTTCCTGAGTTTCTTACTGGGCTTACCCTTTCCTGTTCTACCCTGGGAAGTCTTTCTTATATATCAGGCCACTTACTTTGTGTGGAAACTGCTTTGCTTCTTTTCTTTATAGGCGTTTTTGCCTCCATTCAATATGCCTTGGAAAAAATGTCTTTGCTCTTTTCTCCTCAAGCTGGAAATGGTTTCTTTTTTTCTTTAGAATGATGCTGTAATATTCTGTTTTATTCTGAGTCCTTTTTACCTACTATTTTTTGTTCTCTCCCCTATTGCGATGGAAGAGGGTATTTTATGATACTGTCTCTCTCTCTCTCTCTCTCTCTCTCCCTCTCTCTCTCAAACAGAAAGACTGTTTTCCTTTGGATTCTTCTTCATTGGGCAGAAAATGGAGGCAGTAACAATTTTTGTGTTTTGCCACTTTATATGCCATCTGATAGTGTATGGGTTTGATTGTTTCACACCCACTGGCGTGGGTTTTAGGACAGATATTATTATAAAGATTTGTAAAGGCTGATAGGCATCGGAACACTCCCTTTACCCAAGAGCCAGCAGGTTTAATGCCATATCTTTATTTTATTGTTATTTTTTGAAGTATTAGTTATCTTGAATAGGCCTCAAGGGCACAGTTGAGAACGAGGGAGAAAGTGAACAGAAGTGGCATGGTGCTGAGACTGTATTTTAGTGAGGAAAACAGGATACCATTCCTGTCTCTTGGAAATACTGTGGTAGATATATTGTGTAATGCCACGTCTTCCCAACTGGGTATATATCTCTGCACTGACATTACTGGTCATTGTCTATGTTAGGAATCATGATTGAAATCAAGAAGCCAAGAGGACCTTGACCACGGAGACCATCACATTCACCTGTACTTCCTGAATTTGTCTAGATAGTGGCACTTTAAAATTCAGGCGGGATCTAAAGAATGTGATTTTAATTGAATTGGTATCTTTCAAGAGGTAATTTGACAGATTTTATTTATTTCAGACATTAATCTTGAGTGCCTACTCTTCCTGGGTCTAGTCCTTGGGTAGCATTTAATACTGTCACTGACAAGACAAGCTTTTCTTCCCCTTTTCCTCCCACCTCCTCCAACCCAGCTGTGCTCCTCAATGGCTAGAGCAATTGGAAGTGCTGTGGGACATTGCCTTTCTTGCTAGCCCAATTTAGAAGGGATTTCATTAAGCCGCGTTATCATAAGCTAAGCTTAAAGAGAACATATTTTCAGAAATTCATATTTAGAGTAAGGTCCTCTTTATATTCCACCAAGTCCTCCAAATTTGTCTCCTCCCATCTCTAGAAAAATCTATATCCCATGATAGTCAGGCCCAATCTGAAGAGAGGGGAAGAAGGTGCAAACATGAGAAACATGAGAGTCCTACTTTAGTTCTCAGGTGTTTATCCTTGGGGGGAGCGGGGGTGGGTCTTATCTTGGCATTGCCTTCTTCTTGTGGGGACTTGAACATTTCCAGATAGAACCAAGCCCCCTGTCATGTTGTAACCACCTGTGGTGCTTGGATCTATCTCTCTGTGTGGCATCTAGATCTATTTTGTAACCAAGTTATCCATCAAGTGTGGATTACTTTAGTGTGACTGTGTAATAGGGCTAGAAATACAGGATGATAGAGCCTCTTTCTGAAATCAAAGGCAGAAAAAAAATGAGCAAAGGCATATTTCACTTGAAATTCTCATTTAACGAGGCTACATGGTTCTGATTGAATCCTTCCCACCTTACCCTCACATCCACTGTCAAAATTATAGTATAATACAGTAGTAGTGCAATGATTGTTATTGTGGTTTGCCTGCAATTTAGGGCATCATCAGTAATGCTAAGCAAGGGGTTATTTATGAAGGTTAAAATCATTTTCAGTGAATTCAGTATGAAATTCCAGACATTGTTATAGCCATGTCATGGTGTCATTAGAATGAACATTGAAGTATTCTCATGCGGTTTATAAAAATATAGTTAAAAAACACATCCCTGCTTCTAGGAATGGGGTTTCAGTAGATGATAAATTCAAGAAGAATTTAATGCCTCTTCCATGAGAGTTAGGTCTCCATGGGAAGATTCTTCCAGTGCAGTAGTGGTAAAGAAAATAGGTTCTTGATTCTAATTAACTTGGTTTGAATTCTAGCTCTGCCATTAGCTACAGGATGTTAGATGAATGATTTTACTTCTCCAGTCTTTAACTTGCTCATGTTCAAGTGAGGATACTAACAGAACCAACCTCAGGGTGGTGTTACAGGAATTAAAGTTAGATAATGTATTTGAAGTGATTAGTTCAAAGCCAGGCACATAGCAAACACTTGATATTAACTAGCTGCCACTGTTAATTACACAAACCATGAACTAGAGCTAGCAAGGGCCATGAGCATGTCCTTCATGGCAGGGTGGCAGACACCATTCAGCTGGAATATTATCTTCATTTTCTCATTATCTGTGCCAATGTTCCCCTCCACTGGTCCAGACAATTGATGGTCTCTGTACCTTTATTCTGTTAAAAAAATATATTTATATTATTTCACTAGATTCCACATCTCTGTGAAGTTAGTATTGGCTGGTAATTGCTGATTAGGACTCTGTATTTCCAATTCTCTAAAGTGCTATCTCAAGCCTGCACTCTAAGTAGGGAAGTGATAAACAGAGAATAGTTGCCCCATAAAATGGTTTCTAATCCACTCATGCACCTGACAGCAAAGAGCCAAAGATAATATTTAGTACTAACTACATATTGGTTTGATCTAGCATCTTTACTTAAATATGATTTTAAAAAGTTGCAAGAAAAAAATAGGCAAACCAAAGGCCTGAACTTTAATTATCAGACCGTTCCTTCTGAATTATTCTTAATTTCACTCATTTGATGGGAAGTATTTTATTATTGGCCTCTTTGATGACTTAGCAGTTGGATTCCTTATTTCTATGCATACTAATTAGAGATCAGAATGGTTCTGTTTACTTAAAATAGGGGATTGACTTTACAAGACTAAAGCTCAGACTATCTCATAGACATGGCCTATTCCATAGACCCGTTCTTTTGAAGATAGAAATGTTTAGAGAGACATTACATGTGAATGGAGCTATGAAGCTAGCATGATTGATCTTAGATTATAGTGTATTTCCACAATGTATCCATATCAGTTTCACAGGGAAAATAACATTGATTGTCTTACCATCCAATGTGGCAAATATTAATTTTCTGCCATCACAGTATTAATAGGGTATACTTTCACCATGGCAGTTAATGCATCCAAATCCATTTAATTAAATAAATAGACTACTTTGTGCCATTAGCATCTTCTTTTACTTGATTTTTCTTATGGACAAATGAGGGTGTTCGTTTTTTTTTTTTTTTTTTTGAAAGTGTATTCTCTTTGTTTTTCTAATTTCCTCAATTCACTTTCTTTAAGTAGTACATTTAGTGTGATCTATATCCTGAAACAATTACACCAGCTCTAATATATAAGACAGTTTATGAAGAATGAAATATATCATTTTTAGAAAATTATTTGTGCCTTTTCAGGAAGAGAAAAATACTGACTTCCCATTCTTGTACCAGTTTTGTGTGACTATGTCTTGTACTTGCTATAAGTACGCATTAGCAGTTTATCTCCTAATAGGAGAAAAGAGGTAATATTCTGCTGCTGCTTTTTTCTTTAACTTAGATTAGATTTATTCTTAAAGGAGCACAAAAGCAAACACAGACTTTTCATTCTAATTTTAAATAATTTAGAGTGGAACTGTGAACACAATATTTTCCCCATTGAAGATCATTTTATACTGAAGTTTAATATAGGTTTTAAAATTTCTATTTAAAACTTGGGCTCAGAAGGGTGATGGTAAAGTGTGACATTCGCAAGCTGTTTCCCGGTGATGAAAAATGCATGAGAACATAACCCACACAGGACTAGTCAGGCGATTTTGAATGTAATTTTCCATTAAGTTTTACTTGATTCAGCTCAACACATGTTTATACCTTACAAGTTTCTTGAAAAAAATAATACGTGGTCCGTTGTCTTTATTAATCCTCTCCTATTATGTCTAATTCATATTACTTTCAACCTTTCTTCTTGTATGTTCATATATATGTACATTTTCTTGTACGTGTTGATTTGGCTGTATCCCCTGGGCTTTAAAATGTCATGTCCTAAGTGCCACATATTTATTTATGAATTTTCAATTTTGATTTTCTTTTTAACCCACATGCCTAAAATATATGTTTCCTTTTGTTCTTAATTGCTAATTTTATTGCATTGTGTTTAGAAAAAGTAACTTAAAATGTTCCTGCAGTTTTGAATATTGATATTTTCTTTGTGGCTTAATCTATGGTCATTTTTTTATGAATTAAAATGTGTGCTTGAAAGGAATATATATTAATATGTGTATTAGATTAAAGTGGTAATTCTAATATTCAAGCTTATAAATCCTTCATTTGTTTGCTTGCTTTGTTGATGTCTGAGTGATGTATGTTTGTTGCCAATTATCACTGTGAGTTTGACAATTTCTCATTTTATTGCTATTAGCAGCTGTTTGATACGTTCCAAAACTATGTTAGTTGACTCATACTCCTTCATGATTATTAAATTTCTTTGTGGATTCTAATATACATTTTTATGGGGTATACAACTTTGATCTATTTGTTGTTTTATGAATTCTATCTTGTTTGTCTTCATTATTGCTTTAATGCACTATTTTGTAAAATTACTTTTTTTTTTTTTTTTGCTGTATTTTCCCTTTACTCCTTTATGTTCAGGTTTACTTATTTTAATTCTGTCTCTTCTGGAGAGCATATTGCTAGACTTTCTTTGTTTTTTTGGTCTGAAAATTTTCTATTAGGAGAAGAAATTTGTTCATTTATGTTTATTGTAATCAAGGTTATTGGTTGATGTGATTGATATGTTTAGACTTAACCTTATTTTATGACTTTTTACTTAACGTGTTTTGTTCTTGAGCATCCCCCTCCTCTAACATTCCACTTTTTACTCTCCTCCTCCTCCTCATTACATTGTGTTCTTCCATTCATTTGTCCCTAATTTGTTTGGGACTTGTATGTCTTATTCATGTTATTTTTGTGATTATCTTTTAAGAGTTAAGAAACATACCAAAACATATGCATTTGGCATTACTCAGTATCTGCAGTCTGTCCAATTCAAGAAATCTCAACCTGCTGATGCTTCTTTTTTTCCCTAGTGTTCCTTGCCTTTCTGCACTTCCCCCATCATTCCAACTACATCTTATATTGAGATAATACAGAATTTTATATCTAGATTTTTTTTCTGTAAGTGGTAAAATTGCAGCTTTTCCATCCCACTGAGAAGACTGTTTTGAGTATATTGTTAGTGATTCAAAATCATTTTCACTGTTTATTTTGAAAATGTTGCTTAATTGTATTTTTGTAGTCATTATTGTGTGTTAAAATATCCTGGTTGGATAAATTTTCTATTTAGATGTAACCTCCCCCTAAATATTTCTGGGAGAATTCTGTTCAAACACAGAGCATATCACTTGTCATGTATGTTGGTTCTTTTATTCACTGCCCATTGAATATTTTAATTCATTCATTAAATAAATCTCTAATTGTTTCTTCTTAAAGGATATGATAGCTTCTGAAATCTCTTTGATGATACTGGTTATTTTTACTCAGAGTTATTCTTTGCAATGTCAACTATATTATCAGGGTTTAACTTTATTTGCCCATTGAATTTTATACCTTTTTTTTCCAAGGTGTTGGTTTTCCTGAAATGATTTGTGATTTTGGATTATATACTCATTTTTGTGTTTGAGAATTGCTATCAGTTTTTTCTGTTTCCTGTAAATCATCTCTAGTGATTGTATGAGAGAGACAGGGATTATAGCTTGGGGATGGAGGAGATTGCCATCCTGTCTCTGGGTAATGGCTTCTTCAGTACTCTCTCTGCCTTTCTAGCCCAAATACCCACACTCTCAGCTGTCTCCTCTGTGCAAATTTCTGAGATTCGATAATCCTTAAGGTGCTTTTAATTCCTTTTATAATTATCATTTTCTGATATGTTTTGATATTACGTTTTTATAGTGATATTAAAATAACTGATAACTTGCCCTGTGGAGGACAACACTCCCCATTTCTTGCTGTCTGGTGAAAGTTGAGGTAGGAGCTGGGGACAGTAAGAGTGAGACTACTCACTCAGCACTTTCATGGTCTTGATGGGATGTACCATGTCTTGAGGAACAATTATTTTGCTGCAGCTAAACCTTAAAGACTTGTTTATAACACATAAGACAGTTCCTTTTGTGTTAATGAGTAATATCTGAGTGATATGTCTTTGATTATCTGTTTGCATTATTGCTAAGAGATTTTGGAGGAGCCTTTAAATGGCTGAATATTATACAGTCATGATTTGCAACAGGGGTCAGAGAGTAAATAGTTTCAGTTTTGTTGGCTATATCATCTCTGTTGCAGCTGCGACTCTGTAATAGCTTGCAAGTCATAAGACTATGTGTATATGAACATGCATGAATGCACTCTAATAAACTTTGTGGACATTAAAATTTGATTTTCATATGTAGTCTTCTCATGCTATGAAATTTTATTCTTCTTTTGACCACCACCCCCCATTAAAAAGTAGAAACTTTTCTAAGTTTGTGAGATAAACAGGTGGTAGGTTGGATTAGCCAGCCCCTAATTTAGAAGATTATATAATGACATGGAAAATACTCATAATATATCGAGTGGAAAAAACAGCAGATTACACTCAGTATGTATAGCGTAATCCTACTTTCATGTAATAAAGCAGTCTTTAGCACATAGTGCTGGAAGAAGAGGTATCAAAATATACATATATACATCAATATATATATATTGGTATATATATATTGATATATATATAGATATATATATATATTGATATATATATATATTGATGTATATATATATTGATATAATTTGTTGTCAAGTTGGCTAATATACAGTGTATACAGTGTGCTCTTGGTTTTGGGGGTAGATTCCCGTGATTCATCACTTACATACAACACCCAGTGCTCATCCCAACAAGTGCCCTCCTGTGAAATCCTGCCATTTGCAGCAATGTGGAGAGATGTCAAAATATTAACAGTGGTTCTGTCTTGGTGGATAGCTTATTTAACTTTCTACCCTATGTTCTGTTCACCTGCATCTTCTGAGTTTTGTATCCTGAATAGATGTTATGTTGTTTTTTAGAATAAGTATTCTTAGAAAAAAGTTATTTACAGAGTCAGAATCTGTACATTTTTAGCAAAATTGGCCTATTTATTGTTAATTAGTTTGATACAATCTGTTTTGTTTACCCTCTGCTCCATTTTTAGCCAACCAGTCCCAAATTTGGAAAAGCTGACTCATACGAAAAACTGGAAAAACTAGGGGAAGGATCTTATGCTACAGTTTACAAAGGAAAAAGCAAGTAAGTTCATTCATTTTTGAATATTTCACATTTAAAATGTACCTGCTCTCTCAATACTAATTATTAATAGTTAATAATATTAAATAATTTAATTAATTCTCATTTAAAATGACAATAGATTTTCCCCTCTCAGCTTTTGTTGTTGTTGTTTTAGGAAGTGTAAAAGTCAGCAGAATTGGTTTTCTCTGCTAGCAAACAGTTTGCAGACTTGTCCAATTTATCTTTTCTGTCCTACCCTCCCACCCCCCCCGACATTGGAGCTGAAACCCTAGAATGAGAATTCATTTCTAGGTGAATGATACGATTAATTTCTCTTGGTGATTTAATGTTTGCTTATGAAGAAGAGTACTGATTTGACAAAGCTAAATGTATTAGCCATCCTTGCGTCTTTTTAGATTGAACTTTTACTTCATCTTTCAGAAGTCACTAAATTTAAAAGAAACACAAACTTTTTCTTTTTTCCTACCTGTGTACTTTGGCATCATGCTACATATAGTTTTCACTTTGGAGAAACAACCCTTCCCTCCTGTTCTTGTCTTCCACCCCCACCCCCATGCTATCCTGCGGTCAGGCACAAATTTGTATTCTTAAAGAGCTTACCCTCTGTGTTTCTGATAGGCCTCCTCCCTCTCTCTTATTGATTAAGAGCACGGAGTTACTGTATTCAGTGGCATGTAGAAATATAATGCTATTTTTCAAACAATTGTAGGAGATTCAAGCCTTGTTTTACCTTAATAACCTTATTACCAAATAATGTTGAAAAATAATTTTCTGAACCATCCCTGTTTTTGTCCCTTTTAAGTTATTATGGAAGATAGGAAACTTTAACCTAATTAATTACATAGAAACGTGTAGAAGGAAATTCTCTGAAGGATCATTCTAAACATATAATTAGAAATTTTGGCCATTTTGTTAATCTTTGGCTTTTCTGGGATGTAGTCTTTTACCTTTGCTTATGGTTTTTAAGAGGATGAAGAAATACTTCTGACAAAGGAAGATATGTAAGTAAGGATGCAGGAATAATAGAAGTCAAAAATAGTAGTATTAACTTTGGGATTTTAGATATTTGCAAAAAAGTCTTTTTAAAAAATTTGAATGAAAAATAAACATGATGGGGAATAAAAAACCAAACCAAGTCTAGAGGGCTGTCAATGACTTAACTAGGGTGCTTGAGCATTATTGAGTATTGTTGAGCAAATTTCAATAGAGGTTGTATGTCAAACTTTATATTCTTTCTTAAGGAAAAATATTGATTTCTCTAATTTATAAAAATTACTTACATTTAATGTTTATAATATAAGGATAACTACACTGGATTAAGCAATTATTCTGTGTAATGTATATCATTATATATCATATCCATTCTCTTACTTATTCCTCACAATGTCCTATAAGATAATTCCTATTATTATCATCTCCATTTGACTAGGAATCTTGGTGTGTGATGGGTTTTAGCTACTTGTCCAAGTGTGTACAGTTGGTTAGTGGCAAAGTTTTTTTTTTTTTGGCTCACATCTCTCTGGTTTGAAGCCATTCTTTTCCTAACCATTAGACAACACTGCTTCAACAGTATAAGGCCTGCCTTGGAAAGTCTTGGTCCTTGTTGAATATTCCAGATGGTTCTCACATATGCTCTGGCTTGTGGTAATCATGAATCAAACAGAAGCAAACATATTATTTCATTATAAGGAAACACACCAATTACTTTGAAGTGCCTTCCCAAAAAAGATATACTCAGCTGATATCCAAGTGTAAGTTAATAACTCTATTAAATGTTTAACTGTAAGATTTATGTCAAAATCTTGGAGATAGTTGAAAAATCCTTCATTTATTATGCTTGAATAAAAGAAAAGACTGCCTTTTAAGTATCTGCAATCTTTGAGAAGGACAGTTCTGGACAGTTAATACTCTTCACTCTAGCAGGCCTAAATATATCTCGTCAGCATTTCTCAAGCAGTTTCAAGGCTGCTGGTCACATGCAGCATTTAATTTCCTCTAGCTGGAGATGAAAGCCATTGACCACTCACCTGCTTTAAGAGATGACAGGCTGTCTGTGCTTGCTTGCTTGAAGGTGGTGGGGTTAGGCCAGAGCACAATAGTTAGGTGCCATCTAGTAAGGCTTGAGAGCTGAGTTTGTTTGATGTGTCCCCTGAACTGCTGTAATTTAAATAGCCAGCCAAGTGTTGTGACTCCTCACCATTCTCCCAGCAATGTCTGCACCCCTACCTCGATCTTTAAACGTTATCTTTTGCATCTTCTCTGAGAGCAGCTATCATTGTCTTGTGGTAAAACTGCCTGGCATTTGTAGAGATCTCACTATTTTTTAGTCTGTGAGCATTTTACATATATGCCTTGATTTACACGTGTCAAGTTTGGATTTTGCCATGAACCTCATTGTATTAATTTGCTGAGGCTGCCCAAACAAAGTACTACATGTAGGGTGGCTTAAACAACAAAAACTTGTATTTTCACAGTTCTGGAAACTAAAAGTCTAAGACCAAAGTGTCGGCAGAGTTAGTGCCTTCTGAGGGTTGGTTCTGTAGGGGAGAATCTGTTCCCTGTTTCTCTCCTAGTCTCTGCAGTGTGCTGGCAATCTTTGGCACTTCTAGCTTGTGGGTGCATCACCTCAATCTCTGCCTTCATGTTCCCATGATGTTCTGTGTGTGTGTGTGTGTGTGTGTGTGTGTGTGTGTGTGTGTGTGTCTGTATCCAAATTTTCCCTTTTTGTAAGGACAGAGATCATATTGGATTAGGGCCCACCCTAATGACTTCATTGTAACTTGATTACCTCTGTAAAGACCCTATTTCCAAAGAACTTACATCACATTCTGAGGTATTAGAGACTAAAACTCCAATATACCTTTTTTGGAGGACATAATCAATCCATAACACTTGTGCATTTCAAACCTCACTAATTTGGCACTAAATTCATGACAGTATGTGTATGTTTTTTTTTTTTACTACTTATGGTATATATTATGTCATCTTTTATTTCATAGTTCTTCTTTAAATAATACAATCAAAAGATATTGTCCTCTCCACCCCCAAAAGGTTTGTGTTCTTGTTGACTTAGATGGAGTTGCTGTTAGCTATGGTTTGGAAAATTTAGAAGGAATAGAGAGGCTTTTTATTACCTTGAATTGTTTTCAGTTTCGTATTCTTGTAGAGACATATAGATTGGAGAGAAATTGACTAAGTTTTCTATACTGTGTAGCCCTGTTGATAATGAGCTTGGTTCTAAAGAATATGACTGGCTGCAATCATGTCAACATACAACACTCACAACTAAGCTTTTTAATTTTTTTAATAAACGCTTTGGACTTCCCACATTTTCATATTTGAGTAGAGATTGTTTTTTTTAAACCAGTGTTCTTCCATTTGAAGATGCTTTCTCTCTCTCTGTCTCTCTCTCTGTCTCTCTGTCTCTCTCTCTCTCTGTGTGTGTGTGTGTGTGTGTTCATATTTGAGGAAGGGAGACATTTTATCATCACTCTGACTACTGATCTCTATCCTGGTTTGGTTTCCTGATTATGTTCTCTCTTTTAAATCCCTGTAACATTTAATATAAGATTAAAGAAATTATGCATTGTATAATATTTTGCATTTAAAATTGTCTTTAGAACCTCAAAATCATCTTTTTAGCTTTCAGGGACCTTTGAAGGGATTTTTTTAAATGTCTATTTATTTAATTTTGAGAGAGAGAGAGAGAGAGAGAGAGAGAGAGGGAGAGAGAGCGAGCGAGCGTGTGCACGTGAGCATGAGCAGGAGAGGGGCAGAGAAAGAGGGAGATGGAGAATCCCAAGCAGTCTCCAAGCCATCAATGTGGAGTGTGACTTGAAGCTCAAACTCATGAGTTGTGAGATCATGACCTGAGCCTTAACCAAGAGTCGGACACTCAACCGACTGAACCATTCAGGCTCCCCATCCCAGGGACTTGTATATATTAAGAGACTTGTTAACATTTTTTTGAGCTTATTCAACCAATGACAAGTGTTTATTATGTTGTTTTTGTGCCCTTTTTATACTGTAGGTGAAGAAGAGATGAATCACATGTGGATTCTGACCTTAGGAGACTTCACAGTCTTGAAGGCAGATGGTCCACATACCTAATTCTATAGAAGTTAGAATGTAGTATATTTGATATGAGCTAGAATACAGTAACAAAAGGCCCAGGTAAAATGGCATGGGGTTTTCAAAAGGAAGAAAGAGAGGATGATGTTGACTAAAGCATTTAAAATATGTTCTCTCCAGGGGTGACTGATCAAACTCACAGTCTCATGTGCTTTTCTTTTTTTTAATTAAAAAAATTTATTTTAATTCCAGGTAGCATACAGGGTTATGTTCTTTTCAGGTATGTAATATAGTAATTCACCACTCCCATACATCACCCAGTCCTCATCAAGACAAGTACTCTCCTTTCATCCCCATCACCTGTTTAGCCCATCCCCCCAGCCATCTCCCCTCTGGTAGCCATCAGTTTGTTCTCTATAATTAAGAGTCTGTTTCTTGATTTTTCTCTCTCTCAATCTCGCTTACTTTTTTTCCTTTGCTCATTTGTTTGGTTTCTTAAATTCCACATATGAGTGAAATCATATGGTATTTGTCTTTCTCTGACTTGCTTTGCATAAAAAAGAATGAAATCTTGCCATTTGCAATGGCATGGATGGAACTGCAGAGGATAATGCTAAGCCTCATTGCTTTTAAATCAAGCCTCCCTCATCACTGCGTGTATTCATAGGAATCCTTGGGACAGTTGTCTTGGGCTGTGGTCTCCAAGAAAATATAGTGAGACTTTCACCCTTTGTTGTCAGACTTGCCACTGAATTTGTTAAAGTAAAAGCAAACTGATTATTGGATTATTGTGCAAATTTTGATTAAGCAAAAAATATTATGTTTAAGTGTTGAACTGGGTTTTTTTTTAAGTTTATTTATTTTGAGAGAGAGAGAGAGAGAAAATCCCAAGCAGACTGTCTGCACAGAATCATATGCGGGGCTTGATCCTGAGATCATGACCCGAGCCAAAATCAAGAGTCTGAGCCACCCAGGCGCCCCAAAGTGGAATTGGCTTTAAGCAATGTAATGGGGCAGGGTTGGTGGGTCGTTTATGTGTGAGCCCCCATAAATACCTGGCTGATGTAGATAAGAGCTGTGACCACAGCACCTCAGTCTTGAGATGTGGTGGGGACCACACGCTCCTCAATGAACTGGAATCTGTAGGCAGAGTCCACCCAAGTCTCTCTTAGACACCTGAGCTCTCCACCCCCCCCCCGCCCCCCCCTCAGGTTTCTGCACCTGCCACGAGTGCTGAGAAGTTATGAACCTTTCCTTTTGTCTAGAACAGAGTCCTCTCCTTTCTTTCCTACTTATCTAGGGAGGATGTGAGGCTTTTGATTTTCCCATACTTCATGTCACTTAGAAAAGGAAAAGCCAGGTCTTTGTTCCATCTCTGGAATTAGAGCATTGGACTTATTTAGACCAAGTCAGCCTACAGATGGTCCTGATTTCCGGTCATTTTTTTCTGCTTATCTTCAGTTTCTGTTGAGGTGATGTTGCCAAAACCTTACTCCTGCGGGAGCCTGCTAAGCAGAGAAGCCTGCCCACACTGGTTTGTGCCAGCCGTAAATTGTTATCTCAGAGGTCAATAAGAACAATGGAGGAATTTGCTCACTTTATGTAACATGAGATTTATGTGATTGAAAGTGCCAATCTTCTTTTAGCATTTCATTCTGCCAATTTGTGCTGAATAATTGAACTTGAATGAAACGACCTCATAAATTGAGAGACTATGCCAAACCAAGACTGAACTATACTAAACACATTTCAAAGAGCTCTTGAAAGCCCCAGGAGAAATAGGGGGGAAGAAATGCTGTTAATTAAAACAAGCAGCAGCAAGAAGAAAGGCTGTGGCAGTTAACCACCTTTTCAGAATATGTGAGATTAAAGAGGTGGCTCTTACTGCTTGCCCTGAAGGTCAACTCCATTGAAACACTATCAGGAGGAGTTTGAAGAATTCTAAAAATCAGAAATCCCCAGATGGAAAACACTGAACTCCCGATTCACTGAAGTTTCCATCTTAAGTGTTGACACCTGGATTGTCATGCTGATTTCTAGCATCCTGAGAGGCTGCCTACCCACAAATGGGAACTCTACAAAAGAGGCAAATCTGATTACATTTTATGAGCTCTGCTGCAGGATGTTCCCGAGGCCCAGTCTCTTTCTCATTAGGCCTGCTCTGATTTTCTTTTAGACTTTGAGTCCACAGGCCAAAGCTTATTATCACCATTTGCATTAAAGATCGAGCCTGTGTCCACATTTTAATCACAGGGTATGAAAATGGCATCATAGTATGATAATGTTGTCAGTGTTAGCTTATAATTTAAGGCACAAAATACAGCGTTACAATGTATGTACGACTAGAGGAACTGGATTAAAAAGAAAAAAGCTAAGGAAGTAAATGAGTTTATTCCTTTTACCTTTCAGATCCAGGGTTCTTTGTGTCTAGGTGAAAGTTGAAAAAGTAGAATTCTTATCCTTACCTAAGCCAAGGAGGATAATAGCCCACTCACCACATCTACTAATTCTAAAAACCCTAAAGTCTCTTCTTATTGCAGATTCAGCTCTGACTTCCTTTAGAGGAAGAAGACAAGGCATTGGAGGCTGGTTCATTGGCACAGCTGGTTTCATTTAGTTTGCAGCAGATAAACAAACAATGCCTAATCTTTTTGACAAAAGTGACAATGGGGATATTGTTTAGGGGAGAAGTATGATTTCAATTACTAGACTAAATGGTATAGGAATAACTTTCCTGTTAGACAATGTTTAAATGTATTGGTCTCTGTTAGCCATTTTTATTATCAGAGTTCTTTGATCATTTGACTTGGAGTCCCTCAAAAGAATCTGTGATATTTGATGTCTTCAGAATTGTGGTCATATATCAGACATGCCCAGCTGGTGAAAATTGAAGCATTTTTTTGGTTAGTGGAGGAATTTTTTGAAAAAGTGTGGAATTTCCAATTATTGTAATGTCCAGGCATCTTGGATATCGCCCCCATGGTTCAGTTTAAGTGGTTTCTGAGGAGGGCCAGGAGAAGGATATATGGATAAGACTGGTTTCAGTTTAAAGCATATCCACATCCCTGAGTTGCTTCATTATTATCGTGATTCTTTTAGTTTCAACCGGGATGCTGGGAAAGTAGCATCTTTCCATTCTAAATCAGTGGTTCTCAACTGGTTCTTGATTTTGCTCCCCAGGAGACATTTGAAACATCTGGAAACAGTTTTGTTTTTCACAACTGAGGGAGTGGTGGTGGTGTTACTGGCATCAAGAGGCAGGGGATGCTGTGAAATGTCCTACAAATGAATAGGACAGCCTCTCACAAGAAATAATTGTTTGGCTCAAAGTGTCAGTAGGGCCAAGGTCGAGAAGCCATGGTCTGAACAAGGAGTGCATAGAGGCAGTTCATGTTTTTCTTCCTTTTTCCTTCCTTCCTTCCTTCCTTCCTTCCTTCCTTCCTTCCTTCCTTCCTCTCTTCTCTCCCTCCCTCCCTTCTTTCTTTCTTTCTTTCTTTCTTTCTTTCTTTCTTTCTTTCTTTCTTTCTTTCTCTTTCTCTTTCTCTTTCTCTCTTTCTTTCTTCCCTTTTTCTTTCTTCCTCTGTCTTCCTTCCTTTCCTCCCTCCATCCCTTCCCTCCCTCTTTCTTCCTCTCTCTCTTCCTCTGTTCCTTCCTTCCTTCCTTCCTTCCTTCCTTCCTTCCTTCCTTCCTTTTTTTCCCTTCCCTTCCCTCCCTTTTTCTTTCTTCCTCCCTCCCTCCCTCTCTCTTCCTTCCCTCCTTCCTTCTTTCCTTTTTTCCCTTTCCTTCCCTTCTCTTCCCTTCCCTTCCCTTCCCTCCCTCTTTCTTCCTCTCTCTCTCCCTCCCTTTCCCTTCCTTCCTTCCTTCCTTCCTTCCTTCCTTCCTTCCTTCCTTCCTTTTTTCCCTTCCCTTCCCTCTCTCTTTCTTCCTCTCTCTCTCCCTCCCTCGCTCCCTCCCTTTTCCTTCCTTCCTTCCTTCCTTCCTTCCTTCCTTCCTTCCTTCCTTCCTTCCATGCCTAGTAAAAGAGCTTCCTCCTTTAGAGGCATTTACCAAGACCCTGGTGTGTTCTGTGTACTGGGCCAGGGAATTGATATGTAATGGTAAACAAAACTAAGTTCTTCTTTTTATGCTGCCTATGCTGCTTAGTAGGGGAGAAAAAAACTAATTAAGTCAGCAGACACATCTGTAATTTAAATTGCATAAAAGAAAAGAGAGCTATGAGAAAGAATTAAGATAGAGAGTGGTGGGTAATTTGCATGAGAAGGAGGGGTGAGCAATAAGACTGCTTTATATGGATGGACAGTGGCAGCCTTGCTGAGGAGGGGACATTTACCCTTAGATCTGAATAAGATGTGACCAACCAGGTGAAGTGTAGGGACAGACCCCAAGGAAAGCTTGGTGTGTTGTACAGATGCCAAGAGCCCCATGTGACATGGGGTATGTTCAGGAGAGATTGGTGTGAATTGAATTTTGAGAAATCTGCAAGGTCTTGAAGATCATGTTAGGGATGTTCTGCTTATATATTATTGCAAAAGGAATCACCCCAAAACTTAGAGACTTAAGACAGCAGCTATCATTTATTTTGCTTATGAATCTGCAATTGGAGAAGGGTGGGAAAAGTTTGTGTCTTCTTCATTTGCTGTCATTTTGTGCAGTTGAATGAGATGCAAGGGATCCATTGCCAGCATGGCTTACATGGCTGGCAAGTTGGTGCTGACTCTTCATGTGGCTTGGGCTCTCTTAGAGTTCTCTGGGTTCTCTGAGTGAGCATCCCAAAACATAGGAAGTGAGACTTTTAGCTTCAGTTCCAACATATAAAGAGCTTGGAAGCTGATGCTCCCATTCTTACAAGGAGAAAGGACTAGGTGAGCTGAACATCAGCAACTTTGGTTCAGTTCATCAGAGAATGGAGGCCACAGGGCAAACTGCTGTACTAAACTCTGGAGAGACAGACATATCCAGATAGACATAGCCCAGATCTCCTCAGTGGGAGCACAAGCTGGTGGAGCCATAAACTGGGAAGGATACTTGGTAATTTTTATGCGTTGATGGAGAAGGGGTGTGGTCTAGCATGAGGGTGAAAACTCTTGGGGACCATAGTCTTAGGGATGTCCCCACACTTTCTTGGGCTTTGCCTCCAGGAACCCCCATAGGGTTCTCACAGTGGAAATCATGGAAAATCCCCTTGTTGCTCTGGTACGGGAAGAGGAAGAATAATCACCATCAGATACACCCAGAGTGTTATCCATCACAGAAACCTGTTCTGTGGGGAAAAATCTTTGCTAGAAGCCTTATCCCAGGTGGTGGAAGGGAGTCTCTCCCACTCAGACTCTTTCCAGCCTTTCTGCCTCACATAAGTGGGGGAAACCAGAGTCAGTAATGGTCAGGGCCTCAAGGAAGTAGATTGGGAACATTGCAGTCAGGGAAGGAAGTAGGGGGTTGAAAGAGAAAAAAGAAGAGCTATGCCACTGGAGAAACGCTTGTGAAGGTCACATCCCACGATGCAGGCTCACTAAAAGAAATCAGACTCACTCAGAAGATTTGAGAACGTTCACACTCCCTCATACGTTACCACAATGCCAACAGGGTTCCAGCATAATAACAGCAGGTGATAGCTGAGAGTTGCAAGACACAGACTCTCCATGAAGAGGAGTACTAATGGAAACCTCAAGTCAGGAGGAGTAAAAAAACAGCAACACTAGAATAATTTGAAGTCTCTGGTACCTATTGTTACAGTGAACAGTAAACACAGCATAACTCTTAGCCGGATTAACATAAATCCTCATGTTTGGCTTTTAGCACAAAGTTATAGGGCATTCCAAAAGGTTAGAAAAAAATACAGCCTGGAAAGGCAACACAGTCATCACAACCAGCCTCAGATATGGCACAGATGTTGGAATTATCAGAGAGGGAATTTAAAATAACTGTGATTAATATATTTAGAGTTCAAGTGGAAAAAGTAGACAAAATGCAAGAAAAGATAGGTAATGTAAACAGAGAAATGAGAAAGAATATAAGAAAGAATCAAGAGAATTTAAAAAAAACCTGCTATAATGGAAATGAAAGATGCTTTTTATGTACTCAGTAGACACAGCTGAAGAAAGAAAGGGTCAAAGAACATGAATACAGGTCAGCAAAAATCTCCTCAGCTGAAATGCGAGAAAGAAGAAGAAAAAGAAAAACAGAACATCTGAGAGGCGCCTGCGTGGCGCTTAAAGCATCTGACTCTTGATTTTGCTTAAAGCATCTGACTCTTGATTTTGGTTCAGATCGTGATCTTATGGTTCATGGGATGGAGTCCTGCAGAGGGCTCTGTGCTGACAGCATGGAGCCTGCTTGGGATTCTTCCTCTCCCTCTCTCTCTTCCCTTCCCCCACTCACTGTCTCTCTCTAAAAATAAATAAATAAATTTATATAAAAAATAGAACATCTGAGAACTGTGGGATAATATCAAAAAGTGTAACACATGCATAATTGGAATACCAGCAGAAGAATCGAGCAGAAGTATTTGAGGTAAAAATAGCAGAAGACTTTTCCAGAATTTATGACAGACACCACACCCCAGACCCATGAAACTCAGAGCACACCAAGTATATACTTAGGTGTAAACAAAACTGAAAAACAAAAATAAAATCCCCCTACACCTAGGCATATCCTGTTCAGTCTGCAGAGAAACAGAGGCAAAGAGAAAATCTTGAATGAAGCTAGAAGAAAAAATACTTTACCTACAGAGGAGCAAGGATAAGAATTACATCAGACTTCTCATCTGAAACCATGAAATCAAGAAGGGAATTGTGTGAAATACTTAAGAAAATAGTTTTAAAAATCACCAATTTAGAATTCTATATCCAATAAATGCCTTTCAAAGGTGAAGGAGAAATAGAAGTCTTCTCAAATAAAAACTGAAGAGAATTCATTGGCAGTAGACTTGTTTTTTTAAGAAATTTTAAAAGTACTTTAAGCAAAATGAAAATGATACAGGTTAGAAACTTGGATCTCTATAAAGAAGAGTGTCTGAGAAGAAGTAAAGAAACGTAATGTACAATTTTTTATTCTCATCTAGTTGAAGTAGAAATGCAATGTGTATTTAAAGCAATAATAGCAACAATGTATTGGGTGATTATAGCATCTGGGTAAGTGAAATCTGTGACAGCAGTATCACACGGGGTGAGTGATGGCAAGGGGAGCACTCTGTTAGAAGGTACAAAGCTACACATGACTGATACAGTATTATTTGAAACTAGACTTAGAAATGTGCAACTGTGAAGGACAACCACTGTGAAGATTTCAAAAAATAAAATTGATATGCTAAGAAGATATAAAATAGAATCATATAAAATGTTCAGTTAAAATCAGAGGAGGCAGAAAAGGAATAAACAAAAAAAGGACAAATACAATAAAAACAGTTACAAACAAGGTAGGTATTAATATACCTATGTCCAAATCACTTAGGGTATAGTTGGTCTAAATACACCCATTAAAAGGCAGAGATTGTCAGTGTGGATTAAAAAACAAGACCCAACTCTATGTTGTTTATAAGAAACCTACCTTAAATATAAAGACTTGGATTAAAGGTAAATTGATATAGAAAAAAAAATGCCATACTAACAGTATTTGAAAGAAAGCTGGAGTAGTTATATTAATTTCAGACTGAGTAGACACTTCCTGATGATTCAGAAGCCCATGAGGATAAAAAGAGGTATCACATAATGATAGAGGTATTAATTTCACAAGAAGACATAATGATTCTTAATGTGTGTTAAACTATGGGAGGCAAAAACTGATAGAACTGAAAGGAGAAGTGGACAAATCCATTTAACTCCCTTGTGTCAGTAACTGATGGATCAAACGGGCAAAGAGATCAGTGAGGAATAGGTGATCTAAACAGCACTACCAAGATACAGCAAGTGGAAGCTGCCGACATGTTAAGGCCAGTGCCCAGAGCTGAGACAGTGTCACTTCCACCTACTTTATTGATCCAGTGTTCTGAGAGACCAGATTCAAGGGTGGGAAACATAGACTGTACCTCTCAATGAGTAATATCAGAGAATGTGGGGCTATGTTTTAATACCGCACAATACAATTTGGGTGTCATTTTAGTGTAGAGTTACATCTTTGCTCTCACCTTTGCACAGAGTTCTTCCAGTTATCTTTTCTGACCACATATTCTCTGACACCTTTTTGGATTAAACTCACTAAATTTTAGACATATTCTTGAGAACAAGGACTCAGTTTGGTGTTTAGGTGCCATGTAGAGAGGGGACCTTATGTCCTGGTTTGCCTAGGACAGTCCTGGTTTTTGCTTGTTGTCTTTGTGTTGTTATTAATAGCATTTCTTTTTACAAATTCAATGTTTTTACCATTTAGTGTCTCCATTTGGATGATAAAATATACGATCACCTTACTTATATAATGCTTTATTCCTCTAGAGACTTGATAAAGCATTTTGCCAAAAAACATAATTTGTTTAAGGTATTTTATTATGAAATTCAACCGAGTAATTAGAAATGTTAATTTCCGTGAACCTTAGGGAGCTTTTTAAAATTTGTTTGTAATTGTCATTGAATCTCTAATGAAGGATTTGTCGATTAATTTAAGAAGTTTCATAGCTGATTAATAACCTTTAGGTACAGCACATTCTCTTGAACACCAAGGAAAGGAGTCTAGATGTCATGATTTTTGTGAAATAGAAACATCATTCTAAAATTCAAATGACCTACTCAGATCCCTTACTGCTCATAATATAGATGATAGCTCAGAGTAATTCAAGATAGTGGAAATGCTGGAAATTTGAAATAGGAATTAATGAGGAAGCTAAGACTTGGGTGAAATCAAGTGCTGTTAGAGCTCAAAGCATCAGTGAGTTTTAGTCAGATGCTTATACTTTATTTAGCATCGATGCATACAAAAGGAGTATACTATACTATTATAATAATGGAGAGATGGCAAGTACTTGAAAAATCTAGAATGATAAACTGCATAAAGTAATCAAGTGCAAAATTTGGATAGTAGACACTGTTGATTTTAGGGTGATTTTTGAGGAATATGGCATCTGGTAGGCCAAGATCAGAAAAGAAGGCTTTGGAGAAAGGAGTGAGGCTTGATCTTATTCTTTCCTTAAGTATGTTTGGGTTTCCTGGGAATTTCAACTTCAGGCTCTCGTTTGTTGCCTCATTATAATGAACTGGATGGAGAGTGATATCTACCTTTGTCAGTAGAATCTGAAAATGGAAAAACAATACTACTCGTTCAGTGACTTTTATGCAGAAACATATCTGAGCTTAAAAAAAAATCTCAAGACAGGAAGGAAATTTAAAGATTTTAGACATGAAACTTTTTTCATGCTTAATGGTTGATTACCAAGCAAATATGTGCTCTCTTTCTTCTGGGATTCAAGTAAACAAATATACATTTCCCTGTATAAACAAATTTTTGCAAATTTGAAAAATAATTCTGTCTCTGGTTCAAAATGGTCTCCTTGGGATTGCTGTATTTGTAACGGTCTGTCTTTTCAGGGATTTAAATCAATGATCCTACAGATCCACCAGCATTATCTGAGTTGAGGGGAAATTGTAAAACACAAAGAACTTCCGGTGAATAGTTGAAAGCCCTGTTGTAACTCAACAGAGAATAACATAGAAGTCATTCCTTATTGGCCCGATGCGTGAGACAAGAGAGTGAATTCTGAAGCAGCTTAGCAACGAGCACAGGTACAGACAGACAAAAAAGCCCCTGAGGAAGCAGAAAAGCAACCAAAGGCTTTTTGTATGATCAAACCCCTTAGGAGAAGTAAGAGGGAAATGGAGATACTGAAAAACCAAATAAATGTTATGAACAAGGCCTATTGGGGATCCCAGAGGAAGCTGAATTCCTAATGAGAAAGCAATGGGCTGGGTTAAACAGAGTGACAGTTAAGTGGGAGTATTTGTTTTTGTTTTTGTTGTCTTTGTTTGCCTTATGTCCCCAGGAAGGTTTTAGTGCTAAGATCTGGAGAGTTGAGGGCACCTGGGACTGTGGCCGAAGTAAAGCGTGGAGGATTATTAAAATAGAATGAATCTCATCTCTGAATGAAATAGAAGAGGTGAAATAATAGAATACCAATAGTTAGAGTTGGACAAAAGAGGAACCAAAGAATATGAGAGGGATTGACTGGAGGGGTAGCCAGAAGACCAGCCAGATGCTGAGGAAGGCAGAGAGTTGCAGAGGAATATGGGTGATAATGTGAAAAACTCAGCCGGGTCCTGAAAAGAGAAGTTCTGAAAAGAATCCACTAAACTTGCAGTTACGAAAGTTTTTGTTTGGTATGTGTAGGGGACCAGTGGGAATAGAGACCTAATTGCTTTGGATTAAAGAGAGGGGAAGAATGGAGGCTGAAATGCAGGGACCAGGGGAGCAAAGGGAAGGAAAAGAAGAAAGGACAGAAGTATTTTTCGTCATTTTAGTTTTAAAATAGATGGGAAAGAATCTGGTATGTATATAGATTAGGACCCAGGCATCAGTGAAAGAGAGAGAGAAAATGACCAATGAAATATTTTGTTTTTCTTTCTTTCTTCCTTTCTTTCTTTCTTTCTTTCTTTCTTTCTTTCTTTCTTTCTTTCTTTCTTTCTTTCTTTCTTTCTTTCTTTCTTTCTTTCTTTCTGTGAGAGAGTACACATGCATACACAGTGGGGGTGGGGAGGGGCAGAGGGAGAGAGAATCTTAAGCAGGCTCCATGTCCAGCTTGGAGCTCAACACGGG
Organism: Prionailurus bengalensis; assembly: GCF_016509475.1. Classification (NCBI taxonomy): domain Eukaryota; kingdom Metazoa; phylum Chordata; class Mammalia; order Carnivora; family Felidae; genus Prionailurus; species Prionailurus bengalensis. The sequence continues at coordinate 93,757,326 of NC_057348.1, forward strand.
GTCTCCGTCCCCTGACCCTGGGATCATGACCTGAGCTGAAATCAAGAATCAGCAGCTTAGGGCACCTGGGTGGCTCAGTCAGTTAAGTGGCCAACTCTCTATTTAAGCTCAGGTCAAGATCTCATGATTGGTGAGTTTAGGCCCCACATCAGGCTCTGCGCTGGCTGTGTGGAGCCTGCTTGGGATTCTCTCTCTCCCTCTCTCTCTGCCCCTTTCCCCAGCTCATGCTGTCTCTGTCTCTCTTAAATTAAATAAATAAGCTTGAAAAAAAAAAGTCGGATGCTTAACCAACTGAGCCACCCAGGTGTATTCTTGATGAGGAATATATATTCTGAAGTATATTCTTGATGAGGAAATTTGAAGAACTCTATTTTCTCTGTTGCTTGAACTTTATTACACATGTCTTTGATAACGGGTCTCCCTCTTTAATGTTTTAATAATATGTCAATCTGAAATAGTTGCTTTATATATATATTTTAACATTTATTCATTTTTGAGAGAGAGACAGAGAGACACAGAGAGCGAGCAGGGTGGGAGATGTAGAATCCAAAGCAGGCTCTAGGCTCTGAGCTGTCGGCACAGAGCCCAATGCAGGGCTCAAACTCATGACCCGTGAGATCATGACCTGAGCCAAAGTCAGATGCTTAACCAACTGAGCCACCAAGGAGCTCCTGAAATAGTTGTTTTTATTGCCAGTTTCATCTCATGGAGGACTTAGACCTATAAAAATATTATTATTAAGTATCTTTTTGGTTTTTGCGTTTTTAAAAAATGTAATTACATCATTGAGCTGTCTGTGTAGCACATGGGTTTCTCTGTTTGGCCCCTTTCTCTTCATTGATACTAGTTGTGATTTTTTAATGACTGTATTTTTGTGAATCTCTCTCTCTCTCTCTCTCTCTCTCTCTCTCTCTCTCAGTACTACCTTTCTTTTTGTAATTTAGGGTCATGAAGTAAAGCTAATATTATGGAACACTTGGCTAAGCTTCATCTTGTCACCTATGAAAATAGGGCAAATATTAGAATTTGTTTCATACAGCTGTGAAGAATATATATGAATGAATGCATTTGGAGTGTTTAGAACATGGTTTCGAATGTAGTAGATGTGAAATGAATGCTGGCTATGATCTTTTTCTTTGTTTCTTATAACAATTCTAGAAAAGTTTTGAAAGGAGATTATTTCTCCCTTTTTACAGATACAGAAACTGATAAAGATTGAGTAACTTGCCCACAATCCCATAGCTAAGTGGCAGAGCCAGGACTCAGACTCAGTCAGCCCACCTCTAGAGCTGAGTTCTTAATTTTTATCTCCTTTTATTTTTTTACTTATTTATTTTATTTTGAGAAAAAAATTAAAATCTGTGCTTACTCTACCCTTTTGTTAATGATCAACCATAGGGTACAGAGTCAATTACTCCTATGATTCTTGTATCTTCCCTCTGTGCCTCTGTTGCCGTTTCTCTTTAGTCATTTGCCATCCATATTCTCCACTGTTCCAGGCAACTCCACGGTGACAGCATAGCTGTTTCCACTCATTTCACGCAGATGATTTGTGGCTTTCCACATAGAAGGGGCTGCACGGAATAGAACACTCACTGCTTCCCTTTTCCTTTCTTTGGATACAGTTATTTTGGACGGGGTTTTCCATTCCATTGCTGCCTTCTCATTATGGACATCAGCCCAAGATTTGATGATACCCATTTCTCTTACTCCTTTTTTATTCTACTCATGTGGCAAATATAACTTCTGAACTGCCAGCACATTTACAACCGTTGTCTTTTTTTTTTTATTTTTTTCAACGTTTATTTATTTTTTTGGGGACACAGAGAGACAGAGCATGAACGGGGGAGGGGCAGAGAGAGAGGGAGACACAGAATCAGAAACAGGCTCCAGGCTCTGAGCCATCAGTCCAGAGCCTGACGCGGGGCTCGAACTCACGGACCGTGAGATCGTGACCTGGCTGAAGTCGGACGCTTAACCGACTGTGCCATCCAGGTGCCCCAACCCTTGTCTTTCTCATAAAGGAGGAACTAATATTATAGTGATAGATGTACCTTGAATAAACAATTATTTCAAATAGATTTTTGAGCAAATCAGAAACACAGCACCCTTGAGCCCCCACCCAAAGTATATTCCCAGCACTAGCTGTGAATGCAGTTAAGCATTTAAAATTGAATTAAGAGGGGAAAATTATTCTACCTGTTGTGGCCTTTGAAAGTCTTGCCAAATTTTCTTGTTAATTTTTCTTTGTTCTTTTTAGTCACTTCCTTATGTACTGGTGTCTAAACAGGTGCATTTATATTGTCTGTATGTAATTTATTCACATAAACTTTCAGATGACTTGATTAAATTATAAATCATTTTTTTAATAGCTTGTGTGACCTGAGCTAATTTACCATTGACCCATCTGTTAGTAAAAGGGTTTGTTTAATTAATAAGCGCTGGAGAGAATAACTGTATTTAAGGTTATTTTATCTAATAAATATAGCTATGTGAATGATGCTGTATCACAAAGGGAATTTTTGAAGCTGACTTGGCCAGATCTCTACATAGTGACAATGTTAGTAGCCACTTGGTAATCAGTCTTCCTAATTATATTTCCCTTTTTACTTTTCAAAAACTTTCCCTTGTGTTGCATATACTCATATAACTTATGAATATGCACATAGTCATGTAAGTATATATGTAAAAGAAAATGCAGGTAACAGAGATTGCCTTTGAAAGTTGGAGAGAGCAGTGTTGACAGGTTGAATGATGGGCCTAAGTTTATACTCCTGAGTAACAACATTGTTGCCCTAAAAACTTGGGTGTCTCAACTTTTTATCTGTCACTTTCCTATTCCATTTCAAAGTTGGAGTCATTCCATCTATCTGAAATGAGTAAATTTCCCTGTTTTTCCAAATATTCTTTATAATTCAGTCATACTTTCCCCATAGTCATTCAAAATGAGTGAGTGTTTGTAGTATAATGATTGGATGCTTCTCTGACACATAATTAATCATTCTTGCTCACTTTGCAAAATTCATAATCTGAGTCCAGTTGAATAATTAGTGGTCTGGATTTTAAGATCATAGTAAAAAGAAGAAAATAAAGTATGTGTTTTCTTTAAATATTTCTTTTAAATATTTAAAAACCAAGAAATAAGGAACAGTAATCCTATGTGTTATAACCAAAGATGTTTATCTATCACAGACGCAGGACATTAGGTTCATAGTGTTTATTTTTTGTAATAAGTTTTATATTAGTACACATATAGATACTGTATATCACTACAGATGTACATATACATGTGTATACATGTGTGTATATATAACTACATTCCACTTTTTAACAAGGAAATTGTATAAAATAAGTCTTAGAAAAAAAGAGAATGATAAATAAATACTAAGTGACTATTTTATTTGCAGGTATTTGACATAGAAAGATTTAGATATATATTCAATGTACCCAATTTACAGATATATTACCTTTTTTTACTTATTATAAGATAAAATATTATACTAGCTAAGGTCTTATTTCTTTTCTGGACTAGGATTTGTATATAAGGTGCTATTGTGGAAGAGAATTCCTCAACTGGATGAGATTTCTCATCTGCTACAGTTGGGGAGAGTCATGATGTTTGTATCCATTCCTCATTTTAGGCAAAAACTGAGTCATTGTCTAATTACTTTCCAGTATATGTTGCTCCTGAAGTCAGAGACTTCATTCTCCAACACTCATTTTGAACTTGAAAATCGTATCGGGAAACTTTCTGTTTATGTCTGAGAAGATTAACACACACAAAGGAGAGACATTTAGGAAAGCTAACTTGTGATTCCTTAGTTAGACAGATAATTCTATCAGGGAAAGCTTATGAAATCTGTCCTATCTGTAGCTGTTCACTGGTTTAGCCCTTGTTTGAAGTAGTTGACATCATTCATTCATGCATGCAGTGCTTGTTGAAGTCAGACTCCACAAAAGCCATTTAGTAGGATGAAAAGCCGTTCAACATGGTTTCTTCTCTTTTTTTTTAATTTTTTTTTTCTCAACGTTTATTTATTTTTGGGACAGAGAGAGACAGAGCATGAATGGGGGAGGGGCAGAGAGAGAGGGAGACACAGAATCGGAAACAGGCTCCAGGCTCCGAGCCATCAGCCCGGAACCTGACGCGGGGCTCTAACTCACGGACCGCGAGATTGTGACCTGGTTGAAGTCGGACGCTTACCCGACTGCGCCACCCAGGCGCCCCAACATGGTTTCTTCTCAAAGTGGCTAAATTATGTTGCCGCACTGAACAGAAATTAGATTTCTTACTGGAAGCTAGATTTGGTGGCTGAGACTTAACATTATTGAATAGTCTTTTGGTTAAGACCTTGTCGGTTTTCCTTATTTTGTAGCACTAAACTTGGCAAAAAGAATCCTCTTTAGGAAAAGGATGCTAATGTCTTGTTTGATGGTGATAAACACACATGTTATTGCTTACAAGCCCTGCAGGCAGCATAGGTGGATTGTGTATTTGGCTTTCTTTGTCTTTACGATAAAGATTTGCCACCAAATATTTTATAGTATGTATACATAGCTACAGTTTAAATCCTAGAATTTTATTAATTTTTTAGTATGTTTTAATTTTAATATATATTTATAAACATTAATTTTATAGTCTGTTTTAGTCTATATGTCATGAAGTACATTTAGTAGACATAAGCTTAGTTAAATTGACTTTACTGGTTAGGAATGTATATTTAACTTTTTGGGTGAACGTTGTTGATATGCTAGCTTTTACTTCATTGAAAGCTCTACTCTAAAAAAAAGTGTAGCAGGCAATAAAAATGTTGATGTCCTGCAAGATCAAATATCTAATTACTGGATCAGTCCTGTAGTGGACGTGGCATCCACCTTGGGTCTGCTCTTTATGTTCTACTGATTCCCTAGTTTTTGCTCTCTGTACTTTAAGTGTGTCTCTCCACCTCCTTCTGCATCTTTGTTCATAGATCCCTCTGTGTAAGTAGCTTACCTCCCTTTTTCACCTGTCCACAGCCTATCCTATGTTGAAGGTCCAACTCAAGTCCCACTCATACTGTGAGGCTTTCCTGGCTTCTGAAAAGACACTGTCCTTGATTAAACTTAAGCTATGCTCCTCTAAGCCCTCTTCTTGACTAGACCATGGCTTTGCCACAGTCTTCCTCAACCCCTTGCACAAAGCCTCTCCAGGCCTTCTCCGCCTAGTCTTAGCAAGAATCCTGCCAAGTCCCTTTAGATAAAATCTCCCCACCCTTTCTATCTGGTTGCTCTGGCCTGCCCTTAGCAAAAATCTTGTTAGATCCGTTTAGGAAGAATTCCACCTGTCCTTGATGTTACCTCTTAGTAATTTTCCATCCACCCATAAATGGCTCTCTACCTGCTCATTTGTTATAAATCCCTTCTTGTTCTTGTATTCAGATTTCAGCCCTATCTCTGTCTTTGCTATTACAGTAGTCTTGAATAAACCTTACCACTTAAACCAATGTTAGAATAATTTTTCTTTTCCTTTTTTCATGGCTCAGTTACTGCCTTGATTTCTATGTCCTTTACTTCCTCATAAGTATGTAACTTATATTCATATGTATATCATGTACTCTTATACATATATATCTTACTCTTTAGCACCTGTCACAGTGCTATTAATATCTGCTCAACTAATAAATATTAACTGTGTAATGATTGGGGAAAGTGTTTAAGGATGCTGTGATCACACTCTTTAAGTGTTGAGAAGAGATTTGGACAGATGGCACTTAGGAGTAGAGATTTGTAGTCAGGGCAGAGGAAGTTCTTTCTTCAACTACACATTTGATTACCATGGATCTGAATTCTTCCGAATCTAAGGTCATGGGTCTGGGTTCATAGAGTTAAATCTTCTAGTGTATCTATCCTGGAGATGATTTGATTGCTTGCTTTCAGTCACTGGATATGGAGGACTCCCATTTCACTAAATTCCAGCCAGGACAACTCGAGGAACTGTGCCCCAAAGGTTCTGCCCCCATGTGGTCATCAGGCCTATACTTGCTTCCTCGGTCAGGTCTCTATTGCTTGACCAGTGGGGTTGCTTTCACCAATAAATCACAATGAAAGTGGTGGAAATTTATGAAAGAAAGAAGTACTGGGGCCATTTTCCTTAAAAGGGAAGCGTGAGCTTGTTTGAACTTGAGGCTTCCTGGACTTTTGTTTCATCTCATCCAGTAAAAGGATATATTATTAAACCACAACAAAAAAGAAAATGACCAAATATGAAAGTGGGATGCCATTAAAAAAAAATCTACACACAGAAAAAAAAGTCTAGAAGATACATGCACATGTTGACAAATTTACCTCTGAGTGATGGGATTATCACTGATATAAAGTGTTTTCTGTATTTGCCAACCATTCTGCCCTAAACGTGTTACTTTTACAATTAAGATAAGACTAATTAATGCCATTTTAACATATATTGATCTATTTTGAGGTTTGTAAAATATTATTAGAAGACACAAAGAATAGTGACATTGCTTTGACAATAAATAATTAGATCAGAAGTATCTGAAAAAAAGTATACTGATGTAAGCAGAGCATCTTTGTAGAATGAAGGAGGAATATGAGGGTGTGGATCACGTACCTTTCTTCTGTGGTTCACACTATAATTATTGCTGCCCCCATAGGGAATGTATAAGTATGGGTTCTGAAGTCCAGCCTCCTGAAAATTCTGATGCTGCCTTTTCTGGTTGTATGATTTGGAACTGTGCCTCAGTTTCTTTATAAAGTGGAAATAACAGTAGTATCTATCATGCAAATTTGTTATAGGGATTAAATGAGACAGTGAAAATAAAGTCCTTGGCCTAGGGCCTGTCACACTATAGGTACTTTAACAATAGTGATGTTCAATACAAGTGCTGTTTTTGGCTTAAAGACAACTATTTTGATTTTAAGCTTACTGGCTGTGTATAAAACCATTTGATTCCAAATCAGGCTGATTTGTACTCTGGCTCTATTGCTAGGTTTTGGAAGTAAGACTACTATAGATCTTATTATATCAATTATACATAATTTTTATAAATGTCTTTCTTTAATCAGCTCTTTCGTAATATATGAATTAGCATAAACTCTGATCCTCAACATGTGTAGGTAGATTGTTTTCAACTCTATGTTTAATTGAATCATTTTTTTACTTTGGCACCCTGCTCGCCTGTAAAGCAGTCCATTTTAATGCCACTTTTATTTTTAGAATAGTCATTTAGATGCAGTAATTCATGATGCCTAAGCATTGTTCTCCACTTTCTCCAGTCCTTTTTGTCATAAAAGACTTCATTCAAACTAGATACATTTGACTTTGATTGATATTGTTTTAAAATTTCATTTTAAAGGTATTTAATAGTGACATATTTTCTATAATTATGACAGTAATACATTTTAATGGAGAAAATAAAAATCACTTATAATCCTTGACTTGATATAAGTCTTAATCCTTTAACCAAGTTATCGTAATAATTATCTTTGTTGGTTCTCCATGGGCCTTTGCAGCCAAACCAAAAAAAGAAAATACTAGCTTGCTATGCTGGTTGTAACATAAACTGGACGTGTGTGTGTGTGTGTGTGTGTGTGTGTGTGTGTGTGTCTTTATTAGAATGGGTAGAAATAGACTGAACTCTGAATACCCCTGCCTTAATGGCTCTCCAGGGCTGTTTTAATTGTTTATCCTGCTGTTCCAAACGTCACTTAATTTTGTATGGCTGTGTTTGTTTTTTTTTTTTTTTTTTTTTTTTTTTTTTTTTTCTGAAATTTATTGACAAATTGGTTTCCATACAACACCCAGTGCTCATCCCAAAAGGTGCCCTCCTCAATACCCATCACCCACCCTCTCCTCCCTCCCACCCCCCATCAACCCTCAGTTTGTTCTCAGTTTTTAACAGTCTCTTATGCTTTGGCTCTCTCCCATTCTAACCTCTTTTTTTTTTTTTTCCTTCCCCTCCCCCATGGGTTCCTGTTCAGTTTCTCAGGATCCACATAAGAGTGAGACCATATGGTATCTGTCTTTCTCTGTATGGCTTATTTCACTTAGCATCACACTCTCCAGTTCCATCCACGTTGCTACAAAAGGCCATATTTCATTTTTTCTCATTGCCATGTAATATTCCATTGTGTATATAAACCACAATTTCTTTATCCATTCATCAGTTGATGGACATTTAGGCTCTTTCCATAATTTGGCTATTGTTGAGAGTGCTGCTATGAACATTGGGGTACAAGTGGCCCTATGCATCAGTACTCCTGTATCCCTTGGATAAATTCCTAGCAGTGCTATTGCTGGGTCATAGGGTAGGTCTATTTTTAATTTTCTGAGGAACCTCCACACTGCTTTCCAGAGCGGCTGCACCAATTTGCATTCCCACCAACAGTGCAAGAGGGTTCCCGTTTCTCCACATCCTCTCCAGCATCTATAGTCTCCTGATTTGTTCATTTTGGCCACTCTGACTGGCGTGAGGTGATACCTGAGTGTGGTTTTGATTTGTATTTCCCTGATAAGGAGCGACGCTGAACATCTTTTCATGTGCCTGTTGGCCATCCGGATGTCTTCTTTAGAGAAGTGTCTATTCATGTTTTCTGCCCATTTCTTCACTGGGTTATTTGTTTTTCGGGTGTGGAGTTTGGTGAGCTCTTTATAGATTTTGGATACTAGCCCTTTGTCCGATATGTCATTTGTGAATATCTTTTCCCATTCCGTTGGTTGCCTTTTAGTTTTGTTGGTTGTTTCCTTTGCTGTGCAGAAGCTTTTTATCTTCATAAGGTCCCAGTAATTCACTTTTGCTTTTAATTCCCTTGCCTTTGGGGATGTGTCGAGGAAGAGATTGCTACGGCTGAGGTCAGAGAGGTCTTTTCCTGCTTTCTCCTCTAAGGTTTTGATGGTTTCCTGTCTCACATTTAGGTCCTTTATCCATTTTGAGTTTATTTTTGTGAATGGTGTGAGAAAGTGGTCTAGTTTCAACCTTCTGCATGTTGCTGTCCAGTTCTCCCAGCACCATTTGTTAAAGAGGCTGTCTTTTTTCCATTGGATGTTCTTTCCTGCTTTGTCAAAGATGAGTTGGCCATACGTTTGTGGGTCTAGTTCTGGGGTTTCTATTCTATTCCATTGGTCTATGTGTCTGTTTTGGTGCCAATACCATGCTGTCTTGATGATGACAGCTTTGTAGTAGAGGCTAAAGTCTGGGATTGTGATGCCTCCTGCTTTGGTCTTCTTCTTCAAAATTCCTTTGGCTATTCGGGGCCTTTTGTGGTTCCATATGAATTTTAGGATTGCTTGTTCTAGTTTCGAGAAGAATGCTGGTGCAATTTTGATTGGGATTGCATTGAATGTGTAGATAGCTTTGGGTAGTATTGACATTTTGACAATATTTATTTTTCCAATCCATGAGCAGGGAATGTCTTTCCATTTCTTTAAATCTTCTTCAATTTCCTTCAGAAGCTTTCTATAGTTTTCAGCATACAGATCCTTTACATCTTTGGTTAGATTTATTCCTAGGTATTTTATGCTTCTTGGTGCAATTGTGAATGGGATCAGTTTCTTTATTTGTCTTTCTGTTGCTTCATTGTTAGTGTATAAGAATGCAACTGATTTCTGTACATTGATTTTGTAGCCTGCAACTTTGCTGAATTCCTGTATCAGTTCTAGCAGACTTTTGGTGGAGTCTATCGGATTTTCCATGTATAATATCATGTCATCTGCAAAAAGCGAAAGCTTGACTTCATCTTTGCCAATTTTGATGCCTTTGATTTCCTTTTGTTGTCTGATTGCTGATGCTAGAACTTCCAGCACTATGTTAAACAGCAGCGGTGAGAGTGGGCATCCTTGTCGTGTTCCTGATCTCAGGGAAAAAGCTTTCAGTTTTTCCCCGTTGAGGATGATGTTAGCTGTGGGCTTTTCATAAATGGCTTTTATGATCTTTAAGTATGTTCCTTCTATCCCAACTTTCTCAAGGGTTTTTATTAAGAAAGGGTGCTGGATTTTGTCGAAGGCCTTTTCTGCATCGATTGACAGGATCATATGGTTCTTCTCTCTTTTTTTGTTAATGTGATGTATCACGTTGATTGATTTGCGAATGTTGAACCAGCCCTGCATCCCAGGAATGAATCCCACTTGATCATGGTGAATAATTCTTTTTATATGCCGTTGAATTCGATTTGCTAGTATCTTATTGAGAATTTTTGCATTGTATGGCTGTGTTTGAATGGAAAACGCAAGATCTCTGTGGTTGACACTACTTGGCAATGAGTATTTGGGGATTCCGTAAAGCCTTGTGGTGAATCAGTGATGTGCTTTTTGGTGGATCTCATTTAACTTTTTTGGAGATGCTTTTTTTCCTGAGAGTGGAAGCTTGACTTCTCTCTTATGCTGCTGAACATGTGTGCCTCAACTGGAGAATGGTGAGCACTTCTGACTCCATTAAAGAAATGGGAGCATTATGGTTTAAACGTATCTTTGAACTGGGAAGCTTGAAGTGCTCTAAGGTTGAGCATCAGACTTCATCTTCTTTAATCCCAGCTCATGTTAATGGCTCACTCTGATGGTGGTGCTGTAGTTAGACTTTTTAAAAAGAAAGTTATGAATGAGTGGAATCAATTTTTTATATTTAGATATAGTATGATATATAGTATAATAAGCATAAGCTATAAAATAATGTAATACAAGATAGGGAAAGATGATATCATCAAAAAATATATCCATTTCTTTTCTGATTTTTGAAGCCTTTTCCATGGGAAAAAGCTTCTGAAGATAAAAATCTATTTGAAGTGGCAGCTTGACCTCAGAAGGAGAAAATTTGAGTTTTCTAGAAATGTAAAACGCAGCCTTTTCAAAGACGGCACTAATATGTTTCCCCAGATAAGTGTGCTTGAAAGCAGGACTAGGGAAAAACAGGGAAAAAGCCAACTTCTTCTTTTTTTTCTTTACCTTCACACCATCCCTTCATCCTTAGGTTTCAGTGTGTATGAGCACACATGGGTGTTGCATGTTTAGGGAGATAAATTGGTGGGTGTTATGGAGAAAAATTTGTAGGACTAATTAACACAGTAAGTTTCAAATCTCACTATATGTGAAAAATCAATTTCTGAAAACTTGTAATGAACTACATTTTTTACTTCTGTTCTTATGAAACTCTCCCATCTCACCAAATAAACATGCCCCTCTCTAGTAATGTCAGCAGTATGTGTAATCAACTACCTTTACATCTGTGGGTGTCCTGGTCATCTTTTCCAAGCTTTGCCCCCCCCCCCTTTTTTTTGATATGTCGACAGTTCTTCCACTCCTTTTCTTTAATTCCTTTACATTACTTTTATTTTATTTTATTTTATTCATTTTTTTAAGAAACTTAAGTTAACCTTTGCTCACCTTGCATTTTATTTGCTTGATACTGTCTTATTTCTTCTCTGGTAGGCAGTCTCCTCAAAGGCTGCATGCATATGACCTTCTTGCTCTCTCCAAAATGTTTCTTTGCGTTTGGAGGTATTCCAGAAGAATATGGAGAAGGGTACAGTCCATTGCTCTAGGACTCCGAAAGGTGAATGCATCAGAAGGGATGATGAGAGTCTCTCAAATCCGAACCAACACATGCCAGATCAACACAATACAGGGTATAGCTCAGTGAAGGAAGGAGAGGAAGCATCAGAAACCCAGGAAGGGGGTAAGATTTGAAATTGACACACAGACGACACCAGTGGGGTGAAAAGTGGTAGAGAACAGCGCAGTTACTCACCAGCTGTTTTGCGAACGTCACTGCTACCAAGTGAGTTAGCTCTCAGCACCAAGATGTAGAACAGATACAGGAGTGAGTTAAATTATCAAGTGTCTTGGGAAGTTTGATAGTACTATGGTTCTCAGAGGAGTTTTGATTTAAGACTTGATATGATTGTTGCACTGAATTTTGAAGAAATAGGGCGTTGAGAGTGTCTCATCACTGTCTGTCATCCTTGAGGAGCTATGAAAAACTGGAGAGGCATTACCATCCTGGAGACGTCCACATATTCGCAGGAGACAATGGATTCTGTGAACCAGATCCAGGGGAAATGGTGTGACCTTCTCCCCACATCCCCTTCTCATTCCCCCTTCTCCAATGTGATATTTTAGGACAGAATATCACATGGATGATTTCTGAGTAGTCAGAAAACAGAATAGTGATTTTAGAGTTCATAAAAATCGTGTTATCTCTAACTAATTCCTTTTTCTGATCAGATTGTTAAGCTGGTGGAGCGAAACACTATAGATTATTGTATATTTGTTTTTCAAATGTGGGTAAATGTGGCTATTTATGTTCTGACAGATAAAAGTGTGATAGGCACTTGAGGGCTGTGCTATTGCTGGTGGTGGATTTAAAACAGGCTGGTTAAGGATACCTAACAGTAGTAGGGTTTCTAGTACCTCTTTTCCATGATAAGAGGTTGACTCATTTGTTCACTACTGAGCCCTAATTGTGTGCCAGATGCACATTTTTTTAGCACAGTCCAGTGGTAGAAGTAGTTGGTCAGTGCAGTGGTCTGGGACAGACGGAAAGGAAGGACTAGATGCATTGGAGAGACTGGAAGTGAAAAGAAGAGGGAGGAGACAGAGAAAGAAAGAGGAAGAAAGAGAAGACAATTAATGAAGCTGGGTCCCCAGAAAGGTGGATGGGGTGAGGGTCAAGAGTGTGGTGTCCAAGGGCACTGCCTTGGGCCTCATCCTGTTCAGTGTTTTCATTCCTACCTCAGATTAGGACACAGAGAAGGCTGGGCAGCTAGGGTCCATCAAAATCAGGATTGGAATTTAGAACATACATGAGAGGCATGAGCAGTTGGTTGCTGCTGACAAGTTGGAATTTTATTAGGGATAAATCAAGCTCCTGAAATCATGTTTAAAAAGTGAATTATGAGGCATAGGGCAAGTTAGAAATGGTGTGATTGTAGGGTACATGAAAACTCAGAGGTTTTAGTTGTTGGCAAGAATAATAAGAGTTTACAGATTTTTGTGGCTCCCATAGTTTAAAACATGCTTAGGCCAAAGTAGCACAAGTACGTTCAGTTTATGGAACAGGGCAGGGTCCTACCCCAGTCCACTCAACACTTACCAGACAACATCTTGTAGTGTGTACGTCCTGGCAATCACATTTCAAAAGGGGCTAATCAGCAGAGACTTCTCGCAAGCTTGCAACCAAGACTGTGGGGGCTATTCAACTATTTCAAATAGCTGAGTATTTTTTTAATGCTTATAGTGAAAAAAGAGACTTCAGTGTGTTTGAGAACAGACAAAGGAAGAGAGGCAATGAGAAGTTGATGTAGGAACTTGAAGGTTTAACAGAGTGTTTCCCAACACCCAAGGGTGTTTTTAAAAATACAGATGCCAGGACCCCACCCCACCCCCAAATAAATCAGGGGTGGGGCCAGGCATGGATATGTTTTAAAGCTTCCCAGTTGATTCTAGAATGTAGCCAGCATTGAGAACTTGCGCCTTAATTTCCACACAGCTGCAGAGGCTGGCCCAGGCCCTCTCCATGCTTTGCCTAAGGCTGAGGGGCAGCTGTGCTGAGGGGCAGCCAAAGCAGCAGCCCCCATTCCTCCTGCTTCCTAGGGACTGTCAGGATGGAGTCTCCTCTGCTTGCATCACTGCTCACCATGGGCACTACCCAAGGTATAAACTCCCTGATCATCTGCTATCTCTCTGACCTTACCCCCTTTATTTCTCACTATATCTTTTACACTGTCCCTTTCCCCTGTCCCTCGGGATCCTTCTCTGTCTTCTAGATCTAGAGCATCATCCTCTGATCAACAAACATATCCTTTACCTCTTTCTGAAGTTTCCTTAACTTCTGCTTCAACAGAAAACTGGCTGTCTCTTGAGGTTATTACTTCCCTTGAAGTCCTCCAAATGATTCACAAATATTTATGTCTAGTCTCGACTTGTGTGCTGAGATCCAGATCCACAAATACCAGTACTTACTATGTGTCTCCACTGGGGGCGCTCCCAGACTCCTTGGTACTCTGTTTACAATCTCCTCTTCTTTCGTTTCCGTCAATTCTAAATGGTACCTGTGTCCACCCCAGACACTGAAGTCAGAACATTTGAAATCATCCTTTGCACCATTCCCTATGCCCAATGCCATTTATCCTCACAGGTTGTTATTTCTGTCTTCAGAGTATCATTTTCCTTTTTCTAATTCCTCTTATCAATACACTGTTTTTTTGCGGCCACCATCTTTCCCCGAGACCACTGCAACAGCTCCTGACCTCCCTCCATTGCTCCCACTGTTGTGTTCCTTCAGGCCATTCTCTACACCATAGTGAGTGAGCTGCAGATACTTTGTGTTTGTTTATTCATTTATAATTTAATTATAACATTTCCTTTCTTTAGATTCCCCCAGTGTTTTGGGTGTTTTGTTTGTTTTTATTTTCTTTTTTTTAAAGTTTATTTATTTATTTATTTATTTATTTATTTATTTAGAGTGAGAGCAAGTGAGGGGCAGAGAGAGAGAGAGAGAGAGAGAATCCCAAGCAGGCTCTGCACTGTCAGCACAGAGCCTGATGCGGGGCTTGATCTTACAAACCACAAGATCATTACCTGAGCAGAAATTGAGTCAGACGCTTAAGCAACTGAACCACCGAGGCACCTCTCTTTTTTGTTTCTGTTTTTTAAACCAATCTTTTCTGTGGCTCTTAAGGACCTCCATAATCTTGTGCTTCCATTCCTCTTTCCAAGTGCCTCCTTAACCAGCTCCTGTCACTCTTTCCTTCTTATATTTTTGTTTAACACTCCGTGTTCTCTGCCTCTGAGCTTTTGTACAGTCGTTCCATCTCTTTTAGTCTTTTGGTTCCTCTCTTATTGTTTTTACCCTTCAGATTTATTTGTTGAAGAGACAGGTTCATTTTTCCTTTATTCTTTTTCCTTTATCCTATATTCTAAATTTTTCTGTTGTGTCCCAATGGTATCATTTAACTTGTTACATTATCTCCTTAAAATAAGTAGTTAGATTGAGATTCGGTCACATTCAGGGGCGATCTGTTCCGTGGCGGGAATGAGTGTTTCCATCAGGAGGTGTATGATATCTGGTAGCCTCTTTTTATGTTTTTAGCAACCATTAATAGTCCATTAAGTAAGTATGGTTAAGAATGGTGTTATTTAAGGGGATCCTGGGTGGCTCAGTCGGTTAAAAGTGTGTGATTTTTGATTTTGGTTCAGGTCATGATCTCACAGTTCATGGGTTCAAGCCCTGCATCAGGCTCTGCACTGACAGTGTGAAGCCTGCTTGGGTTTCTCTCTTTCCCTCTCTGCTTCTCCCCCCTGCTCTCTCAAAATAAATAAACTTAAAAAAGAAAAGAATTGTGTTATTCAAATTCTATCATTCTTCATTTGTTATATGCAGTGCATCTATAAACAGAAACTTCCACATATCAACTACCTGGTTAGATTGAAGGACACCGTATATGAAAAGGGAAGGCAAATGCTTGATATCTTTTCTTCAACAGTTTTGAAACTATGATATGGTTGTGTAGTGCCCTCCAAATAAGACTCCTATGGTTATTTTTTTTTTGTCTCATTATTAACTTACTTATTTAAACATATTTCATAACATTCAGTCACAGATAATAGTTGATTAAATTGTTCCATCTTCGATGGGTGAGACCCTCCTCCTTCTCTTTGACACTTAATGTCTGTCTCCTTGGTAAGACCTAAGTGCAGGGATCATGTCTGTGTTGTTCATCCTTTATCCTAAGCATAGAATCATTGTTGAGTTAGGGGCAGGATATTAAAACTTAATTAAGTTTTAATTAATTACATCAATTAATTTTATGGAAGAACATTTAGTTTAGTTTTTGAGGATTCAGAACTTGAATCAGAGAGAGAAAGTTACAGGAAGCAAATTTTGGCATTGGGGTGTTTTAGGGGAGGTGTGTTCCATCAAGTCTTTTGAGGGGCTGCTTTGTTCTAGGGAGTGAGGACAAGGAGAGACAGTCAGATCAGGGAAGATCTTTTTGCTTGGGAGCCTGAATGATCATTCAGGTCACTTCTGCCTGCAAGGTAATGACTCTCAAATCCTTTGTTGACATATTTTATTTTTGGAAAGGTGCAGAGTTGGCTGGCTTAAAATTGTTGAAATGTAATTATTCTGTTTTCTCCCGTGAACAATATATGTCACTCTAAATTTGATTCAAAGTATCATGAGTTCGTATATTTGATGAAACATTGCTAATGATGAATTATGCTTTAGTAGCAATCATTCTTTTATAAAAGGTTATAATTATTGCTTGAACAGACCCTTTTCTTATTCCATTAAGTCCTCAGACGTTTTGCATCATTGGTCTCATTCTAATAAATAGCCATTATACTATACTCTTTTTCATCTTTGGATTTTATTAGAAAAAGAAATTAATTTTATTTATTTATTTATTAAAAAAATTTTTAATGTTTATTTCTGAGACAGAGAGAGACAGAGCATGAGTGGGGCAGGGGCAGAGAGAGAATGGGAGACACAGAATCAGAAGCAGGCTCCAGGCTCTGAGCTGTCAGCACAGAGCCGACGTCGGGCTCAAACTCACAAACCATGAGATCATGACCTGAGCCAAAGTCAGTAGCTCAACTGACTGAGCCACCCAGGCGCCCCAAGAAAAAGAAATTAATTTAATATAAATAGCATTAGTCTTCCTCTTCTCTGTCTATTATTTTTATGAAGATTAGGATGAAGTGTAATTCCTGGCAACTTACCTTGAAATTCTAATTTATTTTTCCATAGCAAAACATAGTAAATAGCACTTTTAGGATATTGCAGAATTGTAAAGATTTAATACTATTGAGATGATTTCTCATTTGCCCCTGAATAAAAATTGAATTTAGGTAGAGATAGCAAGACAAGTATTTAGTTAAATTGTAAATTTTTGAAGTATAAATGTAGTACAATATAGTCAGCACTTTAATCAGTGTCTTAAGAGGGAATTAATAAAAGAAGCCCTATTAATAGTATCTTTAAAATGTTTTTAATGACTTTGCTGAAAATTTATAAATTCAGCCCAATATATTGTCCTTGATACACTCTAGCTTGCCACTGTCACTTCCTGAGTAGTATCCACATTGCCTTCTGTTGCTTCTAGATGAATACAGTAAGGAAGCAAGCATTGTATCTGTCTGTACTTGGTATTATTTCCTCGCAGTTTCTCTTGAGACAAAGTCATAATAGAAGAGAGGCAGAATATATTAAATTTTCCAGAGCACATTAAATTTCTTTTAGGCATATTGCCTTAATTTCCTTTGTATCATCTAGACCTAATTTCTTAAGGTGCTAGCACATGGACACTCTTTTCAAAGATGACCTATGTTAAACAACAGCAGTGAGAGTGGACATCCCTGTCATGATCCTGATCTCAGGGAAAAAGCTCTCAGTTTTTCCCCATTGAGGATGATGTTAGCTGTGGGCTTTTCATAAATGGCTTTTATGATCTTTAAGTATGTTCCTTCTATCCTGACTTTCTCGAGGATTTTTATTAAGAAAGGATGCTGAATTTTGTCAAAAGCCTTTTCTGCATCAATTGACCGGATCATATGGTTCTTATCTTTTCGTTTATTAACGTGATGTATCACATTGATTGATTTGCGAATGTTGAACCAGCCCTGCGTCGCTCCTCATCAGGGAAATACAAATCAAAACCACACTCAGATATCACCTCACGCCAGTCAGAGTGGCCAAAATGAACAAATCAGGAGACTATAGATGCTGGAGAGGATGTGGAGAAACGGGAACCCTCTTGCACTGTTGGTGGGAATGCAAACTGGTACAGCCACTCTGGAAAACAGTGTGGAGGTTCCTCAAAAAATTAAAAATAGACCTACCCTATGACCCAGCAATAGCACTGCTAGGAATTTACCCAAGGGATACAGGAGTACTGATGCATAGGGGCACTTGTACCCCAATGTTTATAGTAGCACTCTCAACAATAGCCAAACTATGGAAAGAGCCTAAATGTCCATCAGCAGATGAATGGATAAAAAAATTGTGGTTTATATACACAATGGAGTACTACGTGGCAATGAGAAAGAATGAAATATGGCCCTTTGTAGCAACATGGATGGAAATGGAGAGTGTGATGCTAAGTGAAATAAGCCATACCGAGAAAGACAGATAACATATGGTTTCACTTTTATGTGGATCCTGAGAAACTTAACAGAAACCCATGGAGGAGGGGAAGGAAAAAAAAAAAAAGAGAGGTTAGAGTGGGAGAGAGCCAAAGCATAAGAAACTGCCTTCTATTCATTAGCTTTTGATTTAATTAATGAGACTTCTTAAAGAGGAATCTTCAGTGTTTTCCTGTAAACAGCCTTAACTTATTGATTCATTTAGAGTTGTAATTATTCTACAGAACTGAAATCAATGTTTGAAGAATATGTTTTGAATCTTTAATAAAATAGTTTACACAAGGTAGTTACTAGATACAAACGTGTTCTTTTCTACGTTATTATTCGATGTTATTTTCATAGAATAACAAGTATCTTCTTTTGATATCTTTAAAAAATGACATTTTGTTAGAGTTAGTAACGTGGAATTTCAAGTATTTTAGTCTATATGCTAAAGGTTAAAAAAATGCATCGAAGTTAAACATTAGAAAGTTAGTAATGTTTTTTTTTTTTTTTTCCCCCAAAGGTGGAGCCAGTGACTTAATGTTTTTACTAGGCTTTAGAACTGAGGGATTCAGTAGTTGGTGAATGTCCAGACAGGTAGAGAAAAACTAATTAAGAACAGAGAAGTCACAGTGACGCTAAGGTTAAAGAGCAATTTGATAATCAATGTGATTCCTAATGGGAGACCACTAAAGCAGCTGAAGAAAAGGGAGATACTTGGTGAGTAGTCCAGGCTCAGATTATTTAAGGGTAGTGGGGTTTTGAAACACAGCTGTTGGGTGCAAAGGGATTAACTACCAAAGCACTCTATAAACTAAAACTTTGGGGAAATGAAAATTTATCATATCCACATGCATCAAAATCAAAGAGACTACACGTTTAATTTGAAAAAAAGAAAATAAATACTTAAACCAGACATGAAAGAAGACACTGAAAACTTTATTGAATTTTGGGATTTCTGAAACTTTTGAAAACAATAATTATTATACTTTATTCTTGAGTTACCTTTCAGGTATAAGAAAGGAATTATCAGTATATTGACATTAGTAATATTCATTCATTCAATAAAAGTTTTTGAGAGTGTACTCTGTACCAAGCAGTTTTAGACACTGGACACATAACAGTTAATGAAACAGAAAAATGTTACTTCATGGCTGGAGTTAATAGTCTACTATAAAATTTCAGGAAATTTTTAGTGTTATGTGATATAATACATAAAACTCAGTGTTTTTAACTGTTATGATTATCATAACTATAAGGAATTAATGCATGGATTTTCTTTTAAAAAAATTTTTTTTCGGGGCGCCTGGGTGGCGCAGTCGGTTAAGCGTCCGACTTCAGCCAGGTCACGATCTCGCGGTCCGTGAGTTTGAGCCCCACGTCAGGCTCTGGGCTGATGGCTCAGAGCCTGGAGCCTGTTTCCGATTCTGTGTCTCCCTCTCTCTCTGCCCCTCCCCCGTTCATGCTCTGTCTCTCTCTGTCCAAAAATAAATAAACGTTGAAAAAAAAATTTAAAAAAAAAAAAAAATTTTTTTTCAACATTTATTTATTTTTGGGACAGAGAGAGACAGAGCATGAACGGGGGAGGGGCAGAGAGAGAGGGAGACACAGAATCGGAAACAGGCTCCAGGCTCTGAGCCATCAGCCCAGAGCCTGACGTGGGGCTCAAACTCACGGACCGCGAGATCGTGACCTGGCTGAAGTCGGACGCTTAACCGACTGCGCCACCCAGGCTCCCCAGTGCATGGATTTTCAATTCATAGAGAATTATGCTTTAGAATCCGAATTCCATCAACCTGGATCTTGTATTTTTATGCAGTTATTGTAGTAATAGGTTCAAAATCTTTTTCACCACAAAAATAATGCACATTAGTCTATGAAATTATTTAAAGGTGTTCTGTCTCTAGTTGCGTTTAAAGAATAAATATTGGTTCAGTTGAAGGTTTATCTCCTTTCAGTGTATCATAGGGAAATGAATTATCGTTTCATGATCTGAGAGTGTTTTAAGTATATAACCTTTAAAAACAAGAATTCCCTGTATTCTAGAATTCAGTTCATGGTGCATATAAGTTAACGATCTCAGGGGAAATAGAAAAGCTTTGTGGGAAGAAGGTTGTGTGTGTGTTTTATGGGTGAGGGGAAAATATCTGTAAATGAGGGGAAAGTTCCAAGCAGTTCCCGGAATCAGTTACTGCCTCCCCTGGGGAGCCAGTGATGAGCTCAACTGGGCTGAGAAAAATCTGTGCAGATGTCAGCACTGACTGCATCCCAGCCTCCAGTCCCGCCAAAGCCCCCCCCCCCCCCCCCCCCCGCCTTAGTCATAAAGGACAAAGTGAGAGCTCAAGGTCCAGTCTCCAGTTGAACTCCATGTGCGTAGCAATTTTTGGCCTGCACCTGGGTACCTGGAGCACAGTCAGGATTGGAGAAATCAAGGTAATGTACAAAGAGAGAAGAGATGCAGAGCAGAAAAGCCGTTGGCCTGTCATCCCAGATGAAAAACGAGAGAAAATGAACACAACTCTTAACCTTGAGAAGATGGCACACTGTGGAACTTTATAATCAGATCTCCTTATCCCATGACTGTAGCCAATAATGTATTCCAATAATCAGTGCGACAAGGAATGCCACTAAGATGGCTGGGCTGTGATGAATTCCTTGGACTTTTCAAGTTGTGTCTGTAGCAGTTTTTTGTTTGTTTTTGTTTGTTTGTTTTTTGTTTGGTTTTTTTTTTAGCAAAAAAAGACCAATTGGATACAGTTCTTAAAAAGGAGACATTCACATTCCTTATTTTAGACTTAGGCACTGGATTCTCTGGACCACATGAGTTCTTGTTTGCTGGTTTCATAAGCTCTGAAGACTTTTTGTTGCAGTTTAAACTGCAATGAGAAACCATTTTTATCTATCAGATTGACAGAGTCAGTGGTTGGTAGCATAGTACAAGTGAAAGGGTAACAGGCGTGCCTATCATTTGCCATTGGAAGTGTAAATTGATAGAGCCTCCACATAGGATAATTTCCCAATATTCATCAGAATTAGAATTTAGATATGCACCTACATTTTGATCTTGCAGTTCCACTTTTAGGAATTTATCTTACAGATATATTTTTACATGGGTGAAATTACATGTCCAAGAATATTTATTGCCATCATTGTTTTAGTAGCAAAAATTGGGAATATGCTAAATGACCATCTGTGGAAGACTGGGATAAATAAAGTGTACTATATTTATACAAAGGAGTACTCTGTGGTCTTTCAAAAGCGGGAGAAGATTTTCTCTATGAATTTATAAGGAAGTCCCCAAATTTATTAAAAACAATGTACACTATATTCTGTATGGCATTCTGCCATGTGTGTGTGTGTGTGTGTGTGTGTGTGTGTGTGTGTGTGCATGTGTGTGTGTGTGCATGTGTGTGTGTGTGCATGTGTGTGTGTGTGCGCGTGTGTGTGTGTCTGGGTGTGTGTGTGTGTCTGTGTCTGTGTCTGTGTGTGTCTGTGTGTATAAATGAACAACGGTAACTGGTGACCTCAGATGCTGGGAGCTGGATGACTGAAGGAGAATTTAGCAGGGAGATTAACCTTTCATCAAATGCCTTCTTGGATCTTTTACACTTTAAATGTGTGCTTGTTTTCCCAATTCTTATTAACCACATATGCTGCTAGGTCTAATAAAGTAGAAAGTAGAGCATTCAACTAGAAGACCAGTATAGATAGTCATGCTTTTGTTAACAGAATTTGCTAGATAAAAAAGTTATCTGCCTAGCGCACTCTTAACTTTTAATTAGAGCCGCTACATATTTAGAATGCGTCTGGAAGAACCATCTGCTTTGAATAAGTCTTGTGTAATCTTATAATAGTAAAATATTCATAACTTTTATTTTGATGATATACTGTATGTATCACAAGACACAATCAGACCAAATATAATTTTAGGAGGCTCTAGTAAAAAAAAAATGAGAAAGGGAGGAATGGGTGATATGGAGGGAGAGAAAGAACAGGGAAAAGGGAAGAGGGAAATGAGGAGAGAAGGCTGAGTGTGGAGTTTCAGACCTTGGGATTGAATGACCTCAGTTTAAGACTGAAGATGAAGACATTTCAGCCTAGGAAACGAAGGAGCAATTGGAAAAACTACGGGAGAGAATTATTTTGACTCCTTGATTTCTAATTAATCTGAGAATAATTGATCAAGTGTGATGATTTTGATAAGCACTAGTTTCATTCTGGAGGAAACATAAAGTGAATTACAGAAAACCGGTTAAATCTTGGACGAGGCAAGTGAATATTTTAAATGTGAATATTTAAAATGTGAATATTTATGATGATGATATAAAATTCCCAGCCTTACTGAAATTAACCTTGTTGTGGTGGAATAATTGAGTCATTGACATTTTCAGTGCAAAAATGCATAAAATATAAATTGTAAGGAAATTAGAGCCATAACGGGAACATATTTTCATGGATTCGCTTCTCATCTTTTCTTTTGTTTCTGCCAGAGTAAATGGGAAGTTGGTAGCCCTGAAGGTGATCAGGCTGCAAGAAGAAGAAGGTACACCTTTTACAGCTATCAGGGAAGGTAGGCATTTTCTCTTTATCTTTGCTTTTGTGTTTGCTTGATGCTTATAGCTGTTTAAATATTACTCGCTTCTGGATATGCTGAGTTTGTAAATTATATGGTTAGATATACATTGGAATGTATAAACTGAAATTTAAAAATCAGTACCTCCTGCAATCGTATCAAGTCATGTTCAATAAAATAAGACAATCCTCCCATATACTCAGATGAGGGGAAAAAACCTCCTGCTGTGTATTGATGGTGAGACTATAACTGAGGAATTTTATATGCTTGGTTTTGTTTGCAGGGTTTCTAAACTACACATTGATTAATCTAGCATTACTTTATACTCATGACTTTTATGAAAAGTGCTTACAAATGATGGGTTCATGCTATCTTATTAGTCATTTGTATTTTTTCTCTTTTGATTTCTTTGTTCCTGTCCTTTATTATATTTTCTATTGGTTTTTCTTATTGATTTATAGATACTCTTTATATATTAGCATCATATATCTTGTAATATTTTCTTTCATTCTGTCATTTTTCTAAAAATTCCATTTATTATATAATTTGTTTCATATATATTTTTAATTTTTATGAAATAAAATTGCTTTATATTTTGCTCCATTTGTACATAGTTTCTCTACTCTCAAGAGAATAAAATATCTTTTTATTAGTGGGAACTTTTCAGTTCAGTTTCAGAACTTTTGGTATTAACAGCTTTACCCCCACTATGCTTTTAAAAAATTTTAATTCCAGCATACTTAACATTGTTTTATATTAGTTTCAGATGTACTATATAGTGATTCAACAATTCTATGCGTTACTCAGTGCTCCTCATGATAAGCATATTATTAATCCTCTTCCTTCACCTATTTCACCCATCCCCCCACTGATGTCCTCTCTGGTAGCCATCAGTTTGTTCTGTATAGTTAAGAGTCTGTTTTTTGGGTTGTTTTGTTTCCCTTTGTTCATTTTTTTCTTAAATTCCAAATATAAGTGAAATCATATGGTATTTGTCTTTCTCTGACTTATTTCACTTAGCATTATACTACACCTCCATTACATTTTGAAAAGTACAAATTATCTCAACAGAAGACTTCGTTTTATTTTTTGCATTGAAGGAACTGTACCTGGTCCACAAGATAACTATGAGTGACTTACTACAATAAATAAATTTTTAAATTTATTGTAAATAATTTTTATTTTAAATAAAATAAATTTACCACAATAGTAGTATTAAGGTATTGATGAATTAAATGTGGTCTGTCACTGATCTGATTTGTTTCTCACAACTCTCCTTATGATTTATGTTTATTTTTGAGAGGCCTCCTTTCTCTTTTTTCACTCTCTTACCTCTCATTCTGCTTTTCATACCACTTGCATTTGGTTTCCATCATTCCTACTTAACTGAAAATGTTCTTGTAAAGCTCATTAATGACCTTCTGTTGCAAAATCAAACAGACATTTCTCTGATTTTACCCAACATTTTAGCAGATCCTACATGCTTAATACATTCTCTTCTGTGAAACCAGATTTTCCAAATAGGGAGCTTTCTCTCTTTCACTTGTGCTAGCTCCTTCTCCAAATATTAGGGTGTTTTAGAACAGGAAAGTGGCCTTCTTTTCTCTAATCAACACTCTTTCTCCATATGGTTTTATTTGCTTCATGAGTTTAAATAGCAACTATAAGCTAATGTCTTATACATGCCTCTCTTTAGCTATGACCCTGTCTCTGTCTCTATTTCCATCTGCCTACCTGACATTTATGCTTGAACCCAGTAATATATGAGAAGGATAATATATCACTACCACGTAAGTCTATTCCAGGAATGCAAAGCTGGTTCAACCTTTAGAAATCAATCATTGGATAACAGTCATCCGAAAGTTAACACATCCAAATGGAACTCCTGGACCTCCACCATAACTCAAGCCATTTTTCTCTCCATATTATTAATGGCACCACCCAGTGAGCCTCCGCCACAGATCTAGTCCAAGAATGAGTCCTCTAAGTTACTTCTCTAAAAGATACCTCAAATCTGTCTACTTCTTCTTTTTTTTAAGTTTGTTTATTTATTTTGAGAGAGAAAGACTAGGGGAGGGACAAAGAGAGGGAAAGACAGAATCCCAAGCAGGTTCCATGCTGTCAGCAAGGAGCCTGATCCAGTACTTGAACTCATGAACCATGAGATCATGACCTGAGCCAAGATCAAGAGTCAGACGCTTAACCACCTGAACCACCTAGGCACCACTACTTTCTCTTTTTTACTGCTACCCCCAGTCCTGGGTATCATCAGTTCTAGTTTGGACCTCTGCAGTAGCTTCTTAATTGTGCTCTACACTTACCCTCTTACCTTCCTACTATCTCTTCTCTACCCTGTAACCAGTATAATCTTTTTAAAAACTGAAATCCTATTAATGTTGTCACTCCTTATTTAAAAACCTCAGTTTTAAACACTGTATGACCCATTTTTTCCCTCAAGCTTGCCACAAGATTTCCTATGTCAGGGAACATGCTGTTCCCTGTGGTAGGAATGCTCTTCTCTGGCTCTTCTCATATGTCATGTGTCTTATGTAATGTCCTCTTTTCAGAGAAATTTCCTTTGGCCATCCTGTCTAAAATGGCAGTTGACCTTCATCTTCCCCTTCTTTACTCACCATGTCAGCATGTATTTATTTTCTTTATAGTTCTTATGGAATATGAAATTAATTATTTTCACTCCTTTCTGCTAGTATATAATATTCGTAAAATCAGGGACCCTGTCTGATTGCTCACTGCTGTATCCTCAACATCTAGCATGGTAATCTTTGCATTTATTGTGTGACTTGAGGAAAATCATTAAACTAGAGTCTACAAATATGACTGAGTGTTAAACATAGTCTCTGCCCTCAAGGTATCTGCCTTCCAGTTGGGAGGCAGAGCATATAGATAATATATAAGTAGAGAAATAATATGATGTGGGATATCAATGCCAAATCATTTTTGAAAGATTATAAGTCCTAAAGAAATTCCTCCATTAGTCAAGTGAGGTAAGGTGTCAGATAGGTCTTGAACTAGGCATAAGAGAGATAAACAGTGAAGAGCAGATTTAGAAGTTGCAATCCAGACAGGTATAGAAAGGGAACTGACACCAGAATGCTCAATGCCTTTGCCAAATGCAGTGAATAGAAATAGTTAGGCCAAGAGTTCTTATTTGGGGGGTTGGAATGGTTGTTGTTCCATAGGGGCTGTTTTTGTCATCACAGTAATTGGATAGTGCACCTGGCATTAGGAGCTGGGCATTCTACAATATATAGGCACGCTAATACAGAGATAGGCATAGTGCAGTCTGAGGCCCACTGTCAGTTTTTGTAAATAAAGTTTTATTTGAACACAGAATTCCCATTTATGTACTGTCTCCATCTACTTTCTTAGAGTCAAGTGGTTTGTAACAGTGTATAGTTCACAAAACCTAAAGCATATACTGTCTGGCTCTCTACAGAGTTTATCAGCCTCTGCTTTAATACAGTGAACTGTTGTCCCAAGTCTCATTTACCCTTTTAAATGTCCTACCGAGCATTCATGCAGGTGAAAACTTGTTTATATATGTCTAAGGCTATAACCCAACTATTTCACGTGTAAACACAAACTATGTTCTGCATACATTTAATATGTACCAAAATTGCAGGAATATAACTACAGTGTAAATCAAAGGAAAATGCTACTTTGCTTTGTTTAAAACTATATTCAAATTTATTCACCATTTTGAAAAATTATGTAACTAATGACAGTACTGCTTATGTTATTTAAGTCACTAATACCACACTCTTGATCAGCCTGCATTTGTATTGTTTGTGTTCCCGCTGATTCTATATATAGATGTGAGCACCGTCCTTCATTATGTTTTATAATATAGTCATGCCTGACTATTTATATATTTAAATACATTATTATAAATTAGTTTTTATTTCTTTTTGCATTCTAGTTACAAATAGGATATATCAATATGTATATTAGAAATTCTATGTATAAATATTAAAATCATGTGTGTGTGCAGGTCCTGGTATCTATGAATCTCATTTCCTAGTTGTAAAGGTGTCTTTATAAAATATTTGTTGTATAAAGAGAGTGCTAGGTCTACCTGAGATGAGCAGTGGTTCCAATCGACCTCTGGAGGGAGGCAAGGTGAAGTACTATTTAACTATGGTAGACCTTGAGTGTTAGGGAGTAGTAAAGGGGCAAAGAGATGCTGGGCCAAGAAAGTAGCAGGAGCAAAATGAAACTCGCAGCCATCATGCTCCCTAATAAATAGGGCACACACTAGAATTTACCAATCTGCACTTGCTGTTGGTGCCACCCTAGGTATCCCCAGATAAGCTTGGGGACTGGCCCTGGGAAGCTGTTTTATTATACAATGCAAGAGGCTCTGTAGCTAGGACCTTGTTTTGTGGATTAGAGAGCCTCTGAAGCCTTTTGAGCTGAGTGTATTAGGAAGATAAATCTGATATTAGGATATGGTATAGATTAGATGAGGAGGAGCCTGGATGCTGATAAATCAGCCATTCAAAGTTGTGCAGATTTGAAAGTATGAGGATCTGGATTTATTAGAAAGTGGTGACAAAAAAATTATTTGTAGAGAAAGAAATGCCAGAGCAAGGTGAATTATAGGTTATAGATTATTTGAGAGGGAAACATAAATGGTTTTGAGTTTGAATGAGTAAAAAAAAAAAAAAAAAAGAGGTTCCAGAGAGAGAAATAGTTAGTGTTGCTTTTAACACTTTACAGTTTGAAAGGGCTGTTATCTAATGTAATCTCCACATTAGCCCGTTGAAGCGTTTTTGGATAGGGTTCATACTCTTCATAGAATCTGTAATATAAATGTGGAAGTGAGGCTTAGAGAGGTTAGATGACTTTGTCCAAAGAGTTGGATCTTGTCCCTAGACTTTCTCAGATTCCGAAATGGTGTCCTATTAACTCTGTTGGGTAATGGATTTGGGTTTTAGACATTCTGAGTTCATGAGATGTCTATATGAAAATGTCTTCTTGGTGATGTGGGAGCATAGCTCATGAGAGTTCAGCATAAACAGTATATATTTAACATGGTCCTTAGCACATTGAATAAGTATGAGATTTCTGTGGGAGAGGACTTTGAGTGAAAACAGTGAGTTAAGTTGGAAGGGAGTGTAGTGAGGTGGAAAGCCCCATTGAGAGTAAGGTCTGGAAGTCTGAGTTTCATTCTGGCTCTGTTTTTCATCACCTACCAGACAATATGGGACAAGTCACCTGTATTAGCTTTCTAGGACTCCTGTAACAAAGTGCCACAGGCTGAGTTGCTTAAACAACAAAAATTTATTATATCATAGTTCTGAGGGCTAGAAGTCTGAGGTCAAGGTATCAGGCTCCTCCCTCAGAAAGCCATGAGGGAGGATGTGTTTCAAGCCTTTCTCCTTGGCTTATAGATGGCCATCTTCTCTCTGTGTGTTCACATCATCTTCCCTCTGTACCTGTGTTCAGTTTCTTTTTCTCATAAGGACATCAGTCATACTGGATTAGCGCCCACTCTCATTATCTCACTTTAACTTATTACCTCTGAAAACCCCCTCTATTCAAGTACAGTCACATTCTGAGGTTCTGGGTTAGGACTTCAACATATGAATTTTGGGGACACAATTCCATCCGTAACACCATGTAATGGCTTTAGGCCTCAGTAACCCTGGTTGTGGAATACGGGAGTTGGTTTGTGCCATTTAGTACGAACCATTTCCCTCTATGTTATGGTTTTGATTTCCCAAACTCAGAGTTTTGAATACCATAGAAATCAGGGAATGCCACAAGAATTGTCGAGGCCTGGAGGAACAGATCACAAAACGACATTGTGTTTTCCATTGGGTAAAATATTTTGCAGTTGCCTAATACAGTCTGATTTCTTGATGATGTTTAATGGAGATGATCCTATAGTAAGAAAAAGTAAATGCTCAGTCAGTTTTGGTGATTTTCTCCCCTTTTACCTTCTCATTCCACCTTTCATAGTCTTATTTTTCTTATTATTTCTGCTATGTGTGTGTGGAAGCAAAAAGTAGTACCATTGCTCCTTTTTTTTTTTTTTTTTTTTTTTTCCCTTGAGTAGGCTTCACACCCCATGCAGAGTCCAGTGCGGGGCTTGAACTCACCACCCTGAGATCAAGACCTGAGCTGAGATCAAGAGTTGGACACTTAACAGTGTGAGCCACCCAGGTGCCCCACCATTGCTCCACTTTGCTATAAATAATTCGTGCACAATAACTCCTCTGTGTATCTGGTGCCAGACCTTGAAAGATTTAGGATGACAGTGAGTGATGTCTGGGACATGTTCATGTTTACATCTTTACATTGATGAGTGTGTGGCATGGCTTGTTCAATTGAGATGAAACACTTTAATTTGAGTTTGCCTCTTTTCTGCTGTTTTGGTCCATTTCCTCACTCACAAAATGTCAACAGCAGGGAGATTTCAAAGTAGGAAAGCAGTATGCCCAGAAAAGTAGTTTTCAAGTGGCTGCTTGCCACGTATAAGCTTACCTGGGAATTTAGATTTTAACACATAATTTTCACCTAAAGTAGAAATACTTGTCAGCAACTCTAATCTTACCTGGATTTATGTCCAAAGGTGCACTTTGAATTTTATCTCAGAGCTAGAGGGCTTACTGGCTTAATTTGGGTTCAGGTGCTTTGAGACTCATTCTATTTTCAATGGCAGCTAAGAAAAATTAAGCAGCAGTGCGATGGCTGGTTTTTCTCTTTCTTACTTTTGTATGATATCATTGTGGTTTTTGATGGTATTGATAGAGTCAGGAGATACTGGGATATCTGAGATACTGGGATGGTTTGAAAGCGAGTTGATAAGTCTCTTAGGATATCCCATCTTTAAAAACAACTTCAGAATGTCTGTATTCTTACTCTGTGATATTATATTCTAGATGTTCAACAGGTTTTTTTTTTTTTGTCTTAGATTCGCCCAGAGAAAGAATGGAAGTAAGGGAACCAATTATCATCTTTTGTGAATTTTTGAATATCTAATAGTTTCCTTAACCAAGAACTATGTTAAACATAAATATAGATACTCTAAAAGAACAAAAATTAAAATACTAACAGTATCAATGGACAATATTTAGTATGTGCTTATGTACTATACATATACAGCTAGGGCCATGTCCCATTTAATCCCCATGAAACCCTCTAAGGTGTACGTTTTCATTATTTCTAATTTTTAAATTAATTTTTTAAAGTAATCTCTAGATACAATATGGGGCTCGAACTCACAATCCCGAGATCAAGAGTTGCATGCTCTTCCGACTGAACCAGCCAGGCACCCCTCATTATTTCCATTTTAAAGTGAGAGCCATGGAGACATTAAGTCACTTGCCCAAGGTCACAGCTAGTGTGTGGTAAAACTAAAAGTTCAACCTGGACAGTCGCACTTGAGTCCACACTCAAACATACACTCTAAAACAGAGATTTTAAGTAGAAAATTTGAATTCATGGTTCATTTTTGTTTCATGCAGAGGGTTGCCTTATTGCCATTAAATTAAGGTAAACAAAAGTCTTTTGGGGGAATGTAGTGAAAAAGCTTTTTTATAAAAGCAAAAGCACATTATTCATTAACAATAGGGGAGCAGCCTCCATGTAGAACAGGGGAAGGTCAACAACAGAAGAGGAGAAATGGCTCCGTGAGTGTAAGTTAAGGGAAAGTAGTATGTAAGCATGCAGAAGGAAAAGAACGCTGTGATGGTAAACTATATAGTATGGAACTCATCATTTGCATGTGTATATTTTTTAAAATACACATCTGAATAGTCTCATATGTTTCACTCGGCTTTTCTCTCTATTCCTCTCTCTACCCTTTTTCAGAAACTGAATCTTTTCTTTGGTTTATTCCTCAGTTGATTTCTTGCCTTGGAGGAAAAAAAATCCATTCTATTAGGGAAACATTGTAGTTTTCTAATAAAAATTAAGATACTCAAGAAGGCAAAGGTAGATAAAAAAATCAAAGAGGGCATTAAGAAAGAAAGATAACCTCTTTCATTTGGAAACAAATTGCTAGGAAAACGAATAGTTGATCCTTAAATTGCCAATTATATAATTGTAATTTAAGTATATAGCCAAAATGTTTTTAATAGTATAATATATATGTATGATGTATATGGTATATGTTAAATATATGGTATACATTTATTTAATAGTATGGTAAGTTTGGTAAGTCTTATAGTACAGTCAATTTGGTATCTAAGCTATTGATATTATTTTTAGAAATTTGTTAGTTATGAAAAAGAAAATAAGGCTGCTTTTAACTGAGCCATTAAAAATTTTGGTGTTTGACTACTATTTGATTTTCTTCATCACATCTGTCATATACCACGGCCTCTTTATTTTTGTTGGGTTTTTTTAACCACACGATTTTTTTTTCTTGCAGGTGTCTGATATGATTGCTTGCAAAGACTGAATGTCAGGTTTAATATCTTTAGTTATGATTTAGTTGGTAATTAATCAATCTGAGTTTTGTGTTTTGCATTTCATGTTTGAGGTGTTGTATTACTTTCCTAGGGCTGCCTTAATAAATTGCCACAGACTTAGTGGCTTAAAAGAACAGAAATTTATTCTCCCAAAGTTCTGGAGGCTGGTGTCTCTTCCTAGCTTCCAGTGGCTTCCAGCAATTCTTGATATTCCTTGCCTTGCTGCTGCATCATTACAATTTCTGCCTCTGTCTTCATATGGCCTTCTTCCTTGTGTGTCTCCTCCTGTTTTTATAAGGACACCAGTGGTTGGATTTGGCGCCTGCCCCAGTGGAGTATCGCTTCATCTTAACTTAGCTAATTATGTCCTATTTGCAAATAGTGTCACATTTTGAGGTTCTCCTGGACATGTATTTTTGGGAGACATCCATTTCTTCCTTCTTCCTTGACTTGGACTCTCTCACTTGGCCTCCTAGAAACTGAACCAAGAAGGTGGCCACTGATGAGAAGAGGGGTTCCTGGAACATAATCTTAGACAGCAGCACTGGGGAGGGGGAGACAGGGCAGCCATTTCTTCCCCTGTTTATATTTTATCAATGTCAGTGTTTTGAATTGTTCATCATCTTGTAATGATTACTGGATTAATAAGCGGATTATAACTACAATTCTTACTGAGTCTTTTCCTTATGCTATTGCAACATCTGACCTTATGCAGTGGGTGACAAATTAAATGAGGTCTCTTTCAAGGGTCTTAATCATTCTTAGGATTCAGCAATTCTGTGCTCAGCTTAGAAATTTCTGAATTCTGGTGTTTTATGGGCATTTATTAAAGGCACTAATTGTGTCAAAATGTTTGAGATATATTAATCCTGTATGAGCTAATTAGGAAGTTAAGTTAGATTTTACAGATCACCTTGTCCAGGGATTTCTCAATTGCATGCTGGTAGTGTTCAGGCTACATGTTTGACTGTTAAGGTTGTTGTTAACCAACTGGATAAATGACCAGCAAGAATCCATTTCACCTTGTGGTTAAGAGCCTGGGCTCTGAAGCCCAACTGCCTGGATTCAAACTTGACCTCCATCCCTAAGTGTGATTTTGAACAAGCCTGTTAAACTTTCTGTGCCTCAATTTCCCCACCTGTAAAAGAAGGATAAAAATACTTCTAACCTCATAAGATTGTTGGGCTGTTCCATTCATTAAATATAAACATGAGGCCACAAAATAGAAATAATCAAGGAAGCATGGATATTTCTTGGAAATAAAAAATACATTAACAAAGATTAAAAGTTCAGGGTATGATTTGGATGGTAAACTCAAACAAAACTTGCAAAAGATCAAGAGTTATTGTGTTTGGGCTCCAACTCTTGATCTCAGATCAGGTCTTGATCTCAGGGTCCTGAGTGCAAGCCCAGTGTTGGGCTCCCCACTGGGTGTGATGCTTATTTAAAACAAAACAAAAACAAACAAAACAAAACAAAGCAAAACAATTTTTGTCTCATATCTCCTTGAAAGTAAGTGTATAGTACCTTTGAATTTTTTTTCTGTTACTGTCTCTGTTTTATTTTGTCTGTTTATCTGTTTTGTTCTGTTTTTTTAATATTCATTTTACTTTTTTAATGTTTATTTATTTATTTATTTTTGAGAGAGAGAGAGAGGGAGAGAGGTGGGGTGAGGGGCAGAGAGAGAATGAGACAGAATCCCAAGCAGGCTCCACACTGTCAGCAGAGAGCCCGACACTGGGCTTGAACTCACGACCTGAGTGATCATGACCTGAGCCGAAATCAAGAGTCTGTGCTTAACAACTGAGCCACCCAGGTGGCCCTATTTATTTGAGAGAGAGAGAGAGAGAGAGAGAGAGAGAGAGAGAGATAGTGAGATAGTGAGATAGTGCGATAGTGCATGGGAGAGAGCACATGTTGCGGGGAGAAGGAGAGAAAGAGAGAATCCCAAGCTGGCTCCACACTGCCAGCTCAGAGCCCAATGTGGGGCTTGAACTCAACCCTGAGATCATGACCTGAGCTGAAATCAAGAGTCTAATGCTTAACTGACTGAGCCACCCAGGTGCCCCTGTTTTGTTCTGTTTATTGTTGGAAGTATCTGTCAGCTGCTTGGAGATCTTGATTGTCAACTCATATTTAACAATGAGATACTAATATGCTGACTGGAAGCTCTGGGTTCTTGGGTAGGGAATGTTGGCTGGTGAGCTTCACTGTAGGGTGACTGAGGTGGGCTAGCCAGTTTTTTTTTTTTTTCTCACAGCCCCTCAGTTGTCACTATGTGGGAATCTTTTCTTGGAAAGAGGCTTAAGTTTCTATAGGAAAGGATTATTTAATGTCTTGTCCAGAGGATTTAAGTTTTCTGCCCACAATTTGGGGATTGGTAAGAGATAGAGGTTGTGGGGAGTCTGGCCTTTCCACATGCAGATCTTTACTG
This sequence comes from Prionailurus bengalensis, assembly GCF_016509475.1. NCBI lineage: Eukaryota > Metazoa > Chordata > Mammalia > Carnivora > Felidae > Prionailurus > Prionailurus bengalensis. The sequence goes on from NC_057348.1 coordinate 93,790,886, forward strand.
AATCTCCCTATTTCTAGGTCAGGTAATGCAACTAGTTTAGAGGGACTAAAAGATATCGAAGTGCTTAGGGCAAAAAATGATGAGGCTCTGTAGAAAGGCCTTGGCAGGAGATGGGTGTGTTTGGCAAGGACTCAAGGGGGATACCTGGTAGGGCTTGGCATTTGACTGGACATGGAGCTTGATGGAGATGAGGATATTCAGAATATTCCAGGATTTGGGCACTCATGAATAGTTATTAGATAGTGGAACTAATAATAAGAAAGACAGTACAGAGCAGGGGAGGTTACATAAAGGGAAAGATAATAAATTCAATCCTGACGTGTTAAGTTTGAGATCTGGTCTTGATGTGGCAATTGTTTATGTGAGGGTGCAGTTTAGATAACACATAGGTTGTAGCTAAATTGGGAGCCTTACCCAACACTTCCAAGTACATGATCTCATCACTCTTTCAACTTTGCAAAGAAGATTGATGTTATCTTCGTTTTAGTAATTAAGAAGCTGAGATCTAAAGAGATTTTTGTCCAAAGTCATACAAATAAGTGGCAAATTTGGAGTCCAGCTTGGATCTTCTACCCAGTTCCCGGGCCAGTGCCTGACACCTGATAGTCAGTCAGTACATGTTCAGTGAGTGAGTGAATGACTAGGTGGGTGAATAAACTCCAAATCCTTTATTTTTTTTTCTGCTGTACTGCACCACTTTTGAGACAGAAACATCTATGATCAAAATTGTATATGGATTCATTTCAGGCTGCTAAGCAGACAGGTGGAGTTGGGAAATCTCCATATAGCAAGTCGTTAAATGTCGAGTCTTGGTGAAGACTATGCCACTAGCTACATGATCATAAGTGAGTCACTTAATGTATTTAATCGGAAGTTTCTTCATCTTTGAAACTATATCAACTTCTAGCTTCACGATTAAAATAATAGTACCAGCATGAATCATTACCTGGATAAAGGATCCTTAATTGTATCATCAGTATGCTTCATACACATATGCTCTACTGTGCTGCACATTTATTGTGTTTAAAATATTTCTTTTAAACCCTCTAATAATAATCCTTTATGTCTGTCACTGAAAAAATTAACATGAATTGCTTCAGAGCAATTGACAATTGACAGACAAGTTTTTTTTTTTAATGGAAGATAAAAATCCATGAGTCTAGACTTTGATTTTAAGTAAGCTTATGTAAATTGCCAAAATTGTTATTCTTTGTAAGTGTAGGTAATTTGATGGGTGTCTGCCAACTGATATCAACAAAAAATTTGCAAGCTGTTAGATCATATGACTTTAAAAACTATGAAAATCATATGTATGTTTTCTTTTGCATGTCTTTAATTTTAAAGGATAAAGTTTTTTAATGAAGTAACATTTTTTGTCTGCTTTACATCTCTAAAAATTTTATATTGCATTTTGTTCTATTTTATATGGAAATAGAGATTACAAATTATATTTGGAAATATAAATATTTTATTGGAAATATAAATTGAACTATCATATATTTATATTTAAAATATTTTTTAGGATTATGTAACTAGTTCTAATCTGAAGGCATTTATAATTGGCTAAAATTCTCCATAGACTTTTTCAGTACCTACTATGCTCACCTTCTAAAAATACTGTCTCACTTAATTCTCACAACAATCCTGTGTTATATACAGATATTAATATCTCCATATTACAGAGGAGGTAATTGAGGCCTGGAGATAATAAATTGTTCTGTGTCACACAAATTACTAGTAAACAAGTTACCATTTTAACTGGGGTCTTTTAACTGAAATGTTTGTTTCAAAGATGGTACTTTCTTCCCTTCAGAATTTCTAATGTAAAAAAGTCATGGAAGTCCATAAGGTATGCGTAAACTGCTTTTCTTGACAGTATTATCAATGCTACTACAAGTTGCTTTGTAAAAATTCAATCCACTGGCAACTCTGTTACTTCTCAGAAGTTGCATTGTTGCTGCCTAAATAAACTATGTATGATCTATTAATAGAAATAGTCAAAGGGTGACAAACTCTGAACATTAATTAATTCATGACCAGTGCCTTGAGTACTAACAGAATTTAATGTAATTTATCTTAAAGATCAAGATTAAGGTATATCCTTTAATGTAGAGGAACAGTCAAGGACAATAGTAAACAAGGAGACTTTAATATTCATTAAAAAATATATATGTCATGTATATTGGAAAGGAACTTGACAGTCTCAGAAAGAGAGGAGAGAGAGAGGGAGCAAAAACATATTTGAAGGAATAATAGCCAAAAACTTGGTAAAATTGTTGAAAAATAGAGTTAATCTATCAATTCCTGAAGATAAATGAACTCCAATTATGAGAAACAAAAAGAGACCCACACTTAGAACCATCATAGTCTAATTGTTGAAGACAAAGAGAAAAACTTGAAAGCAATAGGAGAAAGCAACTTATTACATTCAGGAGGAAAAAAAAAATGTACGTTTAAGATCTAACCTGTTATCTAAACTGGTGAAGGCAGGAGGCAATGCAATAACATTCAAACTGCTTAAAAACAAAACAAAACAAAACAACCTGTAAATCCAAAATTCCACATCTAACAAAAAATACCCTTCAAAAATGAAAGTTAAAGATATTTTCAGATTAGCCACAAATTAGGAGAAAATATTCTCAAATATTATATCTGATAAAAGATTTATATCCAAAATATAAAAATTATATGAAAAGTTCCAAAACTCAACAGTTAGAAGACCTCCCCCGATTTTTAAATGGGAAAATAATTTGAATATGTATTTCACCAAAGAATATGTATCAGTGGCTAAAAAGCCCAGGAAGTGATGCTCAAAGTTGCTAGTCATGTACTAAATGAAAAAACCAATCCATGAGTATGGAATGTTTTTCCATTTCTTTGTATCTTCTTCAATTTCCTTCATAAGCTTTCTATAGTTTTCAGCATACAGATCTTTTACATCTTTGGGTAGGTTGATTCCTCGGTATTTTATGATTCTTGGTGCAATTGCGAATGGGATCAGTTTTTTTATTTGTCTTTCTGTTGCTTCATTATTAGTGTATAAGAATGCAACTGATTTCTGTACATTAATTTTGTATCCTGCGACTTTGCTGAATTGATGTATCAGTTCTAGCAGACTTTTGGTGGAGTCTGTCGGGTTTTCCATGTGTAATATCATGTCATCTGCAAAAAGTGAAAGCTTGACTTCATCTTTGCCAATTTTGATGCCTTTGATTTCTTTTGTTGTCTGATTGCTGATGCTAGAACTTCCAACACTATGTTAAACAACAGCGGTGAGAGTGGACATCCCTGTTGTGTTACTGATCTCGGGAGGGAAGCTCTCAGTTTTTCCCCATTGAGGATGATATTGTCTGTGGGCTTTTCATAAATGGCTTTTATGACGCTTAATTATATTCCTTCTATCCCAACTTTCTCGAGGGTTTTTATTAAGAAAGGATGCTGAATTTTGTCAAATGCTTTTTCTGCATCGATTGACAGGATCATATGGTTCTTATCTTTTCTTTTATTAATGTGATGTATCACATTGATTGATTTGTGAATGTTGAACCAGCCTTGCAGCCCAGAAATGAATCCCACTTGATCATGGTGAATAATTATTTTTATATGATGTTGAATTCGATTTGCTGGTATGTTGTTGAGAATTTTTGTATCCATATTCATCAGGGATATTGGCCTGTAGTTCTCTTTTTTTGTTGGGTCTCCATCTGGTTTGGGAATCAAAGTAATGTTGGCTTCATAGAATGAATCTGGAAGTTTTCCTTCCCTTTCTGTTTTTTGGAACAGCTTGAGAAGGATAGGTATTATCTCTGCTTTAAATGTCTGGTAGAATTCCCCAGGGAAGAAGTGTCAATGCTACCCAAAGCAATCTACACATTCAATGCAATCCCAATCAAAATTGCACCAGCATTCTTCTTGAAGCTAGAATAATAATCCTAAAATTCATGTGGAACCACAAAAGACCCCTAATAGTCAAAGTAATATTGAAGAAGAAGACCAAAGCAGGAGGCATCACAATCCCAGACTTTAGCCTCTACTACAAAGCTGTCATCATCAAGACAGCATGGTATTGGCACAAAAACAGACACATAGACCAATGGAATAGAATAGAGACTCCAGAATTGGATCCACAAAAGTATGGCCAACTAATCTTTAACAAAGCAGGAAAGAATATCCAATGGAAAAAAGACAGTCTCTTTAACAAATGGTGCTGGGAGAACTGGACAGCAACATGCAGAAGGTTGAAACCAGACCACTTTCTCACACCATTCACAAAAACAAACTCAAAGTGGATAAAGGACCTGAATGTGAGACAGGAAACCATCAAAACCCTAGAGAAGATAGCAGGAAAAAACCTCTCTGACCTCAGCCGCAGCAATTTCTTACTTGACCCATCTCCAAAGGCAAGGGAATTAAAAGCAAAAATGAACTATTGGGACCTCATGAAGATAAAAAGCTTCTGCACAGCAAAAGAAACAATCAACAAAACTGAAAGGCAACCGACGGAATGGGAAGAGATATTTGCAAATGACATATCAGACAAAGGGCTAGTATCCAAAATCTATAAAGAACTCACCAAACTCCACACCTGAAAAACAAAGAATCCAGTGAAGAAATGGACAGAAAATATGAATGGACACTTCTCTAAAGAAGACATCCAGATGGCCAACAGGCACATGAAAAGATGTTCAACGTCACTCCTCATCAGGGAAATACAAATCAAAACCACACTCAGATATCACCTCACGCCAGTGAGATTGGCTAAAATGAACAAATCAGGATGCTGGCGAGGATGTGGAGAAATGGAAACCCTCTTGCACTATTGGTGGGAATGCAAACTGGTGCAGCCACTCTGGAAAACAGTGTGGAGGTTCCTCAAAAAATTAAAAATAGATCTACCCTATGACCCAGCAATAGCACTGCTAGGAATTTAACCAAGGGATGCAGGGATACAGGAAATGATGCATAGGGGCACTTGTACCCCAATGTTTATAGCACTACTTTCAAAGTAGCCAAACTATGGACAGAGCCTAAATGTCCATCAACTGATGAATGGATAAAGAAATTGTGGTTTATATACACAATGAAATACTGCGTGGCAATGAGAAGGAATGAAATACAGCCTTTTGTAGCAATGTGGATGGAACTGGAGCGTGTTATACTAAGTGAAATAAGTCATACAGAGAAAGACATACCATATGTTTTCACTCTTACGTGGATCCTGAGAAGCTTAACAGAAGACTGTGGGGGAGGGGAAGGAAAAAAAAAAGAGAGGGAGGGAGCCAAACCATAAGAGACTCTTAAAAACTGAGAATAAACTGTGGGTTGATGATGGGTGAGAGGGCGGGGAAAGTGGGCGATGGGCATTGAGAGGCACATGTTAGGATGAGCACTGGGTGTTGTATGGAAACCAATTTGACAGTAAATTTCATATTAAAAAAAAGTAATAAGAAAAAAGAAAAAAACATAGTAAGATGTGACCATATTAGTCAAGAAGACCAACAATACCAATTGTTGACAAAGGATGTGGATAAACTGGAACCCTCACACTTTGCTGGTGGGAATATCAAATGGTGCAGCCACTTTGAAAAACATTTTATCAGTTTTTAAAAATTGAATATGAGATTACCATTCAACCCAGCATTTCCACTTCTGGGTATCATATCATCTCCCCAGGAAAAAGGAAATCTTGTGCACAAAGACGTGTACATGAATGTTCCTAACATTACCAGGCTGAATAGTCAAAAATAAGGAAACAATCCAAATGTCTGTCAACTTTCAAATTGATAAACAAAATGTCAAATATCCATACAGCAGTAAAAAGAAGTTGACTACTAATAACATGGTTCAGCATGTTTGAACCTCAGAAACATTGTGTTTGGTTATATAACCCTGGTTGTGTATACATACAGTTCCCAGATGAGCCAAATCTATGAGGATAGAAAACAGACCCATGGTTGCCTGCAGCTAGAGCTGGGAGTGGGCATTGACTGTAAACTGTCACCCACTCTCAGGTGAAATGAAATTGTTCCTGTGCTAGATTGTTTTCATGATTTGACAAATCTGAGTTGTATTGGCAGTAGAACTCTGTAAATTCACTAAAAATCATTAAATTTTATACTTACAGTGGGTATATTTTATGGTTTATCAATTATACCTCAAATAAATTTTCTCCTAATTTTATTAAAATGTGTATTTATAGGCTTAGCTAAAAATAGAAGGCAATGTGTTAACACTAGTGATCATGAAGTGTTTAGTTATTCATGAATAATTATTACATTGTAAAATCTATAAAATCATTGTCTCTTTCTTCCAGTTCCTCTAAACTTGTGTTATTTTTATTGTCAGAAATAAAACTTATTTTGTTGACTGTAAAAACTGACCCCTCCTATTTTTAAAGACCTTAAAATTTATTAGTGGAGAAAAATAAACATGTGGTCAGCTGAATTATAGGACTGTAATTACGTGTTGGCAGAAGAGTGAGAGGAAAACTCTTGGTTAAGTCAAAGAGCTGTTAACCTAATGATGGACACGGTTGCACCTGAGCAATGTTGTTGGGTCACATTTTACATCAGAACTTAAAAAAAAAGTCATTCCAGTGACTTGTCAGAAGTTGTCTTCTAGTTCGAAGCATTGACATCAGTGCTGCTACAGCCTCATCATTCCAGGAAGGCAGAGGACAAGGAATAGCAGCCATGTCGAATTGACCTGCCCTCACCACTAGAAAGGAGGAAAAGAGGCGCCCTGCAAGGTTGCACTGAAAAGCCTTTTGAAGTCTTATGTCACTGCTGTCAGTTTTTGACAAACAACTTTAATCACAACATACTGTTTGTTTAGTGTGATCAAATAACCCAGTACGTGCAAAGTATCACTGTGTAATTTATGCAGCCAAGAAGCTGAAAATGACAGCTGACAGGTTGAACTCCTGGGACCCCAGAGTGCAGGAGCAGGCTGGGAAGCTCTGTCTTGAAGGAAGGAAGGTTCCTTGCCCTTTCTCAAGCCTGAGTCCTCCCAGCCTCTCCGCAACTCTGCTTTCACCATCTTTGAAGAACTTGTTAAAGTGCTCTCTCTTCCCAGAAACCTTCCTGGCTTTCACAGAAATAATATTTTTCTTTCTGCGCTGGTTTGGCTTGCTTTGTTGTTGTTGTTGTTGTTGTTGTTGCTGCTGTTGTTGTTTTTCACTTAAAAAATATTTATTTATTTTTAAAAGCATGAGAGAACACAAGTGGAGGAGGGGCAGAGAGAGAAGGAGACAGAATTCAAAGCAGGCTCCAGGCTCTGAGCTGTCAGCACAGAGCCTGTCGTGGGGCTTGAACTCATTAACCATGAGATCATGACCTGAGCCAAGTCAAGTGCTTAAAACGAGTCAGCCGCCCAGGAGCCCCTGGCTTGCTTCTTTTGTTGTTGTTTTTTTGCCTATATACTTACCTCTTTTCATTTAGTTCTAACATTTACGTTATACTTTATGATACAGTCAGTTGTGTTTAACTGTAAACTATCTATAACCCCCTGGGCCTATATATACTTTATATACCCCCTGGGCCTTTTATATACAGGGTTGTGATGTGAAGCAAGCATTGACTTAGTGATAGCCTAGATCTTTCCCTATTGTCAGTGAAATGGAACTAAAACCCAGAGTCCAGTTAGCATTGTAATGGAATTTAAGCAGTAATGAAAAGTGCCATGGTAGTTTTTGAATTAGAAGATAAAGAGATCTCTGGTGTGGTGGTGGAAGAGATGGGATTTGGACTGAACTTAAATGATAGTGGGTAATTTGTTCAGGCTGCTGTAACAAAATACCAGAGACCTGGTAGCTTATAAACAGCAGACATAGCTCATGGTTCTGGAGGCTGTAAATCTGAGATGGGGGTGTCGGTATGGTCGGGGGAGGGCCTTTTCCAGGTCTCTGACTTCTCCTTATACTCTAATAGGGTGGAAGAAACCTCTGTGGGGATCTTTTTTCTAAGGACATGAAATTTACCTCCCCAAAGCCCCACCTCCTGATACAGTCACCTTTGGATGTTAGGATTACAACATACGAATTTTGAAAAGAGAGCACCTACCATAGCAGATAGGTAGGATTCATATACAAAGAAATGAACAGAGAAAGGCATGCCTGCCAGGGTAGCTGCCTAAGGTAGGAAATACCTCTTCTCCACCCCACCCAACCCTATCACTAGTCTCACTGGCAGAGAGGAATTTAAATCTTTTTTTTTTTTTTTTTTTTTTTTTTAGAGAGAGAGGGAGCACTCAAGCAAGGGAAAGGGGCAGAGGGAAACAGGGAGGGAGGGAGGGCGAGAGAGCGAGAGCGAGAGCGAGAGGAAGAGAGGGAGAGGGAGAGAGAGAATCTTAAGCATTAAGCAGGTTCCATGCTGAGTGTGGAGCTTAGGGCCCCTGGGACCCATGACCCTGAGATGATGACCTGAGCCAAAATCAAGAGTTAGATGCTCAAGAGACTGAGCCACCCAGGTGCCCCAAGGAATTTAAATCTCTTGACAGTGGGTGTGTTGCCCCTAAACGTTTTCTGTTGAAAACTCTGGCTGTTGTTTTGTTCACTGTTATTCTACTAAAAGATAATCTGGGTGTATGTTCTATGCAAAGTGTTAGTTTCTAGGACTTCAGAGGTTTTTTGAAATGTTTTTTGTCACTGTCACGTGTTACTATAGCATGAGTTTGATTGTTGATGCCGGATCATTAATATGGCCAAGGTGTCTGGGATAATTGATGAGGAAAAAACCCTAGAGACCCAGGGATCCATAAGTGTATGTCATGAAGCATGGGAAAGAGAATATAGAACAAGACACTGAAAAGGAAGCATGTGTCTAGTCGAGGGGATTAGTAAGGAGCCAAGAACAATTTGAGTGTCTTAAGGGGAGTTGAGGAGGACAGAACCATTTACAGAAACAGGAAGCTGGAAGTGGCAACAGTTTTAGGGTTAGAGAGATTGAATAGATGTTATTTACATATGCCGAACTTGAGGTGATAGCTCTTTATCTCAGTAAAAATCACTCAACATAGGACTGTAGAGCTGAGAAGAACTTTAGTGATTATTGTCATCTGGTTCCTTTGTTGCACAAAAGAACAAACTGAGTCCCAGAGAGTAGAGTAGGTTGTTTGAACTACCAAGATCAGGAGAGTTCAGGTCTGGAGTGAGAGTCCTGTGAGTCATTACCATAGAGAAGGTGGTCAGAGATCTGGCAGTGAATCACATTTTTAAAATGTGTTTCTCACCGCAGATTATATCTGATCTTGGTCAAATGTGCCAAAAAGCTACGTCATTTAGGTTTCTCTGTATTTCTCATTTTCTTCTGACATTTTGGAATGTGGTGGAACTCTTGAAAAGACCATCAAATAATTCCTGGTTTAATTTTTAAAAAAACAAATTAATACCATGTGTGGAGAAAACATACTATAGTTTATTGTGGGAAAAGTTTAGAAGTAGAAAGTTACAGGAAGTTTTAGTGTAGGACATTTATATTTTTTGGACACGTGCCATCTCAGTCAAGTCCTTGAATATACTCATAAGAATTGAACTGATAATAGCACTTTTTAAAAGCCCTAACAATTTGAACAGGGCCCAAGAAAAAGAATTAAGGGAAATAATAAGCAAGAACTTGGCAATGGTTCTGTCTTCTGTGAGTGAATTCTCCTTCCTTCTGTCCTAAAGTTTAGGGCTAGTGTGGGCAGGAACCAGCAGCAGGGGTCAGTTTTAATGACGACAGTTTGGTTTCACAGAAGTACTTATGATTATAAAATTTTCTTGATAAAGACCAGGATTAATTTTTCTGCAGGGACTTTTTTTTTTTTCTGGTCAGAGATTTGAAGCAGTTTCCATGATGAGCAGCAGATTGATTGGGTTTGTTTAAGATGACCTACATAGTGTTTTTTAAAAGATATGAATGCATAATAGTCATTTAATAAATAGTTGTCTGTGACTTTGCTTTCTAAATTCCTTTAATTATTCTATAAGATTTTTATAAAGATTGTAAGTCTTGTGGGAAGCAGTTAAACATTTCCACTTTCTTGGGGACTTCGAAGGTTGATCTAGATATAGAGTAGGTCTTTCCTTCTGCTCCTCTTATGTTAATACATCTAAAATGTTGTAGATGGTTAGTGGTAGTAAAGGGAACCAATAACTCATACCACCTATCCATTCCAACCAGCAGATTGTAAACCTGAAGGACTGATTACCAGATGGATTGAAACCCAGGTCCATCTGACTCTACAGGACAGCTCTTCCTACTGGGATGTGCTACTTCTCAGAGCAGGATTATAGTCGTTAAGACTTTACCTTTAAGTGATTTGCTATTTCACTGGCCCAGAGCCACAGACTAGAACCCCAGCTCCTACTCCAGATTTCCTTCTTTAGTCCTCTTAAGCAGAATCATGAACAACACTAAGAAGACAACTGAAACTTGCCTGACAGGGATTCACCCATTACCAATTAAATTTTGGGAACATAGATTGATCTACTACTATAGTCATACTACTATTTCACAAAGTGATTAATGATTAATATAGCAGAACTTATTGATACTGTACATGGTGGGGTATCAGTGCAAAAGAAATTATTTTTAAAGTGTTGCTCTATCATGGGAGCTAAATCAAACTGAAAATAGAAAAATATGAAAGTATAGCTGCTTATCACACAATTTTGTTTTCTAACAAATGCATACTTGGAAGTTTTCAGAATAGGAGACTTAGCTCCTATTGACAATCTTAGCTCCAGGTTGAAAAATGGTACTTCTAGATACTTTCTGTGTTTCCAGGTTTTTACCTCAGTAGTAGATTATTGACAATACTGAGCCAACAAGCCTATGCTATTATAATTTCAGATTTACCTAAACCATTAAAAATAAAGTCACGAAAATATAGTAAACTTGGTTTGTTAGGGATATTTTCCCTCAACTTTAAATTTTATGCACAAGATGGAAAAATTGCTGGTATTAAATATGCAATATTTGAGAGGAAGTCCTGCTTTACTTTGTTAAGTAAAAGCTCCATCAATCTAAAATATTTTAAATAAAACAGAATCTTAAAACCCACAAAGAACAAATGGGGCAATCTTTTGTGGGTACATATATAATGTGTTACCCAAACCTTTCATTTGCTGCCATGTTATTGTACATATTGCTGTACTTGGAGCAAATATATGACCAGAGAAATATGTGGGCATATTATTTCAATGATTTGATAAACCTGGGTATTGCTTTTGGGCTTCATAAAGCATCTCAGCAAATCCTTAAGTCTGGTGATTTATTGCTTTGGTTGGTGCATGGAGTTGTTAGTGGAAGCTTTTATGTGTCATTGGAGGGCAGTATATGGTCTTTTATATTTTAGAGATGAAGTATAATGCAAAAGCAAATTTGAGATGACAGTCAAGAGCTGAGATTTTCAAACCCAAAGACTGTTGTTTTGAAGAATGTTTATTTTTCTTTGTTTACAAGAATAACTGAAGTGATTTGTTATGCATATGTGACTCACAGGGTATCTAGCAAGCTTTTTTTAATGTTCATATTTTCAGGATACAGTTCTTTCTGTACACATGCACATAAATATATACACTGATATCTCTGAAAATTAAAAGCTTATTTTAGATAACTCATGTTTAATAAGTGCAATTCATGTTTTTCATTTCCCTGATGAGTGTGATTTCTTTTAATTTCATAGAAATAAACATGTAGGAAACTGTCTTCTTTCTAATTGCTGTGGGCCCCCTGAGTTCATGTAATCACTCTAAGCAATTTGTAGCCTTTAGAAAAAAGAGAAAAGACATTTCTTTAAGGTTTTATATGGTCATTTATAATGCATATAATAATGTAGCAAACCAGTCTTTTGAGAGCTTCCAGCTTTTTGAGGAATGTTAAATTCCCTCAGTAGGAAGAGGGAGACTTCTCATGTTGAACATTTGCCCTCTCTCTTAAGAGGCAATGAAATTACCCCCTTTGAGATAATTTTGTTAAAAGAGTAATTTAATCAGAAGTCACATTACGTTTAGAAAGCATGCATGATATTTCAAACATAGAAATCAATTAATCTTTTATAGAATTTTTCAAATTAAAAACTAGAATGTTTTCGCTTAAAGGTTATCTATCAGTGACCTTCACTGAACAAAAACTTACTACCTTTTCAAATTTTGGGTCATCTTTAACACCATTTTTTAATTTGACACTGTTTGCTGCTACCACTGAAGAACTGTACGACCCATGCAGTATTTAAATAGGCACCTCGTGTTGTGTGTTTATTTGCTAAATCTGACATCTTGAAGTCCCTTCTCTTCTCTTGGGAGGTCTTCTGTTGCTGCTTCATGTGGGCATTCTGCACACATATGGACGTGACTCTCCTCACATCCTCATGAAAGCTCATCTACCCTCGTGGTATCAGCTGCCACCTCTTCATGCTGGTTTCCCAAATCCACATCTCTAGCCTCGACTGTTTCATCCCCCAAATTCAGACAACCTTCTATAACTCTTATTGAATGTACTGCTACTGTCTCCAACTCAACATGACCAAATCGAACTCTGTTTTGAATGCCACGGGTCAATGATCCCATTGCATTCAGGGTTAGCATTGATTTCATTGACTGAAAGAAATCAGGCTGTCTCCACCAGGGTCATGTTATGTTAGACTCCTCTCTCTCTTCCTAAGTGATCTGTACAGTGTTCACCAAAATGGCCACCATTTTCATCCCTTTCCTTTTCATCTTCTTTGCTCTTTTTATCTAGATATAAAGTGTAAAGGTCCCGAAATAATTTCCTTTCTGGGGCTCTCTGATTCATTTTCCCTTTTTTCAGTATTTCTTACCTTGTGCTGCTGGATTAGTCCTCTTTAACCACGGGTGCCTGGAAACAGGCTCAGAGGCAGAGCTGCATGCAGGTTAATGGGGGCGTGCTTCAGGAGATAAACCTGCAAGGATGTGAGGAAGGCACAGTTGGGTAGAGAGAGAAGTTGACTACAGGGAAATTGTACCAGAAGCCTCAGCTGAGCCTCCAGAGTGCTCCAGAGTTGAGATGGGTCTCCAGAGTTGTGGCAAATTGAGAAAAAGGGCCAGACCCTTAAACCCCCTTAACTCTTCCGGGGAGCCCCTGATATGCTCCACTTCTAAGGCCTCCAATTTCATCTGCTTTGTGGCTATCCTTTGGTCTCTACCACCATGTTAGTGTCTTCCTTTCTGCCTTCTCAAATGCCGGTCTCTGAGCAAGTCACACCCTGAGAAGAGGCATGAACTAGGGGGTAGGCAGTTCCTGCTGTTAAAGACTCTTCTCAACAAAGGACACAGCTGTGGAACGGCAGCTGAGGAATGGGTGAGCTGGTACTGACAGGGCTGTGAGCCCCCCCAGGTGCACTGTGGTCACACTGAGCATTTCATTTTCCTCTAGGAACCTGAAGTGCTTCCCTTACTGGCTGCTTCCTTGAGGTAAATGTCTTTGCCTGACTTCAAGGGCCCCTCCATGACCCATTATGTGGCCTCCCCCTAGCTGTTACTAAATGCAGTTTCTCACCATGTGGCCTCCCTACCCTCCAGTTCAGGAAGGGTTCCCTCACTGTGGCCCCGCCAGTGAAGTCTGCTCTGTAGCCACCTTGGCATCCCTGCCTACCCACTGTCTGTCTATTCCACATCTTCCTTCAGGCCTGTGCTTCTGGGGTCCTCCACCTGCGACGTCCCTCTCCTCCAGGTCTTCTGTTTTGTTTTTTTTTTTTTTTCAACGTTTATTTATTTTTTTGGGGACAGAGAGAGACAGAGCATGAACGGGGGAGGGGCAGAGAGAGAGGGAGACACAGAATCGGAAACAGGCTCCAGGCTCTGAGCCATCAGCCCAGAGCCTGACGCGGGGCTCGAACTCATGGACCGCGAGATCATGACCTGGCTGAAGTCGGACACTTAACCGACTGCGCCACCCAGGCGCCCCTTCTGTTCTGTTTTTAAACTCAGTTTATGAGTCCTGCATACAGTTAGTACTATTCTGTACTACTCTGCACCTCATTGTACACTTCTTATATTTCTTCAGTAGCTTTGTGTGTGGGTGCTATTCGTGTCTTTAACATTAATTATTTTGGAAGGTGAGACTTCTATTTGATTTCTTTGGTATTCTTGACAGAATCTACTAGAATGCTAGTCTCATATGAGAGGCTTATTGGGTGGCTATTTTATTTCCCAGTTGTTTTTGTAAGCAGCACAGAGAAAATACTCCAAAACCAAAAAACAAACATAAACAAAAAAACAGAAAACAAGAAAACAACTAATTGAGAGTGATGAGATAAGATGGAGGGATAGAGGGAGTTTTCTGGAAAGATTGTATGTGAGCTCAAGGGATGACCTTTTCTGGGTTTCAGCGTTACATGTTTGTACGGGGTTTGTGTGGCTCCTGCATGGATGACTTGAAGTAAACTTATGAGTTAATAGCAGTTTCCTCACCCTCTTGTCCCAGTTCACTCCCTCATACTGTGCTGGGACCAGTGAATCCTGGTGTTCCTTCCCTGTAATTCCAGTTTCCTTTTAGGAATTTTCTTCCTGTCATGATAACTGAGATCTAAGTATGATGCTCCCCTCTATACCTTCCTCCCTCAGCTACACTTCTTCCTTTATCCACAGAACAGCCTCCACAGGGCAACACCATTGAGCATCCTTCTGGCCAACTCTCCCCTTCAAAACTTACCTGTATCAGTGAATGAACAACATTTACTTACAACAGAATAATGCTGGCTAAAAATAGTCAGACACAAAAGAACATGTGATAATGGTTACAAAACCCAGCAAAACTAATCTACGGTGTTATAATCAGGATAGTACTAACTCCTGGAGGAATTGTCTTCAGAAGAGCACACAAGGAAGTTTCTAGAATGCTAGGAATTCTTCATTTCTTCATCTGGTGCTGATTACATGGATGTGAGCCTTGTACTTATCATTGGTAGTTATTTGTATGTATGTTAATATTTTCTGATAGAAAGTTTTAAAAAAATTAACTCTCTTCTTGGCCAAGCGGACACTTTATAAGCTCTTCTGTGGATAGGGGCATATGGTGCTCTTCCCAGAAGTACTGATTTAGAGGTAACAGAAAGGGGGGAGTCATAAACATGGCCCTCTTCACCCACATCATGGTGGCTCTAGGGAAGAGTGTGAGGTCATTGAACCCATCCATCTGCTGTTGGACATCATTGTATATTAATAATAAAGAACCTTTTGTTTTAAGTCTTGAATTTTCCTTTTAATAGAGCCTAGTTATCAGATTATTTTTCCTTATGTCTTATTAATTCCTCCTACCCCAAAGGAAATGTCTTGACTTTTGTTTTACATTCACAACGAGAGGACAGTTGATCATAACTTTCCTTCGGTGTTGTAGATAGAATAATAATCTTTTGAAAAGGCATCTCCCACTGAACTCTTCAAAATATCTGGGCAGGGAAGGTTAAAGTAGAGGAAACTACTATTATTTGGGGGGTTTTTTGGCTATATCATTCAACATGGATGCCCATTTTTTGTGGTACAAAGACTTCCAGCAACAGAGGAAAGAGACTCTATTGGACTTTTTCACTTTTCCTTCCGTGGTGTAAGTTAATGTAACAAAATTGGAAAGGAAAAGCAGGAGAAGTGCAGGTAGCAAGCCTTAGAGTGAAAGAGTAGGTTTGGATCAGCCAAATCTAATCTCCAGTCTGGAGTCTGGCACTTAGTAAGTATGGGAACTTGGGCAAATTGTTTAAGCTTTCTCTGAAAGGGTGGTAACAATGGTCTCTTCATATGCAAGATTCTTGTGAGGACAGACATAATTAATGATTGTAAAACTCAGATCCAGTAAGTGTTCGATTAAAGGCTGTGATGATGTGGGACTGGAACAGAGAGGACATGCATTTCCATATTGTTTTCTTGAATGCACAGTATTTCATTAAAGGTATCACATACTAAGCACTTCTTGTCTGTTGGGAGATAAAAGTAAATAGAAGGAAGAAATCCTTCCTCTTCGAATAGTGACGCAAAATTTTGTGAAAGAACTAAACAACTTTGTGGCTATATATTAGCAAGTATTACAAAGCTCTCATAAATACATGGAGAATCCAAAGTAAATGAAGATCCTTGTGAGATGGGCTTTGTCAGGGAAGGCTGATATTCACAGAGGAAGGTATGCTTAGAGCAGAGTTCTGGAAAATCAATCATAATGATGACAACATTGGTTCTGCATAGGTTCTGAGCTGGGCACTTGACTTCCAGCTTTGTATGTATTATTTCATCTAGTCTATACAACTACCCTGTGAGGTATAACTGGCATTATCTCCATTTGATAAGTGAGAAAAGCCAAAGCTTCCAGGAAGGGTCACAGTCTACCCACAACCACACAATTAGTGAAGGAGTGGGGCCTGTGTCCAAAACCCTCGTAGCCATCTCGATTATCCTAAGAGTGAACACAGTATGCATATGGGATAGTACCAGAATTGTTTTGGAAACAGTTGCTACCTGTGATTCAGTTGGGGAATCAGTAATTCTACCTTTTTTTCTCTTAAATCCCAACAGGACAATAACTAATGAAAGGTAGCTTGGTAGTGGAAAGAATGTGGTTATGGAGTGGGATGAACTGGTTTTAAGCCCTTGCCTCTTGTTAGCTGCTGTGTGTCTGTGGACAAGTTACTCAACAAAGCTGGGCATTTGTTTCTTAGAGTATCTTTAAAGAGGATCAAGAAATAATGTACTTTGTCATTTTGCTCTAGGGGCTATTGTAATCATCTCCAGGGTTTATGAAATTGTAAAGTGCTACAAAGTAAGTTATTTTTGTTAATAGCATAAGTAATAGACTTGATGATGATGATAATAATGATAATGGTGATGATGATATAATAATATATATAGCAACATTAATAATTTAAAATAGTATTAAAAATAGCCAGTGATTGCATTGCGTCAGATGGCCACAAGGATGGAAATGCTCTTGCTGGCCATATTTCAAATATTTGCTGATTAAGTTGTTTTGGTAGATTTGCTGTTTATGCCCTTCTTGGCTCAAACAAGCAATTAAATTCTCCTCAGGAAATCATGAAAGGTTACCTTTAGTTGTACAGCCTATGCTGTTGGAATTTTGGCTTCAGTTCAGGACTCATGGCCAAATTAACATCTGAATTACTTGAAGCCTATTCATAAAGAATGGGATTATGTACATAACTGAAGTTTATGTACTCAGCTAAAGTGACTTGAGTTTCACAGTGTAGCCAGGAGATAGAGACTGTACTCCCATGCTTTGTGCTCTAATTCGCAGACTGAAATGCAGCCAGCTGTGGGTCTGTGATTGTGTTTCTATGTAAGCATGCATCCGACTTGGGCCGGAGCTTGCTAATTTAATGGAGGATGCCTCCAATTTAGCAATTGAGGTTCATAAAAGGCCTCTGGGGCCCTCCTGGAAAATTTTTGTGAAGATGAGAGATAATGGCACTATTTAGTTCTTCTCAAATCGTCTCTTTAAGTAAAATGCCTTATGAAAACCACTAAAACCACAGTGTAATTATTTCTAAAAATTAAATTCAAGTACTCTTAGAGGGACTTCTTCAGAGCTAGATAACATTTATTTCATGCCCACAGTAGTTGTTGCCCTGGACTTTTTTGCTGTGGTATTAGTAGCAGAGACACGGGTATACAAACTGATCTTGGAAGTGATTATTTTTAGATCAAATTGTTTGAATGACTGTTGTTTCTCTGTTTTGTTTTTTGTTTGTTTGTTTGTTTTTAGAGATAGCCTGATATGGAAATCATAGCAAATATATTTCTTTCTCAGATAGTATGAACTGTTAATATTAGGGACTTTATAAATAACTGAATATTTTTAATAAGCTGTTTTATTAATAGGACTAATTCTGTTTGACGGAATTTCTGTATCATAAATTTATTTATCATTGTTTAAAAATTTTAATAGTCACATTTTGGAAAGGACTCTTTGAGGGTAGATTAACATAAAACTCATACAGAATGGAGTAGTTATGCTTCTGTTAGTCAAAACTCCTAGCAGTTTTGTCTTTTCAATTAAAGACTTGATTAGTCATATAGATAGAAATGTCAAGACATTGCCTTTGCAATCATAGCTATCTTAGAAGAATGCCTTCCAGAAAAGTTAGGCAAGGATGCCAATTGATTCCAGTTATTGGAGTGGATTGTATGTAAATTTCTGAGTTCAACCTCCAGAAATTTAGAGGGAAGCTCTTAAATGCTATAATTTAACAACCAAAAAGCTTTGTAGGCTGTTAGTCCACTCCTTTGACCGAATTCTTGAATGAAGCATTGATTTCTTCATTTCCTTTTTCATAGGTTCAGTATTCCTGGCACTGTTGGCCATCTCTATGGAGATGCTAGTTCCAATGGGAAGGCAAGGTTGGGGACGTTTAAAACCAAAGGGTTAATTTCTAATTTTGAAACTAGCATTCTTTTTAAGATTTCTTTTTTTCTAAACTGGAATACTTGGTTGTGTATGTGTGGTTTAAAAAAAATTAACACACTTTGTTTTTTTAGGTCTACAGAAAACGTGAATAGAAAGAACAGTGTTCCTATATACCCCTCCTCCCTGGAAACCAGATTTGTTCCAACTGATAAGTGAATATTGATACATTATTATTTTTTAATGTTTATTTATTTTTGAGAGAGAGAGAGCGAGAGACAGAGATAGAGAGAACGCAGGAGCAGGGGAAGGGGCAGACAGAGAGGAAGACAGAGAATCCCAAGCAGGCTCTGCACCATTAGCATAGAGCCCGACACGGGGCTCGAACTCATGAAGTGTGAGATCATGACCTGAGCCAAGATCAAGAGTCAGACACTTAACCAACTGAGCCACCCAGACACCCCTTGATACAATGTTATTAAGTCCTTGGCTTACATTAGGTTTGCTCCGTGTTGCACAGTTTTATGGGTTTTGCCAAATATATAAGGACATGTACCCATCATTACAGTCTCACAGACAACAGTTTTACCCTAAAAAATCCCCTGTTCTTCATTTGTTCATCTTCCCAATCCCTTCACTCCCTGTCCCAACTGCTGGCAGTGACTGATGTTTTGCTGTCTGTATAATTTGCCTTTTCAAGAATATCGAATAGTTGGAACCAGAGAGTATTCAGCCTTTTCAGAGTGACTTGTTTCACTTGCTAATATGCATTTAAGGTCCCTCTAGGTCTTTTCAGGTCTTGATAGCTCATTTCATTTTAGCACTGAGTAATATTCCATTGTATGAATGTGACACAGTTTAGTTATCCATTCATCTACTGAAGGACATTTTATTTGCATCCAACTTCTGGCAACTATGAGTAAAGCTACTCTAAACGTTCTTGTGCACGATTTTGTGATGACATAAGTTTTCAGTTCCTTTGAGTACTTGAGTTCTTTTTACCTAGACAGCAAGTAGAGCCTGAGTGTATAGATGAGGGTCAAGATAAACTCATCACTTCCTATGGAAGTAAGAGGTAGGAGGTTGGGAGTGGGGAAGATTGACTATTTATAGTTTAAAGTATGGATTATTGGGGAGAAAAATTTTATTCTACCCTTCAAGATTCTTTTGGCTGGTGTAAGAATTAAATTGACTTGAGACATGGGGTGCCTGGGCAGGTCAGTTGGTTAAGTGTCCGACTTTGGCTCAGGTCATGATCTCATGGTTCATGGGTTTGAGCTCCACTTCAGGCTCTGTGCTGACAGCTCAGAGCCTGGAGCATGCTTCAGATTCTGTGTCCGGCTCCCCCTACCCCTCTTCTGCTCACACACTCTCTCTCAAAAATAAATAAACATTAAAAAAATTTTAAATTGAGACAGATTAGCAAGAGAAAATAAAATTTAATTATGTATGTATGGGACCGCCATAAGAATATGAGGCCCACTGGCAGTCAAGCAGTTGAGGCTTTTATGCCATCCACAGTTGAGGAGAAGGTGGTAGGGGTCTAGGATTTCTAAGGGAAGGAAAACAATTCACAGGAAGATGAAAAAGAGTAAATGTTTGGTAAACAAATGTTTGCTGGGCCATACAGAAGCAATAGGACACAGAGAAGAATTTTAACACATGGACTTCAGTAAATTCCTCCCTGTCTACCACACCAGTTCATATTGTACTGGAGTTACCTATGGTGATAGCTCCCTTCCTGGAGCAGATCTTCTCTCTAAATTCTTTTACATAGTTGGGAGAGGGTCAAAGGTTGTCCCTGAGCCTTTTGTTTTTTAAAAATAATCACCTCAAATAATCTACAGGCTGAAGAGTCACATTTTGGGTTGGCAAATATTTCTTTCCTACAGTGTCCAGCAAAAGTTTGCAAATGCCAGCCTGTCTCTTGCCAGTGGGTAAAAAGTCTATGGGGAGCAGCCGGAAGGATGTTTTTCTGTTCGGTTATAGTTGAAAACAATTCAGAGGAGTAACAATAGACAGCTTTAATCAGGCCCAATTACAGGTCTGGTTAATTAAATTCCCATAAATACTTTTAAACTGCATTTATAAATCTACTATAATTAGTTCTTTTTAGACATTCACATGCCTTGATCTAACAACCAGAACTTCTCCAAGTACTTAAATTACTCCTGTAAACATAATAAAACCACATTTATAAATACAGTTCATCTTAAGAATTCTGATGCTGGTGAGACTGTAGTATAAAAACTCTTATACCTTTCAATTTAAATTCATAAATTTGAAATAAATTAAATTTAAATTACAAGCATAGTTTGTTAATATATCAAACTATCTTAAACATAATAAAAACTCTATCAACTAAATATCAAACTTTGTCCAATTGATTACACATTGATTCTTAAAGTTAACATCATAGGTTTTAATACTGTGGATTTGATTTGATCTTTGTGTCTCTATTTAAAACGAAACATTCCCAGAGTTCTTATCACCTTGAGTAATTTAGAATTATCATCACAGGAAGAGCAGGCTTGTTATATAAAGCAAATTAAGTGACTTACCGGCCAGAGATCTGAGACCTGGTGGAAGGCTGCGAGTTGGACACACAGGGGCACTCTCCCCCAGCCACTCATGGACCTGCTGCACCATTTTATACAGTTCATATCACAACTGAAGGATTCCAGAGCTCTACTCTTAAGTAATTCTTTTATCTCATTTGAATCTGTAATCTTAAAATTAGGAGACCCTTAACTTCCTTCAGCTAATCTCTTCACCTTGTCATGGAATTTTGTGTTCTTTTCATTTTTCCTGTCTTGTTAAGTCAGAACTCTTAAAGCTCTTTTAATCTAATTCTACTTCAATTCCTCTGTCTCTCACACCACCATCTGTCTCTAGCCACAACAATGACACCTTGCTTGTGACAGCTATGTTGACTGAGTTTCCAGCTATCTCTCATAGAGATACTCATCTGCTTGTTGAATGATGCACTGAGAGAACAGTGATCATGAATCAAACTTATTAAGAAAAGGTGAAGAACTAGTGTCTCTTTAGAAGTCAGATAGTTGAGGTTTCATGTGACATTTATATCGGATATAAACGTATTGTCCTGTAAGTGGCAGAGTGAGTTTCAAATACAACTCTGCCTTTTACAAAAGATTCGTTACGAAGTACAGTTTTTAGATTAGGTTATTAGGATTGACTTGTCTCTTTCTCTCAGCCCTTGACATCTAGTCCATCAATAAATTCTGTTGGCTCCACCTGTAGATTAGATCCGGAATCTAACAATTTCTCACCACATTCTTGGCTGCCATTATCTCTCCAGCTTGGGATTTACTGTTAAATAAATAGCCTCTTGATTTTTTCTTTTCTTCCACAGTAAACCCCACCTCCATCCACAGTTTATCTTCTGTACAGCAGTTGGCATTGTATTAAAACATCAATTACATAGTTATTATACCACTATCAACCATCCAGTGGTTTTAATGGTGATAGACTGAAATAAAGATTCTTTTCCTGTATGTTAGATGCTGGCTTCTTTCCACCCTCATATCTGCTCTGTGTCCTTAACTAGACTGGCCTTCTTGTTGTTCCTTGACCACATAGCACACATGAAGTTTCCACCTTAGGATCTTCGGACTTACTCTGCCTCTTGCTGCAGCTCCAAATATTAGCATGCCCTTCACATCTAAGATTACTTCCTCAGAGACATATTCAGAGAGTACCTCTGATCACCTTTTCAAATGTAAACTCCTTCTCTTTCTCTCCCTCCTACTCCCAACACACACACTGTACCCTAGTCCCTGTCAATCTGTGGTCTTTTGCTGATTAATTTTTATTCATAGTCTTTACCAATAGCTGGCATTGTCCTGTATATTTCTTTATCATTACAAGTTCTTCACTGTATCCCCAGCACCTATCAAATAATTCCTAGCACCAGTAAGTGTTCAGTAACACTTACAATACAACATACTTGCTGAATGAATGAATGAATGAATGAATGAATGAATTTCTTCCTCATTGGGATGAAAGCCTAGTAAAAACAGGGCATTGCTTGCCTAGTTTACAGCTTTATCCCGTGTTTGACCCTTAGCAAGTACTCAATAAATACTTATTGAATGAATGATGGCCTGATGGAGGTTTAAGTCTCTGAGGCATTTTAATTCTTTCAGATTCATTTTGCTTCCCTTGACCTTGTCTTACTTACTCACTGTAACCCTTCTACTTACCTCCCAGCTGTTTGTACCCCTCTTCAGTGATGAGGTGGCCAAGGGGAGTCTGCTGTAAGTTATATATAAGAGGGTCTGATTACCACACTGTCATTGGGCCCTTAACTGATTGATTTAGTTTCCCTCATATCCCACATATGTTATGTAAATCCAGAAGTAAAATTAGTAATATAAGCACAAAGCTGAGAATAAAATGGAATGCTTGAAATTATTTGCAGACTTAGGGTTGCTAAAGTAACCTGTCATCTTTAGCATGGAATTTACATTAGACATTGCCATTTAAAGTGTTTTTTTTTAAGCCACTTGATATTGCAGAGTGATTTATAGTAAAATACTCAGTATTTAAAAGATAAAAGTGTTTAAAAAAACATACCTGAAAATCCCTTAAATCAGTTTGAGTTTTTAAAATATCCAGGATGAAAAAAAAGAATATATTGCTAAATATTAAAGTATCATTACAGTTGAAATAAGCACTTATGTTTGAACAGTGCCATAGAGTATACAAAATATTTTCCCTGCCTTATCTTAAGCAGCTCTAGGCCTGAGATCAGGTTTGATAAAAACACTTTAGCTTGAGAACATAGGTCATGAAGAGGAGCTTATGTAAAAGGCTTTGAAGTTCTTTAAGAGAAAGGCACTCAGGGTTATGGGTTACTGTCCCTAGGGTGGATCAGTGGAGATGAGAAAGGTCATATGGGTTAGGACTTAGAGGATGTTTCTAGAGCTGTCAGTGGTGCCTGTGCAGTTCTTTTCACGCTTGCAGCCATCTGCTACCCACACCTCCAGCCCTCACCTTGTCATCCACCGTGTCAGTGCTTAGCTCTTGACTCTGCCCTTGTCTTTTCTCAGGAGGAGTAGCAGAGTAGTGAGAGTGTGGGATTCAGCATTACCAGGCCTGGGTATAGCTTTTGATCTGCCACTTACTGTTTTACGGGCTTATTTCAGATCTCATGCATGTTCTACAAACACTCTTTGTTGATTGATGTTGGAAACTACATTTCTAAAATTTTTTTTTTTTTATAATTTTTTTTCAACGTTTATTTATTTTTGGGACAGAGAGAGACAGAGCATGAACGGGGGAGGGGCAGAGAGAGAGGGAGACACAGAATCGGAAACTGGCTCCAGGCTCTGAGCCATCAGCCCAGAGCCTGACGTGGGGCTCGAACTCCCGGACCGCGAGATCGTGACCTGGCTGAAGTTGGACGCTTAACCGACTGCGCCACCCAGGCGCCCCTCTAAAATTTTTGAAACCATTAGTTCAGCAATGACTGATATGAATACCATGTAAGGGCTCTGGGCCATGATTCTCAAACATTGTGGACATCAGATCCCTTGAGTAGCATTGGGAGCATGATTCCACACAGATTCTAGGGCACATGCCACGTATGCTGAATCAGAATCGTTGATGCTTAGGTACAGGGATCTCATGTTTTAATTTTGGTATTTGCAGCCACTGTTATGAGAGTCCAACAGGAATTATAAGGCATAGTCTCTGTCTTTAAGATGCTTGTGTCTAGTTAGAATATGAATGTGAACATGAGTGGCACAATTAGACAATATGATGGAGTTGATTTTTTGTTTATTTGGTTGATGTGAGTAGAGAGGAGTCTAGTTATGATAGCATGGGGGTTGGTTGTGCTTGATTTCTGCTTGGGTTAGAGAGTTTGGATAGGAAAATATCAGTATGACAGGATGATGGCAAGATGTATTTTAGTGTATCATTAGAATGGCTTCAAAACCTACATAATATTAAATAGCATTTTATGTATTAATATCTCTCCAAACCCCACCCCCACCCCCAAGCTGGTAAGATTTTCCTAGAAGGATATAAAAATAGATCCAGCCATTTTGGTTAAATTTGTTTTTGTTGTGGAGATAAACAAAAACCTTATACCTTTTATAAATTTGAGTTACATCTTCTTTCAAATTCCTTTAAAAATGTAAACTTTGGAGACTGCATGATAGTTGTCATGATCTTAACAATTTAAAACCATTAGATGAGGGGCACCTGTGTAGCTCAGTTAATTGAATGTCTGACTCTTGATTTCCGCTCAGGTCCTGATCTCACAACTTGTGAGATCAAGCCCCAAGTCGGACTCTGAAATGACAATGTGGAGCCTATGTGGGATTCTCTCTCTGTCCTTCCCTGCTTGTTCTCTTGCTCTCTCTCTCAAAATAAACAAACATTAAAAAAAAAAAAGAAACATTTAGTCCAACTTACCCAATTGCCTCCTCACAAAATTGTTCAGGCAGTGAACTTGATGGTGATTAAATCATTATAAGCTTTTGATGGTTGTCCTCTTATAGTCTTATGGTAAAAAAAGATGAATGGCTTTCTGAAACTTTATTGTAAGGACCTATGTAAGTAAATGATCCAAAAATAAGATGGAATCAATTAGTGGGAATTGTGTCTCTATTTTCTATCCCTTAGCATACACAATTATTATATCTTCCTGGAAATTACTTAAAAAAATATTAATCAACAATACAAATAGGTGTTCTTTGAGAACAAAGTTCTAATTATCACATAGATTTGTTGAAACAATGGGAAAATGTCTTACGTGGAAATTGACTTTTTTGAAGACTAGTAAAAAACAAGTGAGGCTGGAGGCTAAAGTGTAGAGACCAAGGCAGGGGGAGCAGTTAGGTAAAGTAGGACCTTGTGTATAAAAAGTTGTGATTTTATTATGAGTGTAATGGGAAGCCGTTGGTTAATTGAGAAGAAATTAAAGGGTTTGTTTGCTTATTTTTAAGGTAATGAGATAACCTGATTTAAGTTTTAAAGGACTACTTTGCATTTTTATTTTTAGTAGCCCTGAAAGAGAGATGTTGGTAAGGTGATAGTATGGAGATAGGAAAGAAAGTATGGAGTGTGAATATATTTTTGTGGTACCACTAATGTGCCTTACTGCTGGATTGATTCAGCAGATAAGAGTAAAATAGGAATCAAGGCCAGCTCCTAGGTTTTGTTGGTATAGCATTTCACTGTGGGAGTAACAGGTTTGGGGGCAGATCTGGGGGAAATCCAGGATTTGTCAGTCATGTAAGTTGAGATGTCTAGTTGGCAGTTGGATGTATAGGCTGCTGGTGCTCAAGAAGACACATAAGCCAAAGGGAAAAACCAGAATAGCTGGTCTTTAAAACCACAGAAATAGAAGAGATCATTCGAGGACTGAATGTAACCAGAAAGGACGGCCCAGGATGGAGCCCAGTGTCTAGACATCAGTCATAGGAGGAAGAAGAGATGTAGGAGGAGAAAGAGGAAGAGGTGGCAAAGGTGACTGAGGAGAGTGTTAGGTTAATGAGAGATAAAAAAAAGAATAAAGATATTGAAGGAGAGAGTAGTCACATTTGTCAAGCGTTTTTAAAGAGTCAGAAATTGACTAGAAATAATGAAAAAGATGGAAGCCAAATTAGAATAGGTTGTGGACCAAGCACAAGATGGTCAAAGGAATCAGCAAGGATTGGCATCTCTCTGAAGAGTAACCTCTTGTTGGTGGTTGTTAAGAGTGGCAGGTGGGGGATGGAGAACCTGAAGCCAAGGAAGAATGTTTTAAGATGATGCTAGGGTATGTGTAATGGCCATGATCTGGTAGGAAGAGAGCAAGTGTGGAGCGCCTGGGTGGCTCAATTGGTTAAGCATCCCACTCTTGATTACAGCTCAGGTCATGATCTAGCGGTTTATGAGTTTGAGCCCCGCATCAGGCTCTGTGCTGACAGTGCAGAACCTGCTTGGGATTCTCTCTCTCTGCCTCTCTCTCTGTCCCTCCCCTGCTTGTGCTGTCTCTCTGTCTCTCAAAATAAATAAATAAATAAACAAAAAGATAGCAAGTGTAAATTGTGAGAGAGAACAGATCATTGCTGGAAGTGAAAGGAAAGTTGATTGAGTTTGCCTTTGACAAGAGCAGTAGATGATGGAGACAATGAGCATAGGTGCACCTACTGTATGAAAGAAAGACTCTGAACAAGACAATGATAATGAAAGTCAAAGCTTGTTAACAGTCAAGTGCTGTATAAATGGGAGATAATCCTATTATTTCACAAGTACTTCCACTATTACTATTTATTTTCCTTATCTCCTCTTACCTCTTTCTCACCTCCTACTAGGCCACATACAGTAATACAGTACTAGTACAGTACTTGTGTGTGTGTGTGTGTGTGTGTGTGTGTGTGTGTTTACGTATGTAGTGTTTCTCCAGCTATGAACAGCAAGTACAATAGTAACCTCTTTTAGATTGCAGACTTTTGAAATATGAGGTAAGCAATCAACGATCTCTCATCAGGAAACTGCAAAGTGATAAAAGAATTGGCATCAGGGTTTTCTGGAACACCTGGTATTTTCTTGTAGTACCCAGATTAAGACTCTGCTCTTGAGTTTAATGAAACAACTGAGCCATTTTTCTTCCCTTCTGTGGAATATAGAGCAGTGATTATTCTTGGGCGCTGTGATCAAGTGCAAAGTTTATGTGAGAGAAATTTCTATGCCATGGAGAGTTTGTTTTAAGATGTGGTATGCTTCTGCAAATATATTTTTTAAGTAATACTTGCAAATGAAATAAAATTCTAAAATGCAGAATGATAATCTTCGTATCTTAGAACACGATACCAGAGGCATCACAGATTACAAAGAGGGGAATGGAGGTGGACCAACTGCCACTGCCCCATAAAAGCTTCTATCTTTTTTGTTGCCCTCTGGATTATACTCAGAGGCTGGATGTTATTTCTGTACAGAAGGGCATGTTGGACCCAAAAGAGCATGGCCAGAATATCAAAGATGAATTTAGAAGTCCAAAGAGCTTGTCTTTCTTTGAATTTTCCTACTGGCTTCTGCTTGCCCTAGTCAGGGCAGTTGGACAGACAGATTCACAGGGATGTGTAGGCACCACATGTCTCTGGCCTAAGGTGTGCCTGGGTTTGTAGAAAGAACCTTATATTTACAGATTCTCAAAATATTAGTGTCAGAAGGCATTTTGAACATCTTTTTCTAGAGTGGTTTTCAAGGGGGTGCCTGGGTGGCTCAGTCAGTTAAGTGTCTGATTTCGGCTCAGGTCGTGATCTCATGGTTCGTGAGTTCAAGCCCAGTGTTGGGCTCTGTGCTGACAACTCAGAGCCTGGAGCCTGCTTCAGATTCTGTGTCTCCCTCCTTCTGCCCCTCCCCTGCTCACACTCTGTCTGTCTGTCTCTCTTTCTCAAAATAAATAAACATTAGAGTGTTTTTCAAGCCTGTAGTAGGTTGCATTATCAGAAGTGTGATAGGTAGGGAAAACGTGTTATTTGAAAAAGCTTGCATAGTATACCTGTTGTTTCCATAACACAAATTCTATAACATCCATTGATCCTAATTTTCTTGACTGTGGCAGATAGGCTGGTGATCAAATAAGAAAATTTATAGAAAGTTTGGGTGAAAAAAAATGTTGACATTTGGTCTCATTCATTCATTTAAGAGTTGAGGAAGTGAATCCAGTCTCAGAGGTTAATTCATTTACTCAGGGTTGCATAGTTTATGGTGTCAAATGGAGACTATAGCTTGATCTCCACAGTTCTAATTCTGTGCTTTTCTGGCTATCCTTATGTCCTTTGCCTCTCTACAAAGAAGTTCATTAGTCATAATGAATAGTCTTGCTGTTGCAGTGTGGTGGGAATTCATAGAAAGATAGCTTTCTAGTAGCAAAGGTTGTAAGCAGGGGAGCCCATTTGCTTATTGCCTCCTATTCTGTCTGTTCTTTTCCCTGCAATATAGGACTTCAATGGTATCTACTCACTGTGATGTCTTTTTCAATATTCAGAAATGAATGGAGGATTTGTGCCTCAGGAATCTTACAAACATCTTATAGAAACCACGTATTACATGTAAGAAACAAATACTTGTATTTTCTGGTTATTTTTCAGACT
Source organism: Prionailurus bengalensis (assembly GCF_016509475.1). NCBI lineage: Eukaryota > Metazoa > Chordata > Mammalia > Carnivora > Felidae > Prionailurus > Prionailurus bengalensis. Next base: position 93,819,348 of record NC_057348.1, read on the forward strand.
TCTTCCCAACAGCATCACTGAACTCTGTGCTTACCTTTACTCATCTAGGATAAATCATAGTTTTTAGTGAAATATAATTGCAGATAATAGAGTTTTATGCATGGTTTTTGTTGAGAACCAAAGTGGAATGTGTTATGAATGCTTTTGAATAGTGGATTTATTCTTTTTGAAATTGTTTCTTAGCATGATAATGAGTCTTCATCCTTCCTTTCTGTACTGACACACAGGTTTGCTTGCTGGGACATTCAGTTCAGTGCAACCAAAATTTATAGACATCTGGAAATAAAAAGAATGAAGGGTCAGAGAGTTAAGCTATCATTTAAAATTAAGGATGGATGGATGAAAGGCTGGAAATAACTTGATTCTGAGGATGGGCTATATCTGTTTCCTTCTAAGAGGGACTGGCTGTCTCATTACCTTGTCACTGTCACCGGAAGCTGTCAGCCTTTCAAGCCAAAATGTTCTTTTCTCCTCTGTCTTTTCTGGCCTAGCAACTCCCTATCTTTCTTTCAAAGCCTCTTTATATTTTAAATGACTAAAAAAGATAGTGGGGGTAGTTATTCCCATTAGGGAGACTGGCAGAATGATTTTCAAGCCACAGGATGACTGGAGCTCAAGTCTTACCTATCGTTTGAACCATAAAGTTTCGAAAGTACGTGGTAATTAAACATAAAAATATTAGAAAGCTTTTAATTTTCTTTGAAGCCTGATAGTGACCTGCCAAAAGTATCCAACAGAACAACCAGAATGGGATATTCTCCTAAAATTAATCATAAACGCCTTTTGATATTTTGAGACTTGGGGAGGCAGGAAGAGCAGGTCTCCTAACTTGGTCTCTCCCACCCCTCGCTTTCCTAGGGCAGGGCTACTGGGTGGAGAATGGAAACATACAGGCACATTCGTAGTCTGAATTCAATGTAGAGCAATGCAGAAGCTCTGAAGAGTTGTATGAATTCGTACTGAGTCAAATTACTCAACCAGTGGGTTCTCATATACTGAGGAGCTACAGGTGGACTGCATTGAGAAGTTTAATCAATACTGCATTTGTAGAAATTCTGAGGGATTTTCCTTTACTTTTTCATTGACCTTATGTCTTTAAATGAAAATGTAAGTGAATAAAAAGATACAAGACACACACACACAC